>NW_028244676.1:0-1200000 GCF_964263255.1 Lissotriton vulgaris
TCCGGAGTCATCGTTTTTCATCCGAAAATTGATTTTTTGGACTGTACCAAAAATGATTCAAAATGTCAATTGGATCGTGCCTCATGTTGAATAACCACTTTTTAAACCCTCACAGTGACCAAAATTGCCAATTTTACAGAGTTTTGCTTACACAAAAGCTTCAATTTTGACCCGTTTCAGGCACAGAAATGACTTTAAACACACTTATTTTAGTTGACAAAGTCATTATTCACATCCAACAGTCATTTAGAGTCAAAAGATTAAATGTTAAAATTTCATCCATATTGACCATTTTGGGATCGTTCGACATGTCCGGAGTCATCGTTTTTCATCCGAAAATTGATTTTTTGGACTGTACCAAAAATGATTCAAAATGTCAATTGGATCGTGCCTCATGTTGAATAACCACTTTTTAAACCCTCACAGTGACCAAAATTGCCATTTTTACAGAGTTTTGCTTACTCAAAAGCTTCAATTTTGACCCATTTCAGGCACAGAAATGACTTTAAACACACTTATTTTAGTTGACAAAGTCATAATTCACATCCAACAGTCATTTACAGTCAAAAGATTAAATGTTAAAATTTCATCCATATTGACCATTTTGGGATCGTTCGACAGGTCCGGAGTCATCGTTTTTTATCCGAAAATTGATTTTTTGGACTGTACCAAAAATGATTCAAAATGTCAATTGGATCATGCCTCATGTTGAATAACCACTTTTTAAACCCTCACAGTGACCAAAATTGCCTTTTTTACAGAGTTTTGCTTACTCAAAAGCTTCAATTTTGACCCATTTCAGGCACAGAAATGACTTTAAACACACTTATTTTAGTTGACAAAGTCATAATTCACATCCAACAGTCATTTACAGTCAAAAGATTAAATGTTAAAATTTCATCCATATTGACCATTTTGGGATCGTTCGACATGTCCGGAGTCATCGTTTTTCATCCGAAAATTGATTTTTTGGACTGTACCAAAAATGATTCAAAATGTCAATTGGATCGTGCCTCATGTTGAATAACCACTATTTAAACCCTCACAGTGACCAAAATTGCCATTTTTACAGAGTTTTGCTTACTCAAAAGCTTCAATTTTGACCCATTTCAGGCACAGAAATGACTTTAAACACACTTATTTTAGTTGACAAAGTCATAATTCACATCCAACAGTCATTTACAGTCAAAAGATTAAATGTTAAAATTTCATCCATATTGACCATTTTGGGATCGTTCGACATGTCCGGAGTCATCGTTTTTCATCCGAAAATTGATTTTTTGGACTGTACCAAAAATGATTCAAAATGTCAATTGGATCGTGCCTCATGTTGAATAACCACTTTTTAAACCCTCAGAGTGACCAAAATTGCCATATTGACAGAGATTTGCTTACTCAAAAGCTTCAATTTTGATCCGTTTTAGGCACAGAAATGACTTTAAACACACTTTTTTTAGTTGACAAAGTCATAATTCACATCCAACAGTCATTTACAGTCAAAAGATTAAATGTTAAAATTTCATCCATATTGACCATTTTGGGATCGTTCGACATGTCCGGAGTCATCGTTTTTCATCCGAAAATTTATTTTTTGGACTGTACCAAAAATGATTCAAAATGTCAATTGGATCGTGCCTCATGTTGAATAACCACTTTTTAAACCCTCACAGTGACCAAAATTGCCATTTTTACAGAGTTTTGATTACTCAAAAGCTTCAATTTTTACCCCTTTGAGGCACAGAAATGACTTTAAACACACTTATTTTAGTTGACAAAGTCATAATTCACATCCAACAGTCATTTACAGTCAAAAGATTAAATGTTAAAATTTCATCCATATTGACCATTTTGGGATCGTTCGACATGTCCGGAGTCATCGTTTTTCATCCGAAAATTGATTTTTTGAACTGTACCAAAAATGATTCAAAATGTCAATTGGATCGTGCCTCATGTTGAATAACCACTTTTTAAACCCTCACAGTGACCATAATTGCCAATTTTACAGAATTTTGCTTACTCAAAAGCTTCAATTTTGATCCGTTTTAGGCACAGAAATGACTTTAAACACACTTATTTTAGTTGACAAAGTCATAATTCACATCCAACAGTCATTTACAGTCAAAAGATTAAATGTTAAAATTTCATCCATATTGACCATTTTGGGATCGTTCGACATGTCCGGAGTCATCGTTTTTCATCCGAAAATTGATTTTTTGGACTGTACCAAAAATGATTCAAAATGTCAATTGGATCGTGCCTCATGTTGAATAACCACTTTTTAAACCCTCACAGTGACCAAAATTGCCATTTTTACAGAGTTTTGCTTACTCAAAAGCTTCAATTTTGACCCATTTCAGGCACAGAAATGACTTTAAACACACTTATTTTAGTTGACAAAGTCATAATTCACATCCAACAGTCATTCACAGTCAAAAGATTAAATGTTAAAATGTCATCCATATTGACCATTTTGGGATCGTTCGACATGTCCGGAGTCATCGTTTTTCATCCGAAAATTGATTTTTTGGACTGTACCAAAAATGATTCAAAATGTCAATTGGATCGTGCCTCATGTTGAATAACCACTTTTTAAAACCTCACAGTGACCAAAATTGCCAATTTTACAGAGTTTTGCTTACACAAAAGCTTCAATTTTGACCCGTTTCAGGCACAGAAATGACTTTAAACACACTTATTTTAGTTGACAAAGTCATTATTCACATCCAACAGTCATTTAGAGTCAAAAGATTAAATGTTAAAATTTCATCCACATTGACCATTTTGGGATCGTTCGACATGTCCGGAGTCATCTTTTTTCATCCGAAAATTGATTTTTTGGACTGTACCAAAAATGATTCAAAATGTCAATTGGATCGTGCCTCATGTTGAATAACCACTTTTTAAACCCTCACAGTGACCAAAATTGCCATTTTTACAGAGTTTTGATTACTCAAAAGCTTCAATTTTGACCCATTTCAGGCACAGAAATGACTTTAAACACACTTATTTTAGTTGACAAAGTCATAATTCACATCCAACAGTCATTTACAGTCAAAAGATCAAATGTTAAAATTTCATCCATATTGACCATTTTGGGATCGTTCGACATGTCCGGAGTCATCGTTTTTCATCCGAAAATTGATTTTTTGGACTGTACCCAAAATGATTCAAAATGTCAATTGGATCGTGCCTCATGTTGAATAACCACTTTTTAAACCCTCACAGTGACCAAAATTGCCATTTTTACAGAGTTTTGCTTACTCAAAAGCTTCAATTTTGACCCATTTCAGGCACAGAAATGACTTTAAACACACTTATTTTAGTTGACAAAGTCATAATTCACATCCAACAGTCATTTACAGTCAAAAGATTAAATGTTAAAATTTCATCCATATTGACCATTTTGGGATCGTTCGACATGTCCGGAGTCATCGTTTTTCATCCGAAAATTGATTTTTTGGACTGTACCAAAAATGATTCAAAATGTCAATTGGATCGTGCCTCATGTTGAATAACCACTTTTTAAACCCTCACAGTGACCAAAATTGCCATTTTTACAGAGTTTTGCTTACTCAAAAGCTTCAATTTTGACCCATTTCAGGCACAGAAATGACTTTAAACACACTTATTTTAGTTGACAAAGTCATAATTCACATCCAACAGTCATTTACAGTCAAAAGATTAAATGTTAAAATTTCATCCATATTGACCATTTTGGGATCGTTCGACATGTCCGGAGTCATCGTTTTTCATCCGAAAATTGATTTTTTGGACTGTACCAAAAATGATTCAAAATGTCAATTGGATCATGCCTCATGTTGAATAACCACTTTTTAAACCCTCACAGTGACCAAAATTGCCATTTTTACAGAGTTTTGATTACTCAAAAGCTTCAATTTTTACCCCTTTGAGGCACAGAAATGACTTTAAACACACTTATTTTAGTTGACAAAGTCATAATTCACATCCAACAGTCATTTACAGTCAAAAGATTAAATGTTAAAATTTCATCCATATTGACCATTTTGGGATCGTTCGACATGTCCGGAGTCATCGTTTTTCATCCGAAAATTGATTTTTTGGACTGTACCAAAAATGATTCAAAATGTCAATTGGATCGTGCCTCATGTTGAATAACCACTTTTTAAACCCTCAGAGTGACCAAAATTGCCATTTTTACAGAGTTTTGATTACTCAAAAGCTTCAATTTTTACCCCTTTGAGGCACAGAAATGACTTTAAACACACTTATTTTAGTTGACAAAGTCATAATTCACATCCAACAGTCATTTACAGTCAAAAGATTAAATGTTAAAATTTCATCCATATTGACCATTTTGGGATCGTTCGACATGTCCGGAGTCATCGTTTTTCATCCGAAAATTGATTTTTTGGACTGTACCAAAAATGATTCAAAATGTCAATTGGATCGTGCCTCATGTTGAATAACCACTTTTTAAACCCTCACAGTGACCAAAATTGCCATTTTTACAGAGTTTTGCTTACTCAAAAGCTTCAATTTTGACCCATTTCAGGCACAGAAATGACTTTAAACACACTTATTTTAGTTGACAAAGTCATAATTCACATCCAACAGTCATTTACAGTCAAAAGATTAAATGTTAAAATTTCATCCATATTGACCATTTTGGGATCGTTCGACAGGTCCGGAGTCATCGTTTTTTATCCGAAAATTGATTTTTTGGACTATACCAAAAATGATTCAAAATGTCAATTGGATCATGCCTCATGTTGAATAACCACTTTTTAAACCCTCACAGTGACCAAAATTGCCATTTTTACAGAGTTTTGATTACTCAAAAGCTTCAATTTTTACCCCTTTGAGGCACAGAAATGACTTTAAACACACTTATTTTAGTTGACAAATTCATAATTCACATCCAACAGTCATTTACAGTCAAAAGATTAAATGTTAAAATTTCATCCATATTGACCATTTTGGGATCGTTCGACATGTCCGGAGTCATCGTTTTTCATCCGAAAATTGATTTTTTGGACTGTACCAAAAATGATTCAAAATGTCAATTGGATCGTGCCTCATGTTGAATAACCACTTTTTAAACCCTCACAGTGACCAAAATTGCCATTTTTACAGAGTTTTGCTCACTCAAAAGCTTCAATTTTGACCCATTTCAGGCACAGAAATGACTTTAAACACACTTATTTTAGTTGACAAAGTCATAATTCACATCCAACAGTCATTTACAGTCAAAAGATTAAATGTTAAAATTTCATCCATATTGACCATTTTGGGATCGTTCGACATGTCCGGAGTCATCGTTTTTCATCCGAAAATTGATTTTTTGGACTGTACCAAAAATGATTCAAAATGTCAATTGGATCATGCCTCATGTGGAATAACCACTTTTTAAACCCTCACAGTGACCAAAATTGCCATTTTTACAGAGTTTTGATTACTCAAAAGCTTCAATTTTTACCCCTTTGAGGCACAGAAATGACTTTAAACACACTTATTTTAGTTGACAAAGTCATAATTCACATCCAACAGTCATTTACAGTCAAAAGATTAAATGTTAAAATTTCATCCATATTGACCATTTTGGGATCGTTCGACATGTCCGGAGTCATCGTTTTTCATCCGAAAATTGATTTTTTGAACTGTACCAAAAATGATTCAAAATGTCAATTGGATCGTGCCTCATGTTGAATAACCACTTTTTAAACCCTCACAGTGACCAAAATTGCCAATTTTACACAGTTTTGCTTACTCAAAAGCTTCAATTTTGATCCATTTCAGGCACAGAAATGACTTTAAACACACTTATTTTAGTTGACAAAGCCATAATTCACATCCAACAGTCATTTAGAGTCAAAAGATTAAATGTTAAAATTTCATCATTATAGACCATTTTGGGAACGTTCGACAGGTCCGGAGTCATCGTTTTTCGTCTGAAAATTGATTTTTTGGACTGTACCAAAAATGATTCAAAATGTCAATTGGATCGTGCCTCATGTTGAATAACCACTTTTTAAACCCTCAGAGTGACCAAAATTGCCATTTTTACAGAGTTTTGATTACTCAAAAGCTTCAATTTTTACCCCTTTGAGGCACAGAAATGACTTTAAACACACTTATTTTAGTTGACAAAGTCATAATTCACATCCAACAGTCATTTACAGTCAAAAGATTAAATGTTAAAATTTCATCCATATTGACCATTTTGGGATCGTTCGACATGTCCGGAGTCATCGTTTTTCATCCGAAAATTGATTTTTTGGACTGTACCAAAAATGATTCAAAATGTCAATTGGATCGTGCCTCATGTTGAATAACCACTTTTTAAACCCTCACAGTGACCAAAATTGCCAATTTTACAGAGTTTTGCTTACACAAAAGCTTCAATTTTGACCCGTTTCAGGCACAGAAATGACTTTAAACACACTTATTTTAGTTGACAAAGTCATTATTCACATCCAACAGTCATTTAGAGTCAAAAGATTAAATGTTAAAATTTCATCCATATTGACCATTTTGGGATCGTTCGACATGTCCGGAGTCATCGTTTTTCATCCGAAAATTGATTTTTTGGACTGTACCAAAAATGATTCAAAATGTCAATTGGATTGTGCCTCATGTTGAATAACCACTTTTTAAACCCTCACAGTGACCAAAATTGCCATTTTTACAGAGTTTTGATTACTCAAAAGCTTCAATTTTGACCCATTTCAGGCACAGAAATGACTTTAAACACACTTATTTAAGTTGACAAAGTCATAATTCACATCCAACAGTCATTTACAGTCAAAAGATTAAATGTTAAAATTTCATCCATATTGACCATTTTGGGATCGTTCGACATGTCCGGAGTCATCGTTTTTCATCCGAAAATTGATTTTTTGGACTGTACCAAAAATGATTCAAAATGTCAATTGGATCGTGCCTCATGTTGAATAACCACTTTTTAAACCCTCACAGTGACCAAAATTGCCATTTTTACAGAGTTTTGCTTACTCAAAAGCTTCAATTTTGACCCATTTCAGGCACAGAAATGACTTTAAACACACTTATTTTAGTTGACAAAGTCATAATTCACATCCAACAGTCATTTACAGTCAAAAGATTAAATGTTAAAATTTCATCCATATTGACCATTTTGGGATCGTTCGACATGTCCGGAGTCATCGTTTTTCATCCGAAAATTGATTTTTTGGACTGTACCAAAAATGATTCAAAATGTCAATTGGATCGTGCCTCATGTTGAATAACCACTTTTTAAACCCTCACAGTGACCAAAATTGCCATTTTTACAGAGTTTTGCTTACTCAAAAGCTTCAATTTTGACCCATTTCAGGCACAGAAATGACTTTAAACACACTTATTTTAGTTGACAAAGTCATAATTCACATCCAACAGTCATTTACAGTCAAAAGATTAAATGTTAAAATTTCATCCATATTGACCATTTTGGGATCGTTCGACATGTCCGGAGTCATCGTTTTTCATCCGAAAATTGATTTTTTGGACTGTACCAAAAATGATTCAAAATGTCAATTGGATCATGCCTCATGTTGAATAACCACTTTTTAAACCCTCACAGTGACCAAAATTGCCATTTTTACAGAGTTTTGATTACTCAAAAGCTTCAATTTTTACCCCTTTGAGGCACAGAAATGACTTTAAACTCACTTATTTTAGTTGACAAATTCATAATTCACATCCAACAGTCATTTACAGTCAAAAGATTAAATGTTAAAATTTCATCCATATTGACCATTTTGGGATCGTTCGACATGTCCGGAGTCATCGTTTTTCATCCGAAAATTGATTTTTTGAACTGTACCAAAAATGATTCAAAATGTCAATTGGATCGTGCCTCATGTTGAATAACCACTTTTTAAACCCTCACAGTGACCAAAATTGCCAATTTTACACAGTTTTGCTTACTCAAAAGCTTCAATTTTTACCCCTTTGAGGCACAGAAATGACTTTAAACACACTTATTTTAGTTGACAAATTCATAATTCACATCCAACAGTCATTTACAGTCAAAAGATTAAATGTTAAAATTTCATCCATATTGACCATTTTGGGATCGTTCGACATGTCCGGAGTCATCGTTTTTCATCCGAAAATTGATTTTTTGGACTGTACCAAAAATGATTCAAAATGTCAATTGGATCGTGCCTCATGTTGAATAACCACTTTTTAAACCCTCACAGTGACCAAAATTGCCATTTTTACAGAGTTTTGCTCACTCAAAAGCTTCAATTTTGACCCATTTCAGGCACAGAAATGACTTTAAACACACTTATTTTAGTTGACAAAGTCATAATTCACATCCAACAGTCATTTACAGTCAAAAGATTAAATGTTAAAATTTCATCCATATTGACCATTTTGGGATCGTTCGACATGTCCGGAGTCATCGTTTTTCATCCGAAAATTGATTTTTTGGACTGTACCAAAAATGATTCAAAATGTCAATTGGATCATGCCTCATGTGGAATAACCACTTTTTAAACCCTCACAGTGACCAAAATTGCCATTTTTACAGAGTTTTGATTACTCAAAAGCTTCAATTTTTACCCCTTTGAGGCACAGAAATGACTTTAAACACACTTATTTTAGTTGACAAAGTCATAATTCACATCCAACAGTCATTTACAGTCAAAAGATTAAATGTTAAAATTTCATCCATATTGACCATTTTGGGATCGTTCGACATGTCCGGAGTCATCGTTTTTCATCCGAAAATTGATTTTTTGAACTGTACCAAAAATGATTCAAAATGTCAATTGGATCGTGCCTCATGTTGAATAACCACTTTTTAAACCCTCACAGTGACCAAAATTGCCAATTTTACACAGTTTTGCTTACTCAAAAGCTTCAATTTTGACCCATTTCAGGCACAGAAATGACTTTAAACACACTTATTTTAGTTGACAAAGCCATAATTCACATCCAACAGTCATTTAGAGTCAAAAGATTAAATGTTAAAATTTCATCATTATAGACCATTTTGGGAACGTTCGACAGGTCCGGAGTCATCGTTTTTCGTCTGAAAATTGATTTTTTGGACTGTACCAAAAATGATTCAAAATGTCAATTGGATCGTGCCTCATGTTGAATAACCACTTTTTAAACCCTCAGAGTGACCAAAATTGCCATTTTTACAGAGTTTTGATTACTCAAAAGCTTCAATTTTTACCCCTTTGAGGCACAGAAATGACTTTAAACACACTTATTTTAGTTGACAAAGTCATAATTCACATCCAACAGTCATTTACAGTCAAAAGATTAAATGTTAAAATTTCATCCATATTGACCATTTTGGGATCGTTCGACATGTCCGGAGTCATCGTTTTTCATCCGAAAATTGATTTTTTGGACTGTACCAAAAATGATTCAAAATGTCAATTGGATCGTGCCTCATGTTGAATAACCACTTTTTAAACCCTCACAGTGACCAAAATTGCCAATTTTACAGAGTTTTGCTTACACAAAAGCTTCAATTTTGACCCGTTTCAGGCACAGAAATGACTTTAAACACACTTATTTTAGTTGACAAAGTCATTATTCACATCCAACAGTCATTTAGAGTCAAAAGATTAAATGTTAAAATTTCATCCATATTGACCATTTTGGGATCGTTCGACATGTCCGGAGTCATCGTTTTTCATCCGAAAATTGATTTTTTGGACTGTACCAAAAATGATTCAAAATGTCAATTGGATTGTGCCTCATGTTGAATAACCACTTTTTAAACCCTCACAGTGACCAAAATTGCCATTTTTACAGAGTTTTGATTACTCAAAAGCTTCAATTTTGACCCATTTCAGGCACAGAAATGACTTTAAACACACTTATTTAAGTTGACAAAGTCATAATTCACATCCAACAGTCATTTACAGTCAAAAGATTAAATGTTAAAATTTCATCCATATTGACCATTTTGGGATCGTTCGACATGTCCGGAGTCATCGTTTTTCATCCGAAAATTGATTTTTTGGACTGTACCAAAAATGATTCAAAATGTCAATTGGATCGTGCCTCATGTTGAATAACCACTTTTTAAACCCTCACAGTGACCAAAATTGCCATTTTTACAGAGTTTTGCTTACTCAAAAGCTTCAATTTTGACCCATTTCAGGCACAGAAATGACTTTAAACACACTTATTTTAGTTGACAAAGTCATAATTCACATCCAACAGTCATTTACAGTCAAAAGATTAAATGTTAAAATTTCATCCATATTGACCATTTTGGGATCGTTCGACATGTCCGGAGTCATCGTTTTTCATCCGAAAATTGATTTTTTGGACTGTACCAAAAATGATTCAAAATGTCAATTGGATCGTGCCTCATGTTGAATAACCACTTTTTAAACCCTCACAGTGACCAAAATTGCCATTTTTACAGAGTTTTGCTTACTCAAAAGCTTCAATTTTGACCCATTTCAGGCACAGAAATGACTTTAAACACACTTATTTTAGTTGACAAAGTCATAATTCACATCCAACAGTCATTTACAGTCAAAAGATTAAATGTTAAAATTTCATCCATATTGACCATTTTGGGATCGTTCGACATGTCCGGAGTCATCGTTTTTCATCCGAAAATTGATTTTTTGGACTGTACCAAAAATGATTCAAAATGTCAATTGGATCATGCCTCATGTTGAATAACCACTTTTTAAACCCTCACAGTGACCAAAATTGCCATTTTTACAGAGTTTTGATTACTCAAAAGCTTCAATTTTTACCCCTTTGAGGCACAGAAATGACTTTAAACTCACTTATTTTAGTTGACAAATTCATAATTCACATCCAACAGTCATTTACAGTCAAAAGATTAAATGTTAAAATTTCATCCATATTGACCATTTTGGGATCGTTCGACATGTCCGGAGTCATCGTTTTTCATCCGAAAATTGATTTTTTGAACTGTACCAAAAATGATTCAAAATGTCAATTGGATCGTGCCTCATGTTGAATAACCACTTTTTAAACCCTCACAGTGACCAAAATTGCCAATTTTACACAGTTTTGCTTACTCAAAAGCTTCAATTTTGACCCATTTCAGGCACAGAAATGACTTTAAACACACTTATTTTAGTTGACAAAGCCATAATTCACATCCAACAGTCATTTAGAGTCAAAAGATTAAATGTTAAAATTTCATCATTATAGACCATTTTGGGAACGTTCGACAGGTCCGGAGTCATCGTTTTTCGTCGGAAAATTGATTTTTTGGACTGTACCAAAAATGATTCAAAATGTCAATTGGATCGTGCCTCATGTTGAATAACCACTTTTTAAACCCTCAGAGTGACCAAAATTGCCATTTTTACAGAGTTTTGATTACTCAAAAGCTTCAATTTTTACCCCTTTGAGGCACAGAAATGACTTTAAACACACTTATTTTAGTTGACAAAGTCATAATTCACATCCAACAGTCATTTACAGTCAAAAGATTAAATGTTAAAATTTCATCCATATTGACCATTTTGGGATCGTTCGACAGGTCCGGAGTCATCGTTTTTTATCCGAAAATTGATTTTTTGGACTGTACCAAAAATGATTCAAAATGTCAATTGGATCATGCCTCATGTTGAATAACCACTTTTTAAACCCTCACAGTGACCAAAATTGCCTTTTTTACAGAGTTTTGCTTACTCAAAAGCTTCAATTTTGACCCATTTCAGGCACAGAAATGACTTTAAACACACTTATTTTAGTTGACAAAGTCATAATTCACATCCAACAGTCATTTACAGTCAAAAGATTAAATGTTAAAATTTCATCCATATTGACCATTTTGGGATCGTTCGACATGTCCGGAGTCATCGTTTTTCATCCGAAAATTGATTTTTTGGACTGTACCAAAAATGATTCAAAATGTCAATTGGATCGTGCCTCATGTTGAATAACCACTTTTTAAACCCTCACAGTGACCAAAATTGCCATTTTTACAGAGTTTTGCTTACTCAAAAGCTTCAATTTTGACCCATTTCAGGCACAGAAATGACTTTAAACACACTTATTTTAGTTGACAAAGTCATAATTCACATCCAACAGTCATTTACAGTCAAAAGATTAAATGTTAAAATTTCATCCATATTGACCATTTTGGGATCGTTCGACATGTCCGGAGTCATCGTTTTTCATCCGAAAATTGATTTTTTGGACTGTACCAAAAATGATTCAAAATGTCAATTGGATCATGCCTCATGTTGAATAACCACTTTTTAAACCCTCACAGTGACCAAAATTGCCATTTTTACAGAGTTTTGATTACTCAAAAGCTTCAATTTTTACCCCTTTGAGGCACAGAAATGACTTTAAACACACTTATTTTAGTTGACAAAGTCATAATTCACATCCAACAGTCATTTACAGTCAAAAGATTAAATGTTAAAATTTCATCCATATTGACCATTTTGGGATCGTTCGACATGTCCGGAGTCATCGTTTTTCATCCGAAAATTGATTTTTTGGACTGTACCAAAAATGATTCAAAATGTCAATTGGATCGTGCCTCATGTTGAATAACCACTTTTTAAACCCTCAGAGTGACCAAAATTGCCATTTTTACAGAGTTTTGATTACTCAAAAGCTTCAATTTTTACCCCTTTGAGGCACAGAAATGACTTTAAACACACTTATTTTAGTTGACAAAGTCATTATTCACATCCAACAGTCATTTAGAGTCAAAAGATTAAATGTTAAAATTTCATCCATATTGACCATTTTGGGATCGTTCGACATGTCCGGAGTCATCGTTTTTCATCCGAAAATTGATTTTTTGGACTGTACCAAAAATGATTCAAAATGTCAATTGGATCGTGCCTCATGTTGAATAACCACTTTTTAAACCCTCACAGTGACCAAAATTGCCATTTTTACAGAGTTTTGCTTACTCAAAAGCTTCAATTTTGACCCATTTCAGGCACAGAAATGACTTTAAACACACTTATTTTAGTTGACAAAGTCATAATTCACATCCAACAGTCATTTACAGTCAAAAGATTAAATGTTAAAATTTCATCCATATTGACCATTTTGGGATCGTTCGACAGGTCCGGAGTCATCGTTTTTTATCCGAAAATTGATTTTTTGGACTGTACCAAAAATGATTCAAAATGTCAATTGGATCATGCCTCATGTTGAATAACCACTTTTTAAACCCTCACAGTGACCAAAATTGCCTTTTTTACAGAGTTTTGCTTACTCAAAAGCTTCAATTTTGACCCATTTCAGGCACAGAAATGACTTTAAACACACTTATTTTAGTTGACAAAGTCATAATTCACATCCAACAGTCATTTACAGTCAAAAGATTAAATGTTAAAATTTCATCCATATTGACCATTTTGGGATCGTTCGACATGTCCGGAGTCATCGTTTTTCATCCGAAAATTGATTTTTTGGACTGTACCAAAAATGATTCAAAATGTCAATTGGATCGTGCCTCATGTTGAATAACCACTATTTAAACCCTCACAGTGACCAAAATTGGCATTTTTACAGAGTTTTGCTTACTCAAAAGCTTCAATTTTGACCCATTTCAGGCACAGAAATGACTTTAAACACACTTATTTTAGTTGACAAAGTCATAATTCACATCCAACAGTCATTTACAGTCAAAAGATTAAATGTTAAAATTTCATCCATATTGACCATTTTGGGATCGTTCGACATGTCCGGAGTCATCGTTTTTCATCCGAAAATTGATTTTTTGGACTGTACCAAAAATGATTCAAAATGTCAATTGGATCGTGCCTCATGTTGAATAACCACTTTTTAAACCCTCACAGTGACCAAAATTGCCATTTTTACAGAGTTTTGATTACTCAAAAGCTTCAATTTTTACCCCTTTGAGGCACAGAAATGACTTTAAACACACTTATTTTAGTTGACAAAGTCATAATTCACATCCAACAGTCATTTACAGTCAAAAGATTAAATGTTAAAATTTCATCCATATTGACCATTTTGGGATCGTTCGACATGTCCGGAGTCATCGTTTTTCATCCGAAAATTGATTTTTTGAACTGTACCAAAAATGATTCAAAATGTCAATTGGATCGTGCCTCATGTTGAATAACCACTTTTTAAACCCTCACAGTGACCATAATTGCCAATTTTACAGAATTTTGCTTACTCAAAAGCTTCAATTTTGATCCGTTTTAGGCACAGAAATGACTTTAAACACACTTATTTTAGTTGACAAAGTCATAATTCACATCCAACAGTCATTTACAGTCAAAAGATTAAATGTTAAAATTTCATCCATATTGACCATTTTGGGATCGTTCGACATGTCCGGAGTCATCGTTTTTCATCCGAAAATTGATTTTTTGGACTGTACCAAAAATGATTCAAAATGTCAATTGGATCGTGCCTCATGTTGAATAACCACTTTTTAAACCCTCACAGTGACCAAAATTGCCATTTTTTCAGAGTTTTGCTTACTCAAAAGCTTCAATTTTGACCCATTTCAGGCACAGAAATGACTTTAAACACACTTATTTTAGTTGACAAAGTCATTATTCACATCCAACAGTCATTTAGAGTCAAAAGATTAAATGTTAAAATTTCATCCATATTGACCATTTTGGGATCGTTCGACATGTCCGGAGTCATCTTTTTTCATCCGAAAATTGATTTTTTGGACTGTACCAAAAATGATTCAAAATGTCAATTGGATCGTGCCTCATGTTGAATAACCACTTTTTAAACCCTCACAGTGACCAAAATTGCCATTTTTACAGAGTTTTGATTACTCAAAAGCTTCAATTTTGACCCATTTCAGGCACAGAAATGACTTTAAACACACTTATTTTAGTTGACAAAGTCATAATTCACATCCAACAGTCATTTACAGTCAAAAGATCAAATGTTAAAATTTCATCCATATTGACCATTTTGGGATCGTTCGACATGTCCGGAGTCATCGTTTTTCATCCGAAAATTGATTTTTTGGACTGTACCCAAAATGATTCAAAATGTCAATTGGATCGTGCCTCATGTTGAATAACCACTTTTTAAACCCTCACAGTGACCAAAATTGCCATTTTTACAGAGTTTTGCTTACTCAAAAGCTTCAATTTTGACCCATTTCAGGCACAGAAATGACTTTAAACACACTTATTTTAGTTGACAAAGTCATAATTCACATCCAACAGTCATTTACAGTCAAAAGATTAAATGTTAAAATTTCATCCATATTGACCATTTTGGGATCGTTCGACATGTCCGGAGTCATCGTTTTTCATCCGAAAATTGATTTTTTGGACTGTACCAAAAATGATTCAAAATGTCAATTGGATCGTGCCTCATGTTGAATAACCACTTTTTAAACCCTCACAGTGACCAAAATTGCCATTTTTACAGAGTTTTGCTTACTCAAAAGCTTCAATTTTGACCCATTTCAGGCACAGAAATGACTTTAAACACACTTATTTTAGTTGACAAAGTCATAATTCACATCCAACAGTCATTTACAGTCAAAAGATTAAATGTTAAAATTTCATCCATATTGACCATTTTGGGATCGTTCGACATGTCCGGAGTCATCGTTTTTCATCCGAAAATTGATTTTTTGGACTGTACCAAAAATGATTCAAAATGTCAATTGGATCAGGCCTCATGTTGAATAACCACTTTTTAAACCCTCACAGTGACCAAAATTGCCATTTTTACAGAGTTTTGATTACTCAAAAGCTTCAATTTTTACCCCTTTGAGGCACAGAAATGACTTTAAACACACTTATTTTAGTTGACAAAGTCATAATTCACATCCAACAGTCATTTACAGTCAAAAGATTAAATGTTAAAATTTCATCCATATTGACCATTTTGGGATCGTTCGACATGTCCGGAGTCATCGTTTTTCATCCGAAAATTGATTTTTTGGACTGTACCAAAAATGATTCAAAATGTCAATTGGATCGTGCCTCATGTTGAATAACCACTTTTTAAACCCTCAGAGTGACCAAAATTGCCATTTTTACAGAGTTTTGATTACTCAAAAGCTTCAATTTTTACCCCTTTGAGGCAAAGAAATGACTTTAAACACACTTATTTTAGTTGACAAAGTCATAATTCACATCCAACAGTCATTTACAGTCAAAAGATTAAATGTTAAAATTTCATCCATATTGACCATTTTGGGATCGTTCGACATGTCCGGAGTCATCGTTTTTCATCCGAAAATTGATTTTTTGGACTGTACCAAAAATGATTCAAAATGTCAATTGGATCGTGCCTCATGTTGAATAACCACTTTTTAAACCCTCACAGTGACCAAAATTGCCAATTTTACAGAGTTTTGCTTACACAAAAGCTTCAATTTTGACCCGTTTCAGGCACAGAAATGACTTTAAACACACTTATTTTAGTTGACAAAGTCATTATTCACATCCAACAGTCATTTAGAGTCAAAAGATTAAATGTTAAAATTTCATCCATATTGACCATTTTGGGATCGTTCGACATGTCCGGAGTCATCGTTTTTCATCCGAAAATTGATTTTTTGGACTGTACCAAAAATGATTCAAAATGTCAATTGGATCGTGCCTCATGTTGAATAACCACTTTTTAAACCCTCACAGTGACCAAAATTGCCATTTTTACAGAGTTTTGCTTACTCAAAAGCTTCAATTTTGACCCATTTCAGGCACAGAAATGACTTTAAACACACTTATTTTAGTTGACAAAGTCATAATTCACATCCAACAGTCATTTACAGTCAAAAGATTAAATGTTAAAATTTCATCCATATTGACCATTTTGGGATCGTTCGACAGGTCCGGAGTCATCGTTTTTTATCCGAAAATTGATTTTTTGGACTGTACCAAAAATGATTCAAAATGTCAATTGGATCATGCCTCATGTTGAATAACCACTTTTTAAACCCTCACAGTGACCAAAATTGCCTTTTTTACAGAGTTTTGCTTACTCAAAAGCTTCAATTTTGACCCATTTCAGGCACAGAAATGACTTTAAACACACTTATTTTAGTTGACAAAGTCATAATTCACATCCAACAGTCATTTACAGTCAAAAGATTAAATGTTAAAATTTCATCCATATTGACCATTTTGGGATCGTTCGACATGTCCGGAGTCATCGTTTTTCATCCGAAAATTGATTTTTTGGACTGTACCAAAAATGATTCAAAATGTCAATTGGATCGTGCCTCATGTTGAATAACCACTATTTAAACCCTCACAGTGACCAAAATTGCCATTTTTACAGAGTTTTGCTTACTCAAAAGCTTCAATTTTGACCCATTTCAGGCACAGAAATGACTTTAAACACACTTATTTTAGTTGACAAAGTCATAATTCACATCCAACAGTCATTTACAGTCAAAAGATTAAATGTTAAAATTTCATCCATATTGACCATTTTGGGATCGTTCGACATGTCCGGAGTCATCGTTTTTCATCCGAAAATTGATTTTTTGGACTGTACCAAAAATGATTCAAAATGTCAATTGGATCGTGCCTCATGTTGAATAACCACTTTTTAAACCCTCAGAGTGACCAAAATTGCCATATTGACAGAGTTTTGCTTACTCAAAAGCTTCAATTTTGATCCGTTTTAGGCACAGAAATGACTTTAAACACACTTTTTTTAGTTGACAAAGTCATAATTCACATCCAACAGTCATTTACAGTCAAAAGATTAAATGTTAAAATTTCATCCATATTGACCATTTTGGGATCGTTCGACATGTCCGGAGTCATCGTTTTTCATCCGAAAATTGATTTTTTGGACTGTACCAAAAATGATTCAAAATGTCAATTGGATCGTGCCTCATGTTGAATAACCACTTTTTAAACCCTCACAGTGACCAAAATTGCCATTTTTACAGAGTTTTGATTACTCAAAAGCTTCAATTTTTACCCCTTTGAGGCACAGAAATGACTTTAAACACACTTATTTTAGTTGACAAAGTCATAATTCACATCCAACAGTCATTTACAGTCAAAAGATTAAATGTTAAAATTTCATCCATATTGACCATTTTGGGATCGTTCGACATGTCCGGAGTCATCGTTTTTCATCCGAAAATTGATTTTTTGAACTGTACCAAAAATGATTCAAAATGTCAATTGGATCGTGCCTCATGTTGAATAACCACTTTTTAAACCCTCACAGTGACCAAAATTGCCATTTTTACAGAGTTTTGCTTACTCAAAAGCTTCAATTTTTACCCATTTCAGGCACAGAAATGACTTTAAACACACTTATTTTAGTTGACAAAGTCATAATTCACATCCAACAGTCATTTACAGTCAAAAGATTAAATGTTAAAATGTCATCCATATTGACCATTTTGGGATCGTTCGACATGTCCGGAGTCATCGTTTTTCATCCGAAAATTGATTTTTTGGACTGTACCAAAAATGATTCAAAATGTCAATTGGATCGTGCCTCATGTTGAATAACCACTTTTTAAAACCTCACAGTGACCAAAATTGCCAATTTTACAGAGTTTTGCTTACACAAAAGCTTCAATTTTGACCCGTTTCAGGCACAGAAATGACTTTAAACACACTTATTTTAGTTGACAAAGTCATTATTCACATCCAACAGTCATTTAGAGTCAAAAGATTAAATGTTAAAATTTCATCCACATTGACCATTTTGGGATCGTTCGACATGTCCGGAGTCATCTTTTTTCATCCGAAAATTGATTTTTTGGACTGTACCAAAAATGATTCAAAATGTCAATTGGATCGTGCCTCATGTTGAATAACCACTTTTTAAACCCTCACAGTGACCAAAATTGCCATTTTTACAGAGTTTTGATTACTCAAAAGCTTCAATTTTGACCCATTTCAGGCACAGAAATGACTTTAAACACACTTATTTTAGTTGACAAAGTCATAATTCACATCCAACAGTCATTTACAGTCAAAAGATCAAATGTTAAAATTTCATCCATATTGACCATTTTGGGATCGTTCGACATGTCCGGAGTCATCGTTTTTCATCCGAAAATTGATTTTTTGGACTGTACCCAAAATGATTCAAAATGTCAATTGGATCGTGCCTCATGTTGAATAACCACTTTTTAAACCCTCACAGTGACCAAAATTGCCATTTTTACAGAGTTTTGCTTACTCAAAAGCTTCAATTTTGACCCATTTCAGGCACAGAAATGACTTTAAACACACTTATTTTAGTTGACAAAGTCATAATTCACATCCAACAGTCATTTACAGTCAAAAGATTAAATGTTAAAATTTCATCCATATTGACCATTTTGGGATCGTTCGACATGTCCGGAGTCATCGTTTTTCATCCGAAAATTGATTTTTTGGACTGTACCAAAAATGATTCAAAATGTCAATTGGATCGTGCCTCATGTTGAATAACCACTTTTTAAACCCTCACAGTGACCAAAATTGCCATTTTTACAGAGTTTTGCTTACTCAAAAGCTTCAATTTTGACCCATTTCAGGCACAGAAATGACTTTAAACACACTTATTTTAGTTGACAAAGTCATAATTCACATCCAACAGTCATTTACAGTCAAAAGATTAAATGTTAAAATTTCATCCATATTGACCATTTTGGGATCGTTCGACATGTCCGGAGTCATCGTTTTTCATCCGAAAATTGATTTTTTGGACTGTACCAAAAATGATTCAAAATGTCAATTGGATCATGCCTCATGTTGAATAACCACTTTTTAAACCCTCACAGTGACCAAAATTGCCATTTTTACAGAGTTTTGATTACTCAAAAGCTTCAATTTTTACCCCTTTGAGGCACAGAAATGACTTTAAACACACTTATTTTAGTTGACAAAGTCATAATTCACATCCAACAGTCATTTACAGTCAAAAGATTAAATGTTAAAATTTCATCCATATTGACCATTTTGGGATCGTTCGACATGTCCGGAGTCATCGTTTTTCATCCGAAAATTGATTTTTTGGACTGTACCAAAAATGATTCAAAATGTCAATTGGATCGTGCCTCATGTTGAATAACCACTTTTTAAACCCTCAGAGTGACCAAAATTGCCATTTTTACAGAGTTTTGATTACTCAAAAGCTTCAATTTTTACCCCTTTGAGGCACAGAAATGACTTTAAACACACTTATTTTAGTTGACAAAGTCATAATTCACATCCAACAGTCATTTACAGTCAAAAGATTAAATGTTAAAATTTCATCCATATTGACCATTTTGGGATCGTTCGACATGTCCGGAGTCATCGTTTTTCATCCGAAAATTGATTTTTTGGACTGTACCAAAAATGATTCAAAATGTCAATTGGATCGTGCCTCATGTTGAATAACCACTTTTTAAACCCTCACAGTGACCAAAATTGCCATTTTTACAGAGTTTTGCTTACTCAAAAGCTTCAATTTTGACCCATTTCAGGCACAGAAATGACTTTAAACACACTTATTTTAGTTGACAAAGTCATAATTCACATCCAACAGTCATTTACAGTCAAAAGATTAAATGTTAAAATTTCATCCATATTGACCATTTTGGGATCGTTCGACAGGTCCGGAGTCATCGTTTTTTATCCGAAAATTGATTTTTTGGACTATACCAAAAATGATTCAAAATGTCAATTGGATCATGCCTCATGTTGAATAACCACTTTTTAAACCCTCACAGTGACCAAAATTGCCATTTTTACAGAGTTTTGATTACTCAAAAGCTTCAATTTTTACCCCTTTGAGGCACAGAAATGACTTTAAACACACTTATTTTAGTTGACAAATTCATAATTCACATCCAACAGTCATTTACAGTCAAAAGATTAAATGTTAAAATTTCATCCATATTGACCATTTTGGGATCGTTCGACATGTCCGGAGTCATCGTTTTTCATCCGAAAATTGATTTTTTGGACTGTACCAAAAATGATTCAAAATGTCAATTGGATCGTGCCTCATGTTGAATAACCACTTTTTAAACCCTCACAGTGACCAAAATTGCCATTTTTACAGAGTTTTGCTCACTCAAAAGCTTCAATTTTGACCCATTTCAGGCACAGAAATGACTTTAAACACACTTATTTTAGTTGACAAAGTCATAATTCACATCCAACAGTCATTTACAGTCAAAAGATTAAATGTTAAAATTTCATCCATATTGACCATTTTGGGATCGTTCGACATGTCCGGAGTCATCGTTTTTCATCCGAAAATTGATTTTTTGGACTGTACCAAAAATGATTCAAAATGTCAATTGGATCATGCCTCATGTGGAATAACCACTTTTTAAACCCTCACAGTGACCAAAATTGCCATTTTTACAGAGTTTTGATTACTCAAAAGCTTCAATTTTTACCCCTTTGAGGCACAGAAATGACTTTAAACACACTTATTTTAGTTGACAAAGTCATAATTCACATCCAACAGTCATTTACAGTCAAAAGATTAAATGTTAAAATTTCATCCATATTGACCATTTTGGGATCGTTCGACATGTCCGGAGTCATCGTTTTTCATCCGAAAATTGATTTTTTGAACTGTACCAAAAATGATTCAAAATGTCAATTGGATCGTGCCTCATGTTGAATAACCACTTTTTAAACCCTCACAGTGACCAAAATTGCCAATTTTACACAGTTTTGCTTACTCAAAAGCTTCAATTTTGATCCATTTCAGGCACAGAAATGACTTTAAACACACTTATTTTAGTTGACAAAGCCATAATTCACATCCAACAGTCATTTAGAGTCAAAAGATTAAATGTTAAAATTTCATCATTATAGACCATTTTGGGAACGTTCGACAGGTCCGGAGTCATCGTTTTTCGTCTGAAAATTGATTTTTTGGACTGTACCAAAAATGATTCAAAATGTCAATTGGATCGTGCCTCATGTTGAATAACCACTTTTTAAACCCTCAGAGTGACCAAAATTGCCATTTTTACAGAGTTTTGATTACTCAAAAGCTTCAATTTTTACCCCTTTGAGGCACAGAAATGACTTTAAACACACTTATTTTAGTTGACAAAGTCATAATTCACATCCAACAGTCATTTACAGTCAAAAGATTAAATGTTAAAATTTCATCCATATTGACCATTTTGGGATCGTTCGACATGTCCGGAGTCATCGTTTTTCATCCGAAAATTGATTTTTTGGACTGTACCAAAAATGATTCAAAATGTCAATTGGATCGTGCCTCATGTTGAATAACCACTTTTTAAACCCTCACAGTGACCAAAATTGCCAATTTTACAGAGTTTTGCTTACACAAAAGCTTCAATTTTGACCCGTTTCAGGCACAGAAATGACTTTAAACACACTTATTTTAGTTGACAAAGTCATTATTCACATCCAACAGTCATTTAGAGTCAAAAGATTAAATGTTAAAATTTCATCCATATTGACCATTTTGGGATCGTTCGACATGTCCGGAGTCATCGTTTTTCATCCGAAAATTGATTTTTTGGACTGTACCAAAAATGATTCAAAATGTCAATTGGATTGTGCCTCATGTTGAATAACCACTTTTTAAACCCTCACAGTGACCAAAATTGCCATTTTTACAGAGTTTTGATTACTCAAAAGCTTCAATTTTGACCCATTTCAGGCACAGAAATGACTTTAAACACACTTATTTAAGTTGACAAAGTCATAATTCACATCCAACAGTCATTTACAGTCAAAAGATTAAATGTTAAAATTTCATCCATATTGACCATTTTGGGATCGTTCGACATGTCCGGAGTCATCGTTTTTCATCCGAAAATTGATTTTTTGGACTGTACCAAAAATGATTCAAAATGTCAATTGGATCGTGCCTCATGTTGAATAACCACTTTTTAAACCCTCACAGTGACCAAAATTGCCATTTTTACAGAGTTTTGCTTACTCAAAAGCTTCAATTTTGACCCATTTCAGGCACAGAAATGACTTTAAACACACTTATTTTAGTTGACAAAGTCATAATTCACATCCAACAGTCATTTACAGTCAAAAGATTAAATGTTAAAATTTCATCCATATTGACCATTTTGGGATCGTTCGACATGTCCGGAGTCATCGTTTTTCATCCGAAAATTGATTTTTTGGACTGTACCAAAAATGATTCAAAATGTCAATTGGATCGTGCCTCATGTTGAATAACCACTTTTTAAACCCTCACAGTGACCAAAATTGCCATTTTTACAGAGTTTTGCTTACTCAAAAGCTTCAATTTTGACCCATTTCAGGCACAGAAATGACTTTAAACACACTTATTTTAGTTGACAAAGTCATAATTCACATCCAACAGTCATTTACAGTCAAAAGATTAAATGTTAAAATTTCATCCATATTGACCATTTTGGGATCGTTCGACATGTCCGGAGTCATCGTTTTTCATCCGAAAATTGATTTTTTGGACTGTACCAAAAATGATTCAAAATGTCAATTGGATCATGCCTCATGTTGAATAACCACTTTTTAAACCCTCACAGTGACCAAAATTGCCATTTTTACAGAGTTTTGATTACTCAAAAGCTTCAATTTTTACCCCTTTGAGGCACAGAAATGACTTTAAACTCACTTATTTTAGTTGACAAATTCATAATTCACATCCAACAGTCATTTACAGTCAAAAGATTAAATGTTAAAATTTCATCCATATTGACCATTTTGGGATCGTTCGACATGTCCGGAGTCATCGTTTTTCATCCGAAAATTGATTTTTTGAACTGTACCAAAAATGATTCAAAATGTCAATTGGATCGTGCCTCATGTTGAATAACCACTTTTTAAACCCTCACAGTGACCAAAATTGCCAATTTTACACAGTTTTGCTTACTCAAAAGCTTCAATTTTGACCCATTTCAGGCACAGAAATGACTTTAAACACACTTATTTTAGTTGACAAAGCCATAATTCACATCCAACAGTCATTTAGAGTCAAAAGATTAAATGTTAAAATTTCATCATTATAGACCATTTTGGGAACGTTCGACAGGTCCGGAGTCATCGTTTTTCGTCGGAAAATTGATTTTTTGGACTGTACCAAAAATGATTCAAAATGTCAATTGGATCGTGCCTCATGTTGAATAACCACTTTTTAAACCCTCAGAGTGACCAAAATTGCCATTTTTACAGAGTTTTGATTACTCAAAAGCTTCAATTTTTACCCCTTTGAGGCACAGAAATGACTTTAAACACACTTATTTTAGTTGACAAAGTCATAATTCACATCCAACAGTCATTTACAGTCAAAAGATTAAATGTTAAAATTTCATCCATATTGACCATTTTGGGATCGTTCGACAGGTCCGGAGTCATCGTTTTTTATCCGAAAATTGATTTTTTGGACTGTACCAAAAATGATTCAAAATGTCAATTGGATCATGCCTCATGTTGAATAACCACTTTTTAAACCCTCACAGTGACCAAAATTGCCTTTTTTACAGAGTTTTGCTTACTCAAAAGCTTCAATTTTGACCCATTTCAGGCACAGAAATGACTTTAAACACACTTATTTTAGTTGACAAAGTCATAATTCACATCCAACAGTCATTTACAGTCAAAAGATTAAATGTTAAAATTTCATCCATATTGACCATTTTGGGATCGTTCGACATGTCCGGAGTCATCGTTTTTCATCCGAAAATTGATTTTTTGGACTGTACCAAAAATGATTCAAAATGTCAATTGGATCGTGCCTCATGTTGAATAACCACTTTTTAAACCCTCACAGTGACCAAAATTGCCATTTTTACAGAGTTTTGCTTACTCAAAAGCTTCAATTTTGACCCATTTCAGGCACAGAAATGACTTTAAACACACTTATTTTAGTTGACAAAGTCATAATTCACATCCAACAGTCATTTACAGTCAAAAGATTAAATGTTAAAATTTCATCCATATTGACCATTTTGGGATCGTTCGACATGTCCGGAGTCATCGTTTTTCATCCGAAAATTGATTTTTTGGACTGTACCAAAAATGATTCAAAATGTCAATTGGATCATGCCTCATGTTGAATAACCACTTTTTAAACCCTCACAGTGACCAAAATTGCCATTTTTACAGAGTTTTGATTACTCAAAAGCTTCAATTTTTACCCCTTTGAGGCACAGAAATGACTTTAAACACACTTATTTTAGTTGACAAAGTCATAATTCACATCCAACAGTCATTTACAGTCAAAAGATTAAATGTTAAAATTTCATCCATATTGACCATTTTGGGATCGTTCGACATGTCCGGAGTCATCGTTTTTCATCCGAAAATTGATTTTTTGGACTGTACCAAAAATGATTCAAAATGTCAATTGGATCGTGCCTCATGTTGAATAACCACTTTTTAAACCCTCAGAGTGACCAAAATTGCCATTTTTACAGAGTTTTGATTACTCAAAAGCTTCAATTTTTACCCCTTTGAGGCACAGAAATGACTTTAAACACACTTATTTTAGTTGACAAAGTCATTATTCACATCCAACAGTCATTTAGAGTCAAAAGATTAAATGTTAAAATTTCATCCATATTGACCATTTTGGGATCGTTCGACATGTCCGGAGTCATCGTTTTTCATCCGAAAATTGATTTTTTGGACTGTACCAAAAATGATTCAAAATGTCAATTGGATCGTGCCTCATGTTGAATAACCACTTTTTAAACCCTCACAGTGACCAAAATTGCCATTTTTACAGAGTTTTGCTTACTCAAAAGCTTCAATTTTGACCCATTTCAGGCACAGAAATGACTTTAAACACACTTATTTTAGTTGACAAAGTCATAATTCACATCCAACAGTCATTTACAGTCAAAAGATTAAATGTTAAAATTTCATCCATATTGACCATTTTGGGATCGTTCGACAGGTCCGGAGTCATCGTTTTTTATCCGAAAATTGATTTTTTGGACTGTACCAAAAATGATTCAAAATGTCAATTGGATCATGCCTCATGTTGAATAACCACTTTTTAAACCCTCACAGTGACCAAAATTGCCTTTTTTACAGAGTTTTGCTTACTCAAAAGCTTCAATTTTGACCCATTTCAGGCACAGAAATGACTTTAAACACACTTATTTTAGTTGACAAAGTCATAATTCACATCCAACAGTCATTTACAGTCAAAAGATTAAATGTTAAAATTTCATCCATATTGACCATTTTGGGATCGTTCGACATGTCCGGAGTCATCGTTTTTCATCCGAAAATTGATTTTTTGGACTGTACCAAAAATGATTCAAAATGTCAATTGGATCGTGCCTCATGTTGAATAACCACTATTTAAACCCTCACAGTGACCAAAATTGGCATTTTTACAGAGTTTTGCTTACTCAAAAGCTTCAATTTTGACCCATTTCAGGCACAGAAATGACTTTAAACACACTTATTTTAGTTGACAAAGTCATAATTCACATCCAACAGTCATTTACAGTCAAAAGATTAAATGTTAAAATTTCATCCATATTGACCATTTTGGGATCGTTCGACATGTCCGGAGTCATCGTTTTTCATCCGAAAATTGATTTTTTGGACTGTACCAAAAATGATTCAAAATGTCAATTGGATCGTGCCTCATGTTGAATAACCACTTTTTAAACCCTCACAGTGACCAAAATTGCCATTTTTACAGAGTTTTGATTACTCAAAAGCTTCAATTTTTACCCCTTTGAGGCACAGAAATGACTTTAAACACACTTATTTTAGTTGACAAAGTCATAATTCACATCCAACAGTCATTTACAGTCAAAAGATTAAATGTTAAAATTTCATCCATATTGACCATTTTGGGATCGTTCGACATGTCCGGAGTCATCGTTTTTCATCCGAAAATTGATTTTTTGAACTGTACCAAAAATGATTCAAAATGTCAATTGGATCGTGCCTCATGTTGAATAACCACTTTTTAAACCCTCACAGTGACCATAATTGCCAATTTTACAGAATTTTGCTTACTCAAAAGCTTCAATTTTGATCCGTTTTAGGCACAGAAATGACTTTAAACACACTTATTTTAGTTGACAAAGTCATAATTCACATCCAACAGTCATTTACAGTCAAAAGATTAAATGTTAAAATTTCATCCATATTGACCATTTTGGGATCGTTCGACATGTCCGGAGTCATCGTTTTTCATCCGAAAATTGATTTTTTGGACTGTACCAAAAATGATTCAAAATGTCAATTGGATCGTGCCTCATGTTGAATAACCACTTTTTAAACCCTCACAGTGACCAAAATTGCCATTTTTTCAGAGTTTTGCTTACTCAAAAGCTTCAATTTTGACCCATTTCAGGCACAGAAATGACTTTAAACACACTTATTTTAGTTGACAAAGTCATTATTCACATCCAACAGTCATTTAGAGTCAAAAGATTAAATGTTAAAATTTCATCCATATTGACCATTTTGGGATCGTTCGACATGTCCGGAGTCATCTTTTTTCATCCGAAAATTGATTTTTTGGACTGTACCAAAAATGATTCAAAATGTCAATTGGATCGTGCCTCATGTTGAATAACCACTTTTTAAACCCTCACAGTGACCAAAATTGCCATTTTTACAGAGTTTTGATTACTCAAAAGCTTCAATTTTGACCCATTTCAGGCACAGAAATGACTTTAAACACACTTATTTTAGTTGACAAAGTCATAATTCACATCCAACAGTCATTTACAGTCAAAAGATCAAATGTTAAAATTTCATCCATATTGACCATTTTGGGATCGTTCGACATGTCCGGAGTCATCGTTTTTCATCCGAAAATTGATTTTTTGGACTGTACCCAAAATGATTCAAAATGTCAATTGGATCGTGCCTCATGTTGAATAACCACTTTTTAAACCCTCACAGTGACCAAAATTGCCATTTTTACAGAGTTTTGCTTACTCAAAAGCTTCAATTTTGACCCATTTCAGGCACAGAAATGACTTTAAACACACTTATTTTAGTTGACAAAGTCATAATTCACATCCAACAGTCATTTACAGTCAAAAGATTAAATGTTAAAATTTCATCCATATTGACCATTTTGGGATCGTTCGACATGTCCGGAGTCATCGTTTTTCATCCGAAAATTGATTTTTTGGACTGTACCAAAAATGATTCAAAATGTCAATTGGATCGTGCCTCATGTTGAATAACCACTTTTTAAACCCTCACAGTGACCAAAATTGCCATTTTTACAGAGTTTTGCTTACTCAAAAGCTTCAATTTTGACCCATTTCAGGCACAGAAATGACTTTAAACACACTTATTTTAGTTGACAAAGTCATAATTCACATCCAACAGTCATTTACAGTCAAAAGATTAAATGTTAAAATTTCATCCATATTGACCATTTTGGGATCGTTCGACATGTCCGGAGTCATCGTTTTTCATCCGAAAATTGATTTTTTGGACTGTACCAAAAATGATTCAAAATGTCAATTGGATCAGGCCTCATGTTGAATAACCACTTTTTAAACCCTCACAGTGACCAAAATTGCCATTTTTACAGAGTTTTGATTACTCAAAAGCTTCAATTTTTACCCCTTTGAGGCACAGAAATGACTTTAAACACACTTATTTTAGTTGACAAAGTCATAATTCACATCCAACAGTCATTTACAGTCAAAAGATTAAATGTTAAAATTTCATCCATATTGACCATTTTGGGATCGTTCGACATGTCCGGAGTCATCGTTTTTCATCCGAAAATTGATTTTTTGGACTGTACCAAAAATGATTCAAAATGTCAATTGGATCGTGCCTCATGTTGAATAACCACTTTTTAAACCCTCAGAGTGACCAAAATTGCCATTTTTACAGAGTTTTGATTACTCAAAAGCTTCAATTTTTACCCCTTTGAGGCAAAGAAATGACTTTAAACACACTTATTTTAGTTGACAAAGTCATAATTCACATCCAACAGTCATTTACAGTCAAAAGATTAAATGTTAAAATTTCATCCATATTGACCATTTTGGGATCGTTCGACATGTCCGGAGTCATCGTTTTTCATCCGAAAATTGATTTTTTGGACTGTACCAAAAATGATTCAAAATGTCAATTGGATCGTGCCTCATGTTGAATAACCACTTTTTAAACCCTCACAGTGACCAAAATTGCCAATTTTACAGAGTTTTGCTTACACAAAAGCTTCAATTTTGACCCGTTTCAGGCACAGAAATGACTTTAAACACACTTATTTTAGTTGACAAAGTCATTATTCACATCCAACAGTCATTTAGAGTCAAAAGATTAAATGTTAAAATTTCATCCATATTGACCATTTTGGGATCGTTCGACATGTCCGGAGTCATCGTTTTTCATCCGAAAATTGATTTTTTGGACTGTACCAAAAATGATTCAAAATGTCAATTGGATCGTGCCTCATGTTGAATAACCACTTTTTAAACCCTCACAGTGACCAAAATTGCCATTTTTACAGAGTTTTGCTTACTCAAAAGCTTCAATTTTGACCCATTTCAGGCACAGAAATGACTTTAAACACACTTATTTTAGTTGACAAAGTCATAATTCACATCCAACAGTCATTTACAGTCAAAAGATTAAATGTTAAAATTTCATCCATATTGACCATTTTGGGATCGTTCGACAGGTCCGGAGTCATCGTTTTTTATCCGAAAATTGATTTTTTGGACTGTACCAAAAATGATTCAAAATGTCAATTGGATCATGCCTCATGTTGAATAACCACTTTTTAAACCCTCACAGTGACCAAAATTGCCTTTTTTACAGAGTTTTGCTTACTCAAAAGCTTCAATTTTGACCCATTTCAGGCACAGAAATGACTTTAAACACACTTATTTTAGTTGACAAAGTCATAATTCACATCCAACAGTCATTTACAGTCAAAAGATTAAATGTTAAAATTTCATCCATATTGACCATTTTGGGATCGTTCGACATGTCCGGAGTCATCGTTTTTCATCCGAAAATTGATTTTTTGGACTGTACCAAAAATGATTCAAAATGTCAATTGGATCGTGCCTCATGTTGAATAACCACTATTTAAACCCTCACAGTGACCAAAATTGCCATTTTTACAGAGTTTTGCTTACTCAAAAGCTTCAATTTTGACCCATTTCAGGCACAGAAATGACTTTAAACACACTTATTTTAGTTGACAAAGTCATAATTCACATCCAACAGTCATTTACAGTCAAAAGATTAAATGTTAAAATTTCATCCATATTGACCATTTTGGGATCGTTCGACATGTCCGGAGTCATCGTTTTTCATCCGAAAATTGATTTTTTGGACTGTACCAAAAATGATTCAAAATGTCAATTGGATCGTGCCTCATGTTGAATAACCACTTTTTAAACCCTCAGAGTGACCAAAATTGCCATATTGACAGAGTTTTGCTTACTCAAAAGCTTCAATTTTGATCCGTTTTAGGCACAGAAATGACTTTAAACACACTTTTTTTAGTTGACAAAGTCATAATTCACATCCAACAGTCATTTACAGTCAAAAGATTAAATGTTAAAATTTCATCCATATTGACCATTTTGGGATCGTTCGACATGTCCGGAGTCATCGTTTTTCATCCGAAAATTGATTTTTTGGACTGTACCAAAAATGATTCAAAATGTCAATTGGATCGTGCCTCATGTTGAATAACCACTTTTTAAACCCTCACAGTGACCAAAATTGCCATTTTTACAGAGTTTTGATTACTCAAAAGCTTCAATTTTTACCCCTTTGAGGCACAGAAATGACTTTAAACACACTTATTTTAGTTGACAAAGTCATAATTCACATCCAACAGTCATTTACAGTCAAAAGATTAAATGTTAAAATTTCATCCATATTGACCATTTTGGGATCGTTCGACATGTCCGGAGTCATCGTTTTTCATCCGAAAATTGATTTTTTGAACTGTACCAAAAATGATTCAAAATGTCAATTGGATCGTGCCTCATGTTGAATAACCACTTTTTAAACCCTCACAGTGACCATAATTGCCAATTTTACAGAATTTTGCTTACTCAAAAGCTTCAATTTTGATCCGTTTTAGGCACAGAAATGACTTTAAACACACTTATTTTAGTTGACAAAGTCATAATTCACATCCAACAGTCATTTACAGTCAAAAGATTAAATGTTAAAATTTCATCCATATTGACCATTTTGGGATCGTTCGACATGTCCGGAGTCATCGTTTTTCATCCGAAAATTGATTTTTTGGACTGTACCAAAAATGATTCAAAATGTCAATTGGATCGTGCCTCATGTTGAATAACCACTTTTTAAACCCTCACAGTGACCAAAATTGCCATTTTTACAGAGTTTTGCTTACTCAAAAGCTTCAATTTTTACCCATTTCAGGCACAGAAATGACTTTAAACACACTTATTTTAGTTGACAAAGTCATAATTCACATCCAACAGTCATTTACAGTCAAAAGATTAAATGTTAAAATGTCATCCATATTGACCATTTTGGGATCGTTCGACATGTCCGGAGTCATCGTTTTTCATCCGAAAATTGATTTTTTGGACTGTACCAAAAATGATTCAAAATGTCAATTGGATCGTGCCTCATGTTGAATAACCACTTTTTAAAACCTCACAGTGACCAAAATTGCCAATTTTACAGAGTTTTGCTTACACAAAAGCTTCAATTTTGACCCGTTTCAGGCACAGAAATGACTTTAAACACACTTATTTTAGTTGACAAAGTCATTATTCACATCCAACAGTCATTTAGAGTCAAAAGATTAAATGTTAAAATTTCATCCACATTGACCATTTTGGGATCGTTCGACATGTCCGGAGTCATCTTTTTTCATCCGAAAATTGATTTTTTGGACTGTACCAAAAATGATTCAAAATGTCAATTGGATCGTGCCTCATGTTGAATAACCACTTTTTAAACCCTCACAGTGACCAAAATTGCCATTTTTACAGAGTTTTGATTACTCAAAAGCTTCAATTTTGACCCATTTCAGGCACAGAAATGACTTTAAACACACTTATTTTAGTTGACAAAGTCATAATTCACATCCAACAGTCATTTACAGTCAAAAGATCAAATGTTAAAATTTCATCCATATTGACCATTTTGGGATCGTTCGACATGTCCGGAGTCATCGTTTTTCATCCGAAAATTGATTTTTTGGACTGTACCCAAAATGATTCAAAATGTCAATTGGATCGTGCCTCATGTTGAATAACCACTTTTTAAACCCTCACAGTGACCAAAATTGCCATTTTTACAGAGTTTTGCTTACTCAAAAGCTTCAATTTTGACCCATTTCAGGCACAGAAATGACTTTAAACACACTTATTTTAGTTGACAAAGTCATAATTCACATCCAACAGTCATTTACAGTCAAAAGATTAAATGTTAAAATTTCATCCATATTGACCATTTTGGGATCGTTCGACATGTCCGGAGTCATCGTTTTTCATCCGAAAATTGATTTTTTGGACTGTACCAAAAATGATTCAAAATGTCAATTGGATCGTGCCTCATGTTGAATAACCACTTTTTAAACCCTCACAGTGACCAAAATTGCCATTTTTACAGAGTTTTGCTTACTCAAAAGCTTCAATTTTGACCCATTTCAGGCACAGAAATGACTTTAAACACACTTATTTTAGTTGACAAAGTCATAATTCACATCCAACAGTCATTTACAGTCAAAAGATTAAATGTTAAAATTTCATCCATATTGACCATTTTGGGATCGTTCGACATGTCCGGAGTCATCGTTTTTCATCCGAAAATTGATTTTTTGGACTGTACCAAAAATGATTCAAAATGTCAATTGGATCATGCCTCATGTTGAATAACCACTTTTTAAACCCTCACAGTGACCAAAATTGCCATTTTTACAGAGTTTTGATTACTCAAAAGCTTCAATTTTTACCCCTTTGAGGCACAGAAATGACTTTAAACACACTTATTTTAGTTGACAAAGTCATAATTCACATCCAACAGTCATTTACAGTCAAAAGATTAAATGTTAAAATTTCATCCATATTGACCATTTTGGGATCGTTCGACATGTCCGGAGTCATCGTTTTTCATCCGAAAATTGATTTTTTGGACTGTACCAAAAATGATTCAAAATGTCAATTGGATCGTGCCTCATGTTGAATAACCACTTTTTAAACCCTCAGAGTGACCAAAATTGCCATTTTTACAGAGTTTTGATTACTCAAAAGCTTCAATTTTTACCCCTTTGAGGCACAGAAATGACTTTAAACACACTTATTTTAGTTGACAAAGTCATAATTCACATCCAACAGTCATTTACAGTCAAAAGATTAAATGTTAAAATTTCATCCATATTGACCATTTTGGGATCGTTCGACATGTCCGGAGTCATCGTTTTTCATCCGAAAATTGATTTTTTGGACTGTACCAAAAATGATTCAAAATGTCAATTGGATCGTGCCTCATGTTGAATAACCACTTTTTAAACCCTCACAGTGACCAAAATTGCCATTTTTACAGAGTTTTGCTTACTCAAAAGCTTCAATTTTGACCCATTTCAGGCACAGAAATGACTTTAAACACACTTATTTTAGTTGACAAAGTCATAATTCACATCCAACAGTCATTTACAGTCAAAAGATTAAATGTTAAAATTTCATCCATATTGACCATTTTGGGATCGTTCGACAGGTCCGGAGTCATCGTTTTTTATCCGAAAATTGATTTTTTGGACTATACCAAAAATGATTCAAAATGTCAATTGGATCATGCCTCATGTTGAATAACCACTTTTTAAACCCTCACAGTGACCAAAATTGCCATTTTTACAGAGTTTTGATTACTCAAAAGCTTCAATTTTTACCCCTTTGAGGCACAGAAATGACTTTAAACACACTTATTTTAGTTGACAAATTCATAATTCACATCCAACAGTCATTTACAGTCAAAAGATTAAATGTTAAAATTTCATCCATATTGACCATTTTGGGATCGTTCGACATGTCCGGAGTCATCGTTTTTCATCCGAAAATTGATTTTTTGGACTGTACCAAAAATGATTCAAAATGTCAATTGGATCGTGCCTCATGTTGAATAACCACTTTTTAAACCCTCACAGTGACCAAAATTGCCATTTTTACAGAGTTTTGCTCACTCAAAAGCTTCAATTTTGACCCATTTCAGGCACAGAAATGACTTTAAACACACTTATTTTAGTTGACAAAGTCATAATTCACATCCAACAGTCATTTACAGTCAAAAGATTAAATGTTAAAATTTCATCCATATTGACCATTTTGGGATCGTTCGACATGTCCGGAGTCATCGTTTTTCATCCGAAAATTGATTTTTTGGACTGTACCAAAAATGATTCAAAATGTCAATTGGATCATGCCTCATGTGGAATAACCACTTTTTAAACCCTCACAGTGACCAAAATTGCCATTTTTACAGAGTTTTGATTACTCAAAAGCTTCAATTTTTACCCCTTTGAGGCACAGAAATGACTTTAAACACACTTATTTTAGTTGACAAAGTCATAATTCACATCCAACAGTCATTTACAGTCAAAAGATTAAATGTTAAAATTTCATCCATATTGACCATTTTGGGATCGTTCGACATGTCCGGAGTCATCGTTTTTCATCCGAAAATTGATTTTTTGAACTGTACCAAAAATGATTCAAAATGTCAATTGGATCGTGCCTCATGTTGAATAACCACTTTTTAAACCCTCACAGTGACCAAAATTGCCAATTTTACACAGTTTTGCTTACTCAAAAGCTTCAATTTTGATCCATTTCAGGCACAGAAATGACTTTAAACACACTTATTTTAGTTGACAAAGCCATAATTCACATCCAACAGTCATTTAGAGTCAAAAGATTAAATGTTAAAATTTCATCATTATAGACCATTTTGGGAACGTTCGACAGGTCCGGAGTCATCGTTTTTCGTCTGAAAATTGATTTTTTGGACTGTACCAAAAATGATTCAAAATGTCAATTGGATCGTGCCTCATGTTGAATAACCACTTTTTAAACCCTCAGAGTGACCAAAATTGCCATTTTTACAGAGTTTTGATTACTCAAAAGCTTCAATTTTTACCCCTTTGAGGCACAGAAATGACTTTAAACACACTTATTTTAGTTGACAAAGTCATAATTCACATCCAACAGTCATTTACAGTCAAAAGATTAAATGTTAAAATTTCATCCATATTGACCATTTTGGGATCGTTCGACATGTCCGGAGTCATCGTTTTTCATCCGAAAATTGATTTTTTGGACTGTACCAAAAATGATTCAAAATGTCAATTGGATCGTGCCTCATGTTGAATAACCACTTTTTAAACCCTCACAGTGACCAAAATTGCCAATTTTACAGAGTTTTGCTTACACAAAAGCTTCAATTTTGACCCGTTTCAGGCACAGAAATGACTTTAAACACACTTATTTTAGTTGACAAAGTCATTATTCACATCCAACAGTCATTTAGAGTCAAAAGATTAAATGTTAAAATTTCATCCATATTGACCATTTTGGGATCGTTCGACATGTCCGGAGTCATCGTTTTTCATCCGAAAATTGATTTTTTGGACTGTACCAAAAATGATTCAAAATGTCAATTGGATTGTGCCTCATGTTGAATAACCACTTTTTAAACCCTCACAGTGACCAAAATTGCCATTTTTACAGAGTTTTGATTACTCAAAAGCTTCAATTTTGACCCATTTCAGGCACAGAAATGATTTTAAACACACTTATTTAAGTTGACAAAGTCATAATTCACATCCAACAGTCATTTACAGTCAAAAGATTAAATGTTAAAATTTCATCCATATTGACCATTTTGGGATCGTTCGACATGTCCGGAGTCATCGTTTTTCATCCGAAAATTGATTTTTTGGACTGTACCAAAAATGATTCAAAATGTCAATTGGATCGTGCCTCATGTTGAATAACCACTTTTTAAACCCTCACAGTGACCAAAATTGCCATTTTTACAGAGTTTTGCTTACTCAAAAGCTTCAATTTTGACCCATTTCAGGCACAGAAATGACTTTAAACACACTTATTTTAGTTGACAAAGTCATAATTCACATCCAACAGTCATTTACAGTCAAAAGATTAAATGTTAAAATTTCATCCATATTGACCATTTTGGGATCGTTCGACATGTCCGGAGTCATCGTTTTTCATCCGAAAATTGATTTTTTGGACTGTACCAAAAATGATTCAAAATGTCAATTGGATCGTGCCTCATGTTGAATAACCACTTTTTAAACCCTCACAGTGACCAAAATTGCCATTTTTACAGAGTTTTGCTTACTCAAAAGCTTCAATTTTGACCCATTTCAGGCACAGAAATGACTTTAAACACACTTATTTTAGTTGACAAAGTCATAATTCACATCCAACAGTCATTTACAGTCAAAAGATTAAATGTTAAAATTTCATCCATATTGACCATTTTGGGATCGTTCGACATGTCCGGAGTCATCGTTTTTCATCCGAAAATTGATTTTTTGGACTGTACCAAAAATGATTCAAAATGTCAATTGGATCATGCCTCATGTTGAATAACCACTTTTTAAACCCTCACAGTGACCAAAATTGCCATTTTTACAGAGTTTTGATTACTCAAAAGCTTCAATTTTTACCCCTTTGAGGCACAGAAATGACTTTAAACTCACTTATTTTAGTTGACAAATTCATAATTCACATCCAACAGTCATTTACAGTCAAAAGATTAAATGTTAAAATTTCATCCATATTGACCATTTTGGGATCGTTCGACATGTCCGGAGTCATCGTTTTTCATCCGAAAATTGATTTTTTGAACTGTACCAAAAATGATTCAAAATGTCAATTGGATCGTGCCTCATGTTGAATAACCACTTTTTAAACCCTCACAGTGACCAAAATTGCCAATTTTACACAGTTTTGCTTACTCAAAAGCTTCAATTTTGACCCATTTCAGGCACAGAAATGACTTTAAACACACTTATTTTAGTTGACAAAGCCATAATTCACATCCAACAGTCATTTAGAGTCAAAAGATTAAATGTTAAAATTTCATCATTATAGACCATTTTGGGAACGTTCGACAGGTCCGGAGTCATCGTTTTTCGTCGGAAAATTGATTTTTTGGACTGTACCAAAAATGATTCAAAATGTCAATTGGATCGTGCCTCATGTTGAATAACCACTTTTTAAACCCTCAGAGTGACCAAAATTGCCATTTTTACAGAGTTTTGATTACTCAAAAGCTTCAATTTTTACCCCTTTGAGGCACAGAAATGACTTTAAACACACTTATTTTAGTTGACAAAGTCATAATTCACATCCAACAGTCATTTACAGTCAAAAGATTAAATGTTAAAATTTCATCCATATTGACCATTTTGGGATCGTTCGACAGGTCCGGAGTCATCGTTTTTTATCCGAAAATTGATTTTTTGGACTGTACCAAAAATGATTCAAAATGTCAATTGGATCATGCCTCATGTTGAATAACCACTTTTTAAACCCTCACAGTGACCAAAATTGCCTTTTTTACAGAGTTTTGCTTACTCAAAAGCTTCAATTTTGACCCATTTCAGGCACAGAAATGACTTTAAACACACTTATTTTAGTTGACAAAGTCATAATTCACATCCAACAGTCATTTACAGTCAAAAGATTAAATGTTAAAATTTCATCCATATTGACCATTTTGGGATCGTTCGACATGTCCGGAGTCATCGTTTTTCATCCGAAAATTGATTTTTTGGACTGTACCAAAAATGATTCAAAATGTCAATTGGATCGTGCCTCATGTTGAATAACCACTTTTTAAACCCTCACAGTGACCAAAATTGCCATTTTTACAGAGTTTTGCTTACTCAAAAGCTTCAATTTTGACCCATTTCAGGCACAGAAATGACTTTAAACACACTTATTTTAGTTGACAAAGTCATAATTCACATCCAACAGTCATTTACAGTCAAAAGATTAAATGTTAAAATTTCATCCATATTGACCATTTTGGGATCGTTCGACATGTCCGGAGTCATCGTTTTTCATCCGAAAATTGATTTTTTGGACTGTACCAAAAATGATTCAAAATGTCAATTGGATCATGCCTCATGTTGAATAACCACTTTTTAAACCCTCACAGTGACCAAAATTGCCATTTTTACAGAGTTTTGATTACTCAAAAGCTTCAATTTTTACCCCTTTGAGGCACAGAAATGACTTTAAACACACTTATTTTAGTTGACAAAGTCATAATTCACATCCAACAGTCATTTACAGTCAAAAGATTAAATGTTAAAATTTCATCCATATTGACCATTTTGGGATCGTTCGACATGTCCGGAGTCATCGTTTTTCATCCGAAAATTGATTTTTTGGACTGTACCAAAAATGATTCAAAATGTCAATTGGATCGTGCCTCATGTTGAATAACCACTTTTTAAACCCTCAGAGTGACCAAAATTGCCATTTTTACAGAGTTTTGATTACTCAAAAGCTTCAATTTTTACCCCTTTGAGGCACAGAAATGACTTTAAACACACTTATTTTAGTTGACAAAGTCATTATTCACATCCAACAGTCATTTAGAGTCAAAAGATTAAATGTTAAAATTTCATCCATATTGACCATTTTGGGATCGTTCGACATGTCCGGAGTCATCGTTTTTCATCCGAAAATTGATTTTTTGGACTGTACCAAAAATGATTCAAAATGTCAATTGGATCGTGCCTCATGTTGAATAACCACTTTTTAAACCCTCACAGTGACCAAAATTGCCAATTTTACAGAATTTTGCTTACTCAAAAGCTTCAATTTTGATCCGTTTTAGGCACAGAAATGACTTTAAACACACTTATTTTAGTTGACAAAGTCATAATTCACATCCAACAGTCATTTACAGTCAAAAGATTAAATGTTAAAATTTCATCCATATTGACCATTTTGGGATCGTTCGACATGTCCGGAGTCATCGTTTTTCATCCGAAAATTGATTTTTTGGACTGTACCAAAAATGATTCAAAATGTCAATTGGATCGTGCCTCATGTTGAATAACCACTTTTTAAACCCTCACAGTGACCAAAATTGCCATTTTTTCAGAGTTTTGCTTACTCAAAAGCTTCAATTTTGACCCATTTCAGGCACAGAAATGACTTTAAACACACTTATTTTAGTTGACAAAGTCATTATTCACATCCAACAGTCATTTAGAGTCAAAAGATTAAATGTTAAAATTTCATCCATATTGACCATTTTGGGATCGTTCGACATGTCCGGAGTCATCTTTTTTCATCCGAAAATTGATTTTTTGGACTGTACCAAAAATGATTCAAAATGTCAATTGGATCGTGCCTCATGTTGAATAACCACTTTTTAAACCCTCACAGTGACCAAAATTGCCATTTTTACAGAGTTTTGATTACTCAAAAGCTTCAATTTTGACCCATTTCAGGCACAGAAATGACTTTAAACACACTTATTTTAGTTGACAAAGTCATAATTCACATCCAACAGTCATTTACAGTCAAAAGATCAAATGTTAAAATTTCATCCATATTGACCATTTTGGGATCGTTCGACATGTCCGGAGTCATCGTTTTTCATCCGAAAATTGATTTTTTGGACTGTACCCAAAATGATTCAAAATGTCAATTGGATCGTGCCTCATGTTGAATAACCACTTTTTAAACCCTCACAGTGACCAAAATTGCCATTTTTACAGAGTTTTGCTTACTCAAAAGCTTCAATTTTGACCCATTTCAGGCACAGAAATGACTTTAAACACACTTATTTTAGTTGACAAAGTCATAATTCACATCCAACAGTCATTTACAGTCAAAAGATTAAATGTTAAAATTTCATCCATATTGACCATTTTGGGATCGTTCGACATGTCCGGAGTCATCGTTTTTCATCCGAAAATTGATTTTTTGGACTGTACCAAAAATGATTCAAAATGTCAATTGGATCGTGCCTCATGTTGAATAACCACTTTTTAAACCCTCACAGTGACCAAAATTGCCATTTTTACAGAGTTTTGCTTACTCAAAAGCTTCAATTTTGACCCATTTCAGGCACAGAAATGACTTTAAACACACTTATTTTAGTTGACAAAGTCATAATTCACATCCAACAGTCATTTACAGTCAAAAGATTAAATGTTAAAATTTCATCCATATTGACCATTTTGGGATCGTTCGACATGTCCGGAGTCATCGTTTTTCATCCGAAAATTGATTTTTTGGACTGTACCAAAAATGATTCAAAATGTCAATTGGATCATGCCTCATGTTGAATAACCACTTTTTAAACCCTCACAGTGACCAAAATTGCCATTTTTACAGAGTTTTGATTACTCAAAAGCTTCAATTTTTACCCCTTTGAGGCACAGAAATGACTTTAAACACACTTATTTTAGTTGACAAAGTCATAATTCACATCCAACAGTCATTTACAGTCAAAAGATTAAATGTTAAAATTTCATCCATATTGACCATTTTGGGATCGTTCGACAGGTCCGGAGTCATCGTTTTTTATCCGAAAATTGATTTTTTGGACTGTACCAAAAATGATTCAAAATGTCAATTGGATCATGCCTCATGTTGAATAACCACTTTTTAAACCCTCACAGTGACCAAAATTGCCATTTTTACAGAGTTTTGATTACTCAAAAGCTTCAATTTTTACCCCTTTGAGGCACAGAAATGACTTTAAACACACTTATTTTAGTTGACAAATTCATAATTCACATCCAACAGTCATTTACAGTCAAAAGATTAAATGTTAAAATTTCATCCATATTGACCATTTTGGGATCGTTCGACATGTCCGGAGTCATCGTTTTTCATCCGAAAATTGATTTTTTGGACTGTACCAAAAATGATTCAAAATGTCAATTGGATCGTGCCTCATGTTGAATAACCACTTTTTAAACCCTCACAGTGACCAAAATTGCCATTTTTACAGAGTTTTGCTCACTCAAAAGCTTCAATTTTGACCCATTTCAGGCACAGAAATGACTTTAAACACACTTATTTTAGTTGACAAAGTCATAATTCACATCCAACAGTCATTTACAGTCAAAAGATTAAATGTTAAAATTTCATCCATATTGACCATTTTGGGATCGTTCGACATGTCCGGAGTCATCGTTTTTCATCCGAAAATTGATTTTTTGGACTGTACCAAAAATGATTCAAAATGTCAATTGGATCATGCCTCATGTGGAATAACCACTTTTTAAACCCTCACAGTGACCAAAATTGCCATTTTTACAGAGTTTTGATTACTCAAAAGCTTCAATTTTTACCCCTTTGAGGCACAGAAATGACTTTAAACACACTTATTTTAGTTGACAAAGTCATAATTCACATCCAACAGTCATTTACAGTCAAAAGATTAAATGTTAAAATTTCATCCATATTGACCATTTTGGGATCGTTCGACATGTCCGGAGTCATCGTTTTTCATCCGAAAATTGATTTTTTGAACTGTACCAAAAATGATTCAAAATGTCAATTGGATCGTGCCTCATGTTGAATAACCACTTTTTAAACCCTCACAGTGACCAAAATTGCCAATTTTACACAGTTTTGCTTACTCAAAAGCTTCAATTTTGACCCATTTCAGGCACAGAAATGACTTTAAACACACTTATTTTAGTTGACAAAGCCATAATTCACATCCAACAGTCATTTAGAGTCAAAAGATTAAATGTTAAAATTTCATCATTATAGACCATTTTGGGAACGTTCGACAGGTCCGGAGTCATCGTTTTTCGTCTGAAAATTGATTTTTTGGACTGTACCAAAAATGATTCAAAATGTCAATTGGATCGTGCCTCATGTTGAATAACCACTTTTTAAACCCTCAGAGTGACCAAAATTGCCATTTTTACAGAGTTTTGATTACTCAAAAGCTTCAATTTTTACCCCTTTGAGGCACAGAAATGACTTTAAACACACTTATTTTAGTTGACAAAGTCATAATTCACATCCAACAGTCATTTACAGTCAAAAGATTAAATGTTAAAATTTCATCCATATTGACCATTTTGGGATCGTTCGACATGTCCGGAGTCATCGTTTTTCATCCGAAAATTGATTTTTTGACTGTACCAAAAATGATTCAAAATGTCAATTGGATCGTGCCTCATGTTGAATAACCACTTTTTAAACCCTCACAGTGACCAAAATTGCCAATTTTACAGAGTTTTGCTTACACAAAAGCTTCAATTTTGACCCGTTTCAGGCACAGAAATGACTTTAAACACACTTATTTTAGTTGACAAAGTCATTATTCACATCCAACAGTCATTTAGAGTCAAAAGATTAAATGTTAAAATTTCATCCATATTGACCATTTTGGGATCGTTCGACATGTCCGGAGTCATCGTTTTTCATCCGAAAATTGATTTTTTGGACTGTACCAAAAATGATTCAAAATGTCAATTGGATCGTGCCTCATGTTGAATAACCACTTTTTAAACCCTCACAGTGACCAAAATTGCCATTTTTACAGAGTTTTGCTTACTCAAAAGCTTCAATTTTGACCCATTTCAGGCACAGAAATGACTTTAAACACACTTATTTTAGTTGACAAAGTCATAATTCACATCCAACAGTCATTTACAGTCAAAAGATTAAATGTTAAAATTTCATCCATATTGACCATTTTGGGATCGTTCGACATGTCCGGAGTCATCGTTTTTCATCCGAAAATTGATTTTTTGGACTGTACCAAAAATGATTCAAAATGTCAATTGGATCGTGCCTCATGTTGAATAACCACTTTTTAAACCCTCACAGTGACCAAAATTGCCATTTTTACAGAGTTTTGCTTACTCAAAAGCTTCAATTTTGACCCATTTCAGGCACAGAAATGACTTTAAACACACTTATTTTAGTTGACAAAGTCATAATTCACATCCAACAGTCATTTACAGTCAAAAGATTAAATGTTAAAATTTCATCCATATTGACCATTTTGGGATCGTTCGACATGTCCGGAGTCATCGTTTTTCATCCGAAAATTGATTTTTTGGACTGTACCAAAAATGATTCAAAATGTCAATTGGATCATGCCTCATGTTGAATAACCACTTTTTAAACCCTCACAGTGACCAAAATTGCCATTTTTACAGAGTTTTGATTACTCAAAAGCTTCAATTTTTACCCCTTTGAGGCACAGAAATGACTTTAAACTCACTTATTTTAGTTGACAAATTCATAATTCACATCCAACAGTCATTTACAGTCAAAAGATTAAATGTTAAAATTTCATCCATATTGACCATTTTGGGATCGTTCGACATGTCCGGAGTCATCGTTTTTCATCCGAAAATTGATTTTTTGAACTGTACCAAAAATGATTCAAAATGTCAATTGGATCGTGCCTCATGTTGAATAACCACTTTTTAAACCCTCACAGTGACCAAAATTGCCATTTTTACACAGTTTTGCTTACTCAAAAGCTTCAATTTTGACCCATTTCAGGCACAGAAATGACTTTAAACACACTTATTTTAGTTGACAAAGCCATAATTCACATCCAACAGTCATTTAGAGTCAAAAGATTAAATGTTTAAATTTCATCATTATAGACCATTTTGGGAACGTTCGACATGTCCGGAGTCATCGTTTTTCATCCGAAAATTGATTTTTTGGACTGTACCAAAAATGATTCAAAATGTCAATTGGATCGTGCCTCATGTTGAATAACCACTTTTTAAACCCTCAGAGTGACCAAAATTGCCATTTTTACAGAGTTTTGATTACTCAAAAGCTTCAATTTTTACCCCTTTGAGGCACAGAAATGACTTTAAACACACTTATTTTAGTTGACAAAGTCATAATTCACATCCAACAGTCATTTACAGTCAAAAGATTAAATGTTAAAATTTCATCCATATTGACCATTTTGGGATCGTTCGACATGTCCGGAGTCATCGTTTTTCATCCGAAAATTGATTTTTTGGACTGTACCAAAAATGATTCAAAATGTCAATTGGATCGTGCCTCATGTTGAATAACCACTTTTTAAACCCTCACAGTGACCAAAATTGCCATTTTTACAGAGTTTTGATTACTCAAAAGCTTCACTTTTGACCCATTTCAGGCACAGAAATGACTTTAAACACACTTATTTTAGTTGACAAAGTCATAATTCACATCCAACAGTCATTTACAGTCAAAAGATTAAATGTTAAAATTTCATCCATATTGACCATTTTGGGATCGTTCGACATGTCCGGAGTCATCGTTTTTCATCCGAAAATGGATTTTTTGGACTGTACCAAAAATGATTCAAAATGTCAATTGGATCGTGCCTCATTTTGAATAACCACTTTTTAAACCCTCAGAGTGACCAAAATTGCAATTTTTACAGAGTTTTGATTACTCAAAAGCTTCAATTTTTACCCCTTTGAGGCACAGAAATGACTTTAAACACACTTATTTTAGTTGACAAAGTCATAATTCACATCCAACAGTCATTTACAGTCAAAAGATTAAATGTTAAAATTTCATCCATATTGACCATTTTGGGATCGTTCGACATGTCCGGAGTCATCGTTTTTCATCCGAAAATTGATTTTTTGGACTGTACCAAAAATGATTCAAAATGTCAATTGGATCGTGCCTCATGTTGAATAACCACTTTTTAAACCCTCACAGTGACCAAAATTGCCATTTTTACAGAGTTTTGATTACTCAAAAGCTTCACTTTTGACCCATTTCAGGCACAGAAATGACTTTAAACACACTTATTTTAGTTGACAAAGTCATAATTCACATCCAACAGTCATTTACAGTCAAAAGATTAAATGTTAAAATTTCATCCATATTGACCATTTTGGGATCGTTCGACATGTCCGGAGTCATCGTTTTTCATCCGAAAATTGATTTTTTGGACTGTACCAAAAATGATTCATAATGTCAATTAGATCGTGCCTCATGTTGAATAACCACTTTTTAAACCCTCACAGTGACCAAAATTGCCATTTTTACAGAGTTTTGCTTACTCAAAAGCTTCAATTTTGACCCGTTTCAGGCACAGAAATGACTTTAAACACACTTATTTTAGTTGACAAAGTCATTATTCACATCCAACAGTCATTTAGAGTCAAAAGATTAAATGTTAAAATTTCATCCATATTGACCATTTTGGGATCGTTCGACATGTCCGGAGTCATCGTTTTTCATCCGAAAATTGATTTTTTGGACTGTACCAAAAATGATTCAAAATGTCAATTGGATCGTGCCTCATGTTGAATAACCACTTTTTAAACCCTCACAGTGACCAAAATTGCCATTTTTACAGAGTTTTGATTACTCAAAAGCTTCAATTTTGACCCATTTCAGGCACAGAAATGACTTTAAACACACTTATTTTAGTTGACAAAGTCATAATTCACATCCAACAGTCATTTACAGTCAAAAGATTAAATGTTAAAATTTCATCCATATTGACCATTTTGGGATCGTTCGACATGTCCGGAGTCATCGTTTTTCATCCGAAAATTGATTTTTTGGACTGTACCAAAAATGATTCAAAATGTCAATTAGATCGTGCCTCATGTTGAATAACCACTTTTTAAACCCTCACAGTGACCAAAATTGCCATTTTTACAGAGTTTTGCTTACTCAAAAGCTTCAATTTTGACCCATTTCAGGCACAGAAATGACTTTAAACACACTTATTTTAGTTGACAAAGTCATAATTCACATCCAACAGTCATTTACAGTCAAAAGATTAAATGTTAGAATTTCATCCATATTGACCATTTTGGGATCGTTCGACATGTCCGGAGTCATCGTTTTTCATCCGAAAATTGATTTTTTGGACTGTACCAAAAATGATTCAAAATGTCAATTGGATCGTGCCTCATGTTAAATAACCACTTTTTAAACCCTCACAGTGACCAAAATTGCCATTTTTACAGAGTTTTGCTTACTCAAAAGCTTCAATTTTGACCCATTTCAGGCACAGAAATGACTTTAAACACACTTATTTTAGTTGACAAAGTCATAATTCACATCCAACAGTCATTTACAGTCAAAAGATTAAATGTTAAAATTTCATCCATATTGACCATTTTGGGATCGTTCGACATGTCCGGAGTCATCGTTTTTCATCCGAAAATTGATTTTTTGAACTGTACCAAAAATGATTCAAAATGTCAATTGGATCGTGCCTCATGTTGAATAACCACTTTTTAAACCCTCACAGTGACCAAAATTGCCAATTTTACACAGTTTTGCTTACTCAAAAGCTTCAATTTTGACCCATTTCAGGCACAGAAATGACTTTAAACACACTTATTTTAGTTGACAAAGCCATAATTCACATCCAACAGTCATTTAGAGTCAAAAGATTAAATGTTAAAATTTCATCATTATAGACCATTTTGGGAACGTTCAACAGGTCCGGAGTCATCGTTTTTCGTCTGAAAATTGATTTTTTGGACTGTACCAAAAATGATTCAAAATGTCAATTGGATCGTGCCTCATGTTGAATAACCACTTTTTAAACCCTCAGAGTGACCAAAATTGCCATTTTTACAGAGTTTTGATTACTCAAAAGCTTCAATTTTTACCCCTTTGAGGCACAGAAATGACTTTAAACACACTTATTTTAGTTGACAAAGTCATAATTCACATCCAACAGTCATTTACAGTCAAAAGATTAAATGTTAAAATTTCATCCATATTGACCATTTTGGGATCGTTCGACATGTCCGGAGTCATCGTTTTTCATCCGAAAATTGATTTTTTGGACTGTACCAAAAATGATTCAAAATGTCAATTGGATCGTGCCTCATGTTGAATAACCACTTTTTAAACCCTCACAGTGACCAAAATTGCCATTTTTACAGAGTTTTGCTTACTCAAAAGCTTCAATTTTGACCCATTTCAGGCACAGAAATGACTTTAAACACACTTATTTTAGTTGACAAAGTCATAATTCACATCCAACAGTCATTTACAGTCAAAAGATTAAATGTTAAAATTTCATCCATATTGACCATTTTGGGATCGTTCGACATGTCCGGAGTCATCGTTTTTCATCCGAAAATTGATTTTTTGGACTGTACCAAAAATGATTCAAAATGTCAATTGGATCGTGCCTCATGTTGAATAACCACTTTTTAAACCCTCACAGTGACCAAAATTGCCATTTTTACAGAGTTTTGCTTACTCAAAAGCTTCAATTTTGACCCATTTCAGGCACAGAAATGACTTTAAACACACTTATTTTAGTTGACAAAGTCATAATTCACATCCAACAGTCATTTACAGTCAAAAGATTAAATGTTAAAATTTCATCCATATTGACCATTTTGGGATCGTTCGACAGGTCCGGAGTCATCGTTTTTTATCCGAAAATTGATTTTTTGGACTGTACCAAAAATGATTCAAAATGTCAATTGGATCATGCCTCATGTTGAATAACCACTTTTTAAACCCTCACAGTGACCAAAATTGCCATTTTTACAGAGTTTTGATTACTCAAAAGCTTCAATTTTTACCCCTTTGAGGCACAGAAATGACTTTAAACACACTTATTTTAGTTGACAAATTCATAATTCACATCCAACAGTCATTTACAGTCAAAAGATTAAATGTTAAAATTTCATCCATATTGACCATTTTGGGATCGTTCGACATGTCCGGAGTCATCGTTTTTCATCCGAAAATTGATTTTTTGGACTGTACCAAAAATGATTCAAAATGTCAATTGGATCGTGCCTCATGTTGAATAACCACTTTTTAAACCCTCACAGTGACCAAAATTGCCATTTTTACAGAGTTTTGCTCACTCAAAAGCTTCAATTTTGACCCATTTCAGGCACAGAAATGACTTTAAACACACTTATTTTAGTTGACAAAGTCATAATTCACATCCAACAGTCATTTACAGTCAAAAGATTAAATGTTAAAATTTCATCCATATTGACCATTTTGGGATCGTTCGACATGTCCGGAGTCATCGTTTTTCATCCGAAAATTGATTTTTTGGACTGTACCAAAAATGATTCAAAATGTCAATTGGATCATGCCTCATGTTGAATAACCACTTTTTAAACCCTCACAGTGACCAAAATTGCCATTTTTACAGAGTTTTGACTACTCAAAAGCTTCAATTTTTACCCCTTTGAGGCACAGAAATGACTTTAAACACACGTTTTTTAGTTGACAAAGTCATAATTCACATCCAACAGTAATTTACAGTCAAAAGATTAAATGTTAAAATTTCATCCATATTGACCATTTTGGGATCGTTCGACATGTCCGGAGTCATCGTTTTTCATCCGAAAATTGATTTTTTGAACTGTACCAAAAATGATTCAAAATGTCAATTGGATCGTGCCTCATGTTGAATAACCACTTTTTAAACCCTCACAGTGACCAAAATTGCCAATTTTACACAGTTTTGCTTACTCAAAAGCTTCAATTTTGACCCATTTCAGGCACAGAAATGACTTTAAACACACTTATTTTAGTTGACAAAGCCATAATTCACATCCAACAGTCATTTAGAGTCAAAAGATTAAATGTTAAAATTTCATCATTATAGACCATTTTGGGAACGTTCGACAGGTCCGGAGTCATCGTTTTTCGTCTGAAAATTGATTTTTTGGACTGTACCAAAAATGATTCAAAATGTCAATTGGATCGTGCCTCATGTTGAATAACCACTTTTTAAACCCTCAGAGTGACCAAAATTGCCATTTTTACAGAGTTTTGATTACTCAAAAGCTTCAATTTTTACCCCTTTGAGGCACAGAAATGACTTTAAACACACTTATTTTAGTTGACAAAGTCATAATTCACATCCAACAGTCATTTACAGTCAAAAGATTAAATGTTAAAATTTCATCCATATTGACCATTTTGGGATCGTTCGACATGTCCGGAGTCATCGTTTTTCATCCGAAAATTGATTTTTTGGACTGTACCAAAAATGATTCAAAATGTCAATTGGATCGTGCCTCATGTTGAATAACCACTTTTTAAACCCTCACAGTGACCAAAATTGCCAATTTTACAGAGTTTTGCTTACACAAAAGCTTCAATTTTGACCCGTTTCAGGCACAGAAATGACTTTAAACACACTTATTTTAGTTGACAAAGTCATTATTCACATCCAACAGTCATTTAGAGTCAAAAGATTAAATGTTAAAATTTCATCCATATTGACCATTTTGGGATCGTTCGACATGTCCGGAGTCATCGTTTTTCATCCGAAAATTGATTTTTTGGACTGTACCAAAAATGATTCAAAATGTCAATTGGATTGTGCCTCATGTTGAATAACCACTTTTTAAACCCTCACAGTGACCAAAATTGCCATTTTTACAGAGTTTTGATTACTCAAAAGCTTCAATTTTGACCCATTTCAGGCACAGAAATGACTTTAAACACACTTATTTTAGTTGACAAAGTCATAATTCACATCCAACAGTCATTTACAGTCAAAAGATTAAATGTTAAAATTTCATCCATATTGACCATTTTGGGATCGTTCGACATGTCCGGAGTCATCGTTTTTCATCCGAAAATTGATTTTTTGGACTGTACCAAAAATGATTCAAAATGTCAATTGGATCGTGCCTCATGTTGAATAACCACTTTTTAAACCCTCACAGTGACCAAAATTGCCATTTTTACAGAGTTTTGCTTACTCAAAAGCTTCAATTTTGACCCATTTCAGGCACAGAAATGACTTTAAACACACTTATTTTAGTTGACAAAGTCATAATTCACATCCAACAGTCATTTACAGTCAAAAGATTAAATGTTAAAATTTCATCCATATTGACCATTTTGGGATCGTTCGACATGTCCGGAGTCATCGTTTTTCATCCGAAAATTGATTTTTTGGACTGTACCAAAAATGATTCAAAATGTCAATTGGATCGTGCCTCATGTTGAATAACCACTTTTTAAACCCTCACAGTGACCAAAATTGCCATTTTTACAGAGTTTTGCTTACTCAAAAGATTCAATTTTGACCCATTTCAGGCACAGAAATGACTTTAAACACACTTATTTTAGTTGACAAAGTCATAATTCACATCCAACAGTCATTTACAGTCAAAAGATTAAATGTTAAAATTTCATCCATATTGACCATTTTGGGATCGTTCGACATGTCCGGAGTCATCGTTTTTCATCCGAAAATTGATTTTTTGGACTGTACCAAAAATGATTCAAAATGTCAATTTGATCATGCCTCATGTTGAATAACCACTTTTTAAACCCTCACAGTGACCAAATTTGCCATTTTTACAGAGTTTTGATTACTCAAAAGCTTCAATTTTTACCCCTTTGAGGCACAGAAATGACTTTAAACACACTTATTTTAGTTGACAAAGTCATAATTCACATCCAACAGTCATTTACAGTCAAAAGATTAAATGTTAAAATTGCATCCATATTGACCATTTTGGGATCGTTCGACATGTCCGGAGTCATCGTTTTTCATCCGAAAATTGATTTTTTGAACTGTACCAAAAATGATTCAAAATGTCAATTGGATCGTGCCTCATGTTGAATAACCACTATTTAAACCCTCACAGTGACCAAAATTGCCAATTTTACACAGTTTTGCTTACTCAAAAGCTTCAATTTTGACCCATTTCAGGCACAGAAATGACTTTAAACACACTTATTTTAGTTGACAAAGCCATAATTCACATCCAACAGTCATTTAGAGTCAAAAGATTAAATGTTAAAATTTCATCATTATAGACCATTTTGGGAACGTTCGACAGGTCCGGGGTCATCGTTTTTCGTCTGAAAATTGATTTTTTGGACTGTACCAAAAATGATTCAAAATGTCAATTGGATCGTGCCTCATGTTGAATAACCACTTTTTAAACCCTCAGAGTGACCAAAATTGCCATTTTTACAGAGTTTTGATTACTCAAAAGCTTCAATTTTTACCCCTTTGAGGCACAGAAATGACTTTAAACACACTTATTTTAGTTGACAAAGTCATAATTCACATCCAACAGTCATTTACAGTCAAAAGATTAAATGTTAAAATTTCATCCATATTGACCATTTTGGGATCGTTCGACATGTCCGGAGTCATCGTTTTTCATCCGAAAATTGATTTTTTGGACTGTACCAAAAATGATTCAAAATGTCAATTGGATCGTGCCTCATGTTGAATAACCACTTTTTAAACCCTCACAGTGACCAAAATTGCCAATTTTACAGAGTTTTGCTTACACAAAAGCTTCAATTTTGACCCGTTTCAGGCACAGAAATGACTTTAAACACACTTATTTTAGTTGACAAAGTCATTATTCACATCCAACAGTCATTTAGAGTCAAAAGATTAAATGTTAAAATTTCATCCATATTGACCATTTTGGGATCGTTCGACATGTCCGGAGTCATCGTTTTTCATCCGAAAATTGATTTTTTGGACTGTACCAAAAATGATTCAAAATGTCAATTGGATCGTGCCTCATGTTGAATAACCACTTTTTAAACCCTCACAGTGACCAAAATTGCCATTTTTACAGAGTTTTGCTTACTCAAAAGCTTCAATTTTGACCCATTTCAGGCACAGAAATGACTTTAAACACACTTATTTTAGTTGACAAAGTCATAATTCACATCCAACAGTCATTTACAGTCAAAAGATTAAATGTTAAAATTTCATCCATATTGACCATTTTGGGATCGTTCGACATGTCCGGAGTCATCGTTTTTCATCCGAAAATTGATTTTTTGGACTGTACCAAAAATGATTCAAAATGTCAATTGGATCGTGCCTCATGTTGAATAACCACTTTTTAAACCCTCACAGTGACCAAAATTGCCAATTTTACACAGTTTTGCTTACTCAAAAGCTTCAATTTTGACCCATTTCAGGCACAGAAATGACTTTAAACACACTTATTTTAGTTGACAAAGCCATAATTCACATCCAACAGTCATTTAGAGTCAAAAGATTAAATGTTAAAATTTCATCATTATAGACCATTTTGGGAACGTTCTACAGGTCCGGAGTCATCGTTTTTCGTCTGAAAATTGATTTTTTGGACTGTACCAAAAATGATTCAAAATGTCAATTGGATCGTGCCTCATGTTGAATAACCACTTTTTAAACCCTCAGAGTGACCAAAATTGCCATTTTTACAGAGTTTTGATTACTCAAAAGCTTCAATTTTTACCCCTTTGAGGCACAGAAATGACTTTAAACACACTTATTTTAGTTGACAAAGTCATAATTCACATCCAACAGTCATTTACAGTCAAAAGATTAAATGTTAAAATTTCATCCATATTGACCATTTTGGGATCGTTCGACATGTCCGGAGTCATCGTTTTTCATCCGAAAATTGATTTTTTGGACTGTACCAAAAATGATTCAAAATGTCAATTGGATCGTGCCTCATGTTGAATAACCACTTTTTAAACCCTCACAGTGACCAAAATTGCCATTTTTACAGAGTTTTGCTTACTCAAAAGCTTCAATTTTGACCCATTTCAGGCACAGAAATGACTTTAAACACACTTATTTTAGTTGACAAAGTCATAATTCACATCCAACAGTCATTTACAGTCAAAAGATTAAATGTTAAAATTTCATCCATATTGACCATTTTGGGATCGTTCGACATGTCCGGAGTCATCGTTTTTCATCCGAAAATTGATTTTTTGGACTGTACCAAAAATGATTCAAAATGTCAATTGGATCGTGCCTCATGTTGAATAACCACTTTTTAAACCCTCACAGTGACCAAAATTGCCATTTTTACAGAGTTTTGCTTACTCAAAAGCTTCAATTTTGACCCATTTCAGGCACAGAAATGACTTTAAACACACTTATTTTAGTTGACAAAGTCATAATTCACATCCAACAGTCATTTACAGTCAAAAGATTAAATGTTAAAATTTCATCCATATTGACCATTTTGGGATCGTTCGACAGGTCCGGAGGCATCGTTTTTTATCCGAAAATTGATTTTTTGGACTGTACCAAAAATGATTCAAAATGTCAATTGGATCATGCCTCATGTTGAATAACCACTTTTTAAACCCTCACAGTGACCAAAATTGCCATTTTTACAGAGTTTTGATTACTCAAAAGCTTCAATTTTTACCCCTTTGAGGCACAGAAATGACTTTAAACACACTTATTTTAGTTGACAAATTCATAATTCACATCCAACAGTCATTTACAGTCAAAAGATTAAATGTTAAAATTTCATCCATATTGACCATTTTGGGATCGTTCGACATGTCCGGAGTCATCGTTTTTCATCCGAAAATTGATTTTTTGGACTGTACCAAAAATGATTCAAAATGTCAATTGGATCGTGCCTCATGTTGAATAACCACTTTTTAAACCCTCACAGTGACCAAAATTGCCATTTTTACAGAGTTTTGCTCACTCAAAAGCTTCAATTTTGACCCATTTCAGGCACAGAAATGACTTTAAACACACTTATTTTAGTTGACAAAGTCATAATTCACATCCAACAGTCATTTACAGTCAAAAGATTAAATGTTAAAATTTCATCCATATTGACCATTTTGGGATCGTTCGACATGTCCGGAGTCATCGTTTTTCATCCGAAAATTGATTTTTTGAACTGTACCAAAAATGATTCAAAATGTCAATTGGATCGTGCCTCATGTTGAATAACCACTTTTTAAACCCTCACAGTGACCAAAATTGCCAATTTTACACAGTTTTGCTTACTCAAAAGCTTCAATTTTGACCCATTTCAGGCACAGAAATGACTTTAAACACACTTATTTTAGTTGACAAAGCCATAATTCACATCCAACAGTCATTTAGAGTCAAAAGATTAAATGTTAAAATTTCATCATTATAGACCATTTTGGGAACGTTCGACAGGTCCGGAGTCATCGTTTTTCGTCTGAAAATTGATTTTTTGGACTGTACCAAAAATGATTCAAAATGTCAATTGGATCGTGCCTCATGTTGAATAACCACTTTTTAAACCCTCAGAGTGACCAAAATTGCCATTTTTACAGAGTTTTGATTACTCAAAAGCTTCAATTTTTACCCCTTTGAGGCACAGAAATGACTTTAAACACACTTATTTTAGTTGACAAAGTCATAATTCACATCCAACAGTCATTTACAGTCAAAAGATTAAATGTTAAAATTTCATCCATATTGACCATTTTGGGATCGTTCGACATGTCCGGAGTCATCGTTTTTCATCCGAAAATTGATTTTTTGGACTGTACCAAAAATGATTCAAAATGTCAATTGGATCGTGCCTCATGTTGAATAACCACTTTTTAAACCCTCACAGTGACCAAAATTGCCAATTTTACAGAGTTTTGCTTACACAAAAGCTTCAATTTTGACCCGTTTCAGGCACAGAAATGACTTTAAACACACTTATTTTAGTTGACAAAGTCATTATTCACATCCAACAGTCATTTAGAGTCAAAAGATTAAATGTTAAAATTTCATCCATATTGACCATTTTGGGATCGTTCGACATGTCCGGAGTCATCGTTTTTCATCCGAAAATTGATTTTTTGGACTGTACCAAAAATGATTCAAAATGTCAATTGGATTGTGCCTCATGTTGAATAACCACTTTTTAAACCCTCACAGTGACCAAAATTGCCATTTTTACAGAGTTTTGATTACTCAAAAGCTTCAATTTTGACCCATTTCAGGCACAGAAATGACTTTAAACACACTTATTTTAGTTGACAAAGTCATAATTCACATCCAACAGTCATTTACAGTCAAAAGATTAAATGTTAAAATTTCATCCATATTGACCATTTTGGGATCGTTCGACATGTCCGGAGTCATCGTTTTTCATCCGAAAATTGATTTTTTGGACTGTACCAAAAATGATTCAAAATGTCAATTGGATCGTGCCTCATGTTGAATAACCACTTTTTAAACCCTCACAGTGACCAAAATTGCCATTTTTACAGAGTTTTGCTTACTCAAAAGCTTCAATTTTGACCCATTTCAGGCACAGAAATGACTTTAAACACACTTATTTTAGTTGACAAAGTCATAATTCACATCCAACAGTCATTTACAGTCAAAAGATTAAATGTTAAAATTTCATCCATATTGACCATTTTGGGATCGTTCGACATGTCCGGAGTCATCGTTTTTCATCCGAAAATTGATTTTTTGGACTGTACCAAAAATGATTCAAAATGTCAATTGGATCGTGCCTCATGTTGAATAACCACTTTTTAAACCCTCACAGTGACCAAAATTGCCATTTTTACAGAGTTTTGCTTACTCAAAAGATTCAATTTCGACCCATTTCAGGCACAGAAATGACTTTAAACACACTTATTTTAGTTGACAAAGTCATAATTCACATCCAACAGTCATTTACAGTCAAAAGATTAAATGTTAAAATTTCATCCATATTGACCATTTTGGGATCGTTCGACATGTCCGGAGTCATCGTTTTTCATCCGAAAATTGATTTTTTGGACTGTACCAAAAATGATTCAAAATGTCAATTTGATCATGCCTCATGTTGAATAACCACTTTTTAAACCCTCACAGTGACCAAATTTGCCATTTTTACAGAGTTTTGATTACTCAAAAGCTTCAATTTTTACCCCTTTGAGGCACAGAAATGACTTTAAACACACTTATTTTAGTTGACAAAGTCATAATTCACATCCAACAGTCATTTACAGTCAAAAGATTAAATGTTAAAATTTCATCCATATTGACCATTTTGGGATCGTTCGACATGTCCGGAGTCATCGTTTTTCATCCGAAAATTGATTTTTTGAACTGTACCAAAAATGATTCAAAATGTCAATTGGATCGTGCCTCATGTTGAATAACCACTATTTAAACCCTCACAGTGACCAAAATTGCCAATTTTACACAGTTTTGCTTACTCAAAAGCTTCAATTTTGACCCATTTCAGGCACAGAAATGACTTTAAACACACTTATTTTAGTTGACAAAGCCATAATTCACATCCAACAGTCATTTAGAGTCAAAAGATTAAATGTTAAAATTTCATCATTATAGACCATTTTGGGAACGTTCGACAGGTCCGGGGTCATCGTTTTTCGTCTGAAAATTGATTTTTTGGACTGTACCAAAAATGATTCAAAATGTCAATTGGATCGTGCCTCATGTTGAATAACCACTTTTTAAACCCTCAGAGTGACCAAAATTGCCATTTTTACAGAGTTTTGATTACTCAAAAGCTTCAATTTTTACCCCTTTGAGGCACAGAAATGACTTTAAACACACTTATTTTAGTTGACAAAGTCATAATTCACATCCAACAGTCATTTAGAGTCAAAAGATTAAATGTTAAAATTTCATCCATATTGACCATTTTGGGATCGTTCGACATGTCCGGAGTCATCGTTTTTCATCCGAAAATTGATTTTTTGGACTGTACCAAAAATGATTCAAAATGTCAATTGGATCGTGCCTCATGTTGAATAACCACTTTTTAAACCCTCACAGTGACCAAAATTGCCAATTTTACAGAGTTTTGCTTACACAAAAGCTTCAATTTTGACCCGTTTCAGGCACAGAAATGACTTTAAACACACTTATTTTAGTTGACAAAGTCATTATTCACATCCAACAGTCATTTAGAGTCAAAAGATTAAATGTTAAAATTTCATCCATATTGACCATTTTGGGATCGTTCGACATGTCCGGAGTCATCGTTTTTCATCCGAAAATTGATTTTTTGGACTGTACCAAAAATGATTCAAAATGTCAATTGGATTGTGCCTCATGTTGAATAACCACTTTTTAAACCCTCACAGTGACCAAAATTGCCATTTTTACAGAGTTTTGATTACTCAAAAGCTTCAATTTTGACCCATTTCAGGCACAGAAATGACTTTAAACACACTTATTTAAGTTGACAAAGTCATAATTCACATCCAACAGTCATTTACAGTAAAAAGATTAAATGTTAAAATTTCATCCATATTGACCATTTTGGGATCGTTCGACATGTCCGGAGTCATCGTTTTTCATCCGAAAATTGATTTTTTGGACTGTACCAAAAATGATTCAAAATGTCAATTGGATCGTGCCTCATGTTGAATAACCACTTTTTAAACCCTCACAGTGACCAAAATTGCCATTTTTACAGAGTTTTGCTTACTCAAAAGCTTCAATTTTGACCCATTTCAGGCACAGAAATGACTTTAAACACACTTATTTTAGTTGACAAAGTCATAATTCACATCCAACAGTCATTTACAGTCAAAAGATTAAATGTTAAAATTTCATCCATATTGACCATTTTGGGATCGTTCGACATGTCCGGAGTCATCGTTTTTCATCCGAAAATTGATTTTTTGGACTGTACCAAAAATGATTCAAAATGTCAATTGGATCGTGCCTCATGTTGAATAACCACTTTTTAAACCCTCACAGTGACCAAAATTGCCATTTTTACAGAGTTTTGCTTACTCAAAAGCTTCAATTTTGACCCATTTCAGGCACAGAAATGACTTTAAACACACTTATTTTAGTTGACAAAGTCATAATTCACATCCAACAGTCATTTACAGTCAAAAGATTAAATGTTAAAATTTCATCCATATTGACCATTTTGGGATCGTTCGACATGTCCGGAGTCATCGTTTTTCATCCGAAAATTGATTTTTTGGACTGTACCAAAAATGATTCAAAATGTCAATTGGATCATGCCTCATGTTGAATAACCACTTTTTAAACCCTCACAGTGACCAAAATTGCCATTTTTACAGAGTTTTGATTACTCAAAAGCTTCAATTTTTACCCCTTTGAGGCACAGAAATGACTTTAAACTCACTTATTTTAGTTGACAAATTCATAATTCACATCCAACAGTCATTTACAGTCAAAAGATTAAATGTTAAAATTTCATCCATATTGACCATTTTGGGATCGTTCGACATGTCCGGAGTCATCGTTTTTCATCCGAAAATTGATTTTTTGGACTGTACCAAAAATGATTCAAAATGTCAATTAGATCGTGCCTCATGTTGAATAACCACTTTTTAAACCCTCACAGTGACCAAAATTGCCATTTTTACAGAGTTTTGCTTACTCAAAAGCTTCAATTTTGACCCGTTTCAGGCACAGAAATGACTTTAAACACACTTATTTTAGTTGACAAAGTCATTATTCACATCCAACAGTCATTTAGAGTCAAAAGATTAAATGTTAAAATTTCATCCATATTGACCATTTTGGGATCGTTCGACATGTCCGGAGTCATCGTTTTTCATCCGAAAATTGATTTTTTGGACTGTACCAAAAATGATTCAAAATGTCAATTGGATCGTGCCTCATGTTGAATAACCACTTTTTAAACCCTCACAGTGACCAAAATTGCCATTTTTACAGAGTTTTGATTTCTCAAAAGCTTCAATTTTGACCCATTTCAGGCACAGAAATGACTTTAAACACACTTATTTTAGTTGACAAAGTCATAATTCACATCCAACAGTCATTTACAGTCAAAAGATTAAATGTTAAAATTTCATCCATATTGACCATTTTGGGATCGTTCGACATGTCCGGAGTCATCGTTTTTCATCCGAAAATTGATTTTTTGGACTGTACCAAAAATGATTCAAAATGTCAATTAGATCGTGCCTCATGTTGAATAACCACTTTTTAAACCCTCACAGTGACCAAAATTGCCATTTTTACAGAGTTTTGCTTACTCAAAAGCTTCAATTTTGACCCATTTCAGGCACAGAAATGACTTTAAACACACTTATTTTAGTTGACAAAGTCATAATTCACATCCAACAGTCATTTACAGTCAAAAGATTAAATGTTAGAATTTCATCCATATTGACCATTTTGGGATCGTTCGACATGTCCGGAGTCATCGTTTTTCATCCGAAAATTGATTTTTTGGACTGTACCAAAAATGATTCAAAATGTCAATTGGATCGTGCCTCATGTTAAATAACCACTTTTTAAACCCTCACAGTGACCAAAATTGCCATTTTTACAGAGTTTTGCTTACTCAAAAGCTTCAATTTTGACCCATTTCAGGCACAGAAATGACTTTAAACACACTTATTTTAGTTGACAAAGTCATAATTCACATCCAACAGTCATTTACAGTCAAAAGATTAAATGTTAAAATTTCATCCATATTGACCATTTTGGGATCGTTCGACATGTCCGGAGTCATCGTTTTTCATCCGAAAATTGATTTTTTGAACTGTACCAAAAATGATTCAAAATGTCAATTGGATCGTGCCTCATGTTGAATAACCACTTTTTAAACCCTCACAGTGACCAAAATTGCCAATTTTACACAGTTTTGCTTACTCAAAAGCTTCAATTTTGACCCATTTCAGGCACAGAAATGACTTTAAACACACTTATTTTAGTTGACAAAGCCATAATTCACATCCAACGGTCATTTAGAGTCAAAAGATTAAATGTTAAAATTTCATCATTATAGACCATTTTGGGAACGTTCGACAGGTCCGGAGTCATCGTTTTTCGTCTGAAAATTGATTTTTTGGACTGTACCAAAAATGATTCAAAATGTCAATTGGATCGTGCCTCATGTTGAATAACCACTTTTTAAACCCTCAGAGTGACCAAAATTGCCATTTTTACAGAGTTTTGATTACTCAAAAGCTTCAATTTTTACCCCTTTGAGGCACAGAAATGACTTTAAACACACTTATTTTAGTTGACAAAGTCATAATTCACATCCAACAGTCATTTACAGTCAAAAGATTAAATGTTAAAATTTCATCCATATTGACCATTTTGGGATCGTTCGACATGTCCGGAGTCATCGTTTTTCATCCGAAAATTGATTTTTTGGACTGTACCAAAAATGATTCAAAATGTCAATTGGATCGTGCCTCATTTTGAATAACCACTTTTTAAACCCTCACAGTGACCAAAATTGCCAATTTTACAGAGTTTTGCTTACACAAAAGCTTCAATTTTGACCCGTTTCAGGCACAGAAATGACTTTAAACACACTTATTTTAGTTGACAAAGTCATTATTCACATCCAACAGTCATTTAGAGTCAAAAGATTAAATGTTAAAATTTCATCATTATAGACCATTTTGGGAACGTTCGACAGGTCCGGAGTCATCGTTTTTCGTCTGAAAATTGATTTTTTGGACTGTACCAAAAATGATTCAAAATGTCAATTGGATCGTGCCTCATGTTGAATAACCACTTTTTAAACCCTCAGAGTGACCAAAATTGCCATTTTTACAGAGTTTTGATTACTCAAAAGCTTCAATTTTTACCCCTTGGAGGCACAGAAATGACTTTAAACACACTTATTTTAGTTGACAAAGTCATAATTCACATCCAACAGTCATTTACAGTCAAAAGATTAAATGTTAAAATTTCATCCATATTGACCATTTTGGGATCGTTCGACATGTCCGGAGTCATCGTTTTTCATCCGAAAATTGATTTTTTGGACTGTACCAAAAATGATTCAAAATGTCAATTGGATCGTGCCTCATGTTGAATAACCACTTTTTAAACCCTCACAGTGACCAAAATTGCCAATTTTACAGAGTTTTGCTTACACAAAAGCTTCAATTTTGACCCGTTTCAGGCACAGAAATGACTTTAAACACACTTATTTTAGTTGACAAAGTCATAATTCACATCCAACAGTCATTTACAGTCAAAAGATTAAATGTTAAAATTTCATCCATATTGACCATTTTGGGATCGTTCGACATGTCCGGAGTCATCGTTTTTCATCCGAAAATTGATTTTTTGGACTGTACCAAAAATGATTCAAAATGTCAATTGGATCGTGCCTCATGTTGAATAACCACTTTTTAAACCCTCACAGTGACCAAAATTGCCATTTTTACAGAGTTTTGCTTACACAAAAGCTTCAATTTTGACCCGTTTCAGGCACAGAAATGACTTTAAACACACTTATTTTAGTTGACAAAGTCATAATTCACATCCAACAGTCATTTACAGTCAAAAGATTAAATGTTAAAATTTCATCCATATTGACCATTTTGGGATCGTTCGACATGTCCGGAGTCATCGTTTTTCATCCGAAAATTGATTTTTTGGACTGTACCAAAAATGATTCAAAATGTCAATTGGATCGTGCCTCATGTTGAATAACCACTTTTTAAACCCTCACAGTGACCAAAATTGCCATTTTTACAGAGTTTTGCTTACTCAAAAGCTTCAATTTTGACCCATTTCAGGCACAGAAATGACTTTAAACACACTTATTTTAGTTGACAAAGTCATAATTCACATCCAACAGTCATTTACAGTCAAAAGATTAAATGTTAAAATTTCATCCATATTGACCATTTTGGGATCGTTCGACATGTCCGGAGTCATCGTTTTTCATCCGAAAATTGATTTTTTGGACTGTACCAAAAATGATTCAAAATGTCAATTGGATCGTGCCTCATGTTGAATAACCACTTTTTAAACCCTCACAGTGACCAAAATTGCCATTTTTACAGAGTTTTGCTTACTCAAAAGCTTCAATTTTGACCCATTTCAGGCACAGAAATGACTTTAAACACACTTATTTTAGTTGACAAAGTCATAATTCACATCCAACAGTCATTTACAGTCAAAAGATTAAATGTTAAAATTTCATCCATATTGACCATTTTGGGATCGTTCGACATGTCCGGAGTCATCGTTTTTCATCCGAAAATTGATTTTTTGGACTGTACCAAAAATGATTCAAAATGTCAATTTGATCATGCCTCATGTTGAATAACCACTTTTTAAACCCTCACAGTGACCAAATTTGCCATTTTTACAGAGTTTTGATTACTCAAAAGCTTCAATTTTTACCCCTTTGAGGCACAGAAATGACTTTAAACACACTTATTTTAGTTGACAAAGTCATAATTCACATCCAACAGTCATTTACAGTCAAAAGATTAAATGTTAAAATTTCATCCATATTGACCATTTTGGGATCGTTCGACATGTCCGGAGTCATCGTTTTTCATCCGAAAATTGATTTTTTGAACTGTACCAAAAATGATTCAAAATGTCAATTGGATCGTGCCTCATGTTGAATAACCACTATTTAAACCCTCACAGTGACCAAAATTGCCATTTTTACAGAGTTTTGATTACTCAAAAGCTTCAATTTTGACCCATTTCAGGCACAGAAATGACTTTAAACACACTTATTTTAGTTGACAAAGCCATAATTCACATCCAACAGTCATTTAGAGTCAAAAGATTAAATGTTAAAATTTCATCATTATAGACCATTTTGGGAACGTTCGACAGGTCCGGGGTCATCGTTTTTCGTCTGAAAATTGATTTTTTGGACTGTACCAAAAATGATTCAAAATGTCAATTGGATCGTGCCTCATGTTGAATAACCACTTTTTAAACCCTCAGAGTGACCAAAATTGCCATTTTTACAGAGTTTTGATTACTCAAAAGCTTCAATTTTTACCCCTTTGAGGCACAGAAATGACTTTAAACACACTTATTTTAGTTGACAAAGTCATAATTCACATCCAACAGTCATTTACAGTCAAAAGATTAAATGTTAAAATTTCATCCATATTGACCATTTTGGGATCGTTCGACATGTCCGGAGTCATCGTTTTTCATCCGAAAATTGATTTTTTGGACTGTACCAAAAATGATTCAAAATGTCAATTGGATCGTGCCTCATGTTGAATAACCACTTTTTAAACCCTCACAGTGACCAAAATTGCCAATTTTACAGAGTTTTGCTTACACAAAAGCTTCAATTTTGACCCGTTTCAGGCACAGAAATGACTTTAAACACACTTATTTTAGTTGACAAAGTCATTATTCACATCCAACAGTCATTTAGAGTCAAAAGATTAAATGTTAAAATTTCATCCATATTGACCATTTTGGGATCGTTCGACATGTCTGGAGTCATCGTTTTTCATCCGAAAATTGATTTTTTGGACTGTACCAAAAATGATTCAAAATGTCAATTGGATTGTGCCTCATGTTGAATAACCACTTTTTAAACCCTCACAGTGACCAAAATTGCCATTTTTACAGAGTTTTGATTACTCAAAAGCTTCAATTTTGACCCATTTCAGGCACAGAAATGACTTTAAACACACTTATTTAAGTTGACAAAGTCCTAATTCACATCCAACAGTCATTTACAGTCAAAAGAATAAATGTTAAAATTTCATCCATATTGACCATTTTGGGATCGTTCGACATGTCCGGAGTCATCGTTTTTCATCCAAAAATTGATTTTTTGGACTGTACCAAAAATGATTCAAAATGTCAATTGGATCGTGCCTCATGTTGAATAACCACTTTTTAAACCCTCACAGTGACCAAAATTGCCATTTTTACAGAGTTTTGCTTACTCAAAAGCTTCAATTTTGACCCATTTCAGGCACAGAAATGACTTTAAACACACTTATTTTAGTTGACAAAGTCATAATTCACATCCAACAGTCATTTACAGTCAAAAGATTAAATGTTAAAATTTCATCCATATTGACCATTTTGGGATCGTTCGACATGTCCGGAGTCATCGTTTTTCATCCGAAAATTGATTTTTTGGACTGTACCAAAAATGATTCAAAATGTCAATTGGATCGTGCCTCATGTTGAATAACCACTTTTTAAACCCTCACAGTGACCAAAATTGCCATTTTTACAGAGTTTTGCTTACTCAAAAGCTTCAATTTTGACCCATTTCAGGCACAGAAATGACTTTAAACACACTTATTTTAGTTGACAAAGTCATAATTCACATCCAACAGTCATTTACAGTCAAAAGATTAAATGTTACAATTTCATCATTATAGACCATTTTGGGAACGTTCGACAGGTCCGGAGTCATCGTTTTTCGTCTGAAAATTGATTTTTTGGACTGTACCAAAAATGATTCAAAATGTCAATTGGATCGTGCCTCATGTTGAATAACCACTTTTTAAACCCTCAGAGTGACCAAAATTGCCATTTTTACAGAGTTTTGATTACTCAAAAGCTTCAATTTTTACCCCTTTGAGGCACAGAAATGACTTTAAACACACTTATTTTAGTTGACAAAGTCATAATTCACATCCAACAGTCATTTACAGTCAAAAGATTAAATGTTAAAATTTCATCCATATTGACCATTTTGGGATCGTTCGACATGTCCGGAGTCATCGTTTTTCATCCGAAAATTGATTTTTTGGACTGTACCAAAAATGATTCAAAATGTCAATTGGATCGTGCCTCATGTTGAATAACCACTTTTTAAACCCTCACAGTGACCAAAATTGCCATTTTTACAGAGTTTTGCTTACTCAAAAGCTTCAATTTTGACCCATTTCAGGCACAGAAATGACTTTAAACACACTTATTTTAGTTGACAAAGTCATAATTCACATCCAACAGTCATTTACAGTCAAAAGATTAAATGTTAAAATTTCATCCATATTGACCATTTTGGGATCGTTCGACATGTCCGGAGTCATCGTTTTTCATCCGAAAATTGATTTTTTGGACTGTACCAAAAATGATTCAAAATGTCAATTGGATCGTGCCTCATGTTGAATAACCACTTTTTAAACCCTCACAGTGACCAAAATTGCCATTTTTACAGAGTTTTGCTTACTCAAAAGCTTCAATTTTGACCCATTTCAGGCACAGAAATGACTTTAAACACACTTATTTTAGTTGACAAAGTCATAATTCACATCCAACAGTCATTTACAGTCAAAAGATTAAATGTTAAAATTTCATCCATATTGACCATTTTGGGAACGTTCGACAGGTCCGGAGTCATCGTTTTTCATCCGAAAATTGATTTTTTGGACTGTACCAAAAATGATTCAAAATGTCAATTGGATCGTGCCTCATGTTGAATAACCACTTTTTAAAACCTCACAGTGACCAAAATTGCCAATTTTACAGAGTTTTGCTTACACAAAAGCTTCAATTTTGACCCGTTTCAGGCACAGAAATGACTTTAAACACACTTATTTTAGTTGACAAAGTCGAAATTCACATCCAACAGTCATTTACAGTCAAAAGATTAAATGTTAAAATTTCATCCATATTGACCATTTTGGGATCGTTCGACATGTCCGGAGTCATCGTTTTTCATCCGAAAATTGATTTTTTGGACTGCACCCAAAATGATTCAAAATGTCAATTGGATCGTGCCTCATGTTGAATAACCACTTTTTAAACCCTCACAGTGACCAAAATTGCCATTTTTACAGAGTTTTGCTTACTCAAAAGCTTCAATTTTGACCCATTTCAGGCACAGAAATGACTTTAAACACACTTATTTTAGTTGACAAAGTCATAATTCACATCCAACAGTCATTTACAGTCAAAAGATTAAATGTTAAAATTTCATCCATATTGACCATTTTGGGATCGTTCGACATGTCCGGAGTCATCGTTTTTCATCCGAAAATTGATTTTTTGGACTGTACCAAAAATGATTCAAAATGTCAATTGGATCGTGCCTCATGTTGAATAACCACTTTTTAAACCCTCACACTGACCAAAATTGCCATTTTTACAGAGTTTTGCCTACTCAAAAGCTTCAATTTTGACCCATTTCAGGCACAGAAATGACTTTAAACACACTTATTTTAGTTGACAAAGTCATAATTCACATCCAACAGTCATTTACAGTCAAAAGATTAAATGTTAAAATTTCATCCATATTGACCATTTTGGGATCGTTCGACATGTCCGGAGTCATCGTTTTTCATCCGAAAATTGATTTTTTGGACTGTACCAAAAATGATTCAAAATGTCAATTGGATCGTGCCTCATGTTGAATAACCACTTTTTAAACCCTCACAGTGACCAAAATTGCCATTTTTACAGAGTTTTGATTACTCAAAAGCTTAATTTTGACCCATTTCAGGCACAGAAATGACTTTAAACACACTTATTTTAGTTGACAAAGTCGAAATTCACATCCAACAGTCATTTACAGTCAAAAGATTAAATGTTAAAATTTCATCCATATTGACCATTTTGGGAACGTTCGACAGGTCCGGAGTCATCGTTTTTCGTCTGTAAATTGATTTTTTGGACTGTACCAAAAATGATTCAAAATGTCAATTGGATCGTGCCTCATGTTGAATAACCACTTTTTAAACCCTCACAGTGACCAAAATTGCCATTTTTACAGAGTTTTGATTACTCAAAAGCTTAATTTTGACCCATTTCAGGCACAGAAATGACTTTAAACACACTTATTTTAGTTGACAAAGTCGAAATTCACATCCAACAGTCATTTACAGTCAAAAGATTAAATGTTAAAATTTCATCCATATTGACCATTTTGGGATCGTTCGACATGTCCGGAGTCATCGTTTTTCATCCGAAAATTGATTTTTTGGACTGTACCAAAAATGATTCAAAATGTCAATTGGATCGTGCCTCATGTTGAATAACCACTTTTTAAACCCTCACAGTGACCAAAATTGCCAATTTTACAGAGTTTTGCTTACTCAAAAGCTTCAATTTTGACCCGTTTCAGGCACAGAAATGACTTTAAACACACTTATTTTAGTTGACAAAGTCATTATTCACATCCAACAGTCATTTAGAGTCAAAAGATTAAATGTTAAAATTTCATCCATATTGACCATTTTGGGATCGTTCGACATGTCCGGAGTCATCGTTTTTCATCCGAAAATTGATTTGTTGGACTGTACCAAAAATGATTCAAAATGTCAATTGGATTGTGCCTCATGTTGAATAACCACTTTTTAAACCCTCACAGTGACCAAAATTGCCATTTTTACAGAGTTTTGATTACTCAAAAGCTTCAATTTTGACCCATTTCAGGCACAGAAATGACTTTAAACACACTTATTTAAGTTGACAAAGTCATAATTCACATCCAACAGTCATTTACAGTCAAAAGAATAAATGTTAAAATTTCATCCATATTGACCATTTTGGGATCGTTCGACATGTCCGGAGTCATCGTTTTTCATCCAAAAATTGATTTTTTGGACTGTACCAAAAATGATTCAAAATGTCAATTGGATCGTGCCTCATGTTGAATAACCACTTTTTAAACCCTCACAGTGACCAAAATTGCCATTTTTACAGAGTTTTGCTTACTCAAAAGCTTCAATTTTGACCCATTTCAGGCACAGAAATGACTTTAAACACACTTATTTTAGTTGACAAAGTCATAATTCACATCCAACAGTCATTTACAGTCAAAAGATTAAATGTTAAAATTTCATCCATATTGACCATTTTGGGATCGTTCGACATGTCCGGAGTCATCGTTTTTCATCCGAAAATTGATTTTTTGGACTGTACCAAAAATGATTCAAAATGTCAATTGGATCGTGCCTCATGTTGAATAACCACTTTTTAAACCCTCACAGTGACCAAAATTGCCATTTTTACAGAGTTTTGCTTACTCAAAAGCTTCAATTTTGACCCATTTCAGGCACAGAAATGACTTTAAACACACTTATTTTAGTTGACAAAGTCATAATTCACATCCAACAGTCATTTACAGTCAAAAGATTAAATGTTAAAATTTCATCATTATAGACCATTTTGGGAACGTTCGACAGGTCCGGAGTCATCGTTTTTCGTCTGAAAATTGATTTTTTGGACTGTACCAAAAATGATTCAAAATGTCAATTGGATCGTGCCTCATGTTGAATAACCACTTTTTAAACCCTCAGAGTGACCAAAATTGCCATTTTTACAGAGTTTTGATTACTCAAAAGCTTCAATTTTTACCCCTTTGAGGCACAGAAATGACTTTAAACACACTTATTTTAGTTGACAAAGTCATAATTCACATCCAACAGTCATTTACAGTCAAAAGATTAAATGTTAAAATTTCATCCATATTGACCATTTTGGGATCGTTCGACATGTCCGGAGTCATCGTTTTTCATCCGAAAATTGATTTTTTGGACTGTACCAAAAATGATTCAAAATGTCAATTGGATCGTGCCTCATGTTGAATAACCACTTTTTAAACCCTCACAGTGACCAAAATTGCCATTTTTACAGAGTTTTGCTTACTCAAAAGCTTCAATTTTGACCCATTTCAGGCACAGAAATGACTTTAAACACACTTATTTTAGTTGACAAAGTCATAATTCACATCCAACAGTCATTTACAGTCAAAAGATTAAATGTTAAAATTTCATCCATATTGACCATTTTGGGATCGTTCGACATGTCCGGAGTCATCGTTTTTCATCCGAAAATTGATTTTTTGGACTGTACCAAAAATGATTCAAAATGTCAATTGGATCGTGCCTCATGTTGAATAACCACTTTTTAAACCCTCACAGTGACCAAAATTGCCATTTTTACAGAGTTTTGCTTACTCAAAAGCTTCAATTTTGACCCATTTCAGGCACAGAAATGACTTTAAACACACTTATTTTAGTTGACAAAGTCATAATTCACATCCAACAGTCATTTACAGTCAAAAGATTAAATGTTAAAATTTCATCCATATTGACCATTTTGGGAACGTTCGACAGGTCCGGAGTCATCGTTTTTCATCCGAAAATTGATTTTTTGGACTGTACCAAAAATGATTCAAAATGTCAATTGGATCGTGCCTCATGTTGAATAACCACTTTTTAAAACCTCACAGTGACCAAAATTGCCAATTTTACAGAGTTTTGCTTACACAAAAGCTTCAATTTTGACCCGTTTCAGGCACAGAAATGACTTTAAACACACTTATTTTAGTTGACAAAGTCGAAATTCACATCCAACAGTCATTTACAGTCAAAAGATTAAATGTTAAAATTTCATCCATATTGACCATTTTGGGATCGTTCGACATGTCCGGAGTCATCGTTTTTCATCCGAAAATTGATTTTTTGGACTGTACCCAAAATGATTCAAAATGTCAATTGGATCGTGCCTCATGTTGAATAACCACTTTTTAAACCCTCACAGTGACCAAAATTGCCATTTTTACAGAGTTTTGCTTACTCAAAAGCTTCAATTTTGACCCATTTCAGGCACAGAAATGACTTTAAACACACTTATTTTAGTTGACAAAGTCATAATTCACATCCAACAGTCATTTACAGTCAAAAGATTAAATGTTAAAATTTCATCCATATTGACCATTTTGGGATCGTTCGACATGTCCGGAGTCATCGTTTTTCATCCGAAAATTGATTTTTTGGACTGTACCAAAAATGATTCAAAATGTCAATTGGATCGTGCCTCATGTTGAATAACCACTTTTTAAACCCTCACACTGACCAAAATTGCCATTTTTACAGAGTTTTGCCTACTCAAAAGCTTCAATTTTGACCCATTTCAGGCACAGAAATGACTTTAAACACACTTATTTTAGTTGACAAAGTCATAATTCACATCCAACAGTCATTTACAGTCAAAAGATTAAATGTTAAAATTTCATCCATATTGACCATTTTGGGATCGTTCGACATGTCCGGAGTCATCGTTTTTCATCCGAAAATTGATTTTTTGGACTGTACCAAAAATGATTCAAAATGTCAATTGGATCGTGCCTCATGTTGAATAACCACTTTTTAAACCCTCACAGTGACCAAAATTGCCATTTTTACAGAGTTTTGATTACTCAAAAGCTTAATTTTGACCCATTTCAGGCACAGAAATGACTTTAAACACACTTATTTTAGTTGACAAAGTCGAAATTCACATCCAACAGTCATTTACAGTCAAAAGATTAAATGTTAAAATTTCATCCATATTGACCATTTTGGGAACGTTCGACAGGACCGGAGTCATCGTTTTTCGTCTGTAAATTGATTTTTTGGACTGTACCAAAAATGATTCAAAATGTCAATTGGATCGTGCCTCATGTTGAATAACCACTTTTTAAACCCTCACAGTGACCAAAATTGCCATTTTTACAGAGTTTTGATTACTCAAAAGCTTAATTTTGACCCATTTCAGGCACAGAAATGACTTTAAACACACTTATTTTAGTTGACAAAGTCGAAATTCACATCCAACAGTCATTTACAGTCAAAAGATTAAATGTTAAAATTTCATCCATATTGACCATTTTGGGATCGTTCGACATGTCCGGAGTCATCGTTTTTCATCCGAAAATTGATTTTTTGGACTGTACCAAAAATGATTCAAAATGTCAATTGGATCGTGCCTCATGTTGAATAACCACTTTTTAAACCCTCACAGTGACCAAAATTGCCAATTTTACAGAGTTTTGCTTACTCAAAAGCTTCAATTTTGACCCGTTTCAGGCACAGAAATGACTTTAAACACACTTATTTTAGTTGACAAAGTCATTATTCACATCCAACAGTCATTTAGAGTCAAAAGATTAAATGTTAAAATTTCATCCATATTGACCATTTTGGGATCGTTCGACATGTCCGGAGTCATCGTTTTTCATCCGAAAATTGATTTGTTGGACTGTACCAAAAATGATTCAAAATGTCAATTGGATCGTGCCTCATGTTGAATAACCACTTTTTAAACCCTCACAGTGACCAAAATTGCCAATTTTACAGAGTTTTGCTTACTCAAAAGCTTCAATTTTGACCCGTTTCAGGCACAGAAATGACTTTAAACACACTTATTTTAGTTGACAAAGTCATTATTCACATCCAACAGTCATTTAGAGTCAAAAGATTAAATGTTAAAATTTCATCCATATTGACCATTTTGGGATCGTTCTACATGTCCGGAGTCATTGTTTTTCATCCGAAAATTGATTTTTGGACTGTACCAAAAATGATTCAAAATGTCAATTGGATCGTGCCTCATGTTGAATAACCACTTTTTAAACCCTCACAGTGACCAAAAATACCATTTTTACAGAGTTTTGATTACTCAAAAGCTTCAATTTTTACCCCTTTGAGGCACAGAAATGACTTTAAACACACTTATTTTAGTTGACAAAGTCATAATTCACATCCAACAGTCATTTACAGTCAAAAGATTAAATGTTAAAATTTCATCCATATTGACCATTTTGGGATCGTTCGACATGTCCGGAGTCATCGTTTTTCATCCGAAAATTGATTTTTTGGACTGTACCAAAAATGATTCAAAATGTCAATTGGATCGTGCCTCATGTTGAATAACCACTTTTTAAACCCTCACAGTGACCAAAATTGCCATTTTTACAGAGTTTTGCTTACTCAAAAGCTTCAATTTTGACCCATTTCAGGCACAGAAATGACTTTAAACACACTTATTTTAGTTGACAAAGTCATAATTCACATCCAACAGTCATTTACAGTCAAAAGATTAAATGTTAAAATTTCATCCATATTGACCATTTTGGGATCGTTCGACATGTCCGGAGTCATCGTTTTTCATCCGAAAATTGATTTTTTGGACTGTACCAAAAATGATTCAAAATGTCAATTGGATCGTGCCTCATGTTGAATAACCACTTTTTAAACCCTCACAGTGACCAAAATTGCCAATTTTACAGAGTTTTGCTTACTCAAAAGCTTCAATTTTGACCCATTTCAGGCACAGAAATGACTTTAAACACACTTATTTTAGTTGACAAAGTCATAATTCACATCCAACAGTCATTTAGAGTCAAAAGATTAAATGTTAAAATTTCATCATTATAGACCATTTTGGGAACGTTCGACAGGTCCGGAGTCATCGTTTTTCGTCTGCAAATTGATTTTTTGGACTGTACCAAAAATGATTCAAAATGTCAATTGGATCGTGCCTCATGTTGAATAACCACTTTTTAAACCCTCAGAGTGACCAAAATTGCCATTTTTACAGAGTTTTGCTTACTCAAAAGCTTCAATTTTGACCCATTTCAGGCACAGAAATGACTTTAAACACACTTATTTTAGTTGAGAAAGTCATAATTCACATCCAACAGTCATTTACAGTCAAAAGATTAAATGTTAAAATTTCATCCATATTGACCATTTTGGGATCGTTCGACATGTCCGGAGTCATCGTTTTTCATCCGAAAATTGATTTTTTGGACTGTACCAAAAATGATTCAAAATGTCAATTGGATCGTGCCTCATGTTGAATAACCACTTTTTAAACCCTCAGAGTGACCAAAATTGCCATATTGACAGAGTTTTGCTTACTCAAAAGCTTCAATTTTGATCCGTTTTAGGCACAGAAATGACTTTAAACACACTTTTTTTAGTTGACAAAGTCATAATTCACATCCAACAGTCATTTACAGTCAAAAGATTAAATGTTAAAATTTCATCCATATTGACCATTTTGGGATCGTTCGACATGTCCGGAGTCATCGTTTTTCATCCGAAAATTGATTTTTTGGACTGTACCAAAAATGATTCAAAATGTCAATTGGATCGTGCCTCATGTTGAATAACCACTTTTTAAACCCTCACAGTGACCAAAATTGCCATTTTTACAGAGTTTTGATTACTCAAAAGCTTAATTTTGACCCATTTCAGGCACAGAAATGACTTTAAACACACTTATTTTAGTTGACAAAGTCGAAATTCACATCCAACAGTCATTTACAGTCAAAAGATTAAATGTTAAAATTTCATCCATATTGACCATTTTGGGATCGTTCGACATGTCCGGAGTCATCGTTTTTCATCCGAAAATTGATTTTTTGGACTGTACCAAAAATGATTCAAAATGTCAATTGGATCGTGCCTCATGTTGAATAACCACTTTTTAAACCCTCACAGTGACCAAAATTGCCAATTTTACAGAGTTTTGCTTACTCAAAAGCTTCAATTTTGACCCGTTTCAGGCACAGAAATGACTTTAAACACACTTATTTTAGTTGACAAAGTCATTATTCACATCCAACAGTCATTTAGAGTCAAAAGATTAAATGTTAAAATTTCATCCATATTGACCATTTTGGGATCGTTCGACATGTCCGGAGTCATCGTTTTTCATCCGAAAATTGATTTGTTGGACTGTACCAAAAATGATTCAAAATGTCAATTGGATCGTGCCTCATGTTGAATAACCACTTTTTAAACCCTCACAGTGACCAAAATTGCCAATTTTACAGAGTTTTGCTTACTCAAAAGCTTCAATTTTGACCCGTTTCAGGCACAGAAATGACTTTAAACACACTTATTTTAGTTGACAAAGTCATCATTCACATCCAACAGTCATTTAGAGTCAAAAGATTAAATGTTAAAATTTCATCCATATTGACCATTTTGGGATCGTTCTACATGTCCGGAGTCATTGTTTTTCATCCGAAAATTGATTTTTGGACTGTACCAAAAATGATTCAAAATGTCAATTGGATCGTGCCTCATGTTGAATAACCACTTTTTAAACCCTCACAGTGACCAAAAATACCATTTTTACAGAGTTTTGATTACTCAAAAGCTTCAATTTTTACCCCTTTGAGGCACAGAAATGACTTTAAACACACTTATTTTAGTTGACAAAGTCATAATTCACATCCAACAGTCATTTACAGTCAAAAGATTAAATGTTAAAATTTCATCCATATTGACCATTTTGGGATCGTTCGACATGTCCGGAGTCATCGTTTTTCATCCGAAAATTGATTTTTTGGACTGTACCAAAAATGATTCAAAATGTCAATTGGATCGTGCCTCATGTTGAATAACCACTTTTTAAACCCTCACAGTGACCAAAATTGCCATTTTTACAGAGTTTTGCTTACTCAAAAGCTTCAATTTTGACCCATTTCAGGCACAGAAATGACTTTAAACACACTTATTTTAGTTGACAAAGTCATAATTCACATCCAACAGTCATTTACAGTCAAAAGATTAAATGTTAAAATTTCATCCATATTGACCATTTTGGGATCGTTCGACATGTCCGGAGTCATCGTTTTTCATCCGAAAATTGATTTTTTGGACTGTACCAAAAATGATTCAAAATGTCAATTGGATCGTGCCTCATGTTGAATAACCACTTTTTAAACCCTCACAGTGACCAAAATTGCCATTTTTACAGAGTTTTGCTTACTCAAAAGCTTCAATTTTGACCCATTTCAGGCACAGAAATGACTTTAAACACACTTATTTTAGTTGACAAAGTCATAATTCACATCCAACAGTCATTTAGAGTCAAAAGATTAAATGTTAAAATTTCATCATTATAGACCATTTTGGGAACGTTCGACAGGTCCGGAGTCATCGTTTTTCGTCTGCAAATTGATTTTTTGGACTGTACCAAAAATGATTCAAAATGTCAATTGGATCGTGCCTCATGTTGAATAACCACTTTTTAAACCCTCAGAGTGACCAAAATTGCCATTTTTACAGAGTTTTGCTTACTCAAAAGCTTCAATTTTGACCCATTTCAGGCACAGAAATGACTTTAAACACACTTATTTTAGTTGAGAAAGTCATAATTCACATCCAACAGTCATTTACAGTCAAAAGATTAAATGTTAAAATTTCATCCATATTGACCATTTTGGGATCGTTCGACATGTCCGGAGTCATCGTTTTTCATCCGAAAATTGATTTTTTGGACTGTACCAAAAATGATTCAAAATGTCAATTGGATCGTGCCTCATGTTGAATAACCACTTTTTAAACCCTCAGAGTGACCAAAATTGCCATATTGACAGAGTTTTGCTTACTCAAAAGCTTCAATTTTGATCCGTTTTAGGCACAGAAATGACTTTAAACACACTTTTTTTAGTTGACAAAGTCATAATTCACATCCAACAGTCATTTACAGTCAAAAGATTAAATGTTAAAATTTCATCCATATTGACCATTTTGGGATCGTTCGACATGTCCGGAGTCATCGTTTTTCATCCGAAAATTGATTTTTTGGACTGTACCAAAAATGATTCAAAATGTCAATTGGATCGTGCCTCATGTTGAATAACCACTTTTTAAACCCTCACAGTGACCAAAATTGCCATTTTTACAGAGTTTTGATTACTCAAAAGCTTAATTTTGACCCATTTCAGGCACAGAAATGACTTTAAACACACTTATTTTAGTTGACAAAGTCGAAATTCACATCCAACAGTCATTTACAGTCAAAAGATTAAATGTTAAAATTTCATCCATATTGACCATTTTGGGATCGTTCGACATGTCCGGAGTCATCGTTTTTCATCCGAAAATTGATTTTTTGGACTGTACCAAAAATGATTCAAAATGTCAATTGGATCGTGCCTCATGTTGAATAACCACTTTTTAAACCCTCACAGTGACCAAAATTGCCAATTTTACAGAGTTTTGCTTACTCAAAAGCTTCAATTTTGACCCGTTTCAGGCACAGAAATGACTTTAAACACACTTATTTTAGTTGACAAAGTCATTATTCACATCCAACAGTCATTTAGAGTCAAAAGATTAAATGTTAAAATTTCATCCATATTGACCATTTTGGGATCGTTCGACATGTCCGGAGTCATCGTTTTTCATCCGAAAATTGATTTGTTGGACTGTACCAAAAATGATTCAAAATGTCAATTGGATCGTGCCTCATGTTGAATAACCACTTTTTAAACCCTCACAGTGACCAAAATTGCCAATTTTACAGAGTTTTGCTTACTCAAAAGCTTCAATTTTGACCCGTTTCAGGCACAGAAATGACTTTAAACACACTTATTTTAGTTGACAAAGTCATTATTCACATCCAACAGTCATTTAGAGTCAAAAGATTAAATGTTAAAATTTCATCCATATTGACCATTTTGGGATCGTTCTACATGTCCGGAGTCATTGTTTTTCATCCGAAAATTGATTTTTGGACTGTACCAAAAATGATTCAAAATGTCAATTGGATCGTGCCTCATGTTGAATAACCACTTTTTAAACCCTCACAGTGACCAAAAATACCATTTTTACAGAGTTTTGATTACTCAAAAGCTTCAATTTTTACCCCTTTGAGGCACAGAAATGACTTTAAACACACTTATTTTAGTTGACAAAGTCATAATTCACATCCAACAGTCATTTACAGTCAAAAGATTAAATGTTAAAATTTCATCCATATTGACCATTTTGGGATCGTTCGACATGTCCGGAGTCATCGTTTTTCATCCGAAAATTGATTTTTTGGACTGTACCAAAAATGATTCAAAATGTCAATTGGATCGTGCCTCATGTTGAATAACCACTTTTTAAACCCTCACAGTGACCAAAATTGCCTTTTTTACAGAGTTTTGCTTACTCAAAAGCTTCAATTTTGACCCATTTCAGGCACAGAAATGACTTTAAACACACTTATTTTAGTTGACAAAGTCATAATTCACATCCAACAGTCATTTACAGTCAAAAGATTAAATGTTAAAATTTCTTCCATATTGACCATTTTGGGATCGTTCGACATGTCCGGAGTCATCGTTTTTCATCCGAAAATTGATTTTTTGGACTGTACCAAAAATGATTCAAAATGTCAATTGGATCGTGCCTCATGTTGAATAACCACTTTTTAAACCCTCACAGTGACCAAAATTGCCATTTTTACAGAGTTTTGCTTACTCAAAAGCTTCAATTTTGACCCATTTCAGGCACAGAAATGACTTTAAACACACTTATTTTAGTTGACAAAGTCATAATTCACATCCAACAGTCATTTACAGTCAAAAGATTAAATGTTAAAATTTCATCCATATTGACCATTTTGGGATCGTTCGACATGTCCGGAGTCATCGTTTTTCATCCGAAAATTGATTTTTTGGACTGTACCAAAAATGATTCAAAATGTCAATTGGATCGTGCCTCATGTTGAATAACCACTTTTTAAACCCTCACAGTGACCAAAATTGCCATTTTTACAGAGTTTTGCTTACTCAAAAGCTTCAATTTTGACCCATTTCAGGCACAGAAATGACTTTAAACACACTTATTTTAGTTGACAAAGTCATAATTCACATCCAACAGTCATTTACAGTCAAAAGATTAAATGTTAAAATTTCATCCATATTGACCATTTTGGGATCGTTCGACATGTCCGGAGTCATCGTTTTTCATCCGAAAATTGATTTTTTGGACTGTACCAAAAATGATTCAAAATGTCAATTGGATCGTGCCTCATGTTGAATAACCACTTTTTAAACCCTCACAGTGACCAAAATTGCCAATTTTACAGAGTTTTGCTTACTCAAAAGCTTCAATTTTGACCCATTTCAGGCACAGAAATGACTTTAAACACACTTATTTTAGTTGACAAAGTCATAATTCACATCCAACAGTCATTTAGAGTCAAAAGATTAAATGTTAAAATTTCATCATTATAGACCATTTTGGGAACGTTCGACAGGTCCGGAGTCATCGTTTTTCGTCTGAAAATTGATTTTTTGGACTGTACCAAAAATGATTCAAAATGTCAATTGGATCGTGCCTCATGTTGAATAACCACTTTTTAAACCCTCAGAGTGACCAAAATTGCCATTTTTACAGAGTTTTGCTTACTCAAAAGCTTCAATTTTGACCCATTTCAGGCACAGAAATGACTTTAAACACACTTATTTTAGTTGACAAAGTCATAATTCACATCCAACAGTCATTTACAGTCAAAAGATTAAATGTTAAAATTTCATCCATATTGACCATTTTGGGATCGTTCGACATGTCCGGAGTCATCGTTTTTCATCCGAAAATTGATTTTTTGGACTGTACCAAAAATGATTCAAAATGTCAATTGGATCGTGCCTCATGTTGAATAACCACTTTTTAAACCCTCAGAGTGACCAAAATTGCCATATTGACAGAGTTTTGCTTACTCAAAAGCTTCAATTTTGATCCGTTTTAGGCACAGAAATGACTTTAAACACACTTTTTTTAGTTGACAAAGTCATAATTCACATCCAACAGTCATTTACAGTCAAAAGATCAAATGTTAAAATTTCATCCATATTGACCATTTTGGGATCGTTCGACATGTCCGGAGTCATCGTTTTTCATCCGAAAATTGATTTTTTGGACTGTACCCAAAATGATTCAAAATGTCAATTGGATCGTGCCTCATGTTGAATAACCACTTTTTAAACCCTCACAGTGACCAAAATTGCCATTTTTACAGAGTTTTGCTTACTCAAAAGCTTCAATTTTGACCCATTTCAGGCACAGAAATGACTTTAAACACACTTATTTTAGTTGACAAAGTCATAATTCACATCCAACAGTCATTTACAGTCAAAAGATTAAATGTTAAAATTTCATCCATATTGACCATTTTGGGATCGTTCGACATGTCCGGAGTCATCGTTTTTCATCCGAAAATTGATTTTTTGGACTGTACCAAAAATGATTCAAAATGTCAATTGGATCGTGCCTCATGTTGAATAACCACTTTTTAAACCCTCACACTGACCAAAATTGCCATTTTTACAGAGTTTTGCCTACTCAAAAGCTTCAATTTTGACCCATTTCAGGCACAGAAATGACTTTAAACACACTTATTTTAGTTGACAAAGTCATAATTCACATCCAACAGTCATTTACAGTCAAAAGATTAAATGTTAAAATTTCATCCATATTGACCATTTTGGGATCGTTCGACATGTCCGGAGTCATCGTTTTTCATCCGAAAATTGATTTTTTGGACTGTACCAAAAATGATTCAAAATGTCAATTGGATCGTGCCTCATGTTGAATAACCACTTTTTAAACCCTCACAGTGACCAAAATTGCCATTTTTACAGAGTTTTGATTACTCAAAAGCTTAATTTTGACCCATTTCAGGCACAGAAATGACTTTAAACACACTTATTTTAGTTGACAAAGTCGAAATTCACATCCAACAGTCATTTACAGTCAAAAGATTAAATGTTAAAATTTCATCCATATTGACCATTTTGGGAACGTTCGACAGGTCCGGAGTCATCGTTTTTCGTCTGTAAATTGATTTTTTGGACTGTACCAAAAATGATTCAAAATGTCAATTGGATCGTGCCTCATGTTGAATAACCACTTTTTAAACCCTCACAGTGACCAAAATTGCCATTTTTACAGAGTTTTGATTACTCAAAAGCTTAATTTTGACCCATTTCAGGCACAGAAATGACTTTAAACACACTTATTTTAGTTGACAAAGTCGAAATTCACATCCAACAGTCATTTACAGTCAAAAGATTAAATGTTAAAATTTCATCCATATTGACCATTTTGGGATCGTTCGACATGTCCGGAGTCATCGTTTTTCATCCGAAAATTGATTTTTTGGACTGTACCAAAAATGATTCAAAATGTCAATTGGATCGTGCCTCATGTTGAATAACCACTTTTTAAACCCTCACAGTGACCAAAATTGCCAATTTTACAGAGTTTTGCTTACTCAAAAGCTTCAATTTTGACCCGTTTCAGGCACAGAAATGACTTTAAACACACTTATTTTAGTTGACAAAGTCATTATTCACATCCAACAGTCATTTAGAGTCAAAAGATTAAATGTTAAAATTTCATCCATATTGACCATTTTGGGATCGTTCGACATGTCCGGAGTCATCGTTTTTCATCCGAAAATTGATTTGTTGGACTGTACCAAAAATGATTCAAAATGTCAATTGGATCGTGCCTCATGTTGAATAACCACTTTTTAAACCCTCACAGTGACCAAAATTGCCAATTTTACAGAGTTTTGCTTACTCAAAAGCTTCAATTTTGACCCGTTTCAGGCACAGAAATGACTTTAAACACACTTATTTTAGTTGACAAAGTCATTATTCACATCCAACAGTCATTTAGAGTCAAAAGATTAAATGTTAAAATTTCATCCATATTGACCATTTTGGGATCGTTCTACATGTCCGGAGTCATTGTTTTTCATCCGAAAATTGATTTTTGGACTGTACCAAAAATGATTCAAAATGTCAATTGGATCGTGCCTCATGTTGAATAACCACTTTTTAAACCCTCACAGTGACCAAAAATACCATTTTTACAGAGTTTTGATTACTCAAAAGCTTCAATTTTTACCCCTTTGAGGCACAGAAATGACTTTAAACACACTTATTTTAGTTGACAAAGTCATAATTCACATCCAACAGTCATTTACAGTCAAAAGATTAAATGTTAAAATTTCATCCATATTGACCATTTTGGGATCGTTCGACATGTCCGGAGTCATCGTTTTTCATCCGAAAATTGATTTTTTGGACTGTACCAAAAATGATTCAAAATGTCAATTGGATCGTGCCTCATGTTGAATAACCACTTTTTAAACCCTCACAGTGACCAAAATTGCCTTTTTTACAGAGTTTTGCTTACTCAAAAGCTTCAATTTTGACCCATTTCAGGCACAGAAATGACTTTAAACACACTTATTTTAGTTGACAAAGTCATAATTCACATCCAACAGTCATTTACAGTCAAAAGATTAAATGTTAAAATTTCATCCATATTGACCATTTTGGGATCGTTCGACATGTCCGGAGTCATCGTTTTTCATCCGAAAATTGATTTTTTGGACTGTACCAAAAATGATTCAAAATGTCAATTGGATCGTGCCTCATGTTGAATAACCACTTTTTAAACCCTCACAGTGACCAAAATTGCCATTTTTACAGAGTTTTGCTTACTCAAAAGCTTCAATTTTGACCCATTTCAGGCACAGAAATGACTTTAAACACACTTATTTTAGTTGACAAAGTCATAATTCACATCCAACAGTCATTTACAGTCAAAAGATTAAATGTTAAAATTTCATCCATATTGACCATTTTGGGATCGTTCGACATGTCCGGAGTCATCGTTTTTCATCCGAAAATTGATTTTTTGGACTGTACCAAAAATGATTCAAAATGTCAATTGGATCGTGCCTCATGTTGAATAACCACTTTTTAAACCCTCACAGTGACCAAAATTGCCAATTTTACAGAGTTTTGCTTACTCAAAAGCTTCAATTTTGACCCATTTCAGGCACAGAAATGACTTTAAACACACTTATTTTAGTTGACAAAGTCATAATTCACATCCAACAGTCATTTAGAGTCAAAAGATTAAATGTTAAAATTTCATCATTATAGACCATTTTGGGAACGTTCGACAGGTCCGGAGTCATCGTTTTTCGTCTGCAAATTGATTTTTTGGACTGTACCAAAAATGATTCGAAATGTCAATTGGATCGTGCCTCATGTTGAATAACCACTTTTTAAACCCTCAGAGTGACCAAAATTGCCATTTTTACAGAGTTTTGCTTACTCAAAAGCTTCAATTTTGACCCATTTCAGGCACAGAAATGACTTTAAACACACTTATTTTAGTTGACAAAGTCATAATTCACATCCAACAGTCATTTACAGTCAAAAGATTAAATGTTAAAATTTCATCCATATTGACCATTTTGGGATCGTTCGACATGTCCGGAGTCATCGTTTTTCATCCGAAAATTGATTTTTTGGACTGTACCAAAAATGATTCAAAATGTCAATTGGATCGTGCCTCATGTTGAATAACCACTTTTTAAACCCTCAGAGTGACCAAAATTGCCATATTGACAGAGTTTTGCTTACTCAAAAGCTTCAATTTTGATCCGTTTTAGGCACAGAAATGACTTTAAACACACTTTTTTTAGTTGACAAAGTCATAATTCACATCCAACAGTCATTTACAGTCAAAAGATTAAATGTTAAAATTTCATCCATATTGACCATTTTGGGATCGTTCGACATGTCCGGAGTCATCGTTTTTCATCCGAAAATTGATTTTTTGGACTGTACCAAAAATGATTCAAAATGTCAATTGGATCGTGCCTCATGTTGAATAACCACTTTTTAAACCCTCACAGTGACCAAAATTGCCATTTTTACAGAGTTTTGATTACTCAAAAGCTTAATTTTGACCCATTTCAGGCACAGAAATGACTTTAAACACACTTATTTTAGTTGACAAAGTCGAAATTCACATCCAACAGTCATTTACAGTCAAAAGATTAAATGTTAAAATTTCATCCATATTGACCATTTTGGGATCGTTCGACATGTCCGGAGTCATCGTTTTTCATCCGAAAATTGATTTTTTGGACTGTACCAAAAATGATTCAAAATGTCAATTGGATCGTGCCTCATGTTGAATAACCACTTTTTAAACCCTCACAGTGACCAAAATTGCCAATTTTACAGAGTTTTGCTTACTCAAAAGCTTCAATTTTGACCCGTTTCAGGCACAGAAATGACTTTAAACACACTTATTTTAGTTGACAAAGTCATTATTCACATCCAACAGTCATTTAGAGTCAAAAGATTAAATGTTAAAATTTCATCCATATTGACCATTTTGGGATCGTTCGACATGTCCGGAGTCATCGTTTTTCATCCGAAAATTGATTTGTTGGACTGTACCAAAAATGATTCAAAATGTCAATTGGATCGTGCCTCATGTTGAATAACCACTTTTTAAACCCTCACAGTGACCAAAATTGCCAATTTTACAGAGTTTTGCTTACTCAAAAGCTTCAATTTTGACCCGTTTCAGGCACAGAAATGACTTTAAACACACTTATTTTAGTTGACAAAGTCATTATTCACATCCAACAGTCATTTAGAGTCAAAAGATTAAATGTTAAAATTTCATCCATATTGACCATTTTGGGATCGTTCTACATGTCCGGAGTCATTGTTTTTCATCCGAAAATTGATTTTTGGACTGTACCAAAAATGATTCAAAATGTCAATTGGATCGTGCCTCATGTTGAATAACCACTTTTTAAACCCTCACAGTGACCAAAAATACCATTTTTACAGAGTTTTGATTACTCAAAAGCTTCAATTTTTACCCCTTTGAGGCACAGAAATGACTTTAAACACACTTATTTTAGTTGACAAAGTCATAATTCACATCCAACAGTCATTTACAGTCAAAAGATTAAATGTTAAAATTTCATCCATATTGACCATTTTGGGATCGTTCGACATGTCCGGAGTCATCGTTTTTCATCCGAAAATTGATTTTTTGGACTGTACCAAAAATGATTCAAAATGTCAATTGGATCGTGCCTCATGTTGAATAACCACTTTTTAAACCCTCACAGTGACCAAAATTGCCTTTTTTACAGAGTTTTGCTTACTCAAAAGCTTCAATTTTGATCCATTTCAGGCACAGAAATGACTTTAAACACACTTATTTTAGTTGACAAAGTCATAATTCACATCCAACAGTCATTTACAGTCAAAAGATTAAATGTTAAAATTTCTTCCATATTGACCATTTTGGGATCGTTCGACATGTCCGGAGTCATCGTTTTTCATCCGAAAATTGATTTTTTGGACTGTACCAAAAATGATTCAAAATGTCAATTGGATCGTGCCTCATGTTGAATAACCACTTTTTAAACCCTCACAGTGACCAAAATTGCCATTTTTACAGCGTTTTGCTTACTCAAAAGCTTCAATTTTGACCCATTTCAGGCACAGAAATGACTTTAAACACACTTATTTTAGTTGACAAAGTCATAATTCACATCCAACAGTCATTTACAGTCAAAAGATTAAATGTTAAAATTTCATCCATATTGACCATTTTGGGATCGTTCGACATGTCCGGAGTCATCGTTTTTCATCCGAAAATTGATTTTTTGGACTGTACCAAAAATGATTCAAAATGTCAATTGGATCGTGCCTCATGTTGAATAACCACTTTTTAAACCCTCACAGTGACCAAAATTGCCATTTTTACAGAGTTTTGCTTACTCAAAAGCTTCAATTTTGACCCATTTCAGGCACAGAAATGACTTTAAACACACTTATTTTAGTTGACAAAGTCATAATTCACATCCAACAGTCATTTACAGTCAAAAGATTAAATGTTAAAATTTCATCCATATTGACCATTTTGGGATCGTTCGACATGTCCGGAGTCATCGTTTTTCATCCGAAAATTGATTTTTTGGACTGTACCAAAAATGATTCAAAATGTCAATTGGATCGTGCCTCATGTTGAATAACCACTTTTTAAACCCTCACAGTGACCAAAATTGCCAATTTTACAGAGTTTTGCTTACTCAAAAGCTTCAATTTTGACCCATTTCAGGCACAGAAATGACTTTAAACACACTTATTTTAGTTGACAAAGTCATAATTCACATCCAACAGTCATTTAGAGTCAAAAGATTAAATGTTAAAATTTCATCATGATAGACCATTTTGGGAACGTTCGACAGGTCCGGAGTCATCGTTTTTCGTCTGAAAATTGATTTTTTGGACTGTACCAAAAATGATTCAAAATGTCAATTGGATCGTGCCTCATGTTGAATAACCACTTTTTAAACCCTCAGAGTGACCAAAATTGCCATTTTTACAGAGTTTTGCTTACTCAAAAGCTTCAATTTTGACCCATTTCAGGCACAGAAATGACTTTAAACACACTTATTTTAGTTGACAAAGTCATAATTCACATCCAACAGTCATTTACAGTCAAAAGATTAAATGTTAAAATTTCATCCATATTGACCATTTTGGGATCGTTCGACATGTCCGGAGTCATCGTTTTTCATCCGAAAATTGATTTTTTGGACTGTACCAAAAATGATTCAAAATGTCAATTGGATCGTGCCTCATGTTGAATAACCACTTTTTAAACCCTCAGAGTGACCAAAATTGCCATATTGACAGAGTTTTGCTTACTCAAAAGCTTCAATTTTGATCCGTTTTAGGCACAGAAATGACTTTAAACACACTTTTTTTAGTTGACAAAGTCATAATTCACATCCAACAGTCATTTACAGTCAAAAGATTAAATGTTAAAATTTCATCCATATTGACCATTTTGGGATCGTTCGACATGTCCGGAGTCATCGTTTTTCATCCGAAAATTGATTTTTTGGACTGTACCAAAAATGATTCAAAATGTCAATTGGATCGTGCCTCATGTTGAATAACCACTTTTTAAACCCTCACAGTGACCAAAATTGCCATTTTTACAGAGTTTTGATTACTCAAAAGCTTCAATTTTTACCCCTTTGAGGCACAGAAATGACTTTAAACACACTTATTTTAGTTGACAAAGTCATAATTCACATCCAACAGTCATTTACAGTCAAAAGATTAAATGTTAAAATTTCATCCATATTGACCATTTTGGGATCGTTCGACATGTCCGGAGTCATCGTTTTTCATCCGAAAATTGATTTTTTGAACTGTACCAAAAATGATTCAAAATGTCAATTGGATCGTGCCTCATGTTGAATAACCACTTTTTAAACCCTCACAGTGACCAAAATTGCCAATTTTACAGAGTTTTGCTTACTCAAAAGCTTCAATTTTGATCCGTTTTAGGCACAGAAATGAATCTAAACACACTTATTTTAGTTGACAAAGTCATAATTCACATCCAACAGTCATTTACAGTCAAAAGATTAAATGTTAAAATTTCATCCATATTGACCATTTTGGGATCGTTCGACATGTCCGGAGTCATCGTTTTTCATCCGAAAATTGATTTTTTGGACTGTACCAAAAATGATTCAAAATGTCAATTGGATCGTGCCTCATGTTGAATAACCACTTTTTAAACCCTCACAGTGACCAAAATTGCCATTTTTACAGAGTTTTGCTTACTCAAAAGCTTCAATTTTGACCCATTTCAGGCACAGAAATGACTTTAAACACACTTATTTTAGTTGACAAAGTCATAATTCACATCCAACAGTCATTTACAGTCAAAAGATTAAATGTTAAAATGTCATCCATATTGACCATTTTGGGATCGTTCGACATGTCCGGAGTCATCGTTTTTCATCCGAAAATTGATTTTTTGGACTGTACCAAAAATGATTCAAAATGTCAATTGGATCGTGCCTCATGTTGAATAACCACTTTTTAAAACCTCACAGTGACCAAAATTGCCAATTTTACAGAGTTTTGCTTACACAAAAGCTTCAATTTTGACCCGTTTCAGGCACAGAAATGACTTTAAACACACTTATTTTAGTTGACAAAGTCATTATTCACATCCAACAGTCATTTAGAGTCAAAAGATTAAATGTTAAAATTTCATCCATATTGACCATTTTGGGATCGTTCGACATGTCCGGAGTCATCTTTTTTCATCCGAAAATTGATTTTTTGGACTGTACCAAAAATGATTCAAAATGTCAATTGGATCGTGCCTCATGTTGAATAACCACTTTTTAAACCCTCACAGTGACCAAAATTGCCATTTTTACAGAGTTTTGATTACTCAAAAGCTTCAATTTTGACCCATTTCAGGCACAGAAATGACTTTAAACACACTTATTTTAGTTGACAAAGTCATAATTCACATCCAACAGTCATTTACAGTCAAAAGATCAAATGTTAAAATTTCATCCATATTGACCATTTTGGGATCGTTCGACATGTCCGGAGTCATCGTTTTTCATCCGAAAATTGATTTTTTGGACTGTACCCAAAATGATTCAAAATGTCAATTGGATCGTGCCTCATGTTGAATAACCACTTTTTAAACCCTCAAAGTGACCAAAATTGCCATTTTTACAGAGTTTTGCTTACTCAAAAGCTTCAATTTTGACCCATTTCAGGCACAGAAATGACTTTAAACACACTTATTTTAGTTGACAAAGTCATAATTCACATCCAACAGTCATTTACAGTCAAAAGATTAAATGTTAAAATTTCATCCATATTGACCATTTTGGGATCGTTCGACATGTCCGGAGTCATCGTTTTTCATCCGAAAATAGATTTTTTGGACTGTACCAAAAATGATTCAAAATGTCAATTGGATCGTGCCTCATGTTGAATAACCACTTTTTAAACCCTCACAGTGACCAAAATTGCCATTTTTACAGAGTTTTGCTTACTCAAAAGCTTCAATTTTGACCCATTTCAGGCACAGAAATGACTTTAAACACACTTATTTTAGTTGACAAAGTCATAATTCACATCCAACAGTCATTTACAGTCAAAAGATTAAATGTTAAAATTTCATCCATATTGACCATTTTGGGATCGTTCGACATGTCCGGAGTCATCGTTTTTCATCCGAAAATTGATTTTTTGGACTGTACCAAAAATGATTCAAAATGTCAATTGGATCATGCCTCATGTTGAATAACCACTTTTTAAACCCTCACAGTGACCAAAATTGCCATTTTTACAGAGTTTTGATTACTCAAAAGCTTCAATTTTTACCCCTTTGAGGCACAGAAATGACTTTAAACACACTTATTTTAGTTGACAAAGTCATAATTCACATCCAACAGTCATTTACAGTCAAAAGATTAAATGTTAAAATTTCATCCATATTGACCATTTTGGGATCGTTCGACATGTCCGGAGTCATCGTTTTTCATCCGAAAATTGATTTTTTGGACTGTACCAAAAATGATTCAAAATGTCAATTGGATCGTGCCTCATGTTGAATAACCACTTTTTAAACCCTCACAGTGACCAAAATTGCCAATTTTACAGAGTTTTGCTTACACAAAAGCTTCAATTTTGACCCGTTTCAGGCACAGAAATGACTTTAAACACACTTATTTTAGTTGACAAAGTCATTATTCACATCCAACAGTCATTTAGAGTCAAAAGATTAAATGTTAAAAATTCATCCATATTGACCATTTTGGGATCGTTCGACATGTCCGGAGTCATCGTTTTTCATCCGAAAATTGATTTTTTGGACTGTACCAAAAATGACTCAAAATGTCAATTGGATCGTGCCTCATGTTGAATAACCACTTTTTAAACCCTCACAGTGACCAAAATTGCCATTTTTACAGAGTTTTGCTTACTCAAAAGCTTCAATTTTGACCCATTTCAGGCACAGAAATGACTTTAAACACACTTATTTTAGTTGACAAAGTCATAATTCACATCCAACAGTCATTTACAGTCAAAAGATTAAATGTTAAAATTTCATCCATATTGACCATTTTGGGATCGTTCGACAGGTCCGGAGTCATCGTTTTTTATCCGAAAATTGATTTTTTGGACTGTACCAAAAATGATTCAAAATGTCAATTGGATCATGCCTCATGTTGAATAACCACTTTTTAAACCCTCACAGTGACCAAAATTGCCTTTTTTACAGAGTTTTGCTTACTCAAAAGCTTCAATTTTGACCCATTTCAGGCACAGAAATGACTTTAAACACACTTATTTTAGTTGACAAAGTCATAATTCACATCCAACAGTCATTTACAGTCAAAAGATTAAATGTTAAAATTTCATCCATATTGACCATTTTGGGATCGTTCGACATGTCCGGAGTCATCGTTTTTCATCCGAAAATTGATTTTTTGGACTGTACCAAAAATGATTCAAAATGTCAATTGGATCGTGCCTCATGTTGAATAACCACTATTTAAACCCTCACAGTGACCAAAATTGCCATTTTTACAGAGTTTTGCTTACTCAAAAGCTTCAATTTTGACCCATTTCAGGCACAGAAATGACTTTAAACACACTTATTTTAGTTGACAAAGTCATAATTCACATCCAACAGTCATTTACAGTCAAAAGATTAAATGTTAAAATTTCATCCATATTGACCATTTTGGGATCGTTCGACATGTCCGGAGTCATCGTTTTTCATCCGAAAATTGATTTTTTGGACTGTACCAAAAATGATTCAAAATGTCAATTGGATCGTGCCTCATGTTGAATAACCACTTTTTAAACCCTCAGAGTGACCAAAATTGCCATATTGACAGAGTTTTGCTTACTCAAAAGCTTCAATTTTGATCCGTTTTAGGCACAGAAATGACTTTAAACACACTTTTTTTAGTTGACAAAGTCATAATTCACATCCAACAGTCATTTACAGTCAAAAGATTAAATGTTAAAATTTCATCCATATTGACCATTTTGGGATCGTTCGACATGTCCGGAGTCATCGTTTTTCATCCGAAAATTGATTTTTTGGACTGTACCAAAAATGATTCAAAATGTCAATTGGATCGTGCCTCATGTTGAATAACCACTTTTTAAACCCTCACAGTGACCAAAATTGCCATTTTTACAGAGTTTTGATTACTCAAAAGCTTCAATTTTTACCCCTTTGAGGCACAGAAATGACTTTAAACACACTTATTTTAGTTGACAAAGTCATAATTCACATCCAACAGTCATTTACAGTCAAAAGATTAAATGTTAAAATTTCATCCATATTGACCATTTTGGGATCGTTCGACATGTCCGGAGTCATCGTTTTTCATCCGAAAATTGATTTTTTGAACTGTACCAAAAATGATTCAAAATGTCAATTGGATCGTGCCTCATGTTGAATAACCACTTTTTAAACCCTCACAGTGACCATAATTGCCAATTTTACAGAATTTTGCTTACTCAAAAGCTTCAATTTTGATCCGTTTTAGGCACAGAAATGACTTTAAACACACTTATTTTAGTTGACAAAGTCATAATTCACATCCAACAGTCATTTACAGTCAAAAGATTAAATGTTAAAATTTCATCCATATTGACCATTTTGGGATCGTTCGACATGTCCGGAGTCATCGTTTTTCATCCGAAAATTGATTTTTTGGACTGTACCAAAAATGATTCAAAATGTCAATTGGATCGTGCCTCATGTTGAATAACCACTTTTTAAACCCTCACAGTGACCAAAATTGCCATTTTTACAGAGTTTTGCTTACTCAAAAGCTTCAATTTTGACCCATTTCAGGCACAGAAATGACTTTAAACACACTTATTTTAGTTGACAAAGTCATTATTCACATCCAACAGTCATTTAGAGTCAAAAGATTAAATGTTAAAATTTCATCCATATTGACCATTTTGGGATCGTTCGACATGTCCGGAGTCATCTTTTTTCATCCGAAAATTGATTTTTTGGACTGTACCAAAAATGATTCAAAATGTCAATTGGATTGTGCCTCATGTTGAATAACCACTTTTTAAACCCTCACAGTGACCAAAATTGCCATTTTTACAGAATTTTGATTACTCAAAAGCTTCAATTTTGACCCATTTCAGGCACAGAAATGACTTTAAACACACTTATTTTAGTTGACAAAGTCATAATTCACATCCAACAGTCATTTACAGTCAAAAGATCAAATGTTAAAATTTCATCCATATTGACCATTTTGGGATCGTTCGACATGTCCGGAGTCATCGTTTTTCATCCGAAAATTGATTTTTTGGACTGTACCCAAAATGATTCAAAATGTCAATTGGATCGTGCCTCATGTTGAATAACCACTTTTTAAACCCTCACAGTGACCAAAATTGCCATTTTTACAGAGTTTTGCTTACTCAAAAGCTTCAATTTTGACCCATTTCAGGCACAGAAATGACTTTAAACACACTTATTTTAGTTGACAAAGTCATAATTCACATCCAACAGTCATTTACAGTCAAAAGATTAAATGTTAAAATTTCATCCATATTGACCATTTTGGGATCGTTCGACATGTCCGGAGTCATCGTTTTTCATCCGAAAATTGATTTTTTGGACTGTACCAAAAATGATTCAAAATGTCAATTGGATCGTGCCTCATGTTGAATAACCACTTTTTAAACCCTCACAGTGACCAAAATTGCCATTTTTACAGAGTTTTGCTTACTCAAAAGCTTCAATTTTGACCCATTTCAGGCACAGAAATGACTTTAAACACACTTATTTTAGTTGACAAAGTCATAATTCACATCCAACAGTCATTTACAGTCAAAAGATTAAATGTTAAAATTTCATCCATATTGACCATTTTGGGATCGTTCGACATGTCCGGATCCATCGTTTTTCATCCGAAAATTGATTTTTTGGACTGTACCAAAAATGATTCAAAATGTCAATTGGATCATGCCTCATGTTGAATAACCACTTTTTAAACCCTCACAGTGACCAAAATTGCCATTTTTACAGAGTTTTGATTACTCAAAAGCTTCAATTTTTACCCCTTTGAGGCACAGAAATGACTTTAAACACACTTATTTTAGTTGACAAAGTCATAATTCACATCCAACAGTCATTTACAGTCAAAAGATTAAATGTTAAAATTTCATCCATATTGACCATTTTGGGATCGTTCGACATGTCCGGAGTCATCGTTTTTCATCCGAAAATTGATTTTTTGGACTGTACCAAAAATGATTCAAAATGTCAATTGGATCGTGCCTCATGTTGAATAACCACTTTTTAAACCCTCAGAGTGACCAAAATTGCCATTTTTACAGAGTTTTGATTACTCAAAAGCTTCAATTTTTACCCCTTTGAGGCACAGAAATGACTTTAAACACACTTATTTTAGTTGACAAAGTCATAATTCACATCCAACAGTCATTTACAGTCAAAAGATTAAATGTTAAAATTTCATCCATATTGACCATTTTGGGATCGTTCGACATGTCCGGAGTCATCGTTTTTCATCCGAAAATTGATTTTTTGGACTGTACCAAAAATGATTCAAAATGTCAATTGGATCGTGCCTCATGTTGAATAACCACTTTTTAAACCCTCACAGTGACCAAAATTGCCAATTTTACAGAGTTTTGCTTACACAAAAGCTTCAATTTTGACCCGTTTCAGGCACAGAAATGACTTTAAACACACTTATTTTAGTTGACAAAGTCATTATTCACATCCAACAGTCATTTAGAGTCAAAAGATTAAATGTTAAAATTTCATCCATATTGACCATTTTGGGATCGTTCGACATGTCCGGAGTCATCGTTTTTCATCCGAAAATTGATTTTTTGGACTGTACCAAAAATGATTCAAAATGTCAATTGGATCGTGCCTCATGTTGAATAACCACTTTTTAAACCCTCACAGTGACCAAAATTGCCATTTTTACAGAGTTTTGCTTACTCAAAAGCTTCAATTTTGACCCATTTCAGGCACAGAAATGACTTTAAACACACTTATTTTAGTTGACAAAGTCATAATTCACATCCAACAGTCATTTACAGTCAAAAGATTAAATGTTAAAATTTCATCCATATTGACCATTTTGGGATCGTTCGACAGGTCCGGAGTCATCGTTTTTTATCCGAAAATTGATTTTTTGGACTGTACCAAAAATGATTCAAAATGTCAATTGGATCATGCCTCATGTTGAATAACCACTTTTTAAACCCTCACAGTGACCAAAATTGCCTTTTTTACAGAGTTTTGCTTACTCAAAAGCTTCAATTTTGACCCATTTCAGGCACAGAAATGACTTTAAACACACTTATTTTAGTTGACAAAGTCATAATTCACATCCAACAGTCATTTACAGTCAAAAGATTAAATGTTAAAATTTCATCCATATTGACCATTTTGGGATCGTTCGACATGTCCGGAGTCATCGTTTTTCATCCGAAAATTGATTTTTTGGACTGTACCAAAAATGATTCAAAATGTCAATTGGATCGTGCCTCATGTTGAATACCCACTTTTTAAACCCTCACAGTGACCAAAATTGCCAATTTTACAGAGTTTTGCTTACTCAAAAGCTTCAATTTTGACCCGTTTCAGGCACAGAAATGACTTTAAACACACTTATTTTAGTTGACAAAGTCATAATTCACATCCAACAGTCATTTACAGTCAAAAGATCAAATGTTAAAATTTCATCCATATTGACCATTTTGGGATCGTTCGACATGTCCGGAGTCATCGTTTTTCATCCGAAAATTGATTTTTTGGACTGTACCCAAAATGATTCAAAATGTCAATTGGATCGTGCCTCATGTTGAATAACCACTTTTTAAACCCTCACAGTGACCAAAATTGCCATTTTTACAGAGTTTTGCTTACTCAAAAGCTTCAATTTTGACCCATTTCAGGCACAGAAATGACTTTAAACACACTTATTTTAGTTGACAAAGTCATAATTCACATCCAACAGTCATTTACAGTCAAAAGATTAAATGTTAAAATTTCATCCATATTGACCATTTTGGGATCGTTCGACATGTCCGGAGTCATCGTTTTTCATCCGAAAATTGATTTTTTGGACTGTACCAAAAATGATTCAAAATGTCAATTGGATCGTGCCTCATGTTGAATAACCACTTTTTAAACCCTCACACTGACCAAAATTGCCATTTTTACAGAGTTTTGCTTACTCAAAAGCTTCAATTTTGACCCATTTCAGGCACAGAAATGACTTTAAACACACTTATTTTAGTTGACAAAGTCATAATTCACATCCAACAGTCATTTACAGTCAAAAGATTAAATGTTAAAATTTCATCCATATTGACCATTTTGGGATCGTTCGACATGTCCGGAGTCATCTTTTTTCATCCGAAAATTGATTTTTTGGACTGTACCAAAAATGATTCAAAATGTCAATTGGATCGTGCCTCATGTTGAATAACCACTTTTTAAACCCTCACAGTGACCAAAATTGCCATTTTTACAGAGTTTTGATTACTCAAAAGCTTAATTTTGACCCATTTCAGGCACAGAAATGACTTTAAACACACTTATTTTAGTTGACAAAGTCGAAATTCACATCCAACAGTCATTTACAGTCAAAAGATTAAATGTTAAAATTTCATCCATATTGACCATTTTGGGAACGTTCGACAGGTCCGGAGTCATCGTTTTTCATCCGAAAATTGATTTTTTGGACTGTACCAAAAATGATTCAAAATGTCAATTGGATCGTGCCTCATGTTGAATAACCACTTTTTAAAACCTCACAGTGACCAAAATTGCCAATTTTACAGAGTTTTGCTTACACAAAAGCTTCAATTTTGACCCGTTTCAGGCACAGAAATGACTTTAAACACACTTATTTTAGTTGACAAAGTCGAAATTCACATCCAACAGTCATTTACAGTCAAAAGATTAAATGTTAAAATTTCATCCATATTGACCATTTTGGGATCGTTCGACATGTCCGGAGTCATCGTTTTTCATCCGAAAATTGATTTTTTGGACTGTACCAAAAATGATTCAAAATGTCAATTGGATCGTGCCTCATGTTGAATAACCACTTTTTAAACCCTCACAGTGACCAAAATTGCCAATTTTACAGAGTTTTGCTTACTCAAAAGCTTCAATTTTGACCCGTTTCAGGCACAGAAATGACTTTAAACACACTTATTTTAGTTGACAAAGTCATAATTCACATCCAACAGTCATTTACAGTCAAAAGATCAAATGTTAAAATTTCATCCATATTGACCATTTTGGGATCGTTCGACATGTCCGGAGTCATCGTTTTTCATCCGAAAATTGATTTTTTGGACTGTACCCAAAATGATTCAAAATGTCAATTGGATCGTGCCTCATGTTGAATAACCACTTTTTAAACCCTCACAGTGACCAAAATTGCCATTTTTACAGAGTTTTGCTTACTCAAAAGCTTCAATTTTGACCCATTTCAGGCACAGAAATGACTTTAAACACACTTATTTTAGTTGACAAAGTCATAATTCACATCCAACAGTCATTTACAGTCAAAAGATTAAATGTTAAAATTTCATCCATATTGACCATTTTGGGATCGTTCGACATGTCCGGAGTCATCGTTTTTCATCCGAAAATTGATTTTTTGGACTGTACCAAAAATGATTCAAAATGTCAATTGGATCGTGCCTCATGTTGAATAACCACTTTTTAAACCCTCACACTGACCAAAATTGCCATTTTTACAGAGTTTTGCCTACTCAAAAGCTTCAATTTTGACCCATTTCAGGCACAGAAATGACTTTAAACACACTTATTTTAGTTGACAAAGTCATAATTCACATCCAACAGTCATTTACAGTCAAAAGATTAAATGTTAAAATTTCATCCATATTGACCATTTTGGGATCGTTCGACATGTCCGGAGTCATCGTTTTTCATCCGAAAATTGATTTTTTGGACTGTACCAAAAATGATTCAAAATGTCAATTGGATCGTGCCTCATGTTGAATAACCACTTTTTAAACCCTCACAGTGACCAAAATTGCCATTTTTACAGAGTTTTGATTACTCAAAAGCTTAATTTTGACCCATTTCAGGCACAGAAATGACTTTAAACACACTTATTTTAGTTGACAAAGTCGAAATTCACATCCAACAGTCATTTACAGTCAAAAGATTAAATGTTAAAATTTCATCCATATTGACCATTTTGGGAACGTTCGACAGGTCCGGAGTCATCGTTTTTCGTCTGTAAATTGATTTTTTGGACTGTACCAAAAATGATTCAAAATGTCAATTGGATCGTGCCTCATGTTGAATAACCACATTTTAAACCCTCACAGTAACCAAAATTGCCATTTTTACAGAGTTTTGATTACTCAAAAGCTTAATTTTGACCCATTTCAGGCACAGAAATGACTTTAAACACACTTATTTTAGTTGACAAGTCGAAATTCACATCCAACAGTCATTTACAGTCAAAAGATTAAATGTTAAAATTTCATCCATATTGACCATTTTGGGATCGTTCGACATGTCCGGAGTCATCGTTTTTCATCCGAAAATTGATTTTTTGGACTGTACCAAAAATGATTCAAAATGTCAATTGGATCGTGCCTCATGTTGAATAACCACTTTTTAAACCCTCACAGTGACCAAAATTGCCAATTTTACAGAGTTTTGCTTACTCAAAAGCTTCAATTTTGACCCGTTTCAGGCACAGAAATGACTTTAAACACACTTATTTTAGTTGACAAAGTCATTATTCACATCCAACAGTCATTTAGAGTCAAAAGATTAAATGTTAAAATTTCATCCATATTGACCATTTTGGGATCGTTCGACATGTCCGGAGTCATCGTTTTTCATCCGAAAATTGATTTGTTGGACTGTACCAAAAATGATTCAAAATGTCAATTGGATCGTGCCTCATGTTGAATAACCACTTTTTAAACCCTCACAGTGACCAAAATTGCCATTTTTACAGAGTTTTGATTACTCAAAAGCTTCAATTTTGACCCATTTCAGGCACAGAAATGACTTTAAACACACTTATTTTAGTTGACAAAGTCATAATTCACATCCAACAGTCATTTACAGTCAAAAGATTAAATGTTAAAATTTCATCCATATTGACCATTTTGGGATCGTTCGACATGTCCGGAGTCATCGTTTTTCATCCGAAAATTGATTTTTTGGACTGTACCAAAAATGATTCAAAATGTCAATTGGATCGTGCCTCATGTTGAATAACCACTTTTTAAACCCTCACAGTGACCAAAATTGCCAATTTTACAGAGTTTTGCTTACTCAAAAGCTTCAATTTTGACCCGTTTCAGGCACAGAAATGACTTTAAACACACTTATTTTAGTTGACAAAGTCATTATTCACATCCAACAGTCATTTAGAGTCAAAAGATTAAATGTTAAAATTTCATCCATATTGACCATTTTGGGATCGTTCTACATGTCCGGAGTCATTGTTTTTCATCCGAAAATTGATTTTTGGACTGTACCAAAAATGATTCAAAATGTCAATTGGATCGTGCCTCATGTTGAATAACCACTTTTTAAACCCTCACAGTGACCAAAATTGCCATTTTTACAGAGTTTTGATTACTCAAAAGCTTCAATTTTTACCCCTTTGAGGCACAGAAATGACTTTAAACACACTTATTTTAGTTGACAAAGTCATATTTCACATCCAACAGTCATTTACAGTCAAAAGATTAAATGTTAAAATTTCATCCATATTGACCATTTTGGGATCGTTCGACATGTCCGGAGTCATCGTTTTTCATCCGAAAATTGATTTTTTGGACTGTACCAAAAATGATTCAAAATGTCAATTGGATCGTGCCTCATGTTGAATAACCACTTTTTAAACCCTCACAGTGACCAAAATTGCCATTTTTACAGAGTTTTGCTTACTCAAAAGCTTCAATTTTGACCCATTTCAGGCACAGAAATGACTTTAAACACACTTATTTTAGTTGACAAAGTCATAATTCACATCCAACAGTCATTTACAGTCAAAAGATTAAATGTTAAAATTTCATCCATATTGACCATTTTGGGATCGTTCGACATGTCCGGAGTCATCGTTTTTCATCCGAAAATTGATTTTTTGGACTGTACCAAAAATGATTCAAAATGTCAATTGGATCGTGCCTCATGTTGAATAACCACTTTTTAAACCCTCAGAGTGACCAAAATTGCCATATTGACAGAGTTTTGCTTACTCAAAAGCTTCAATTTTGATCCGTTTTAGGCACAGAAATGACTTTAAACACACTTTTTTTAGTTGACAAAGTCATAATTCACATCCAACAGTCATTTACAGTCAAAAGATTAAATGTTAAAATTTCATCCATATTGACCATTTTGGGATCGTTCGACATGTCCGGAGTCATCGTTTTTCATCCGAAAATTGATTTTTTGGACTGTACCAAAAATGATTCAAAATGTCAATTGGATCGTGCCTCATGTTGAATAACCACTTTTTAAACCCTCACAGTGACCAAAATTGCCATTTTTACAGAGTTTTGATTACTCAAAAGCTTCAATTTTTACCCCTTTGAGGCACAGAAATGACTTTAAACACACTTATTTTAGTTGACAAAGTCATAATTCACATCCAACAGTCATATACAGTCAAAAGATTAAATGTTAAAATTTCATCCATATTGACCATTTTGGGATCGTTCGACATGTCCGGAGTCATCGTTTTTCATCCGAAAATTGATTTTTTGAACTGTACCAAAAATGATTCAAAATGTCAATTGGATCGTGCCTCATGTTGAATAACCACTTTTTAAACCCTCACAGTGACCAAAATTGCCAATTTTACAGAGTTTTGCTTACTCAAAAGCTTCAATTTTGATCCGTTTTAGGCACAGAAATGACTTTAAACACACTTATTTTAGTTGACAAAGTCATAATTCACATCCAACAGTCATTTACAGTCAAAAGATTAAATGTTAAAATTTCATCCATATTGACCATTTTGGGATCGTTCGACATGTCCGGAGTCATCGTTTTTCATCCGAAAATTGATTTTTTGGACTGTACCAAAAATGATTCAAAATGTCAATTGGATCGTGCCTCATGTTGAATAACCACTTTTTAAACCCTCACAGTGACCAAAATTGCCAATTTTACAGAGTTTTGCTTACACAAAAGCTTCAATTTTGACCCGTTTCAGGCACAGAAATGACTTTAAACACACTTATTTTAGTTGACAAAGTCATTATTCACATCCAACAGTCATTTAGAGTCAAAAGATTAAATGTTAAAATTTCATCCATATTGACCATTTTGGGATCGTTCGACATGTCCGGAGTCATCGTTTTTCATCCGAAAATTGATTTTTTGGACTGTACCAAAAATGATTCAAAATGTCAATTGGATCGTGCCTCATGTTGAATAACCACTTTTTAAACCCTCACAGTGACCAAAATTGCCATTTTTACAGAGTTTTGCTTACTCAAAAGCTTCAATTTTGACCCATTTCAGGCACAGAAATGACTTTAAACACACTTATTTTAGTTGACAAAGTCATAATTCACATCCAACAGTCATTTACAGTCAAAAGATTAAATGTTAAAATTTCATCCATATTGACCATTTTGGGATCGTTCGACAGGTCCGGAGTCATCGTTTTTTATCCGAAAATTGATTTTTTGGACTGTACCAAAAATGATTCAAAATGTCAATTGGATCATGCCTCATGTTGAATAACCACTTTTTAAACCCTCACAGTGACCAAAATTGCCTTTTTTACAGAGTTTTGCTTACTCAAAAGCTTCAATTTTGACCCATTTCAGGCACAGAAATGACTTTAAACACACTTATTTTAGTTGACAAAGTCATAATTCACATCCAACAGTCATTTACAGTCAAAAGATTAAATGTTAAAATTTCATCCATATTGACCATTTTGGGATCGTTCGACATGTCCGGAGTCATCGTTTTTCATCCGAAAATTGATTTTTTGGACTGTACCAAAAATGATTCAAAATGTCAATTGGATCGTGCCTCATGTTGAATAACCACTTTTTAAACCCTCACAGTGACCAAAATTGCCATTTTTACAGAGTTTTGCTTACTCAAAAGCTTCAATTTTGACCCATTTCAGGCACAGAAATGACTTTAAACACACTTATTTTAGTTGACAAAGTCATAATTCACATCCAACAGTCATTTACAGTCAAAAGATTAAATGTTAAAATTTCATCCATATTGACCATTTTGGGATCGTTCGACATGTCCGGAGTCATCGTTTTTCATCCGAAAATTGATTTTTTGGACTGTACCAAAAATGATTCAAAATGTCAATTGGATCATGCCTCATGTTGAATAACCACTTTTTAAACCCTCACAGTGACCAAAATTGCCATTTTTACAGAGTTTTGATTACTCAAAAGCTTCAATTTTTACCCCTTTGAGGCACAGAAATGACTTTAAACACACTTATTTTAGTTGACAAAGTCATAATTCACATCCAACAGTCATTTACAGTCAAAAGATTAGATTTTAAAATTTCATCCATATTGACCATTTTGGGATCGTTCGACATGTCCGGAGTCATCGTTTTTCATCCGAAAATTGATTTTTTGGACTGTACCAAAAATGATTCAAAATGTCAATTGGATCGTGCCTCATGTTGAATAACCACTTTTTAAACCCTCACAGTGACCAAAATTGCCATTTTTACAGAGTTTTGCTTACTCAAAAGCTTCAATTTTGACCCATTTCAGGCACAGAAATGACTTTAAACACACTTATTTTAGTTGACAAAGTCATAATTCACATCCAACAGTCATTTACAGTCAAAAGATTAAATGTTAAAATTTCATCCATATTGACCATTTTGGGATCGTTCGACAGGTCCGGAGTCATCGTTTTTTATCCGAAAATTGATTTTTTGGACTGTACCAAAAATGATTCAAAATGTCAATTGGATCATGCCTCATGTTGAATAACCACTTTTTAAACCCTCACAGTGACCAAAATTGCCTTTTTTACAGAGTTTTGCTTACTCAAAAGCTTCAATTTTGACCCATTTCAGGCACAGAAATGACTTTAAACACACTTATTTTAGTTGACAAAGTCATAATTCACATCCAACAGTCATTTACAGTCAAAAGATTAAATGTTAAAATTTCATCCATATTGACCATTTTGGGATCGTTCGACATGTCCGGAGTCATCGTTTTTCATCCGAAAATTGATTTTTTGGACTGTACCAAAAATGATTCAAAATGTCAATTGGATCGTGCCTCATGTTGAATAACCACTATTTAAACCCTCACAGTGACCAAAATTGCCATTTTTACAGAGTTTTGCTTACTCAAAAGCTTCAATTTTGACCCATTTCAGGCACAGAAATGACTTTAAACACACTTATTTTAGTTGACAAAGTCATAATTCACATCCAACAGTCATTTACAGTCAAAAGATTAAATGTTAAAATTTCATCCATATTGACCATTTTGGGATCGTTCGACATGTCCGGAGTCATCGTTTTTCATCCGAAAATTGATTTTTTGGACTGTACCAAAAATGATTCAAAATGTCAATTGGATCGTGCCTCATGTTGAATAACCACTTTTTAAACCCTCAGAGTGACCAAAATTGCCATATTGACAGAGTTTTGCTTACTCAAAAGCTTCAATTTTGATCCGTTTTAGGCACAGAAATGACTTTAAACACACTTTTTTTAGTTGACAAAGTCATAATTCACATCCAACAGTCATTTACAGTCAAAAGATTAAATGTTAAAATTTCATCCATATTGACCATTTTGGGATCGTTCGACATGTCCGGAGTCATCGTTTTTCATCCGAAAATTGATTTTTTGGACTGTACCAAAAATGATTCAAAATGTCAATTGGATCGTGCCTCATGTTGAATAACCACTTTTTAAACCCTCACAGTGACCAAAATTGCCATTTTTACAGAGTTTTGATTACTCAAAAGCTTCAATTTTGACCCATTTCAGGCACAGAAATGACTTTAAACACACTTATTTTAGTTGACAAAGTCATTATTCACATCCAACAGTCATTTAGAGTCAAAAGATTAAATGTTAAAATTTCATCCATATTGACCATTTTGGGATCGTTCGACATGTCCGGAGTCATCTTTTTTCATCCGAAAATTGATTTTTTGGACTGTACCAAAAATGATTCAAAATGTCAATTGGATCGTGCCTCATGTTGAATAACCACTTTTTAAACCCTCACAGTGACCAAAATTGCCATTTTTACAGAGTTTTGATTACTCAAAAGCTTCAATTTTGACCCATTTCAGGCACAGAAATGACTTTAAACACACTTATTTTAGTTGACAAAGTCATAATTCACATCCAACAGTCATTTACAGTCAAAAGATCAAATGTTAAAATTTCATCCATATTGACCATTTTGGGATCGTTCGACATGTCCGGAGTCATCGTTTTTCATCCGAAAATTGATTTTTTGGACTGTACCCAAAATGATTCAAAATGTCAATTGGATCGTGCCTCATGTTGAATAACCACTTTTTAAACCCTCACAGTGACCAAAATTGCCATTTTTACAGAGTTTTGCTTACTCAAAAGCTTCAATTTTGACCCATTTCAGGCACAGAAATGACTTTAAACACACTTATTTTAGTTGACAAAGTCATAATTCACATCCAACAGTCATTTACAGTCAAAAGATTAAATGTTAAAATTTCATCCATATTGACCATTTTGGGATCGTTCGACATGTCCGGAGTCATCGTTTTTCATCCGAAAATTGATTTTTTGGACTGTACCAAAAATGATTCAAAATGTCAATTGGATCGTGCCTCATGTTGAATAACCACTTTTTAAACCCTCACAGTGACCAAAATTGCCATTTTTACAGAGTTTTGCTTACTCAAAAGCTTCAATTTTGACCCATTTCAGGCACAGAAATGACTTTAAACACACTTATTTTAGTTGACAAAGTCATAATTCACATCCAACAGTCATTTACAGTCAAAAGATTAAATGTTAAAATTTCATCCATATTGACCATTTTGGGATCGTTCGACATGTCCGGAGTCATCGTTTTTCATCCGAAAATTCATTTTTTGGACTGTACCAAAAATGATTCAAAATGTCAATTGGATCATGCCTCATGTTGAATAACCACTTTTTAAACCCTCACAGTGACCAAAATTGCCATTTTTACAGAGTTTTGATTACTCAAAAGCTTCAATTTTTACCCCTTTGAGGCACAGAAATGACTTTAAACACACTTATTTTAGTTGACAAAGTCATAATTCACATCCAACAGTCATTTACAGTCAAAAGATTAAATGTTAAAATTTCATCCATATTGACCATTTTGGGATCGTTCGACATGTCCGGAGTCATCGTTTTTCATCCGAAAATTGATTTTTTGGACTGTACCAAAAATGATTCAAAATGTCAATTGGATCGTGCCTCATGTTGAATAACCACTTTTTAAACCCTCAGAGTGACCAAAATTGCCATTTTTACAGAGTTTTGATTACTCAAAAGCTTCAATTTTTACCCCTTTGAGGCACAGATATGACTTTAAACACACTTATTTTAGTTGACAAAGTCATAATTCACATCCAACAGTCATTTAGAGTCAAAAGATTAAATGTTAAAATTTCATCCATATTGACCATTTTGGGATCGTTCGACATGTCCGGAGTCATCGTTTTTCATCCGAAAATTGATTTTTTGGACTGTACCAAAAATGATTCAAAATGTCAATTGGATCGTGCCTCATGTTGAATAACCACTTTTTAAACCCTCACAGTGACCAAAATTGCCATTTTTACAGAGTTTTGCTTACTCAAAAGCTTCAATTTTGACCCATTTCAGGCACAGAAATGACTTTAAACACACTTATTTTAGTTGACAAAGTCATAATTCACATCCAACAGTCATTTACAGTCAAAAGATTAAATGTTAAAATTTCATCCATATTGACCATTTTGGGATCGTTCGACAGGTCCGGAGTCATCGTTTTTTATCCGAAAATTGATTTTTTGGACTGTACCAAAAATGATTCAAAATGTCAATTGGATCATGCCTCATGTTGAATAACCACTTTTTAAACCCTCACAGTGACCAAAATTGCCTTTTTTACAGAGTTTTGCTTACTCAAAAGCTTCAATTTTGACCCATTTCAGGCACAGAAATGACTTTAAACACACTTATTTTAGTTGACAAAGTCATAATTCACATCCAACAGTCATTTACAGTCAAAAGATTAAATGTTAAAATTTCATCCATATTGACCATTTTGGGATCGTTCGACATGTCCGGAGTCATCGTTTTTCATCCGAAAATTGATTTTTTGGACTGTACCAAAAATGATTCAAAATGTCAATTGGATCGTGCCTCATGTTGAATAACCACTATTTAAACCCTCACAGTGACCAAAATTGCCATTTTTACAGAGTTTTGCTTACTCAAAAGCTTCAATTTTGACCCATTTCAGGCACAGAAATGACTTTAAACACACTTATTTTAGTTGACAAAGTCATAATTCACATCCAACAGTCATTTACAGTCAAAAGATTAAATGTTAAAATTTCATCCATATTGACCATTTTGGGATCGTTCGACATGTCCGGAGTCATCGTTTTTCATCCGAAAATTGATTTTTTGGACTGTACCAAAAATGATTCAAAATGTCAATTGGATCGTGCCTCATGTTGAATAACCACTTTTTAAACCCTCAGAGTGACCAAAATTGCCATATTGACAGAGTTTTGCTTACTCAAAAGCTTCAATTTTGATCCGTTTTAGGCACAGAAATGACTTTAAACACACTTTTTTTAGTTGACAAAGTCATAATTCACATCCAACAGTCATTTACAGTCAAAAGATTAAATGTTAAAATTTCATCCATATTGACCATTTTGGGATCGTTCGACATGTCCGGAGTCATCGTTTTTCATCCGAAAATTGATTTTTTGGACTGTACCAAAAATGATTCAAAATGTCAATTGGATCGTGCCTCATGTTGAATAACCACTTTTTAAACCCTCACAGTGACCAAAATTGCCATTTTTACAGAGTTTTGATTACTCAAAAGCTTCAATTTTTACCCCTTTGAGGCACAGAAATGACTTTAAACACACTTATTTTAGTTGACAAAGTCATAATTCACATCCAACAGTCATTTACAGTCAAAAGATTAAATGTTAAAATTTCATCCATATTGACCATTTTGGGATCGTTCGACATGTCCGGAGTCATCGTTTTTCATCCGAAAATTGATTTTTTGAACTGTACCAAAAATGATTCAAAATGTCAATTGGATCGTGCCTCATGTTGAATAACCACTTTTTAAACCCTCACAGTGACCAAAATTGCCAATTTTACAGAGTTTTGCTTACTCAAAAGCTTCAATTTTGATCCGTTTTAGGCACAGAAATGAATCTAAACACACTTATTTTAGTTGACAAAGTCATAATTCACATCCAACAGTCATTTACAGTCAAAAGATTAAATGTTAAAATTTCATCCATATTGACCATTTTGGGATCGTTCGACATGTCCGGAGTCATCGTTTTTCATCCGAAAATTGATTTTTTGGACTGTACCAAAAATGATTCAAAATGTCAATTGGATCGTGCCTCATGTTGAATAACCACTTTTTAAACCCTCACAGTGACCAAAATTGCCATTTTTACAGAGTTTTGCTTACTCAAAAGCTTCAATTTTGACCCATTTCAGGCACAGAAATGACTTTAAACACACTTATTTTAGTTGACAAAGTCATAATTCACATCCAACAGTCATTTACAGTCAAAAGATTAAATGTTAAAATGTCATCCATATTGACCATTTTGGGATCGTTCGACATGTCCGGAGTCATCGTTTTTCATCCGAAAATTGATTTTTTGGACTGTACCAAAAATGATTCAAAATGTCAATTGGATCGTGCCTCATGTTGAATAACCACTTTTTAAAACCTCACAGTGACCAAAATTGCCAATTTTACAGAGTTTTGCTTACACAAAAGCTTCAATTTTGACCCGTTTCAGGCACAGAAATGACTTTAAACACACTTATTTTAGTTGACAAAGTCATTATTCACATCCAACAGTCATTTAGAGTCAAAAGATTAAATGTTAAAATTTCATCCATATTGACCATTTTGGGATCGTTCGACATGTCCGGAGTCATCTTTTTTCATCCGAAAATTGATTTTTTGGACTGTACCAAAAATGATTCAAAATGTCAATTGGATCGTGCCTCATGTTGAATAACCACTTTTTAAACCCTCACAGTGACCAAAATTGCCATTTTTACAGAGTTTTGATTACTCAAAAGCTTCAATTTTGACCCATTTCAGGCACAGAAATGACTTTAAACACACTTATTTTAGTTGACAAAGTCATAATTCACATCCAACAGTCATTTACAGTCAAAAGATCAAATGTTAAAATTTCATCCATATTGACCATTTTGGGATCGTTCGACATGTCCGGAGTCATCGTTTTTCATCCGAAAATTGATTTTTTGGACTGTACCCAAAATGATTCAAAATGTCAATTGGATCGTGCCTCATGTTGAATAACCACTTTTTAAACCCTCAAAGTGACCAAAATTGCCATTTTTACAGAGTTTTGCTTACTCAAAAGCTTCAATTTTGACCCATTTCAGGCACAGAAATGACTTTAAACACACTTATTTTAGTTGACAAAGTCATAATTCACATCCAACAGTCATTTACAGTCAAAAGATTAAATGTTAAAATTTCATCCATATTGACCATTTTGGGATCGTTCGACATGTCCGGAGTCATCGTTTTTCATCCGAAAATAGATTTTTTGGACTGTACCAAAAATGATTCAAAATGTCAATTGGATCGTGCCTCATGTTGAATAACCACTTTTTAAACCCTCACAGTGACCAAAATTGCCATTTTTACAGAGTTTTGCTTACTCAAAAGCTTCAATTTTGACCCATTTCAGGCACAGAAATGACTTTAAACACACTTATTTTAGTTGACAAAGTCATAATTCACATCCAACAGTCATTTACAGTCAAAAGATTAAATGTTAAAATTTCATCCATATTGACCATTTTGGGATCGTTCGACATGTCCGGAGTCATCGTTTTTCATCCGAAAATTGATTTTTTGGACTGTACCAAAAATGATTCAAAATGTCAATTGGATCATGCCTCATGTTGAATAACCACTTTTTAAACCCTCACAGTGACCAAAATTGCCATTTTTACAGAGTTTTGATTACTCAAAAGCTTCAGTTTTTACCCCTTTGAGGCACAGAAATGACTTTAAACACACTTATTTTAGTTGACAAAGTCATAATTCACATCCAACAGTCATTTACAGTCAAAAGATTAAATGTTAAAATTTCATCCATATTGACCATTTTGGGATCGTTCGACATGTCCGGAGTCATCGTTTTTCATCCGAAAATTGATTTTTTGGACTGTACCAAAAATGATTCAAAATGTCAATTGGATCGTGCCTCATGTTGAATAACCACTTTTTAAACCCTCACAGTGACCAAAATTGCCAATTTTACAGAGTTTTGCTTACACAAAAGCTTCAATTTTGACCCGTTTCAGGCACAGAAATGACTTTAAACACACTTATTTTAGTTGACAAAGTCATTATTCACATCCAACAGTCATTTAGAGTCAAAAGATTAAATGTTAAAAATTCATCCATATTGACCATTTTGGGATCGTTCGACATGTCCGGAGTCATCGTTTTTCATCCGAAAATTGATTTTTTGGACTGTACCAAAAATGACTCAAAATGTCAATTGGATCGTGCCTCATGTTGAATAACCACTTTTTAAACCCTCACAGTGACCAAAATTGCCATTTTTACAGAGTTTTGCTTACTCAAAAGCTTCAATTTTGACCCATTTCAGGCACAGAAATGACTTTAAACACACTTATTTTAGTTGACAAAGTCATAATTCACATCCAACAGTCATTTACAGTCAAAAGATTAAATGTTAAAATTTCATCCATATTGACCATTTTGGGATCGTTCGACAGGTCCGGAGTCATCGTTTTTTATCCGAAAATTGATTTTTTGGACTGTACCAAAAATGATTCAAAATGTCAATTGGATCATGCCTCATGTTGAATAACCACTTTTTAAACCCTCACAGTGACCAAAATTGCCTTTTTTACAGAGTTTTGCTTACTCAAAAGCTTCAATTTTGACCCATTTCAGGCACAGAAATGACTTTAAACACACTTATTTTAGTTGACAAAGTCATAATTCACATCCAACAGTCATTTACAGTCAAAAGATTAAATGTTAAAATTTCATCCATATTGACCATTTTGGGATCGTTCGACATGTCCGGAGTCATCGTTTTTCATCCGAAAATTGATTTTTTGGACTGTACCAAAAATGATTCAAAATGTCAATTGGATCGTGCCTCATGTTGAATAACCACTATTTAAACCCTCACAGTGACCAAAATTGCCATTTTTACAGAGTTTTGCTTACTCAAAAGCTTCAATTTTGACCCATTTCAGGCACAGAAATGACTTTAAACACACTTATTTTAGTTGACAAAGTCATAATTCACATCCAACAGTCATTTACAGTCAAAAGATTAAATGTTAAAATTTCATCCATATTGACCATTTTGGGATCGTTCGACATGTCCGGAGTCATCGTTTTTCATCCGAAAATTGATTTTTTGGACTGTACCAAAAATGATTCAAAATGTCAATTGGATCGTGCCTCATGTTGAATAACCACTTTTTAAACCCTCAGAGTGACCAAAATTGCCATATTGACAGAGTTTTGCTTACTCAAAAGCTTCAATTTTGATCCGTTTTAGGCACAGAAATGACTTTAAACACACTTTTTTTAGTTGACAAAGTCATAATTCACATCCAACAGTCATTTACAGTCAAAAGATTAAATGTTAAAATTTCATCCATATTGACCATTTTGGGATCGTTCGACATGTCCGGAGTCATCGTTTTTCATCCGAAAATTGATTTTTTGGACTGTACCAAAAATGATTCAAAATGTCAATTGGATCGTGCCTCATGTTGAATAACCACTTTTTAAACCCTCACAGTGACCAAAATTGCCATTTTTACAGAGTTTTGATTACTCAAAAGCTTCAATTTTTACCCCTTTGAGGCACAGAAATGACTTTAAACACACTTATTTTAGTTGACAAAGTCATAATTCACATCCAACAGTCATTTACAGTCAAAAGATTAAATGTTAAAATTTCATCCATATTGACCATTTTGGGATCGTTCGACATGTCCGGAGTCATCGTTTTTCATCCGAAAATTGATTTTTTGAACTGTACCAAAAATGATTCAAAATGTCAATTGGATCGTGCCTCATGTTGAATAACCACTTTTTAAACCCTCACAGTGACCATAATTGCCAATTTTACAGAATTTTGCTTACTCAAAAGCTTCAATTTTGATCCGTTTTAGGCACAGAAATGACTTTAAACACACTTATTTTAGTTGACAAAGTCATAATTCACATCCAACAGTCATTTACAGTCAAAAGATTAAATGTTAAAATTTCATCCATATTGACCATTTTGGGATCGTTCGACATGTCCGGAGTCATCGTTTTTCATCCGAAAATTGATTTTTTGGACTGTACCAAAAATGATTCAAAATGTCAATTGGATCGTGCCTCATGTTGAATAACCACTTTTTAAACCCTCACAGTGACCAAAATTGCCATTTTTACAGAGTTTTGCTTACTCAAAAGCTTCAATTTTGACCCATTTCAGGCACAGAAATGACTTTAAACACACTTATTTTAGTTGACAAAGTCATTATTCACATCCAACAGTCATTTAGAGTCAAAAGATTAAATGTTAAAATTTCATCCATATTGACCATTTTGGGATCGTTCGACATGTCCGGAGTCATCTTTTTTCATCCGAAAATTGATTTTTTGGACTGTACCAAAAATGATTCAAAATGTCAATTGGATTGTGCCTCATGTTGAATAACCACTTTTTAAACCCTCACAGTGACCAAAATTGCCATTTTTACAGAATTTTGATTACTCAAAAGCTTCAATTTTGACCCATTTCAGGCACAGAAATGACTTTAAACACACTTATTTTAGTTGACAAAGTCATAATTCACATCCAACAGTCATTTACAGTCAAAAGATCAAATGTTAAAATTTCATCCATATTGACCATTTTGGGATCGTTCGACATGTCCGGAGTCATCGTTTTTCATCCGAAAATTGATTTTTTGGACTGTACCCAAAATGATTCAAAATGTCAATTGGATCGTGCCTCATGTTGAATAACCACTTTTTAAACCCTCACAGTGACCAAAATTGCCATTTTTACAGAGTTTTGCTTACTCAAAAGCTTCAATTTTGACCCATTTCAGGCACAGAAATGACTTTAAACACACTTATTTTAGTTGACAAAGTCATAATTCACATCCAACAGTCATTTACAGTCAAAAGATTAAATGTTAAAATTTCATCCATATTGACCATTTTGGGATCGTTCGACATGTCCGGAGTCATCGTTTTTCATCCGAAAATTGATTTTTTGGACTGTACCAAAAATGATTCAAAATGTCAATTGGATCGTGCCTCATGTTGAATAACCACTTTTTAAACCCTCACAGTGACCAAAATTGCCATTTTTACAGAGTTTTGCTTACTCAAAAGCTTCAATTTTGACCCATTTCAGGCACAGAAATGACTTTAAACACACTTATTTTAGTTGACAAAGTCATAATTCACATCCAACAGTCATTTACAGTCAAAAGATTAAATGTTAAAATTTCATCCATATTGACCATTTTGGGATCGTTCGACATGTCCGGATCCATCGTTTTTCATCCGAAAATTGATTTTTTGGACTGTACCAAAAATGATTCAAAATGTCAATTGGATCATGCCTCATGTTGAATAACCACTTTTTAAACCCTCACAGTGACCAAAATTGCCATTTTTACAGAGTTTTGATTACTCAAAAGCTTCAATTTTTACCCCTTTGAGGCACAGAAATGACTTTAAACACACTTATTTTAGTTGACAAAGTCATAATTCACATCCAACAGTCATTTACAGTCAAAAGATTAAATGTTAAAATTTCATCCATATTGACCATTTTGGGATCGTTCGACATGTCCGGAGTCATCGTTTTTCATCCGAAAATTGATTTTTTGGACTGTACCAAAAATGATTCAAAATGTCAATTGGATCGTGCCTCATGTTGAATAACCACTTTTTAAACCCTCAGAGTGACCAAAATTGCCATTTTTACAGAGTTTTGATTACTCAAAAGCTTCAATTTTTACCCCTTTGAGGCACAGAAATGACTTTAAACACACTTATTTTAGTTGACAAAGTCATAATTCACATCCAACAGTCATTTACAGTCAAAAGATTAAATGTTAAAATTTCATCCATATTGACCATTTTGGGATCGTTCGACATGTCCGGAGTCATCGTTTTTCATCCGAAAATTGATTTTTTGGACTGTACCAAAAATGATTCAAAATGTCAATTGGATCGTGCCTCATGTTGAATAACCACTTTTTAAACCCTCACAGTGACCAAAATTGCCAATTTTACAGAGTTTTGCTTACACAAAAGCTTCAATTTTGACCCGTTTCAGGCACAGAAATGACTTTAAACACACTTATTTTAGTTGACAAAGTCATTATTCACATCCAACAGTCATTTAGAGTCAAAAGATTAAATGTTAAAATTTCATCCATATTGACCATTTTGGGATCGTTCGACATGTCCGGAGTCATCGTTTTTCATCCGAAAATTGATTTTTTGGACTGTACCAAAAATGATTCAAAATGTCAATTGGATCGTGCCTCATGTTGAATAACCACTTTTTAAACCCTCACAGTGACCAAAATTGCCATTTTTACAGAGTTTTGCTTACTCAAAAGCTTCAATTTTGACCCATTTCAGGCACAGAAATGACTTTAAACACACTTATTTTAGTTGACAAAGTCATAATTCACATCCAACAGTCATTTACAGTCAAAAGATTAAATGTTAAAATTTCATCCATATTGACCATTTTGGGATCGTTCGACAGGTCCGGAGTCATCGTTTTTTATCCGAAAATTGATTTTTTGGACTGTACCAAAAATGATTCAAAATGTCAATTGGATCATGCCTCATGTTGAATAACCACTTTTTAAACCCTCACAGTGACCAAAATTGCCTTTTTTACAGAGTTTTGCTTACTCAAAAGCTTCAATTTTGACCCATTTCAGGCACAGAAATGACTTTAAACACACTTATTTTAGTTGACAAAGTCATAATTCACATCCAACAGTCATTTACAGTCAAAAGATTAAATGTTAAAATTTCATCCATATTGACCATTTTGGGATCGTTCGACATGTCCGGAGTCATCGTTTTTCATCCGAAAATTGATTTTTTGGACTGTACCAAAAATGATTCAAAATGTCAATTGGATCGTGCCTCATGTTGAATACCCACTTTTTAAACCCTCACAGTGACCAAAATTGCCAATTTTACAGAGTTTTGCTTACTCAAAAGCTTCAATTTTGACCCGTTTCAGGCACAGAAATGACTTTAAACACACTTATTTTAGTTGACAAAGTCATAATTCACATCCAACAGTCATTTACAGTCAAAAGATCAAATGTTAAAATTTCATCCATATTGACCATTTTGGGATCGTTCGACATGTCCGGAGTCATCGTTTTTCATCCGAAAATTGATTTTTTGGACTGTACCCAAAATGATTCAAAATGTCAATTGGATCGTGCCTCATGTTGAATAACCACTTTTTAAACCCTCACAGTGACCAAAATTGCCATTTTTACAGAGTTTTGCTTACTCAAAAGCTTCAATTTTGACCCATTTCAGGCACAGAAATGACTTTAAACACACTTATTTTAGTTGACAAAGTCATAATTCACATCCAACAGTCATTTACAGTCAAAAGATTAAATGTTAAAATTTCATCCATATTGACCATTTTGGGATCGTTCGACATGTCCGGAGTCATCGTTTTTCATCCGAAAATTGATTTTTTGGACTGTACCAAAAATGATTCAAAATGTCAATTGGATCGTGCCTCATGTTGAATAACCACTTTTTAAACCCTCACACTGACCAAAATTGCCATTTTTACAGAGTTTTGCTTACTCAAAAGCTTCAATTTTGACCCATTTCAGGCACAGAAATGACTTTAAACACACTTATTTTAGTTGACAAAGTCATAATTCACATCCAACAGTCATTTACAGTCAAAAGATTAAATGTTAAAATTTCATCCATATTGACCATTTTGGGATCGTTCGACATGTCCGGAGTCATCGTTTTTCATCCGAAAATTGATTTTTTGGACTGTACCAAAAATGATTCAAAATGTCAATTGGATCGTGCCTCATGTTGAATAACCACTTTTTAAACCCTCACAGTGACCAAAATTGCCATTTTTACAGAGTTTTGATTACTCAAAAGCTTAATTTTGACCCATTTCAGGCACAGAAATGACTTTAAACACACTTATTTTAGTTGACAAAGTCGAAATTCACATCCAACAGTCATTTACAGTCAAAAGATTAAATGTTAAAATTTCATCCATATTGACCATTTTGGGAACGTTCGACAGGTCCGGAGTCATCGTTTTTCATCCGAAAATTGATTTTTTGGACTGTACCAAAAATGATTCAAAATGTCAATTGGATCGTGCCTCATGTTGAATAACCACTTTTTAAAACCTCACAGTGACCAAAATTGCCAATTTTACAGAGTTTTGCTTACACAAAAGCTTCAATTTTGACCCGTTTCAGGCACAGAAATGACTTTAAACACACTTATTTTAGTTGACAAAGTCGAAATTCACATCCAACAGTCATTTACAGTCAAAAGATTAAATGTTAAAATTTCATCCATATTGACCATTTTGGGATCGTTCGACATGTCCGGAGTCATCGTTTTTCATCCGAAAATTGATTTTTTGGACTGTACCAAAAATGATTCAAAATGTCAATTGGATCGTGCCTCATGTTGAATAACCACTTTTTAAACCCTCACAGTGACCAAAATTGCCAATTTTACAGAGTTTTGCTTACTCAAAAGCTTCAATTTTGACCCGTTTCAGGCACAGAAATGACTTTAAACACACTTATTTTAGTTGACAAAGTCATAATTCACATCCAACAGTCATTTACAGTCAAAAGATCAAATGTTAAAATTTCATCCATATTGACCATTTTGGGATCGTTCGACATGTCCGGAGTCATCGTTTTTCATCCGAAAATTGATTTTTTGGACTGTACCCAAAATGATTCAAAATGTCAATTGGATCGTGCCTCATGTTGAATAACCACTTTTTAAACCCTCACAGTGACCAAAATTGCCATTTTTACAGAGTTTTGCTTACTCAAAAGCTTCAATTTTGACCCATTTCAGGCACAGAAATGACTTTAAACACACTTATTTTAGTTGACAAAGTCATAATTCACATCCAACAGTCATTTACAGTCAAAAGATTAAATGTTAAAATTTCATCCATATTGACCATTTTGGGATCGTTCGACATGTCCGGAGTCATCGTTTTTCATCCGAAAATTGATTTTTTGGACTGTACCAAAAATGATTCAAAATGTCAATTGGATCGTGCCTCATGTTGAATAACCACTTTTTAAACCCTCACACTGACCAAAATTGCCATTTTTACAGAGTTTTGCCTACTCAAAAGCTTCAATTTTGACCCATTTCAGGCACAGAAATGACTTTAAACACACTTATTTTAGTTGACAAAGTCATAATTCACATCCAACAGTCATTTACAGTCAAAAGATTAAATGTTAAAATTTCATCCATATTGACCATTTTGGGATCGTTCGACATGTCCGGAGTCATCGTTTTTCATCCGAAAATTGATTTTTTGGACTGTACCAAAAATGATTCAAAATGTCAATTGGATCGTGCCTCATGTTGAATAACCACTTTTTAAACCCTCACAGTGACCAAAATTGCCATTTTTACAGAGTTTTGATTACTCAAAAGCTTAATTTTGACCCATTTCAGGCACAGAAATGACTTTAAACACACTTATTTTAGTTGACAAAGTCGAAATTCACATCCAACAGTCATTTACAGTCAAAAGATTAAATGTTAAAATTTCATCCATATTGACCATTTTGGGAACGTTCGACAGGTCCGGAGTCATCGTTTTTCGTCTGTAAATTGATTTTTTGGACTGTACCAAAAATGATTCAAAATGTCAATTGGATCGTGCCTCATGTTGAATAACCACATTTTAAACCCTCACAGTAACCAAAATTGCCATTTTTACAGAGTTTTGATTACTCAAAAGCTTAATTTTGACCCATTTCAGGCACAGAAATGACTTTAAACACACTTATTTTAGTTGACAAGTCGAAATTCACATCCAACAGTCATTTACAGTCAAAAGATTAAATGTTAAAATTTCATCCATATTGACCATTTTGGGATCGTTCGACATGTCCGGAGTCATCGTTTTTCATCCGAAAATTGATTTTTTGGACTGTACCAAAAATGATTCAAAATGTCAATTGGATCGTGCCTCATGTTGAATAACCACTTTTTAAACCCTCACAGTGACCAAAATTGCCAATTTTACAGAGTTTTGCTTACTCAAAAGCTTCAATTTTGACCCGTTTCAGGCACAGAAATGACTTTAAACACACTTATTTTAGTTGACAAAGTCATTATTCACATCCAACAGTCATTTAGAGTCAAAAGATTAAATGTTAAAATTTCATCCATATTGACCATTTTGGGATCGTTCGACATGTCCGGAGTCATCGTTTTTCATCCGAAAATTGATTTGTTGGACTGTACCAAAAATGATTCAAAATGTCAATTGGATCGTGCCTCATGTTGAATAACCACTTTTTAAACCCTCACAGTGACCAAAATTGCCATTTTTACAGAGTTTTGATTACTCAAAAGCTTCAATTTTGACCCATTTCAGGCACAGAAATGACTTTAAACACACTTATTTTAGTTGACAAAGTCATAATTCACATCCAACAGTCATTTACAGTCAAAAGATTAAATGTTAAAATTTCATCCATATTGACCATTTTGGGATCGTTCGACATGTCCGGAGTCATCGTTTTTCATCCGAAAATTGATTTTTTGGACTGTACCAAAAATGATTCAAAATGTCAATTGGATCGTGCCTCATGTTGAATAACCACTTTTTAAACCCTCACAGTGACCAAAATTGCCAATTTTACAGAGTTTTGCTTACTCAAAAGCTTCAATTTTGACCCGTTTCAGGCACAGAAATGACTTTAAACACACTTATTTTAGTTGACAAAGTCATTATTCACATCCAACAGTCATTTAGAGTCAAAAGATTAAATGTTAAAATTTCATCCATATTGACCATTTTGGGATCGTTCTACATGTCCGGAGTCATTGTTTTTCATCCGAAAATTGATTTTTGGACTGTACCAAAAATGATTCAAAATGTCAATTGGATCGTGCCTCATGTTGAATAACCACTTTTTAAACCCTCACAGTGACCAAAATTGCCATTTTTACAGAGTTTTGATTACTCAACTCAAAAGCTTCAATTTTTACCCTTTGAGGCACAGAAATGACTTTAAACACACTTATTTTAGTTGACAAAGTCATATTTCACATCCAACAGTCATTTACAGTCAAAAGATTAAATGTTAAAATTTCATCCATATTGACCATTTTGGGATCGTTCGACATGTCCGGAGTCATCGTTTTTCATCCGAAAATTGATTTTTGGACTGTACCAAAAATGATTCAAAATGTCAATTGGATCGTGCCTCATGTTGAATAACCACTTTTTAAACCCTCACAGTGACCAAATTGCCATTTTTACAGAGTTTTGCTACTCAAAAGCTTCAATTTTGACCCATTTCAGGCACAGAAATGACTTTAAACACACTTATTTTAGTTGACAAAGTCATAATTCACATCCAACAGTCATTTACAGTCAAAGATTAAATGTTAAAATTTCATCCATATTGACCATTTTGGGATCGTTCGACATGTCCGGAGTCATCGTTTTTCATCCGAAAATTGATTTTTTGGACTGTACCAAAAATGATTCAAAATGTCAATTGGATCGTGCCTCATGTTGAATAACCACTTTTTAAACCCTCAGAGTGACCAAAATTGCCATATTGACAGAGTTTTGCTTACTCAAAAGCTTCAATTTTGATCCGTTTTAGGCACAGAAATGACTTTAAACACACTTTTTTTAGTTGACAAAGTCATAATTCACATCCAACAGTCATTTACAGTCAAAAGATTAAATGTTAAAATTTCATCCATATTGACCATTTTGGGATCGTTCGACATGTCCGGAGTCATCGTTTTTCATCCGAAAATTGATTTTTTGGACTGTACCAAAAATGATTCAAAATGTCAATTGGATCGTGCCTCATGTTGAATAACCACTTTTTAAACCCTCACAGTGACCAAAATTGCCATTTTTACAGAGTTTTGATTACTCAAAAGCTTCAATTTTTACCCCTTTGAGGCACAGAAATGACTTTAAACACACTTATTTTAGTTGACAAAGTCATAATTCACATCCAACAGTCATTTACAGTCAAAAGATTAAATGTTAAAATTTCATCCATATTGACCATTTTGGGATCGTTCGACATGTCCGGAGTCATCGTTTTTCATCCGAAAATTGATTTTTTGAACTGTACCAAAAATGATTCAAAATGTCAATTGGATCGTGCCTCATGTTGAATAACCACTTTTTAAACCCTCACAGTGACCAAAATTGCCAATTTTACAGAGTTTTGCTTACTCAAAAGCTTCAATTTTGATCCGTTTTAGGCACAGAAATGACTTTAAACACACTTATTTTAGTTGACAAAGTCATAATTCACATCCAACAGTCATTTACAGTCAAAAGATTAAATGTTAAAATTTCATCCATATTGACCATTTTGGGATCGTTCGACATGTCCGGAGTCATCGTTTTTCATCCGAAAATTGATTTTTTGGACTGTACCAAAAATGATTCAAAATGTCAATTGGATCGTGCCTCATGTTGAATAACCACTTTTTAAACCCTCACAGTGACCAAAATTGCCATTTTTACAGAGTTTTGATTACTCAAAAGCTTCAATTTTTACCCCTTTGAGGCACAGAAATGACTTTAAACACACTTATTTTAGTTGACAAAGTCATAATTCACATCCAACAGTCATTTACAGTCAAAAGATTAAATGTTAAAATTTCATCCATATTGACCATTTTGGGATCGTTCGACATGTCCGGAGTCATCGTTTTTCATCCGAAAATTGATTTTTTGGACTGTACCAAAAATGATTCAAAATGTCAATTGGATCGTGCCTCATGTTGAATAACCACTTTTTAAACCCTCACAGTGACCAAAATTGCCATTTTTACAGAGTTTTGCTTACTCAAAAGCTTCAATTTTGACCCATTTCAGGCACAGAAATGACTTTAAACACACTTATTTTAGTTGACAAAGTCATTATTCACATCCAACAGTCATTTAGAGTCAAAAGATTAAATGTTAAAATTTCAAACATATTGACCATTTTGGGATCGTTCGACATGTCCGGAGTCATCTTTTTTCATCCGAAAATTGATTTTTTGGACTGTACCAAAAATGATTCAAAATGTCAATTGGATTGTGCCTCATGTTGAATAACCACTTTTTAAACCCTCACAGTGACCAAAATTGCCATTTTTACAGAATTTTGATTACTCAAAAGCTTCAATTTTGACCCATTTCAGGCACAGAAATGACTTTAAACACACTTATTTTAGTTGACAAAGTCATAATTCACATCCAACAGTCATTTACAGTCAAAAGATCAAATGTTAAAATTTCATCCATATTGACCATTTTGGGATCGTTCGACATGTCCGGAGTCATCGTTTTTCATCCGAAAATTGATTTTTTGGACTGTACCCAAAATGATTCAAAATGTCAATTGGATCGTGCCTCATGTTGAATAACCACTTTTTAAACCCTCACAGTGACCAAAATTGCCATTTTTACAGAGTTTTGCTTACTCAAAAGCTTCAATTTTGACCCATTTCAGGCACAGAAATGACTTTAAACACACTTATTTTAGTTGACAAAGTCATAATTCACATCCAACAGTCATTTACAGTCAAAAGATTAAATGTTAAAATGTCATCCATATTGACCATTTTGGGATCGTTCGACATGTCCGGAGTCATCGTTTTTCATCCGAAAATTGATTTTTTGGACTGTACCAAAAATGATTCAAAATGTCAATTGGATCGTGCCTCATGTTGAATAACCACTTTTTAAACCCTCACAGTGACCAAAATTGCCATTTTTACAGAGTTTTGCTTACTCAAAAGCTTCAATTTTGACCCATTTCAGGCACAGAAATGACTTTAAACACACTTATTTTAGTTGACAAAGTCATAATTCACATCCAACAGTCATTTACAGTCAAAAGATTAAATGTTAAAATTTCATCCATATTGACCATTTTGGGATCGTTCGACATGTCCGGATCCATCGTTTTTCATCCGAAAATTGATTTTTTGGACTGTACCAAAAATGATTCAAAATGTCAATTGGATCATGCCTCATGTTGAATAACCACTTTTTAAACCCTCACAGTGACCAAAATTGCCATTTTTACAGAGTTTTGATTACTCAAAAGCTTCAATTTTTACCCCTTTGAGGCACAGAAATGACTTTAAACACACTTATTTTAGTTGACAAAGTCATAATTCACATCCAACAGTCATTTACAGTCAAAAGATTAAATGTTAAAATTTCATCCATATTGACCATTTTGGGATCGTTCGACATGTCCGGAGTCATCGTTTTTCATCCGAAAATTGATTTTTTGGACTGTACCAAAAATGATTCAAAATGTCAATTGGATCGTGCCTCATGTTGAATAACCACTTTTTAAACCCTCAGAGTGACCAAAATTGCCATTTTTACAGAGTTTTGATTACTCAAAAGCTTCAATTTTTACCCCTTTGAGGCACAGAAATGACTTTAAACACACTTATTTTAGTTGACAAAGTCATAATTCACATCCAACAGTCATTTACAGTCAAAAGATTAAATGTTAAAATTTCATCCATATTGACCATTTTGGGATCGTTCGACATGTCCGGAGTCATCGTTTTTCATCCGAAAATTGATTTTTTGGACTGTACCAAAAATGATTCAAAATGTCAATTGGATCGTGCCTCATGTTGAATAACCACTTTTTAAACCCTCACAGTGACCAAAATTGCCAATTTTACAGAGTTTTGCTTACACAAAAGCTTCAATTTTGACCCGTTTCAGGCACAGAAATGACTTTAAACACACTTATTTTAGTTGACAAAGTCATTATTCACATCCAACAGTCATTTAGAGTCAAAAGATTAAATGTTAAAATTTCATCCATATTGACCATTTTGGGATCGTTCGACATGTCCGGAGTCATCGTTTTTCATCCGAAAATTGATTTTTTGGACTGTACCAAAAATGATTCAAAATGTCAATTGGATCGTGCCTCATGTTGAATAACCACTTTTTAAACCCTCACAGTGACCAAAATTGCCATTTTTACAGAGTTTTGCTTACTCAAAAGCTTCAATTTTGACCCATTTCAGGCACAGAAATGACTTTAAACACACTTATTTTAGTTGACAAAGTCATAATTCACATCCAACAGTCATTTACAGTCAAAAGATTAAATGTTAAAATTTCATCCATATTGACCATTTTGGGATCGTTCGACAGGTCCGGAGTCATCGTTTTTTATCCGAAAATTGATTTTTTGGACTGTACCAAAAATGATTCAAAATGTCAATTGGATCATGCCTCATGTTGAATAACCACTTTTTAAACCCTCACAGTGACCAAAATTGCCTTTTTTACAGAGTTTTGCTTACTCAAAAGCTTCAATTTTGACCCATTTCAGGCACAGAAATGACTTTAAACACACTTATTTTAGTTGACAAAGTCATAATTCACATCCAACAGTCATTTACAGTCAAAAGATTAAATGTTAAAATTTCATCCATATTGACCATTTTGGGATCGTTCGACATGTCCGGAGTCATCGTTTTTCATCCGAAAATTGATTTTTTGGACTGTACCAAAAATGATTCAAAATGTCAATTGGATCGTGCCTCATGTTGAATACCCACTTTTTAAACCCTCACAGTGACCAAAATTGCCAATTTTACAGAGTTTTGCTTACTCAAAAGCTTCAATTTTGACCCGTTTCAGGCACAGAAATGACTTTAAACACACTTATTTTAGTTGACAAAGTCATAATTCACATCCAACAGTCATTTACAGTCAAAAGATCAAATGTTAAAATTTCATCCATATTGACCATTTTGGGATCGTTCGACATGTCCGGAGTCATCGTTTTTCATCCGAAAATTGATTTTTTGGACTGTACCCAAAATGATTCAAAATGTCAATTGGATCGTGCCTCATGTTGAATAACCACTTTTTAAACCCTCACAGTGACCAAAATTGCCATTTTTACAGAGTTTTGCTTACTCAAAAGCTTCAATTTTGACCCATTTCAGGCACAGAAATGACTTTAAACACACTTATTTTAGTTGACAAAGTCATAATTCACATCCAACAGTCATTTACAGTCAAAAGATTAAATGTTAAAATTTCATCCATATTGACCATTTTGGGATCGTTCGACATGTCCGGATCCATCGTTTTTCATCCGAAAATTGATTTTTTGGACTGTACCAAAAATGATTCAAAATGTCAATTGGATCATGCCTCATGTTGAATAACCACTTTTTAAACCCTCACAGTGACCAAAATTGCCATTTTTACAGAGTTTTGATTACTCAAAAGCTTCAATTTTTACCCCTTTGAGGCACAGAAATGACTTTAAACACACTTATTTTAGTTGACAAAGTCATAATTCACATCCAACAGTCATTTACAGTCAAAAGATTAAATGTTAAAATTTCATCCATATTGACCATTTTGGGATCGTTCGACATGTCCGGAGTCATCGTTTTTCATCCGAAAATTGATTTTTTGGACTGTACCAAAAATGATTCAAAATGTCAATTGGATCGTGCCTCATGTTGAATAACCACTTTTTAAACCCTCAGAGTGACCAAAATTGCCATTTTTACAGAGTTTTGATTACTCAAAAGCTTCAATTTTTACCCCTTTGAGGCACAGAAATGACTTTAAACACACTTATTTTAGTTGACAAAGTCATAATTCACATCCAACAGTCATTTACAGTCAAAAGATTAAATGTTAAAATTTCATCCATATTGACCATTTTGGGATCGTTCGACATGTCCGGAGTCATCGTTTTTCATCCGAAAATTGATTTTTTGGACTGTACCAAAAATGATTCAAAATGTCAATTGGATCGTGCCTCATGTTGAATAACCACTTTTTAAACCCTCACAGTGACCAAAATTGCCAATTTTACAGAGTTTTGCTTACACAAAAGCTTCAATTTTGACCCGTTTCAGGCACAGAAATGACTTTAAACACACTTATTTTAGTTGACAAAGTCATTATTCACATCCAACAGTCATTTAGAGTCAAAAGATTAAATGTTAAAATTTCATCCATATTGACCATTTTGGGATCGTTCGACATGTCCGGAGTCATCGTTTTTCATCCGAAAATTGATTTTTTGGACTGTACCAAAAATGATTCAAAATGTCAATTGGATCGTGCCTCATGTTGAATAACCACTTTTTAAACCCTCACAGTGACCAAAATTGCCATTTTTACAGAGTTTTGCTTACTCAAAAGCTTCAATTTTGACCCATTTCAGGCACAGAAATGACTTTAAACACACTTATTTTAGTTGACAAAGTCATAATTCACATCCAACAGTCATTTACAGTCAAAAGATTAAATGTTAAAATTTCATCCATATTGACCATTTTGGGATCGTTCGACAGGTCCGGAGTCATCGTTTTTTATCCGAAAATTGATTTTTTGGACTGTACCAAAAATGATTCAAAATGTCAATTGGATCATGCCTCATGTTGAATAACCACTTTTTAAACCCTCACAGTGACCAAAATTGCCTTTTTTACAGAGTTTTGCTTACTCAAAAGCTTCAATTTTGACCCATTTCAGGCACAGAAATGACTTTAAACACACTTATTTTAGTTGACAAAGTCATAATTCACATCCAACAGTCATTTACAGTCAAAAGATTAAATGTTAAAATTTCATCCATATTGACCATTTTGGGATCGTTCGACATGTCCGGAGTCATCGTTTTTCATCCGAAAATTGATTTTTTGGACTGTACCAAAAATGATTCAAAATGTCAATTGGATCGTGCCTCATGTTGAATACCCACTTTTTAAACCCTCACAGTGACCAAAATTGCCAATTTTACAGAGTTTTGCTTACTCAAAAGCTTCAATTTTGACCCGTTTCAGGCACAGAAATGACTTTAAACACACTTATTTTAGTTGACAAAGTCATAATTCACATCCAACAGTCATTTACAGTCAAAAGATCAAATGTTAAAATTTCATCCATATTGACCATTTTGGGATCGTTCGACATGTCCGGAGTCATCGTTTTTCATCCGAAAATTGATTTTTTGGACTGTACCCAAAATGATTCAAAATGTCAATTGGATCGTGCCTCATGTTGAATAACCACTTTTTAAACCCTCACAGTGACCAAAATTGCCATTTTTACAGAGTTTTGCTTACTCAAAAGCTTCAATTTTGACCCATTTCAGGCACAGAAATGACTTTAAACACACTTATTTTAGTTGACAAAGTCATAATTCACATCCAACAGTCATTTACAGTCAAAAGATTAAATGTTAAAATTTCATCCATATTGACCATTTTGGGATCGTTCGACATGTCCGGAGTCATCGTTTTTCATCCGAAAATTGATTTTTTGGACTGTACCAAAAATGATTCAAAATGTCAATTGGATCGTGCCTCATGTTGAATAACCACTTTTTAAACCCTCACACTGACCAAAATTGCCATTTTTACAGAGTTTTGCTTACTCAAAAGCTTCAATTTTGACCCATTTCAGGCACAGAAATGACTTTAAACACACTTATTTTAGTTGACAAAGTCATAATTCACATCCAACAGTCATTACAGTCAAAAGATTAAATGTTAAAATTTCATCCATATTGACCATTTTGGGATCGTTCGACATGTCCGGAGTCATCGTTTTTCATCCGAAAATTGATTTTTTGGACTGTACCAAAAATGATTCAAAATGTCAATTGGATCGTGCCTCATGTTGAATAACCACTTTTTAAACCCTCACAGTGACCAAAATTGCCATTTTTACAGAGTTTTGATTACTCAAAAGCTTAATTTTGACCCATTTCAGGCACAGAAATGACTTTAAACACACTTATTTTAGTTGACAAAGTCGAAATTCACATCCAACAGTCATTTACAGTCAAAAGATTAAATGTTAAAATTTCATCCATATTGACCATTTTGGGAACGTTCGACAGGTCCGGAGTCATCGTTTTTCATCCGAAAATTGATTTTTTGGACTGTACCAAAAATGATTCAAAATGTCAATTGGATCGTGCCTCATGTTGAATAACCACTTTTTAAAACCTCACAGTGACCAAAATTGCCAATTTTACAGAGTTTTGCTTACACAAAAGCTTCAATTTTGACCCGTTTCAGGCACAGAAATGACTTTAAACACACTTATTTTAGTTGACAAAGTCGAAATTCACATCCAACAGTCATTTACAGTCAAAAGATTAAATGTTAAAATTTCATCCATATTGACCATTTTGGGATCGTTCGACATGTCCGGAGTCATCGTTTTTCATCCGAAAATTGATTTTTTGGACTGTACCAAAAATGATTCAAAATGTCAATTGGATCGTGCCTCATGTTGAATAACCACTTTTTAAACCCTCACAGTGACCAAAATTGCCAATTTTACAGAGTTTTGCTTACTCAAAAGCTTCAATTTTGACCCGTTTCAGGCACAGAAATGACTTTAAACACACTTATTTTAGTTGACAAAGTCATAATTCACATCCAACAGTCATTTACAGTCAAAAGATCAAATGTTAAAATTTCATCCATATTGACCATTTTGGGATCGTTCGACATGTCCGGAGTCATCGTTTTTCATCCGAAAATTGATTTTTTGGACTGTACCCAAAATGATTCAAAATGTCAATTGGATCGTGCCTCATGTTGAATAACCACTTTTTAAACCCTCACAGTGACCAAAATTGCCATTTTTACAGAGTTTTGCTTACTCAAAAGCTTCAATTTTGACCCATTTCAGGCACAGAAATGACTTTAAACACACTTATTTTAGTTGACAAAGTCATAATTCACATCCAACAGTCATTTACAGTCAAAAGATTAAATGTTAAAATTTCATCCATATTGACCATTTTGGGATCGTTCGACATGTCCGGAGTCATCGTTTTTCATCCGAAAATTGATTTTTTGGACTGTACCAAAAATGATTCAAAATGTCAATTGGATCGTGCCTCATGTTGAATAACCACTTTTTAAACCCTCACACTGACCAAAATTGCCATTTTTACAGAGTTTTGCCTACTCAAAAGCTTCAATTTTGACCCATTTCAGGCACAGAAATGACTTTAAACACACTTATTTTAGTTGACAAAGTCATAATTCACATCCAACAGTCATTTACAGTCAAAAGATTAAATGTTAAAATTTCATCCATATTGACCATTTTGGGATCGTTCGACATGTCCGGAGTCATCGTTTTTCATCCGAAAATTGATTTTTTGGACTGTACCAAAAATGATTCAAAATGTCAATTGGATCGTGCCTCATGTTGAATAACCACTTTTTAAACCCTCACAGTGACCAAAATTGCCATTTTTACAGAGTTTTGATTACTCAAAAGCTTAATTTTGACCCATTTCAGGCACAGAAATGACTTTAAACACACTTATTTTAGTTGACAAAGTCGAAATTCACATCCAACAGTCATTTACAGTCAAAAGATTAAATGTTAAAATTTCATCCATATTGACCATTTTGGGAACGTTCGACAGGTCCGGAGTCATCGTTTTTCGTCTGTAAATTGATTTTTTGGACTGTACCAAAAATGATTCAAAATGTCAATTGGATCGTGCCTCATGTTGAATAACCACATTTTAAACCCTCACAGTAACCAAAATTGCCATTTTTACAGAGTTTTGATTACTCAAAAGCTTAATTTTGACCCATTTCAGGCACAGAAATGACTTTAAACACACTTATTTTAGTTGACAAGTCGAAATTCACATCCAACAGTCATTTACAGTCAAAAGATTAAATGTTAAAATTTCATCCATATTGACCATTTTGGGATCGTTCGACATGTCCGGAGTCATCGTTTTTCATCCGAAAATTGATTTTTTGGACTGTACCAAAAATGATTCAAAATGTCAATTGGATCGTGCCTCATGTTGAATAACCACTTTTTAAACCCTCACAGTGACCAAAATTGCCAATTTTACAGAGTTTTGCTTACTCAAAAGCTTCAATTTTGACCCGTTTCAGGCACAGAAATGACTTTAAACACACTTATTTTAGTTGACAAAGTCATTATTCACATCCAACAGTCATTTAGAGTCAAAAGATTAAATGTTAAAATTTCATCCATATTGACCATTTTGGGATCGTTCGACATGTCCGGAGTCATCGTTTTTCATCCGAAAATTGATTTGTTGGACTGTACCAAAAATGATTCAAAATGTCAATTGGATCGTGCCTCATGTTGAATAACCACTTTTTAAACCCTCACAGTGACCAAAATTGCCATTTTTACAGAGTTTTGCTTACTCAAAAGCTTCAATTTTGACCCGTTTCAGGCACAGAAATGACTTTAAACACACTTATTTTAGTTGACAAAGTCATTATTCACATCCAACAGTCATTTAGAGTCAAAAGATTAAATGTTAAAATTTCATCCATATTGACCATTTTGGGATCGTTCGACATGTCCGGAGTCATCGTTTTTCATCCGAAAATTGATTTTTTGGACTGTACCAAAAATGATTCAAAATGTCAATTGGATCGTGCCTCATGTTGAATAACCACTTTTTAAACCCTCACAGTGACCAAAATTGCCAATTTTACAGAGTTTTGCTTACTCAAAAGCTTCAATTTTGACCCGTTTCAGGCACAGAAATGACTTTAAACACACTTATTTTAGTTGACAAAGTCATTATTCACATCCAACAGTCATTTAGAGTCAAAAGATTAAATGTTAAAATTTCATCCATATTGACCATTTTGGGATCGTTCTACATGTCCGGAGTCATTGTTTTTCATCCGAAAATTGATTTTTGGACTGTACCAAAAATGATTCAAAATGTCAATTGGATCGTGCCTCATGTTGAATAACCACTTTTTAAACCCTCACAGTGACCAAAATTGCCATTTTTACAGAGTTTTGCTTACTCAAAAGCTTCAATTTTGACCCATTTCAGGCACAGAAATGACTTTAAACACACTTATTTTAGTTGACAAAGTCATAATTCACATCCAACAGTCATTTACAGTCAAAAGATTAAATGTTAAAATTTCATCCATATTGACCATTTTGGGATCGTTCGACATGTCCGGAGTCATCGTTTTTCATCCGAAAATTGATTTTTTGGACTGTACCAAAAATGATTCAAAATGTCAATTGGATCGTGCCTCATGTTGAATAACCACTTTTTAAACCCTCAGAGTGACCAAAATTGCCATATTGACAGAGTTTTGCTTACTCAAAAGCTTCAATTTTGATCCGTTTTAGGCACAGAAATGACTTTAAACACACTTTTTTTAGTTGACAAAGTCATAATTCACATCCAACAGTCATTTACAGTCAAAAGATTAAATGTTAAAATTTCATCCATATTGACCATTTTGGGATCGTTCGACATGTCCGGAGTCATCGTTTTTCATCCGAAAATTGATTTTTTGGACTGTACCAAAAATGATTCAAAATGTCAATTGGATCGTGCCTCATGTTGAATAACCACTTTTTAAACCCTCACAGTGACCAAAATTGCCATTTTTACAGAGTTTTGATTACTCAAAAGCTTCAATTTTTACCCCTTTGAGGCACAGAAATGACTTTAAACACACTTATTTTAGTTGACAAAGTCATAATTCACATCCAACAGTCATTTACAGTCAAAAGATTAAATGTTAAAATTTCATCCATATTGACCATTTTGGGATCGTTCGACATGTCCGGAGTCATCGTTTTTCATCCGAAAATTGATTTTTTGAACTGTACCAAAAATGATTCAAAATGTCAATTGGATCGTGCCTCATGTTGAATAACCACTTTTTAAACCCTCACAGTGACCAAAATTGCCAATTTTACAGAGTTTTGCTTACTCAAAAGCTTCAATTTTGATCCGTTTTAGGCACAGAAATGACTTTAAACACACTTATTTTAGTTGACAAAGTCATAATTCACATCCAACAGTCATTTACAGTCAAAAGATTAAATGTTAAAATTTCATCCATATTGACCATTTTGGGATCGTTCGACATGTCCGGAGTCATCGTTTTTCATCCGAAAATTGATTTTTTGGACTGTACCAAAAATGATTCAAAATGTCAATTGGATCGTGCCTCATGTTGAATAACCACTTTTTAAACCCTCACAGTGACCAAAATTGCCATTTTTACAGAGTTTTGATTACTCAAAAGCTTCAATTTTTACCCCTTTGAGGCACAGAAATGACTTTAAACACACTTATTTTAGTTGACAAAGTCATAATTCACATCCAACAGTCATTTACAGTCAAAAGATTAAATGTTAAAATTTCATCCATATTGACCATTTTGGGATCGTTCGACATGTCCGGAGTCATCGTTTTTCATCCGAAAATTGATTTTTTGGACTGTACCAAAAATGATTCAAAATGTCAATTGGATCGTGCCTCATGTTGAATAACCACTTTTTAAACCCTCACAGTGACCAAAATTGCCAATTTTACAGAGTTTTGCTTACACAAAAGCTTCAATTTTGACCCGTTTCAGGCACAGAAATGACTTTAAACACACTTATTTTAGTTGACAAAGTCATTATTCACATCCAACAGTCATTTAGAGTCAAAAGATTAAATGTTAAAATTTCATCCATATTGACCATTTTGGGATCGTTCGACATGTCCGGAGTCATCGTTTTTCATCCGAAAATTGATTTTTTGGACTGTACCAAAAATGATTCAAAATGTCAATTGGATCGTGCCTCATGTTGAATAACCACTTTTTAAACCCTCACAGTGACCAAAATTGCCATTTTTACAGAGTTTTGCTTACTCAAAAGCTTCAATTTTGACCCATTTCAGGCACAGAAATGACTTTAAACACACTTATTTTAGTTGACAAAGTCATAATTCACATCCAACAGTCATTTACAGTCAAAAGATTAAATGTTAAAATTTCATCCATATTGACCATTTTGGGATCGTTCGACAGGTCCGGAGTCATCGTTTTTTATCCGAAAATTGATTTTTTGGACTGTACCAAAAATGATTCAAAATGTCAATTGGATCATGCCTCATGTTGAATAACCACTTTTTAAACCCTCACAGTGACCAAAATTGCCTTTTTTACAGAGTTTTGCTTACTCAAAAGCTTCAATTTTGACCCATTTCAGGCACAGAAATGACTTTAAACACACTTATTTTAGTTGACAAAGTCATAATTCACATCCAACAGTCATTTACAGTCAAAAGATTAAATGTTAAAATTTCATCCATATTGACCATTTTGGGATCGTTCGACATGTCCGGAGTCATCGTTTTTCATCCGAAAATTGATTTTTTGGACTGTACCAAAAATGATTCAAAATGTCAATTGGATCGTGCCTCATGTTGAATAACCACTTTTTAAACCCTCACAGTGACCAAAATTGCCATTTTTACAGAGTTTTGCTTACTCAAAAGCTTCAATTTTGACCCATTTCAGGCACAGAAATGACTTTAAACACACTTATTTTAGTTGACAAAGTCATAATTCACATCCAACAGTCATTTACAGTCAAAAGATTAAATGTTAAAATTTCATCCATATTGACCATTTTGGGATCGTTCGACATGTCCGGAGTCATCGTTTTTCATCCGAAAATTGATTTTTTGGACTGTACCAAAAATGATTCAAAATGTCAATTGGATCATGCCTCATGTTGAATAACCACTTTTTAAACCCTCACAGTGACCAAAATTGCCATTTTTACAGAGTTTTGATTACTCAAAAGCTTCAATTTTTACCCCTTTGAGGCACAGAAATGACTTTAAACACACTTATTTTAGTTGACAAAGTCATAATTCACATCCAACAGTCATTTACAGTCAAAAGATTAGATTTTAAAATTTCATCCATATTGACCATTTTGGGATCGTTCGACATGTCCGGAGTCATCGTTTTTCATCCGAAAATTGATTTTTTGGACTGTACCAAAAATGATTCAAAATGTCAATTGGATCGTGCCTCATGTTGAATAACCACTTTTTAAACCCTCAGAGTGACCAAAATTGCCATTTTTACAGAGTTTTGATTACTCAAAAGCTTCAATTTTTACCCCTTTGAGGCACAGAAATGACTTTAAACACACTTATTTTAGTTGACAAAGTCATAATTCACATCCAACAGTCATTTACAGTCAAAAGATTAAATGTTAAAATTTCATCCATATTGACCATTTTGGGATCGTTCGACATGTCCGGAGTCATCGTTTTTCATCCGAAAATTGATTTTTTGGACTGTACCAAAAATGATTCAAAATGTCAATTGGATCGTGCCTCATGTTGAATAACCACTTTTTAAACCCTCACAGTGACCAAAATTGCCAATTTTACAGAGTTTTGCTTACACAAAAGCTTCAATTTTGACCCGTTTCAGGCACAGAAATGACTTTAAACACACTTATTTTAGTTGACAAAGTCATTATTCACATCCAACAGTCATTTAGAGTCAAAAGATTAAATGTTAAAATTTCATCCATATTGACCATTTTGGGATCGTTCGACATGTCCGGAGTCATCGTTTTTCATCCGAAAATTGATTTTTTGGACTGTACCAAAAATGATTCAAAATGTCAATTGGATCGTGCCTCATGTTGAATAACCACTTTTTAAACCCTCACAGTGACCAAAATTGCCATTTTTACAGAGTTTTGCTTACTCAAAAGCTTCAATTTTGACCCATTTCAGGCACAGAAATGACTTTAAACACACTTATTTTAGTTGACAAAGTCATAATTCACATCCAACAGTCATTTACAGTCAAAAGATTAAATGTTAAAATTTCATCCATATTGACCATTTTGGGATCGTTCGACAGGTCCGGAGTCATCGTTTTTTATCCGAAAATTGATTTTTTGGACTGTACCAAAAATGATTCAAAATGTCAATTGGATCATGCCTCATGTTGAATAACCACTTTTTAAACCCTCACAGTGACCAAAATTGCCTTTTTTACAGAGTTTTGCTTACTCAAAAGCTTCAATTTTGACCCATTTCAGGCACAGAAATGACTTTAAACACACTTATTTTAGTTGACAAAGTCATAATTCACATCCAACAGTCATTTACAGTCAAAAGATTAAATGTTAAAATTTCATCCATATTGACCATTTTGGGATCGTTCGACATGTCCGGAGTCATCGTTTTTCATCCGAAAATTGATTTTTTGGACTGTACCAAAAATGATTCAAAATGTCAATTGGATCGTGCCTCATGTTGAATAACCACTATTTAAACCCTCACAGTGACCAAAATTGCCATTTTTACAGAGTTTTGCTTACTCAAAAGCTTCAATTTTGACCCATTTCAGGCACAGAAATGACTTTAAACACACTTATTTTAGTTGACAAAGTCATAATTCACATCCAACAGTCATTTACAGTCAAAAGATTAAATGTTAAAATTTCATCCATATTGACCATTTTGGGATCGTTCGACATGTCCGGAGTCATCGTTTTTCATCCGAAAATTGATTTTTTGGACTGTACCAAAAATGATTCAAAATGTCAATTGGATCGTGCCTCATGTTGAATAACCACTTTTTAAACCCTCAGAGTGACCAAAATTGCCATATTGACAGAGTTTTGCTTACTCAAAAGCTTCAATTTTGATCCGTTTTAGGCACAGAAATGACTTTAAACACACTTTTTTTAGTTGACAAAGTCATAATTCACATCCAACAGTCATTTACAGTCAAAAGATTAAATGTTAACATTTCATCCATATTGACCATTTTGGGATCGTTCGACATGTCCGGAGTCATCGTTTTTCATCCGAAAATTGATTTTTTGGACTGTACCAAAAATGATTCAAAATGTCAATTGGATCGTGCCTCATGTTGAATAACCACTTTTTAAACCCTCACAGTGACCAAAATTGCCATTTTTACAGAGTTTTGATTACTCAAAAGCTTCAATTTTTACCCCTTTGAGGCACAGAAATGACTTTAAACACACTTATTTTAGTTGACAAAGTCATAATTCACATCCAACAGTCATTTACAGTCAAAAGATTAAATGTTAAAATTTCATCCATATTGACCATTTTGGGATCGTTCGACATGTCCGGAGTCATCGTTTTTCATCCGAAAATTGATTTTTTGAACTGTACCAAAAATGATTCAAAATGTCAATTGGATCGTGCCTCATGTTGAATAACCACTTTTTAAACCCTCACAGTGACCATAATTGCCAATTTTACAGAATTTTGCTTACTCAAAAGCTTCAATTTTGATCCGTTTTAGGCACAGAAATGACTTTAAACACACTTATTTTAGTTGACAAAGTCATAATTCACATCCAACAGTCATTTACAGTCAAAAGATTAAATGTTAAAATTTCATCCATATTGACCATTTTGGGATCGTTCGACATGTCCGGAGTCATCGTTTTTCATCCGAAAATTGATTTTTTGGACTGTACCAAAAATGATTCAAAATGTCAATTGGATCGTGCCTCATGTTGAATAACCACTTTTTAAACCCTCACAGTGACCAAAATTGCCATTTTTACAGAGTTTTGCTTACTCAAAAGCTTCAATTTTGACCCATTTCAGGCACAGAAATGACTTTAAACACACTTATTTTAGTTGACAAAGTCATTATTCACATCCAACAGTCATTTAGAGTCAAAAGATTAAATGTTAAAATTTCATCCATATTGACCATTTTGGGATCGTTCGACATGTCCGGAGTCATCTTTTTTCATCCGAAAATTGATTTTTTGGACTGTACCAAAAATGATTCAAAATGTCAATTGGATCGTGCCTCATGTTGAATAACCACTTTTTAAACCCTCACAGTGACCAAAATTGCCATTTTTACAGAGTTTTGATTACTCAAAAGCTTCAATTTTGACCCATTTCAGGCACAGAAATGACTTTAAACACACTTATTTTAGTTGACAAAGTCATAATTCACATCCAACAGTCATTTACAGTCAAAAGATCAAATGTTAAAATTTCATCCATATTGACCATTTTGGGATCGTTCGACATGTCCGGAGTCATCGTTTTTCATCCGAAAATTGATTTTTTGGACTGTACCCAAAATGATTCAAAATGTCAATTGGATCGTGCCTCATGTTGAATAACCACTTTTTAAACCCTCACAGTGACCAAAATTGCCATTTTTACAGAGTTTTGCTTACTCAAAAGCTTCAATTTTGACCCATTTCAGGCACAGAAATGACTTTAAACACACTTATTTTAGTTGACAAAGTCATAATTCACATCCAACAGTCATTTACAGTCAAAAGATTAAATGTTAAAATTTCATCCATATTGACCATTTTGGGATCGTTCGACATGTCCGGAGTCATCGTTTTTCATCCGAAAATTGATTTTTTGGACTGTACCAAAAATGATTCAAAATGTCAATTGGATCGTGCCTCATGTTGAATAACCACTTTTTAAACCCTCACAGTGACCAAAATTGCCATTTTTACAGAGTTTTGCTTACTCAAAAGCTTCAATTTTGACCCATTTCAGGCACAGAAATGACTTTAAACACACTTATTTTAGTTGACAAAGTCATAATTCACATCCAACAGTCATTTACAGTCAAAAGATTAAATGTTAAAATTTCATCCATATTGACCATTTTGGGATCGTTCGACATGTCCGGAGTCATCGTTTTTCATCCGAAAATTCATTTTTTGGACTGTACCAAAAATGATTCAAAATGTCAATTGGATCATGCCTCATGTTGAATAACCACTTTTTAAACCCTCACAGTGACCAAAATTGCCATTTTTACAGAGTTTTGATTACTCAAAAGCTTCAATTTTTACCCCTTTGAGGCACAGAAATGACTTTAAACACACTTATTTTAGTTGACAAAGTCATAATTCACATCCAACAGTCATTTACAGTCAAAAGATTAAATGTTAAAATTTCATCCATATTGACCATTTTGGGATCGTTCGACATGTCCGGAGTCATCGTTTTTCATCCGAAAATTGATTTTTTGGACTGTACCAAAAATGATTCAAAATGTCAATTGGATCGTGCCTCATGTTGAATAACCACTTTTTAAACCCTCAGAGTGACCAAAATTGCCATTTTTACAGAGTTTTGATTACTCAAAAGCTTCATTACACAAAAGCTTCAATTTTGACCCGTTTCAGGCACAGAAATGACTTTAAACACACTTATTTTAGTTGACAAAGTCATTATTCACATCCAACAGTCATTTAGAGTCAAAAGATTAAATGTTAAAATTTCATCATTATAGACCATTTTGGGAACGTTCGACAGGTCCGGAGTCATCGTTTTTCGTCTGAAAATTGATTTTTTGGACTGTACCAAAAATGATTCAAAATGTCAATTGGATCGTGCCTCATGTTGAATAACCACTTTTTAAACCCTCAGAGTGACCAAAATTGCCATTTTACAGAGTTTTGATTACTCAAAAGCTTCAATTTTTACCCCTTGGAGGCACAGAAATGACTTTAAACACACTTATTTTAGTTGACAAAGTCATAATTCACATCCAACAGTCATTTACAGTCAAAAGATTAAATGTTAAAATTTCATCCATATTGACCATTTTGGGATCGTTCGACATGTCCGGAGTCATCGTTTTTCATCCGAAAATTGATTTTTTGGACTGTACCAAAAATGATTCAAAATGTCAATTGGATCGTGCCTCATGTTGAATACCACTTTTTAAACCCTCACAGTGACCAAAATTGCCAATTTTACAGAGTTTTGCTTACACAAAAGCTTCAATTTTGACCCGTTTCAGGCACAGAAATGACTTTAAACACACTTATTTTAGTTGACAAAGTCATTATTCACATCCAACAGTCATTTAGAGTCAAAAGATTAAATGTTAAAATTTCATCATTATAGACCATTTTGGGAACGTTCGACAGGTCCGGGGTCATCGTTTTCGTCTGAAAATTGATTTTTTGGACTGTACCAAAAATGATTCAAAATGTCAATTGGATCGTGCCTCATGTTGAATAACCACTTTTTAAACCCTCAGAGTGACCAAAATTGCCATTTTTACAGAGTTTTGATTACTCAAAAGCTTCAATTTTTACCCCTTTGAGGCACAGAAAGACTTTAACACACTTATTTTAGTTGACAAAGTCATAATTCACATCCAACAGTCATTTACAGTCAAAAGATTAAATGTTAAAATTTCATCCATATTGACCATTTTGGGATCGTTCGACATGTCCGGAGTCAACGTTTTCATCCGAAAATGATTTTTTGGACTGTACCAAAAATGATTCAAAATGTCAATTGGATCGTGCCTCATGTTGAATAACCACTTTTTAAACCCTCACAGTGACCAAAATTGCCATTTTTACAGAGTTTTGCTTACTCAAAAGCTTCAATTTTGACCCATTTCAGGCACAGAAATGACTTTAAACACACTTATTTTAGTTGACAAAGTCATAATTCACATCCAACAGTCATTTACAGTCAAAAGATTAAATGTTAAAATTTCATCCATATTGACCATTTTGGGATCGTTCGACATGTCCGGAGTCATCGTTTTTCATCCGAAAATTGATTTTTGGACTGTACCAAAAATGATTCAAAATGTCAATTTGATCATGCCTCATGTTGAATAACCACTTTTTAAACCCTCACAGTGACCAAATTTGCCATTTTTACAGAGTTTTGATTACTCAAAAGCTTCAATTTTTACCCCTTTGAGGCACAGAAATGACTTTAAACACACTTATTTTAGTTGACAAAGTCATAATTCACATCCAACAGTCATTTACAGTCAAAAGATTAAATGTTAAAATTTCATCCATATTGACCATTTTGGGATCGTTCGACATGTCCGGAGTCATCGTTTTTCATCCGAAAATTGATTTTTTGAACTGTACCAAAAATGATTCAAATGTCAATTGGATCGTGCCTCATGTTGAATAACCACTATTTAAACCCTCACAGTGACCAAAAATTGCCAATTTTACACAGTTTTGCTTACTCAAAAGCTTCAATTTTGACCCATTTCAGGCACAGAAATGACTTTAAACACACTTATTTTAGTTGACAAAGCCATAATTCACATCCAACAGTCATTTAGAGTCAAAAGATTAAATGTTAAAATTTCATCATTATAGACCATTTTGGGAACGTTCGACAGGTCCGGGGTCATCGTTTTTCGTCTGAAAATTGATTTTTTGGACTGTACCAAAAATGATTCAAAATGTCAATTGGATCGTGCCTCATGTTGAATAACCACTTTTTAAACCCTCAGAGTGACCAAAATTGCCATTTTTACAGAGTTTTGATTACTCAAAAGCTTCAATTTTTACCCCTTTGAGGCACAGAAATGACTTTAAACACACTTATTTTAGTTGACAAAGTCATAATTCACATCCAACAGTCATTTACAGTCAAAAGATTAAATGTTAACATTTCATCCATATTGACCATTTTGGGGATCGTTCGACATGTCCGGAGTCATCGTTTTTCATCCGAAATTGATTTTTTGGACTGTACCAAAAATGATTCAAAATGTCAATTGGATCGTGCCTCATGTTGAATAACCACTTTTTAAACCCTCACAGTGACCAAAATTGCCATTTTACAGAGTTTTGCTTACACAAAAGCTTCAATTTTGACCCGTTTCAGGCACAGAAATGACTTTAAACACACTTATTTTAGTTGACAAAGTCATTATTCACATCCAACAGTCATTTAGAGTCAAAAGATTAAATGTTAAAATTTCATCCATATTGACCATTTTGGGATCGTTCGACATGTCCGGAGTCATCGTTTTTCATCCGAAAATTGATTTTTTGGACTGTACCAAAAATGATTCAAAATGTCAATTGGATTGTGCCTCATGTTGAATAACCACTTTTTAACCCTCACAGTGACCAAAATTGCCATTTTTACAGAGTTTTGATTACTCAAAAGCTTCAATTTTGACCCATTTCAGGCACAGAAATGACTTTAAACACACTTATTTAAGTTGACAAAGTCATAATTCACATCCAACAGTCATTTACAGTCAAAAGATTAAATGTTAAAATTTCATCCATATTGACCATTTTGGGATCGTTCGACATGTCCGGAGTCATCGTTTTTCATCCGAAAATTGATTTTTTGGACTGTACCAAAAATGATTCAAAATGTCAATTGGATCGTGCCTCATGTTGAATAACCACTTTTAAACCCTCACAGTGACCAAAATTGCCAATTTTACACAGTTTTGCTTACTCAAAAGCTTCAATTTTGACCCATTTCAGGCACAGAAATGACTTTAAACACACTTATTTTAGTTGACAAAGCCATAATTCACATCCAACAGTCATTTAGAGTCAAAAGATTAAATGTTAAAATTTCATCATTATAGACCATTTTGGGAACGTTCGACAGGTCCGGAGTCATCGTTTTTCGTCTGAAAATTGATTTTTTGGACTGTACCAAAAATGATTCAAAATGTCAATTGGATCGTGCCTCATGTTGAATAACCACTTTTAAACCCTCAGAGTGACCAAAATTGCCATTTTTACAGAGTTTTGATTACTCAAAAGCTTCAATTTTTACCCCTTTGAGGCACAGAAATGACTTTAAACACACTTATTTTAGTTGACAAAGTCATAATTCACATCCAACAGTCATTTACAGTCAAAAGATTAAATGTTAAAATTTCATCCATATTGACCATTTTGGGATCGTTCGACATGTCCGGAGTCATCGTTTTTCATCCGAAAATTGATTTTTTGGACTGTACCAAAAATGATTCAAAATGTCAATTGGATCGTGCCTCATTTTGAATAACCACTTTTTAAACCCTCACAGTGACCAAAATTGCCAATTTTACAGAGTTTTGCTTACACAAAAGCTTCAATTTTGACCCGTTTCAGGCACAGAAATGACTTTAAACACACTTATTTTAGTTGACAAAGTCATTATTCACATCCAACAGTCATTTAGAGTCAAAAGATTAAATGTTAAAATTTCATCATTATAGACCATTTTGGGAACGTTCGACAGGTCCGGAGTCATCGTTTTCGTCTGAAAATTGATTTTTTGGACTGTACCAAAAATGATTCAAAATGTCAATTGGATCGTGCCTCATGTTGAATAACCACTTTTTAAACCCTCAGAGTGACCAAAATTGCCATTTTTACAGAGTTTTGATTACTCAAAAGCTTCAATTTTTACCCTTGGAGGCACAGAAATGACTTTAAACACACTTATTTTAGTTGACAAAGTCATAATTCACATCCAACAGTCATTTACAGTCAAAAGATTAAATGTTAAAATTTCATCCATATTGACCATTTTGGGATCGTTCGACATGTCCGGAGTCATCGTTTTTCATCCGAAAATTGATTTTTTGGACTGTACCAAAAATGATTCAAAATGTCAATTGGATCGTGCCTCATGTTGAATAACCACTTTTTAAACCCTCACAGTGACCAAATTGCCAATTTTACAGAGTTTTGCTTACACAAAAGCTTCAATTTTGACCCGTTTCAGGCACAGAAATGACTTTAAACACACTTATTTTAGTGACAAAGTCATTATTCACATCCAACAGTCATTTAGAGTCAAAAGATTAAATGTTAAAATTTCATCCATATTGACCATTTTGGGATCGTTCGACATGTCCGGAGTCATCGTTTTTCATCCGAAAATTGATTTTTTGGACTGTACCAAAAATGATTCAAAATGTCAATTGGATTGTGCCTCATGTTGAATAACCACTTTTTAAACCCTCACAGTGACCAAAATTGCCATTTTTACAGAGTTTTGATTACTCAAAAGCTTCAATTTTGACCCATTTCAGGCACAGAAATGACTTTAAACACACTTATTTTAGTTGACAAAGTCATAATTCACATCCAACAGTCATTTACAGTCAAAAGATTAAATGTTAAAATTTCATCCATATTGACCATTTTGGGATCGTTCGACATGTCCGGAGTCATCGTTTTTCATCCGAAAATTGATTTTTTGGACTGTACCAAAAATGATTCAAAATGTCAATTGGATCGTGCCTCATGTTGAATAACCACTTTTTAAACCCTCACAGTGACCAAAATTGCCATTTTTACAGAGTTTTGCTTACTCAAAAGCTTCAATTTTGACCCATTTCAGGCACAGAAATGACTTTAAACACACTTATTTTAGTTGACAAAGTCATAATTCACATCCAACAGTCATTTACAGTCAAAAGATTAAATGTTAAAATTTCATCCATATTGACCATTTTGGGATCGTTCGACATGTCCGGAGTCATCGTTTTTCATCCGAAAATTGATTTTTTGGACTGTACCAAAAATGATTCAAAATGTCAATTGGATCGTGCCTCATGTTGAATAACCACTTTTTAAACCCTCACAGTGACCAAAATTGCCATTTTTACAGAGTTTTGCTTACTCAAAAGCTTCAATTTTGACCCATTTCAGGCACAGAAATGACTTTAAACACACTTATTTTAGTTGACAAAGTCATAATTCACATCCAACAGTCATTTACAGTCAAAAGATTAAATGTTAAAATTTCATCCATATTGACCATTTTGGGATCGTTCGACATGTCCGGAGTCATCGTTTTTCATCCGAAAATTGATTTTTTGGACTGTACCAAAAATGATTCAAAATGTCAATTTGATCATGCCTCATGTTGAATAACCACTTTTTAAACCCTCACAGTGACCAAATTTGCCATTTTTACAGAGTTTTGATTACTCAAAAGCTTCAATTTTTACCCCTTTGAGGCACAGAAATGACTTTAAACACACTTATTTTAGTTGACAAAGTCATAATTCACATCCAACAGTCATTTACAGTCAAAAGATTAAATGTTAAAATTTCATCCATATTGACCATTTTGGGATCGTTCGACATGTCCGGAGTCATCGTTTTTCATCCGAAAATTGATTTTTTGAACTGTACCAAAAATGATTCAAAATGTCAATTGGATCGTGCCTCATGTTGAATAACCACTATTTAAACCCTCACAGTGACCAAAATTGCCAATTTTACACAGTTTTGCTTACTCAAAAGCTTCAATTTTGACCCATTTCAGGCACAGAAATGACTTTAAACACACTTATTTTAGTTGACAAAGCCATAATTCACATCCAACAGTCATTTAGAGTCAAAAGATTAAATGTTAAAATTTCATCATTATAGACCATTTTGGGAACGTTCGACAGGTCCGGGGTCATCGTTTTTCGTCTGAAAATTGATTTTTTGGACTGTACCAAAAATGATTCAAAATGTCAATTGGATCGTGCCTCATGTTGAATAACCACTTTTTAAACCCTCAGAGTGACCAAAATTGCCATTTTTACAGAGTTTTGATTACTCAAAAGCTTCAATTTTTACCCCTTTGAGGCACAGAAATGACTTTAAACACACTTATTTTAGTTGACAAAGTCATAATTCACATCCAACAGTCATTTACAGTCAAAAGATTAAATGTTAACATTTCATCCATATTGACCATTTTGGGATCGTTCGACATGTCCGGAGTCATCGTTTTTCATCCGAAAATTGATTTTTTGGACTGTACCAAAAATGATTCAAAATGTCAATTGGATCGTGCCTCATGTTGAATAACCACTTTTTAAACCCTCACAGTGACCAAAATTGCCAATTTTACAGAGTTTTGCTTACACAAAAGCTTCAATTTTGACCCGTTTCAGGCACAGAAATGACTTTAAACACACTTATTTTAGTTGACAAAGTCATTATTCACATCCAACAGTCATTTAGAGTCAAAAGATTAAATGTTAAAATTTCATCCATATTGACCATTTTGGGATCGTTCGACATGTCCGGAGTCATCGTTTTTCATCCGAAAATTGATTTTTTGGACTGTACCAAAAATGATTCAAAATGTCAATTGGATTGTGCCTCATGTTGAATAACCACTTTTTAAACCCTCACAGTGACCAAAATTGCCATTTTTACAGAGTTTTGATTACTCAAAAGCTTCAATTTTGACCCATTTCAGGCACAGAAATGACTTTAAACACACTTATTTAAGTTGACAAAGTCATAATTCACATCCAACAGTCATTTACAGTCAAAAGATTAAATGTTAAAATTTCATCCATATTGACCATTTTGGGATCGTTCGACATGTCCGGAGTCATCGTTTTTCATCCGAAAATTGATTTTTTGGACTGTACCAAAAATGATTCAAAATGTCAATTGGATCGTGCCTCATGTTGAATAACCACTTTTTAAACCCTCAAGGTGACCAAAATTGCCATTTTTACAGAGTTTTGCTTACTCAAAAGCTTCAATTTTGACCCATTTCAGGCACAGAAATGACTTTAAACACACTTATTTTAGTTGACAAAGTCATAATTCACATCCAACAGTCATTTACAGTCAAAAGATTAAATGTTAAAATTTCATCCATATTGACCATTTTGGGATCGTTCGACATGTCCGGAGTCATCGTTTTTCATCCGAAAATTGATTTTTTGGACTGTACCAAAAATGATTCAAAATGTCAATTGGATCGTGCCTCATGTTGAATAACCACTTTTTAAACCCTCACAGTGACCAAAATTGCCATTTTAACAGAGTTTTGTTTACTCAAAAGCTTCAATTTTGACCCATTTCAGGCACAGAAATGACTTTAAACACACTTATTTTAGTTGACAAAGTCATAATTCACATCCAACAGTCATTTACAGTCAAAAGATTAAATGTTAAAATTTCATCCATATTGACCATTTTGGGATCGTTCGACATGTCCGGAGTCATCGTTTTTCATCCGAAAATTGATTTTTTGGACTGTACCAAAAATGATTCAAAATGTCAATTGGATCATGCCTCATGTTGAATAACCACTTTTTAAACCCTCACAGTGACCAAAATTGCCATTTTTACAGAGTTTTGATTACTCAAAAGCTTCAATTTTTACCCCTTTGAGGCACAGAAATGACTTTAAACTCACTTATTTTAGTTGACAAATTCATAATTCACATCCAACAGTCATTTACAGTCAAAAGATTAAATGTTAAAATTTCATCCATATTGACCATTTTGGGATCGTTCGACATGTCCGGAGTCATCGTTTTTCATCCGAAAATTGATTTTTTGAACTGTACCAAAAATGATTCAAAATGTCAATTGGATCGTGCCTCATGTTGAATAACCACTTTTTAAACCCTCACAGTGACCAAAATTGCCAATTTTACACAGTTTTGCTTACTCAAAAGCTTCAATTTTGACCCATTTCAGGCACAGAAATGACTTTAAACACACTTATTTTAGTTGACAAAGCCATAATTCACATCCAACAGTCATTTAGAGTCAAAAGATTAAATGTTAAAATTTCATCATTATAGACCATTTTGGGAACGTTCGACAGGTCCGGAGTCATCGTTTTTCGTCTGAAAATTGATTTTTTGGACTGTACCAAAAATGATTCAAAATGTCAATTGGATCGTGCCTCATGTTGAATAACCACTTTTTAAACCCTCAGAGTGACCAAAATTGCCATTTTTACAGAGTTTTGATTACTCAAAAGCTTCAAATTTTACCCCTTTGAGGCACAGAAATGACTTTAAACACACTTATTTTAGTTGACAAAGTCATAATTCACATCCAACAGTCATTTACAGTCAAAAGATTAAATGTTAAAATTTCATCCATATTGACCATTTTGGGATCGTTCGACATGTCCGGAGTCATCGTTTTTCATCCGAAAATTGATTTTTTGGACTGTACCAAAAATGATTCAAAATGTCAATTGGATCGTGCCTCATGTTGAATAACCACTTTTTAAACCCTCACAGTGACCAAAATTGCCATTTTTACAGAGTTTTGATTACTCAAAAGCTTCACTTTTGACCCATTTCAGGCACAGAAATGACTTTAAACACACTTATTTTAGTTGACAAAGTCATAATTCACATCCAACAGTCATTTACAGTCAAAAGATTAAATGTTAAAATTTCATCCATATTGACCATTTTGGGATCGTTCGACATGTCCGGAGTCATCGTTTTTCATCCGAAAATTGATTTTTTGGACTGTACCAAAAATGATTCAAAATGTCAATTGGATCGTGCCTCATTTTGAATAACCACTTTTTAAACCCTCAGAGTGACCAAAATTGCCATTTTTACAGAGTTTTGATTACTCAAAAGCTTCAATTTTTACCCCTTTGAGGCACAGAAATGACTTTAAACACACTTATTTTAGTTGACAAAGTCATAATTCACATCCAACAGTCATTTACAGTCAAAAGATTAAATGTTAAAATTTCATCCATATTGACCATTTTGGGATCGTTCGACATGTCCGGAGTCATCGTTTTTCATCCGAAAATTGATTTTTTGGACTGTACCAAAAATGATTCAAAATGTCAATTGGATCGTGCCTCATGTTGAATAACCACTTTTTAAACCCTCACAGTGACCAAAATTGCCATTTTTACAGAGTTTTGATTACTCAAAAGCTTCACTTTTGACCCATTTCAGGCACAGAAATGACTTTAAACACACTTATTTTAGTTGACAAAGTCATAATTCACATCCAACAGTCATTTACAGTCAAAAGATTAAATGTTAAAATTTCATCCATATTGACCATTTTGGGATCGTTCGACATGTCCGGAGTCATCGTTTTTCATCCGAAAATTGATTTTTTGGACTGTACCAAAAATGATTCAAAATGTCAATTAGATCGTGCCTCATGTTGAATAACCACTTTTTAAACCCTCACAGTGACCAAAATTGCCATTTTTACAGAGTTTTGCTTACTCAAAAGCTTCAATTTTGACCCGTTTCAGGCACAGAAATGACTTTAAACACACTTATTTTAGTTGACAAAGTCATTATTCACATCCAACAGTCATTTAGAGTCAAAAGATTAAATGTTAAAATTATATCCATATTGACCATTTTGGGATCGTTCGACATGTCCGGAGTCATCGTTTTTGATCCGAAAATTGATTTTTTGGACTGTACCAAAAATGATTCAAAATGTCAATTGGATCGTGCCTCATGTTGAATAACCACTTTTTAAACCCTCACAGTGACCAAAATTGCCATTTTTACAGAGTTTTGATTACTCAAAAGCTTCAATTTTGACCCATTTCAGGCACAGAAATGACTTTAAACACACTTATTTTAGTTGACAAAGTCATAATTCACATCCAACAGTCATTTACAGTCAAAAGATTAAATGTTAAAATTTCATCCATATTGACCATTTTGGGATCGTTCGACATGTCCGGAGTCATCGTTTTTCATCCGAAAATTGATTTTTTGGACTGTACCAAAAATGATTCAAAATGTCAATTGGATCGTGCCTCATGTTGAATAACCACTTTTTAAACCCTCACAGTGACCAAAATTGCCAATTTTACAGAGTTTTGCTTACACAAAAGCTTCAATTTTGACCCGTTTCAGGCACAGAAATGACTTTAAACACACTTATTTTAGTTGACAAAGTCATTATTCACATCCAACAGTCATTTAGAGTCAAAAGATTAAATGTTAAAATTTCATCCATATTGACCATTTTGGGATCGTTCGACATGTCCGGAGTCATCGTTTTTCATCCGAAAATTGATTTTTTGGACTGTACCAAAAATGATTCAAAATGTCAATTGGATCGTGCCTCATGTTGAATAACCACTTTTTAAACCCTCACAGTGACCAAAATTGCCATTTTAACAGAGTTTTGTTTACTCAAAAGCTTCAATTTTGACCCATTTCAGGCACAGAAATGACTTTAAACACACTTATTTTAGTTGACAAAGTCATAATTCACATCCAACAGTCATTTACAGTCAAAAGATTAAATGTTAAAATTTCATCCATATTGACCATTTTGGGATCGTTCGACATGTCCGGAGTCATCGTTTTTCATCCGAAAATTGATTTTTTGGACTGTACCAAAAATGATTCAAAATGTCAATTGGATCATGCCTCATGTTGAATAACCACTTTTTAAACCCTCACAGTGACCAAAATTGCCATTTTTACAGAGTTTTGATTACTCAAAAGCTTCAATTTTTACCCCTTTGAGGCACAGAAATGACTTTAAACTCACTTATTTTAGTTGACAAATTCATAATTCACATCCAACAGTCATTTACAGTCAAAAGATTAAATGTTAAAATTTCATCCATATTGACCATTTTGGGATCGTTCGACATGTCCGGAGTCATCGTTTTTCATCCGAAAATTGATTTTTTGAACTGTACCAAAAATGATTCAAAATGTCAATTGGATCGTGCCTCATGTTGAATAACCACTTTTTAAACCCTCACAGTGACCAAAATTGCCAATTTTACACAGTTTTGCTTACTCAAAAGCTTCAATTTTGACCCATTTCAGGCACAGAAATGACTTTAAACACACTTATTTTAGTTGACAAAGCCATAATTCACATCCAACAGTCATTTAGAGTCAAAAGATTAAATGTTAAAATGTCATCATTATAGACCATTTTGGGAACGTTCGACAGGTCCGGAGTCATCGTTTTTCGTCTGAAAATTGATTTTTTGGACTGTACCAAAAATGATTCAAAATGTCAATTGGATCGTGCCTCATGTTGAATAACCACTTTTTAAACCCTCAGAGTGACCAAAATTGCCATTTTTACAGAGTTTTGATTACTCAAAAGCTTCAAATTTTACCCCTTTGAGGCACAGAAATGACTTTAAACACACTTATTTTAGTTGACAAAGTCATAATTCACATCCAACAGTCATTTACAGTCAAAAGATTAAATGTTAAAATTTAATCCATATTGACCATTTTGGGATCGTTCGACATGTCCGGAGTCATCGTTTTTCATCCGAAAATTGATTTTTTGGACTGTACCAAAAATGATTCAAAATGTCAATTGGATCGTGCCTCATGTTGAATAACCACTTTTTAAACCCTCACAGTGACCAAAATTGCCATTTTTACAGAGTTTTGATTACTCAAAAGCTTCACTTTTGACCCATTTCAGGCACAGAAATGACTTTAAACACACTTATTTTAGTTGACAAAGTCATAATTCACATCCAACAGTCATTTACAGTCAAAAGATTAAATGTTAAAATTTCATCCATATTGACCATTTTGGGATCGTTCGACATGTCCGGAGTCATCGTTTTTCATCCGAAAATTGATTTTTTGGACTGTACCAAAAATGATTCAAAATGTCAATTGGATCGTGCCTCATTTTGAATAACCACTTTTTAAACCCTCAGAGTGACCAAAATTGCCATTTTTACAGAGTTTTGATTACTCAAAAGCTTCAATTTTTACCCCTTTGAGGCACAGAAATGACTTTAAACACACTTATTTTAGTTGACAAAGTCATAATTCACATCCAACAGTCATTTACAGTCAAAAGATTAAATGTTAAAATTTCATCCATATTGACCATTTTGGGATCGTTCGACATGTCCGGAGTCATCGTTTTTCATCCGAAAATTGATTTTTTGGACTGTACCAAAAATGATTCAAAATGTCAATTGGATCGTGCCTCATGTTGAATAACCACTTTTTAAACCCTCACAGTGACCAAAATTGCCATTTTTACAGAGTTTTGATTACTCAAAAGCTTCACTTTTGACCCATTTCAGGCACAGAAATGACTTTAAACACACTTATTTTAGTTGACAAAGTCATAATTCACATCCAACAGTCATTTACAGTCAAAAGATTAAATGTTAAAATTTCATCCATATTGACCATTTTGGGATCGTTCGACATGTCCGGAGTCATCGTTTTTCATCCGAAAATTGATTTTTTGGACTGTACCAAAAATGATTCAAAATGTCAATTAGATCGTGCCTCATGTTGAATAACCACTTTTTAAACCCTCACAGTGACCAAAATTGCCATTTTTACAGAGTTTTGCTTACTCAAAAGCTTCAATTTTGACCCGTTTCAGGCACAGAAATGACTTTAAACACACTTATTTTAGTTGACAAAGTCATAATTCACATCCAACAGTCATTTACAGTCAAAAGATTAAATGTTAAAATTTCATCCATATTGACCATTTTGGGATCGTTCGACATGTCCGGAGTCATCGTTTTTCATCCGAAAATTGATTTTTTGGACTGTACCAAAAATGATTCAAAATGTCAATTGGATCGTGCCTCATGTTGAATAACCACTTTTTAAACCCTCACAGTGACCAAAATTGCCAATTTTACAGAGTTTTGCTTACACAAAAGCTTCAATTTTGACCCGTTTCAGGCACAGAAATGACTTTAAACACACTTATTTTAGTTGACAAAGTCATTATTCACATCCAACAGTCATTTAGAGTCAAAAGATTAAATGTTAAAATTTCATCCATATTGACCATTTTGGGATCGTTCGACATGTCCGGAGTCATCGTTTTTCATCCGAAAATTGATTTTTTGGACTGTACCAAAAATGATTCAAAATGTCAATTGGATTGTGCCTCATGTTGAATAACCACTTTTTAAACCCTCACAGTGACCAAAATTGCCATTTTTACAGAGTTTTGATTACTCAAAAGCTTCAATTTTGACCCATTTCAGGCACAGAAATGACTTTAAACACACTTATTTTAGTTGACAAAGTCATAATTCACATCCAACAGTCATTTACAGTCAAAAGATTAAATGTTAAAATTTCATCCATATTGACCATTTTGGGATCGTTCGACATGTCCGGAGTCATCGTTTTTCATCCGAAAATTGATTTTTTGGACTGTACCAAAAATGATTCAAAATGTCAATTGGATCGTGCCTCATGTTGAATAACCACTTTTTAAACCCTCACAGTGACCAAAATTGCCATTTTTACAGAGTTTTGCTTACTCAAAAGCTTCAATTTTGACCCATTTCAGGCACAGAAATGACTTTAAACACACTTATTTTAGTTGACAAAGTCATAATTCACATCCAACAGTCATTTACAGTCAAAAGATTAAATGTTAAAATTTCATCCATATTGACCATTTTGGGATCGTTCGACATGTCCGGAGTCATCGTTTTTCATCCGAAAATTGATTTTTTGGACTGTACCAAAAATGATTCAAAATGTCAATTTGATCATGCCTCATGTTGAATAACCACTTTTTAAACCCTCACAGTGACCAAATTTGCCATTTTTACAGAGTTTTGATTACTCAAAAGCTTCAATTTTGACCCATTTCAGGCACAGAAATGACTTTAAACACACTTATTTTAGTTGACAAAGCCATAATTCACATCCAACAGTCATTTAGAGTCAAAAGATTAAATGTTAAAATTTCATCATTATAGACCATTTTGGGAACGTTCGACAGGTCCGGGGTCATCGTTTTTCGTCTGAAAATTGATTTTTTGGACTGTACCAAAAATGATTCAAAATGTCAATTGGATCGTGCCTCATGTTGAATAACCACTTTTTAAACCCTCAGAGTGACCAAAATTGCCATTTTTATAGAGTTTTGATTACTCAAAAGCTTCAATTTTTACCCCTTTGAGGCACAGAAATGACTTTAAACACACTTATTTTAGTTGACAAAGTCATAATTCACATCCAACAGTCATTTACAGTCAAAAGATTAAATGTTAAAATTTCATCCATATTGACCATTTTGGGATCGTTCGACATGTCCGGAGTCATCGTTTTTCATCCGAAAATTGATTTTTTGGACTGTACCAAAAATGATTCAAAATGTCAATTAGATCGTGCCTCATGTTGAATAACCACTTTTTAAACCCTCACAGTGACCAAAATTGCCATTTTTACAGAGTTTTGCTTACTCAAAAGCTTCAATTTTGACCCATTTCAGGCACAGAAATGACTTTAAACACACTTATTTTAGTTGACAAAGTCATAATTCACATCCAACAGTCATTTACAGTCAAAAGATTAAATGTTAAAATTTCATCCATATTGACCATTTTGGGATCGTTCGACATGTCCGGAGTCATCGTTTTTCATCCGAAAATTGATTTTTTGGACTGTACCAAAAATGATTCAAAATGTCAATTGGATCGTGCCTCATGTTGAATAACCACTTTTTAAACCCTCACAGTGACCAAAATTGCCATTTTTACAGAGTTTTGCTTACTCAAAAGCTTCAATTTTGACCCATTTCAGGCACAGAAATGACTTTAAACACACTTATTTTAGTTGACAAAGTCATAATTCACATCCAACAGTCATTTACAGTCAAAAGATTAAATGTTAAAATTTCATCCATATTGACCATTTTGGGATCGTTCGACATGTCCGGAGTCATCGTTTTTCATCCGAAAATTGATTTTTTGGACTGTACCAAAAATGATTCAAAATGTCAATTGGATCGTGCCTCATGTTGAATAACCACTTTTTAAACCCTCACAGTGACCAAAATTGCCATTTTTACACAGTTTTGCTTACTCAAAAGCTTCAATTTTGACCCATTTCAGGCACAGAAATGACTTTAAACACACTTATTTTAGTTGACAAAGTTATAATTCACATCCAACAGTCATTTACAGTCAAAAGATTAAATGTTAAAATTTCATCCATATTGACAATTTTGGGATCGTTCGACATGTCCGGAGTCATCGTTTTTCATCCGAAAATTGATTTTTTGGACTGTACCAAAAATGATTCAAAATGTCAATTAGATCGTGCCTCATGTTGAATAACCACTTTTTAAACCCTCACAGTGACCAAAATTGCCATTTTTACAGAGTTTTGCTTACTCAAAAGCTTCAATTTTGACCCATTTCAGGCACAGAAATGACTTTAAACACACTTATTTTAGTTGACAAAGTCATAATTCACATCCAACAGTCATTTACAGTCAAAAGATTAAATGTTAAAATTTCATCCATATTGACCATTTTGGGATCGTTCGACATGTCCGGAGTCATCGTTTTTCATCCGAAAATTGATTTTTTGGACTGTACCAAAAATGATTCAAAATGTCAATTGGATCGTGCCTCATGTTGAATAACCACTTTTTAAACCCTCACAGTGACCAAAATTGCCATTTTTACAGAGTTTTGCTTACTCAAAAGCTTCAATTTTGACCGATTTCAGGCACAGAAATGACTTTAAACACACTTTTTTTAGTTGACAAAGCCATAATTCACATCCAACAGTCATTTAGAGTCAAAAGATTAAATGTTAAAATTTCATCATTATAGACCATTTTGGGAACGTTCGACAGGTCCGGAGTCATCGTTTTTCGTCTAAAAATTGATTTTTTGGACTGTACCAAAAATGATTCAAAATGTCAATTGGATCGTGCCTCATGTTGAATAACCACTTTTTAAACCCTCACAGTGACCAAAATTGCCATTTTTACAGAGTTTTGATTACTCAAAAGCTTCAATTTTGACCCATTTCAGGCACAGAAATGACTTTAAACACACTTATTTTACTTGACAAAGTCATAATTCACATCCAACAGTCATTTACAGTCAAAAGATCAAATGTTAAAATTTCATCCATATTGACCATTTTGGGATCGTTCGACATGTCCGGAGTCATCGTTTTTCATCCGAAAATTGATTTTTTGGACTGTACCAAAAATGATTCAAAATGTCAATTGGATCGTGCCTCATGTTGAATAACCACTTTTTAAACCCTCACAGTGACCAAAATTGCCATTTTTACAGAGTTTTGATTACTCAAAAGCTTCAATTTTGACCCATTTCAGGCACAGAAATGACTTTAAACACACTTATTTTAGTTGACAAAGTCATAATTCACATCCAACAGTCATTTACAGTCAAAAGATTAAATGTTAAAATTTCATCCATATTGACCATTTTGGGATCGTTCGACATGTCCGGAGTCATCGTTTTTCATCCGAAAATTGATTTTTTGGACTGTACCAAAAATGATTCAAAATGTCAATTCGATCGTGCCTCATGTTGAATAACCACTTTTTAAACCCTCACAGTGACCAAAATTGCCATTTTTACAGAGTTTTGCTTACTCAAAAGCTTCAATTTTGACCCATTTCAGGCACAGAAATGACTTTAAACACACTTATTTTAGTTGACAAAGTCATAATTCACATCCAACAGTCATTTACAGTCAAAAGATTAAATGTTAAAATTTCATCCATATTGACCATTTTGGGATCGTTCGACATGTCCGAAGTCATCGTTTTTCATCCGAAAATTGATTTTTTGAACTGTACCAAAAATGATTCAAAATGTCAATTGGATCGTGCCTCATGTTGAATAACCACTTTTTAAACCCTCACAGTGACCAAAATTGCCAATTTTACACAGTTTTGCTTACTCAAAAGCTTCAATTTTGACCGATTTCAGGCACAGAAATGACTTTAAACACACTTTTTTTAGTTGACAAAGCCATAATTCACATCCAACAGTCATTTAGAGTCAAAAGATTAAATGTTAAAATTTCATCATTATAGACCATTTTGGGAACGTTCGACAGGTCCGGAGTCATCGTTTTTCGACTGAAAATTGATTTTTTGGACTGTACCAAAAATGATTCAAAATGTCAATTGGATCGTGCCTCATGTTGAATAACCACTTTTTAAACCCTCAGAGTGACCAAAATTGCCATTTTTACAGAGTTTTGATTACTCAAAAGCTTCAATTTTTACCCCTTTGAGGCACAGAAATGACTTTAAACACACTTATTTTAGTTGACAAATCATAATTCACATCCAACAGTCATTTACAGTCAAAAGATTAAATGTTAAAATTTCATCCATATTGACCATTTTGGGATCGTTCGACATGTCCGGAGTCATTGTTTTTCATCCGAAAATTGATTTTTTGGACTGTACCAAAAATGATTCAAAATGTCAATTGGATCGTGCCTCATGTTGAATAACCACTTTTTAAACCCTCACAGTGACCAAAATTGCCATTTTTACAGAGTTTTGATTACTCAAAAGCTTCAATTTTGACCCATTTCAGGCACAGAAATGACTTTAAACACACTTATTTTAGTTGACAAAGTCATAATTCACATCCAACAGTCATTTACAGTCAAAAGATTAAATGTTAAAATTTCATCCATATTGACCATTTTGGGATCGTTCGACATGTCCGGAGTCATCGTTTTTCATCCGAAAATTGATTTTTTGGACTGTACCAAAAATGATTCAAAATGTCAATTGGATCGTGCCTCATGTTGAATAACCACTTTTTAAACCCTCACAGTGACCAAAATTGCCATTTTTACAGAGTTTTGCTTACTCAAAAGCTTCAATTTTGACCCATTTCAGGCACAGAAATGACTTTAAACACACTTATTTTAGTTGACAAAGTCATAATTCACATCCAACAGTCATTTACAGTCAAAAGATTAAATGTTAAAATTTCATCCATATTGACCATTTTGGGATCGTTCGACATGTCCGGAGTCATCGTTTTTCATCCGAAAATTGATTTTTTGAACTGTACCAAAAATGATTCAAAATGTCAATTGGATCGTGCCTCATGTTGAATAACCACTTTTTAAACCCTCACAGTGACCAAAATTGCCAATTTTACACAGTTTTGCTTACTCAAAAGCTTCAATTTTGACCGATTTCAGGCACAGAAATGACTTTAAACACACTTTTTTTAGTTGACAAAGCCATAATTCACATCCAACAGTCATTTAGAGTCAAAAGATTAAATGTTAAAATTTCATCATTATAGACCATTTTGGGAACGTTCGACAGGTCCGGAGTCATCGTTTTTCGACTGAAAATTGATTTTTTGGACTGTACCAAAAATGATTCAAAATGTCATTTGGATCGTGCCTCATGTTGAATAACCACTTTTTGAACCCTCAGAGTGACCAAAATTGCCATTTTTACAGAGTTTTGATTACTCAAAAGCTTCAATTTTTACCCCTTTGAGGCACAGAAATGACTTTAAACACACTTATTTTAGTTGACAAAGTCATAATTCACATCCAACAGTCATTTACAGTCAAAAGATTAAATGTTAAAATTTCATCCATATTGACCATTTTGGGATCGTTCGACATGTCCGGAGTCATCGTTTTTCATCCGAAAATTGATTTTTTGGACTGTACCAAAAATGATTCAAAATGTCAATTGGATCGTGCCTCATTTTGAATAACCACTTTTTAAACCCTCACAGTGACCAAAATTGCCAATTTTACAGAGTTTTGCTTACACAAAAGCTTCAATTTTGACCCGTTTCAGGCACAGAAATGACTTTAAACACACTTATTTTAGTTGACAAAGTCATTATTCACATCCAACAGTCATTTAGAGTCAAAAGATTAAATGTTAAAATTTCATCATTATAGACCATTTTGGGAATGTTCGACAGGTCCGGAGTCATCGTTTTTCGTCTGAAAATTGATTTTTTGGACTGTACCAAAAATGATTCAAAATGTCAATTGGATCGTGCCTCATGTTGAATAACCACTTTTTAAACCCTCACAGTGACCAAAATTGCCAATTTTACACAGTTTTGCTTACTCAAAAGCTTCAATTTTGACCCATTTCAGGCACAGAAATGACTTTAAACACACTTATTTTAGTTGACAAAGCCATAATTCACATCCAACAGTCATTTACAGTCAAAAGATTAAATGTTAAAATTTCATCATTATAGACCATTTTGGGAACGTTCGACAGGTCCGGAGTCATCGTTTTTCGTCTGAAAATTGATTTTTTGGACTGTACCAAAAATGATTCAAAATGTCAATTGGATCGTGCCTCATGTTGAATAACCACTTTTTAAACCCTCAGAGTGACCAAAATTGCCATTTTTACAGAGTTTTGATTACTCAAAAGCTTCAATTTTTACCCCTTTGAGGCACAGAAATGACTTTAAACACACTTATTTTAGTTGACAAAGTCATAATTCACATCCAACAGTCATTTACAGTCAAAAGATTAAATGTTAAAATTTCATCCATATTGACCATTTTGGGATCGTTCGACATGTCCGGAGTCATCGTTTTTCATCCGAAAATTGATTTTTTGGACTGTACCAAAAATGATTCAAAATGTCAATTGGATCGTGCCTCATGTTGAATAACCACGTTTTAAACCCTCACAGTGACCAAAATTGCCATTTTTACAGAGTTTTGATTACTCAAAAGCTTCACTTTTGACCCATTTCAGGCACAGAAATGACTTTAAACACACTTATTTTAGTTGACAAAGTCATAATTCACATCCAACAGTCATTTACAGTCAAAAGATTAAATGTTAAAATTTCATCCATATTGACCATTTTGGGATCGTTCGACATGTCCGGAGTCATCGTTTTTCATCCGAAAATTGATTTTTTGGACTGTACCAAAAATGATTCAAAATGTCAATTGGATCGTGCCTCATTTTGAATAACCACTTTTTAAACCCTCAGAGTGACCAAAATTGCCATTTTTACAGAGTTTTGATTACTCAAAAGCTTCAATTTTTACCCCTTTGAGGCACAGAAATGACTTTAAACACACTTATTTTAGTTGACAAAGTCATAATTCACATCCAACAGTCATTTACAGTCAAAAGATTAAATGTTAAAATTTCATCCATATTGACCATTTTGGGATCGTTCGACATGTCCGGAGTCATCGTTTTTCATCCGAAAATTGATTTTTTGGACTGTACCAAAAATGATTCAAAATGTCAATTGGATCGTGCCTCATGTTGAATAACCACTTTTTAAACCCTCACAGTGACCAAAATTGCCATTTTTACAGAGTTTTGATTACTCAAAAGCTTCACTTTTGACCCATTTCAGGCACAGAAATGACTTTAAACACACTTATTTTAGTTGACAAAGTCATAATTCACATCCAACAATCATTTACGGTCAAAAGATTAAATGTTAAAATTTCATCCATATTGACCATTTTGGGATCGTTCGACATGTCCGGAGTCATCGTTTTTCATCCGAAAATTGATTTTTTGGACTGTACCAAAAATGATTCAAAATGTCAATTAGATCGTGCCTCATGTTGAATAACCACTTTTTAAACCCTCACAGTGACCAAAATTGCCATTTTTACAGAGTTTTGCTTACTCAAAAGCTTCAATTTTGACCCGTTTCAGGCACAGAAATGACTTTAAACACACTTATTTTAGTTGACAAAGTCATTATTCACATCCAACAGTCATTTAGAGTCAAAAGATTAAATGTTAAAATTTCATCCATATTGACCATTTTGGGATCGTTCGACATGTCCGGAGTCATCGTTTTTCATCCGAAAATTGATTTTTTGGACTGTACCAAAAATGATTCAAAATGTCAATTGGATCGTGCCTCATGTTGAATAACCACTTTTTAAACCCTCACAGTGACCAAAATTGCCATTTTTACAGAGTTTTGATTACTCAAAAGCTTCAATTTTGACCCATTTCAGGCACAGAAATGACTTTAAACACACTTATTTTAGTTGACAAAGTCATAATTCACATCCAACAGTCATTTACAGTCAAAAGATTAAATGTTAAAATTTCATCCATATTGACCATTTTGGGATCGTTCGACATGTCCGGAGTCATCGTTTTTCATCCGAAAATTGATTTTTTGGACTGTACCAAAAATGATTCAAAATGTCAATTAGATCGTGCCTCATGTTGAATAACCACTTTTTAAACCCTCACAGTGACCAAAATTGCCATTTTTACAGAGTTTTGCTTACTCAAAAGCTTCAATTTTGACCCATTTCAGGCACAGAAATGACTTTAAACACACTTATTTTAGTTGACAAAGTCATAATTCACATCCAACAGTCATTTACAGTCAAAAGATTAAATGTTAGAATTTCATCCATATTGACCATTTTGGGATCGTTCGACATGTCCGGAGTCATCGTTTTTCATCCGAAAATTGATTTTTTGGACTGTACCAAAAATGATTCAAAATGTCAATTGGATCGTGCCTCATGTTAAATAACCACTTTTTAAACCCTCAGAGTGACCAAAATTGCCATTTTTACAGAGTTTTGATTACTCAAAAGCTTCAATTTTGACCCATTTCAGGCACAGAAATGACTTTAAACACACTTATTTTAGTTGACAAAGTCATAATTCACATCCAACAGTCATTTACAGTCAAAAGATTAAATGTTAAAATTTCATCCATATTCACCATTTTGGGATCGTTCGACATGTCCGGAGTCATCGTTTTTCATCCGAAAATTGATTTTTTGGACTGTACCAAAAATGATTCAAAATGTCAATTGGATCGTGCCTCATGTTGAATAACCACTTTTTAAACCCTCACAGTGACCAAAATTGCCAATTTTACACAGTTTTGCTTACTCAAAAGCTTCAATTTTGACCCATTTCAGGCACAGAAATGACTTTAAACACACTTATTTTAGTTGACAAAGCCATAATTCACATCCAACAGTCATTTAGAGTCAAAAGATTAAATGTTAAAATTTCATCATTATAGACCATTTTGGGAACGTTCGACAGGTCCGGAGTCATCGTTTTTCGTCTGAAAATTGATTTTTTGGACTGTACCAAAAATGATTCAAAATGTCAATTGGATCGTGCCTCATGTTGAATAACCACTTTTTAAACCCTCAGAGTGACCAAAATTGCCATTTTTACAGAGTTTTGATTACTCAAAAGCTTCAATTTTTACCCCTTTGAGGCACAGAAATGACTTTAAACACACTTATTTTAGTTGACAAAGTCATAATTCACATCCAACAGTCATTTACAGTCAAAAGATTAAATGTTAAAATTTCATCCATATTGACCATTTTGGGATCGTTCGACATGTCCGGAGTCATCGTTTTTCATCCGAAAATTGATTTTTTGGACTGTACCAAAAATGATTCAAAATGTCAATTGGATCGTGCCTCATTTTGAATAACCACTTTTTAAACCCTCACAGTGACCAAAATTGCCAATTTTACAGAGTTTTGCTTACACAAAAGCTTCAATTTTGACCCGTTTCAGGCACAGAAATGACTTTAAACACACTTATTTTAGTTGACAAAGTCATTATTCACATCCAACAGTCATTTAGAGTCAAAAGATTAAATGTTAAAATTTCATCCATATTGACCATTTTGGGATCGTTCGACATGTCCGGAGTCATCGTTTTTCATCCGAAAATTGATTTTTTGGACTGTACCAAAAATGATTCAAAATGTCAATTGGATTGTGCTTCATGTTGAATAACCACTTTTTAAACCCTCACAGTGACCAAAATTGCCATTTTTACTGAGTTTTGATTACTCAAAAGCTTCAATTTTGACCCATTTCAGGCACAGAAATGACTTTAAACACACTTATTTTAGTTGACAAAGTCATAATTCACATCCAACAGTCATTTACAGTCAAAAGATTAAATGTTAAAATTTCATCCATATTGACCATTTTGGGATCGTTCGACATGTCCGGAGTCATCGTTTTTCATCCGAAAATTGATTTTTTGGACTGTACCAAAAATGATTCAAAATGTCAATTGGATCGTGCCTCATGTTGAATAACCACTTTTTAAACCCTCACAGTGACCAAAATTGCCATTTTTACAGAGTTTTGCTTACTCAAAAGCTTCAATTTTGACCCATTTCAGGCACAGAAATGACTTTAAACACACTTATTTTAGTTGACAAAGTCATAATTCACATCCAACAGTCATTTACAGTCAAAAGATTAAATGTTAAAATTTCATCCATATTGACCATTTTGGGATCGTTCGACATGTCCGGAGTCATCGTTTTTCATCCGAAAATTGATTTTTTGGACTGTACCAAAAATGATTCAAAATGTCAATTTGATCATGCCTCATGTTGAATAACCACTTTTTAAACCCTCACAGTGACCAAATTTGCCATTTTTACAGAGTTTTGATTACTCAAAAGCTTCCATTTTTACCCCTTTGAGGCACAGAAATGACTTCAAACACACTTATTTTAGTTGACAAAGCCATAATTCACATCCAACAGTCATTTAGAGTCAAAAGATTAAATGTTAAAATTTCATCATTATAGACCATTTTGGGAACGTTCGACAGGTCCGGGGTCATCGTTTTTCGTCTGAAAATTGATTTTTTGGACTGTACCAAAAATGATTCAAAATGTCAATTGGATCGTGCCTCATGTTGAATAACCACTTTTTAAACCCTCAGAGTGACCAAAATTGCCATTTTTACAGAGTTTTGATTACTCAAAAGCTTCAATTTTTACCCCTTTGAGGCACAGAAATGACTTTAAACACACTTATTTTAGTTGACAAAGTCATAATTCACATCCAACAGTCATTTACAGTCAAAAGATTAAATGTTAAAATTTCATCCATATTGACCATTTTGGGATCGTTCGACATGTCCGGAGTCATCGTTTTTCATCCGAAAATTGATTTTTTGGACTGTACCAAAAATGATTCAAAATGTCAATTGGATCGTGCCTCATGTTGAATAACCACTTTTTAAACCCTCACAGTGACCAAAATTGCCAATTTTACAGAGTTTTGCTTACACAAAAGCTTCAATTTTGACCCGTTTCAGGCACAGAAATGACTTTAAACACACTTATTTTAGTTGAGAAAGTCATTATTCACATCCAACAGTCATTTAGAGTCAAAAGATTAAATGTTAAAATTTCATCCATATTGACCATTTTGGGATCGTTCGACATGTCCGGAGTCATCGTTTTTCATCCGAAAATTGATTTTTTGGACTGTACCAAAAATGATTCAAAATGTCAATTGGATTGTGCCTCATGTTGAATAACCACTTTTTAAACCCTCACAGTGACCAAAATTGCCATTTTTACAGAGTTTTGATTACTCAAAAGCTTCAATTTTGACCCATTTCAGGCACAGAAATGACTTTAAACACACTTATTTAAGTTGACAAAGTCATAATTCACATCCAACAGTCATTTACAGTCAAAAGATTAAATGTTAAAATTTCATCCATATTGACCATTTTGGGATCGTTCGACATGTCCGGAGTCATCGTTTTTCATCCGAAAATTGATTTTTTGGACTGTACCAAAAATGATTCAAAATGTCAATTGGATCGTGCCTCATGTTGAATAACCACTTTTTAAACCCTCACAGTGACCAAAATTGCCATTTTTACAGAGTTTTGCTTACTCAAAAGCTTCAATTTTGACCCATTTCAGGCACAGAAATGACTTTAAACACACTTATTTTAGTTGACAAAGTCATAATTCACATCCAACAGTCATTTACAGTCAAAAGATTAAATGTTAAAATTTCATCCATATTGACCATTTTGGGATCGTTCGACATGTCCGGAGTCATCGTTTTTCATCCGAAAATTGATTTTTTGGACTGTACCAAAAATGATTCAAAATGTCAATTGGATCGTGCCTCATGTTGAATAACCACTTTTTAAACCCTCACAGTGACCAAAATTGCCATTTTAACAGAGTTTTGCTTACTCAAAAGCTTCAATTTTGACCCATTTCAGGCACAGAAATGACTTTAAACACACTTATTTTAGTTGACAAAGTCATAATTCACATCCAACAGTCATTTACAGTCAAAAGATTAAATGTTAAAATTTCATCCATATTGACCATTTTGGGATCGTTCGACATGTCCGGAGTCATCGTTTTTCATCCGAAAATTGATTTTTTGGACTGTACCAAAAATGATTCAAAATGTCAATTGGATCATGCCTCATGTTGAATAACCACTTTTTAAACCCTCACAGTGACCAAAATTGCCATTTTTACAGAGTTTTGATTACTCAAAAGCTTCAATTTTTACCCCTTTGAGGCACAGAAATGACTTTAAACTCACTTATTTTAGTTGACAAATTCATAATTCACATCCAACAGTCATTTACAGTCAAAAGATTAAATGTTAAAATTTCATCCATATTGACCATTTTGGGATCGTTCGACATGTCCGGAGTCATCGTTTTTCATCCGAAAATTGATTTTTTGAACTGTACCAAAAATGATTCAAAATGTCAATTGGATCGTGCCTCATGTTGAATAACCACTTTTTAAACCCTCACAGTGACCAAAATTGCCAATTTTACACAGTTTTGCTTTCTCAAAAGCTTCAATTTTGACCCATTTCAGGCACAGAAATGACTTTAAACACACTTATTTTAGTTGACAAAGCCATAATTCACATCCAACAGTCATTTAGAGTCAAAAGATTAAATGTTAAAATTTCATCATTATAGACCATTTTGGGAACGTTCGACAGGTCCGGAGTCATCGTTTTTCGTCTGAAAATTGATTTTTTGGACTGTACCAAAAATGATTCAAAATGTCAATTGGATCGTGCCTCATGTTGAATAACCACTTTTTAAACCCTCAGAGTGACCAAAATTGCCATTTTTACAGAGTTTTGATTACTCAAAAGCTTCAATTTTTACCCCTTTGAGGCACAGAAATGACTTTAAACACACTTATTTTAGTTGACAAAGTCATAATTCACATCCAACAGTCATTTACAGTCAAAAGATTAAATGTTAAAATTTCATCCATATTGACCATTTTGGGATCGTTCGACATGTCCGGAGTCATTGTTTTTCATCCGAAAATTGATTTTTTGGACTGTACCAAAAATGATTCAAAATGTCAATTGGATCGTGCCTCATGTTGAATAACCACTTTTTAAACCCTCACAGTGACCAAAATTGCCATTTTTACAGAGTTTTGCTTACTCAAAAGCTTCAATTTTGACCCATTTCAGGCACAGAAATGACTTTAAACACACTTATTTTAGTTGACAAAGTCATAATTCACATCCAACAGTCATTTACAGTCAAAAGATTAAATGTTAAAATTTCATCCATATTGACCATTTTGGGATCGTTCGACATGTCCGGAGTCATCGTTTTTCATCCGAAAATTGATTTTTTGGACTGTACCAAAAATGATTCAAAATGTCAATTTGATCATGCCTCATGTTGAATAACCACTTTTTAAACCCTCACAGTGACCAAATTTGCCATTTTTACAGAGTTTTGATTACTCAAAAGCTTCCATTTTTACCCCTTTGAGGCACAGAAATGACTTTAAACACACTTATTTTAGTTGACAAAGTCATAATTCACATCCAACAGTCATTTACAGTCAAAAGATTAAATGTTAAAATTTCATCCATATTGACCATTTTGGGATCGTTCGACATGTCCGGAGTCATCGTTTTTCATCCGAAAATTGATTTTTTGAACTGTACCAAAAATGATTCAAAATGTCAATTGGATCGTGCCTCATGTTGAATAACCACTATTTAAACCCTCACAGTGACCAAAATTGCCAATTTTACACAGTTTTGCTTACTCAAAAGCTTCAATTTTGACCCATTTCAGGCACAGAAATGACTTTAAACACACTTATTTTAGTTGACAAAGCCATAATTCACATCCAACAGTCATTTAGAGTCAAAAGATTAAATGTTAAAATTTCATCATTATAGACCATTTTGGGAACGTTCGACAGGTCCGGGGTCATCGTTTTTCGTCTGAAAATTGATTTTTTGGACTGTACCAAAAATGATTCAAAATGTCAATTGGATCGTGCCTCATGTTGAATAACCACTTTTTAAACCCTCAGAGTGACCAAAATTGCCATTTTTACAGAGTTTTGATTACTCAAAAGCTTCAATTTTTACCCCTTTGAGGCACAGAAATGACTTTAAACACACTTATTTTAGTTGACAAAGTCATAATTCACATCCAACAGTCATTTACAGTCAAAAGATTAAATGTTAAAATTTCATCCATATTGACCATTTTGGGATCGTTCGACATGTCCGGAGTCATCGTTTTTCATCCGAAAATTGATTTTTTGGACTGTACCAAAAATGATTCAAAATGTCAATTGGATCGTGCCTCATGTTGAATAACCACTTTTTAAACCCTCACAGTGACCAAAATTGCCAATTTTACAGAGTTTTGCTTACACAAAAGCTTCAATTTTGACCCGTTTCAGGCACAGAAATGACTTTAAACACACTTATTTTAGTTGACAAAGTCATTATTCACATCCAACAGTCATTTAGAGTCAAAAGATTAAATGTTAAAATTTCATCCATATTGACCATTTTGGGATCGTTCGACATGTCCGGAGTCATCGTTTTTCATCCGAAAATAGATTTTTTGGACTGTACCAAAAATGATTCAAAATGTCAATTGGATTGTGCCTCATGTTGAATAACCACTTTTTAAACCCTCACAGTGACCAAAATTGCCATTTTTACAGAGTTTTGATTACTCAAAAGCTTCAATTTTGACCCATTTCAGGCACAGAAATGACTTTAAACACACTTATTTAAGTTGACAAAGTCATAATTCACATCCAACAGTCATTTACAGTCAAAAGATTAAATGTTAAAATTTCATCCATATTGACCATTTTGGGATCGTTCGACATGTCCGGAGTCATCGTTTTTCATCCGAAAATTGATTTTTTGGACTGTACCAAAAATGATTCAAAATGTCAATTGGATCGTGCCTCATGTTGAATAACCACTTTTTAAACCCTCACAGTGACCAAAATTGCCATTTTTACAGAGTTTTGCTTACTCAAAAGCTTCAATTTTGACCCATTTCAGGCACAGAAATGACTTTAAACACACTTATTTTAGTTGACAAAGTCATAATTCACATCCAACAGTCATTTACAGTCAAAAGATTAAATGTTAAAATTTCATCCATATTGACCATTTTGGGATCGTTCGACATGTCCGGAGTCATCGTTTTTCATCCGAAAATTGATTTTTTGGACTGTACCAAAAATGATTCAAAATGTCAATTGGATCGTGCCTCATGTTGAATAACCACTTTTTAAACCCTCACAGTGACCAAAATTGCCATTTTAACAGAGTTTTGCTTACTCAAAAGCTTCAATTTTGACCCATTTCAGGCACAGAAATGACTTTAAACACACTTATTTTAGTTGACAAAGTCATAATTCACATCCAACAGTCATTTACAGTCAAAAGATTAAATGTTAAAATTTCATCCATATTGACCATTTTGGGATCGTTCGACATGTCCGGAGTCATCGTTTTTCATCCGAAAATTGATTTTTTGGACTGTACCAAAAATGATTCAAAATGTCAATTGGATCATGCCTCATGTTGAATAACCACTTTTTAAACCCTCACAGTGACCAAAATTGCCATTTTTACAGAGTTTTGATTACTCAAAAGCTTCAATTTTTACCCCTTTGAGGCACAGAAATGACTTTAAACTCACTTATTTTAGTTGACAAATTCATAATTCACATCCAACAGTCATTTACAGTCAAAAGATTAAATGTTAAAATTTCATCCATATTGACCATTTTGGGATCGTTCGACATGTCCGGAGTCATCGTTTTTCATCCGAAAATTGATTTTTTGAACTGTACCAAAAATGATTCAAAATGTCAATTGGATCGTGCCTCATGTTGAATAACCACTTTTTAAACCCTCACAGTGACCAAAATTGCCAATTTTACACAGTTTTGCTTACTCAAAAGCTTCAATTTTGACCCATTTCAGGCACAGAAATGACTTTAAACACACTTATTTTAGTTGACAAAGCCATAATTCACATCCAACAGTCATTTAGAGTCAAAAGATTAAATGTTAAAATTTCATCATTATAGACCATTTTGGGAACGTTCGACAGGTCCGGAGTCATCGTTTTTCGTCTGAAAATTGATTTTTTGGACTGTACCAAAAATGATTCAAAATGTCAATTGGATCGTGCCTCATGTTGAATAACCACTTTTTAAACCCTCAGAGTGACCAAAATTGCCATTTTTACAGAGTTTTGATTACTCAAAAGCTTCAATTTTTACCCCTTTGAGGCACAGAAATGACTTTAAACACACTTATTTTAGTTGACAAAGTCATAATTCACATCCAACAGTCATTTACAGTCAAAAGATTAAATGTTAAAATTTCATCCATATTGACCATTTTGGGATCGTTCGACATGTCCGGAGTCATTGTTTTTCATCCGAAAATTGATTTTTTGGACTGTACCAAAAATGATTCAAAATGTCAATTGGATCGTGCCTCATGTTGAATAACCACTTTTTAAACCCTCACAGTGACCAAAATTGCCATTTTTACAGAGTTTTGATTACTCAAAAGCTTCAATTTTGACCCATTTCAGGCACAGAAATGACTTTAAACACACTTATTTTAGTTGACAAAGTCATAATTCACATCCAACAGTCATTTACAGTCAAAAGATTAAATGTTAAAATTTCATCCATATTGACCATTTTGGGATCGTTCGACATGTCCGGAGTCATCGTTTTTCATCCGAAAATTGGTTTTTTGGACTGTACCAAAAATGATTCAAAATGTCAATTGGATCGTGCCTCATGTTGAATAACCACTTTTTAAACCCTCACAGTGACCAAAATTGCCATTTTTACAGAGTTTTGCTTACTCAAAAGCTTCAATTTTGACCCATTTCAGGCACAGAAATGACTTTAAACACACTTATTTTAGTTGACAAAGTCATAATTCACATCCAACAGTCATTTACAGTCAAAAGATTAAATGTTAAAATTTCATCCATATTGACCATTTTGGGATCGTTCGACATGTCCGGAGTCATCGTTTTTCATCCGAAAATTGATTTTTTGAACTGTACCAAAAATGATTCAAAATGTCAATTGGATCGTGCCTCATGTTGAATAACCACTTTTTAAACCCTCACAGTGACCAAAATTGCCAATTTTACACAGTTTTGCTTACTCAAAAGCTTCAATTTTGACCGATTTCAGGCACAGAAATGACTTTAAACACACTTTTTTTAGTTGACAAAGCCATAATTCACATCCAACAGTCATTTAGAGTCAAAAGATTAAATGTTAAAATTTCATCATTATAGACCATTTTGGGAACGTTCGACAGGTCCGGAGTCATCGTTTTTCGACTGAAAATTGATTTTTTGGACTGTACCAAAAATGATTCAAAATGTCAATTGGATCGTGCCTCATGTTGAATAACCACTTTTTAAACCCTCAGAGTGACCAAAATTGCCATTTTTACAGAGTTTTGATTACTCAAAAGCTTCAATTTTTACCCCTTTGAGGCACAGAAATGACTTTAAACACACTTATTTTAGTTGACAAAGTCATAATTCACATCCAACAGTCATTTACAGTCAAAAGATTAAATGTTAAAATTTCATCCATATTGACCATTTTGGGATCGTTCGACATGTCCGGAGTCATCGTTTTTCATCCGAAAATTGATTTTTTGGACTGTACCAAAAATGATTCAAAATGTCAATTGGATCGTGCCTCATTTTGAATAACCACTTTTTAAACCCTCACAGTGACCAAAATTGCCAATTTTACAGAGTTTTGCTTACACAAAAGCTTCAATTTTGACCCGTTTCAGGCACAGAAATGACTTTAAACACACTTATTTTAGTTGACAAAGTCATTATTCACATCCAACAGTCATTTAGAGTCAAAAGATTAAATGTTAAAATTTCATCATTATAGACCATTTTGGGAACGTTCGACAGGTCCGGAGTCATCGTTTTTCGTCTGAAAATTGATTTTTTGGACTGTACCAAAAATGATTCAAAATGTCAATTGGATCGTGCCTCATGTTGAATAACCACTTTTTAAACCCTCACAGTGACCAAAATTGCCATTTTTACAGAGTTTTGATTACTCAAAAGCTTCACTTTTGACCCATTTCAGGCACAGAAATGACTTTAAACACACTTATTTTAGTTGACAAAGTCATAATTCACATCCAACAGTCATTTACAGTCAAAAGATTAAATGTTAAAATTTCATCCATATTGACCATTTTGGGATCGTTCGACATGTCCGGAGTCATCGTTTTTCATCCGAAAATTGATTTTTTGGACTGTACCAAAAATGATTCAAAATGTCAATTGGATCGTGCCTCATTTTGAATAACCACTTTTTAAACCCTCAGAGTGACCAAAATTGCCATTTTTACAGAGTTTTGATTACTCAAAAGCTTCAATTTTTACTCCTTTGAGGCACAGAAATGACTTTAAACACACTTATTTTAGTTGACAAAGTCATAATTCACATCCAACAGTCATTTACAGTCAAAAGATTAAATGTTAAAATTTCATCCATATTGACCATTTTGGGATCGTTCGACATGTCCGGAGTCATCGTTTTTCATCCGAAAATTGATTTTTTGGACTGTACCAAAAATGATTCAAAATGTCAATTGGATCGTGCCTCATGTTGAATAACCACTTTTTAAACCCTCACAGTGACCAAAATTGCCATTTTTACAGAGTTTTGATTACTCAAAAGCTTCACTTTTGACCCATTTCAGGCACAGAAATGACTTTAAACACACTTATTTTAGTTGACAAAGTCATAATTCACATCCAACAGTCATTTACAGTCAAAAGATTAAATGTTAAAATTTCATCCATATTGACCATTTTGGGATCGTTCGACATGTCCGGAGTCATCGTTTTTCATCCGAAAATTGATTTTTTGGACTGTACCAAAAATGATTCAAAATGTCAATTAGATCGTGCCTCATGTTGAATAACCACTTTTTAAACCCTCACAGTGACCAAAATTGCCATTTTTACAGAGTTTTGCTTACTCAAAAGCTTCAATTTTGACCCATTTCAGGCACAGAAATGACTTTAAACACACTTATTTTAGTTGACAAAGTCATAATTCACATCCAACAGTCATTTACAGTCAAAAGATTAAATGTTAGAATTTCATCCATATTGACCATTTTGGGATCGTTCGACATGTCCGGAGTCATCGTTTTTCATCCGAAAATTGATTTTTTGGACTGTACCAAAAATGATTCAAAATGTCAATTGGATCGTGCCTCATGTTGAATAACCACTTTTTAAACCCTCACAGTGACCAAAATTGCCATTTTTACAGAGTTTTGCTTACTCAAAGGCTTCAATTTTGACCCATTTCAGGCACAGAAATGACTTTAAACACACTTATTTTAGTTGACAAAGTCATAATTCACATCCAACAGTCATTTACAGTCAAAAGATTAAATGTTAAAATTTCATCCATATTGACCATTTTGGGATCGTTCGACATGTCCGGAGTCATCGTTTTTCATCCGAAAATAGATTTTTTGAACTGTACCAAAAATGATTCAAAATGTCAATTGGATCGTGCCTCATGTTGAATAACCACTTTTTAAACCCTCACAGTGACCAAAATTGCCATTTTTACAGAGTTTTGCTTACTCAAAAGCTTCAATTTTGACCCATTTCAGGCACAGAAATGACTTTAAACACACTTATTTTAGTTGACAAAGTCATAATTCACATCCAACAGTCATTTACAGTCAAAAGATTAAATGTTAAAATTTCATCCATATTGACCATTTTGGGATCGTTCGACATGTCCGGAGTCATCGTTTTTCATCCGAAAATTGATTTTTTGAACTGTACCAAAAATGATTCAAAATGTCAATTGGATCGTGCCTCATGTTGAATAACCACTTTTTAAACCCTCACAGTGACCAAAATTGCCAATTTTACACAGTTTTGCTTACTCAAAAGCTTCAATTTTGACCGATTTCAGGCACAGAAATGACTTTAAACACACTTTTTTTAGTTGACAAAGCCATAATTCACATCCAACAGTCATTTAGAGTCAAAAGATTAAATGTTAAAATTTCATCATTATAGACCATTTTGGGAACGTTCGACAGGTCCGGAGTCATCGTTTTTCGACTGAAAATTGATTTTTTGGACTGTACCAAAAATGATTCAAAATGTCAATTGGATCGTGCCTCATGTTGAATAACCACTTTTTAAACCCTCAGAGTGACCAAAATTGCCATTTTTACAGAGTTTTGATTACTCAAAAGCTTCACTTTTGACCCATTTCAGGCACAGAAATGACTTTAAACACACTTATTTTAGTTGACAAAGTCATAATTCACATCCAACAGTCATTTACAGTCAAAAGATTAAATGTTAAAATTTCATCCATATTGACCATTTTGGGATCGTTCGACATGTCCGGAGTCATCGTTTTTCATCCGAAAATTGATTTTTTGGACTGTACCAAAAATGATTCAAAATGTCAATTGGATGGTGCCTCATTTTGAATAACCACTTTTTAAACCCTCACAGTGACCAAAATTGCCAATTTTACAGAGTTTTGCTTACACAAAACCTTCAATTTTGACCCGTTTCAGGCACAGAAATGACTTTAAACACACTTATTTTAGTTGACAAAGTCATTATTCACATCCAACAGTCATTTAGAGTCAAAAGATTAAATGTTAAAATTTCATCCATATTGACCATTTTGGGATCGTTCGACATGTCCGGAGTCATCGTTTTTCATCCGAAAATTGATTTTTTGGACTGTACCAAAAATTATTCAAAATGTCAATTGGATCGTGCCTCATGTTGAATAACCACTTTTTAAACCCTCACAGTGACCAAAATTGCCATTTTTACAGAGTTTTGATTACTCAAAAGCTTCAATTTTGACCCATTTCAGGCACAGAAATGACTTTAAACACACTTATTTTAGTTGACTAAGTCATAATTCACATCCAACAGTCATTTTCAGTCAAAAGATTAAATGTTAAAATTTCATCCATATTGACCATTTTGGGATCGTTCGACATGTCCGGAGTCATCGTTTTTCATCCGAAAATTGATTTTTTGGACTGTACCAAAAATGATTCAAAATGTCAATTAGATCGTGCCTCATGTTGAATAACCACTTTTTAAACCCTCACAGTGACCAAAATTGCCATTTTTACAGAGTTTTACTTACTCAAAAGCTTCAATTTTGACCCATTTCAGGCACAGAAATGACTTTAAACACACTTATTTTAGTTGACAAAGTCATAATTCACATCCAACAGTCATTTACAGTCAAAAGATTAAATGTTAAAATTTCATCCATATTGACCATTTTGGGATCGTTCGACATGTCCGGAGTCATCGTTTTTCATCCGAAAAATGATTTTTTGGACTGTACCAAAAATGATTCAAAATGTCAATTGGATCGTGCCTCATGTTGAATAACCACTTTTTAAACCCTCACAGTGACCAAAATTGCCAATTTTACACAGTTTTGCTTACTCAAAAGCTTCAATTTTGACCCATTTCAGGCACAGAAATGACTTTAAACACACTTATTTTAGTTGACAAAGCCATAATTCACATCCAACAGTCATTTAGAGTCAAAAGATTAAATGTTAAAATTTCATAATTATAGACCATTTTGGGAACGTTCGACATGTCCGGAGTCATCGTTTTTCGTCTGAAAATTGATTTTTTGGACTGTACCAAAAATGATTCAAAATGTCAATTGGATCGTGCCTCATGTTGAATAACCACTTTTTAAACCCTCAGAGTGACCAAAATTGCCATTTTTACAGAGTTTTGATTACTCAAAAGCTTCAATTTTTACCCCTTTGAGGCACAGAAATGACTTTAAACACACTTATTTTAGTTGACAAGGTCATAATTCACATCCAACAGTCATTTACAGTCAAAAGATTAAATGTTAAAATTTCATCCATATTGACCATTTTGGGATCGTTCGACATGTCCGGAGTCATCGTTTTTCATCCGAAAATTGATTTTTTGGACTGTACCAAAAATGATTCAAAATGTCAATTGGATCGTGCCTCATGTTGAATAACCACTTTTTAAACCCTCACAGTGACCAAAATTGCCATTTTTACAGAGTTTTGATTACTCAAAAGCTTCACTTTTGACCCATTTCAGGCACAGAAATGACTTTAAACACACTTATTTTAGTTGACAAAGTCATAATTCACATCCAACAGTCATTTACAGTCAAAAGATTAAATGTTAAAATTTCATCCATATTGACCATTTTGGGATCGTTCGACATGTCCGGAGTCATCGTTTTTCATCCGAAAATTGATTTTTTGGACTGTACCAAAAATGATTCAAAATGTCAATTGGTTCGTGCCTCATTTTGAATAACCACTTTTTAAACCCTCACAGTGACCAAAATGGCCAATTTTACAGAGTTTTGCTTACACAAAAGCTTCAATTTTGACCCGTTTCAGGCACAGAAATGACTTTAAACACACTTATTTTAGTTGACAAAGTCAATATTCACATCCAACAGTCATTTAGAGTCAAAAGATTAAATGTTAAAATTTCATCCATATTGACCATTTTGGGATCGTTCGACATGTCCGGAGTCATCGTTTTTCATCCGTAAATTGATTTTTTGGACTGTACCAAAAATGATTCAAAATGTCAATTGGATCATGCCTCATGTTGAATAACCACTTTTTAAACCCTCACAGTGACCAAAATTGCCATTTTTACAGAGTTTTGCTTACTCAAAAGCTTCAATTTTGACCCATTTCAGGCACAGAAATGACTTTAAACACACTTATTTTAGTTGACAAAGTCATAATTCACATCCAACAGTCATTTACAGTCAAAAGATTAAATGTTAAAATTTCATCCATATTGACCATTTTGGGATCGTTCGACATGTCCGGAGTCATCGTTTTTCATCCGAAAATTGATTTTTTGAACTGTACCAAAAATGATTCAAAATGTCAATTGGATCGTGCCTCATGTTGAATAACCACTTTTTAAACCCTCACAGTGACCAAAATTGCCAATTTTACACAGTTTTGCTTACTCAAAAGCTTCAATTTTGACCGATTTCAGGCACAGAAATGACTTTAAACACACTTTTTTTAGTTGACAAAGCCATAATTCACATCCAACAGTCATTTAGAGTCAAAAGATTAAATGTTAAAATTTCATCATTATAGACCATTTTGGGAACGTTCGACAGGTCCGGAGTCATCGTTTTTCGACTGAAAATTGATTTTTTGGACTGTACCAAAAATGATTCAAAATGTCAATTGGATCGTGCCTCATGTTGAATAACCACTTTTTAAACCCTCAGAGTGACCAAAATTGCCATTTTTACAGAGTTTTGATTACTCAAAAGCTTCACTTTTGACCCATTTCAGGCACAGAAATGACTTTAAACACACTTATTTTAGTTGACAAAGTCATAATTCACATCCAACAGTCATTTACAGTCAAAAGATTAAATGTTAAAATTTCATCCATATTGACCATTTTGGGATCGTTCGACATGTCCGGAGTCATCGTTTTTCATCCGAAAATTGATTTTTTGGACTGTACCAAAAATGATTCAAAATGTCAATTGGATGGTGCCTCATTTTGAATAACCACTTTTTAAACCCTCACAGTGACCAAAATTGCCAATTTTACAGAGTTTTGCTTACACAAAACCTTCAATTTTGACCCGTTTCAGGCACAGAAATGACTTTAAACACACTTATTTTAGTTGACAAAGTCATTATTCACATCCAACAATCATTTAGAGTCAAAAGATTAAATGTTAAAATTTCATCCATATTGACCATTTTGGGATCGTTCGACATGTCCGGAGTCATCGTTTTTCATCCGAAAATTGATTTTTTGGACTGTACCAAAAATTATTCAAAATGTCAATTGGATCGTGCCTCATGTTGAATAACCACTTTTTAAACCCTCACAGTGACCAAAATTGCCATTTTTACAGAGTTTTGATTACTCAAAAGCTTCAATTTTGACCCATTTCAGGCACAGAAATGACTTTAAACACACTTATTTTAGTTGACTAAGTCATAATTCACATCCAACAGTCATTTTCAGTCAAAAGATTAAATGTTAAAATTTCATCCATATTGACCATTTTGGGATCGTTCGACATGTCCGGAGTCATCGTTTTTCATCCGAAAATTGATTTTTTGGACTGTACCAAAAATGATTCAAAATGTCAATTAGATCGTGCCTCATGTTGAATAACCACTTTTTAAACCCTCACAGTGACCAAAATTGCCATTTTTACAGAGTTTTACTTACTCAAAAGCTTCAATTTTGACCCATTTCAGGCACAGAAATGACTTTAAACACACTTATTTTAGTTGACAAAGTCATAATTCACATCCAACAGTCATTTACAGTCAAAAGATTAAATGTTAAAATTTCATCCATATTGACCATTTTGGGATCGTTCGACATGTCCGGAGTCATCGTTTTTCATCCGAAAAATGATTTTTTGGACTGTACCAAAAATGATTCAAAATGTCAATTGGATCGTGCCTCATGTTGAATAACCACTTTTTAAACCCTCACAGTGACCAAAATTGCCAATTTTACACAGTTTTGCTTACTCAAAAGCTTCAATTTTGACCCATTTCAGGCACAGAAATGACTTTAAACACACTTATTTTAGTTGACAAAGCCATAATTCACATCCAACAGTCATTTAGAGTCAAAAGATTAAATGTTAAAATTTCATAATTATAGACCATTTTGGGAACGTTCGACATGTCCGGAGTCATCGTTTTTCGTCTGAAAATTGATTTTTTGGACTGTACCAAAAATGATTCAAAATGTCAATTGGATCGTGCCTCATGTTGAATAACCACTTTTTAAACCCTCAGAGTGACCAAAATTGCCATTTTTACAGAGTTTTGATTACTCAAAAGCTTCAATTTTTACCCCTTTGAGGCACAGAAATGACTTTAAACACACTTATTTTAGTTGACAAGGTCATAATTCACATCCAACAGTCATTTACAGTCAAAAGATTAAATGTTAAAATTTCATCCATATTGACCATTTTGGGATCGTTCGACATGTCCGGAGTCATCGTTTTTCATCCGAAAATTGATTTTTTGGACTGTACCAAAAATGATTCAAAATGTCAATTGGATCGTGCCTCATGTTGAATAACCACTTTTTAAACCCTCACAGTGACCAAAATTGCCATTTTTACAGAGTTTTGATTACTCAAAAGCTTCACTTTTGACCCATTTCAGGCACAGAAATGACTTTAAACACACTTATTTTAGTTGACAAAGTCATAATTCACATCCAACAGTCATTTACAGTCAAAAGATTAAATGTTAAAATTTCATCCATATTGACCATTTTGGGATCGTTCGACATGTCCGGAGTCATCGTTTTTCATCCGAAAATTGATTTTTTGGACTGTACCAAAAATGATTCAAAATGTCAATTGGTTCGTGCCTCATTTTGAATAACCACTTTTTAAACCCTCACAGTGACCAAAATGGCCAATTTTACAGAGTTTTGCTTACACAAAAGCTTCAATTTTGACCCGTTTCAGGCACAGAAATGACTTTAAACACACTTATTTTAGTTGACAAAGTCAATATTCACATCCAACAGTCATTTAGAGTCAAAAGATTAAATGTTAAAATTTCATCCATATTGACCATTTTGGGATCGTTCGACATGTCCGGAGTCATCGTTTTTCATCCGTAAATTGATTTTTTGGACTGTACCAAAAATGATTCAAAATGTCAATTGGATCATGCCTCATGTTGAATAACCACTTTTTAAACCCTCACAGTGACCAAAATTGCCATTTTTACAGAGTTTTGATTACTCAAAAGCTTCAATTTTGACCCATTTCAGGCACAGAAATGACTTTAAACACACTTATTTTAGTTGACAAAGTCATAATTCACATCCAACAGTCATTTACAGTCAAAAGATTAAATGTTAAAATTTCATCCATATTGACCATTTTGGGATCGTTCGACATGTCCGGAGTCATCGTTTTTCATCCGAAAATTGATTTTTTGGACTGTACCAAAAATGATTCAAAATGTCAATTGGATCGTGCCTCATGTTGAATAACCACTTTTTAAACCCTCACAGTGACCAAAATTGCCATTTTTACAGAGTTTTGCTTACTCAAAAGTTTCAATTTTGACCCATTTCAGGCACAGAAATGACTTTAAACACACTTATTTTAGTTGACAAAGTCATAATTCACATCCAACAGTCATTTACAGTCAAAAGATTAAATGTTAAAATTTCATCCATATTGACCATTTTGGGATCGTTCGACATGTCCGGAGTCATCGTTTTTCATCCGAAAAATGATTTTTTGGACTGTACCAAAAATGATTCAAAATGTCAATTGGATCGTGCCTCATGTTGAATAACCACTTTTTAAACCCTCACAGTGACCAAAATTGCCAATTTTACACAGTTTTGCTTACTCAAAAGCTTCAATTTTGACCCATTTCAGGCACAGAAATGACTTTAAACACACTTATTTTAGTTGACAAAGCCATAATTCACATCCAACAGTCATTTACAGTCAAAAGATTAAATGTTAAAATTTCATCCATATTGACCATTTTGGGATCGTTCGACATGTCCGGAGTCATCGTTTTTCATCCGAAAATTGATTTTTTGAACTGTACCAAAAATGATTCAAAATGTCAATTGGATCGTGCCTCATGTTGAATAACCACTTTTTAAACCCTCTCAGTGACCAAAATTGCCAATTTTACACAGTTTTGCTTACTCAAAAGCTTCAATTTTTACCCCTTTGAGGCACAGAAATGACTTTAAACACACTTATTTTAGTTGACAAGGTCATAATTCACATCCAACAGTCATTTACAGTCAAAAGATTAAATGTTAAAATTTCATCCATATTGACCATTTTGGGATCGTTCGACATGTCCGGAGTCATCGTTTTTCATCCGAAAATTGATTTTTTGGACTGTACCAAAAATGATTCAAAATGTCAATTGGATCGTGCCTCATGTTGAATAACCACTTTTTAAACCCTCACAGTGACCAAAATTGCCATTTTTACAGAGTTTTGATTACTCAAAAGCTTCACTTTTGACCCATTTCAGGCACAGAAATGACTTTAAACACACTTATTTTAGTTGACAAAGTCATAATTCACATCCAACAGTCATTTACAGTCAAAAGATTAAATGTTAAAATTTCATCCATATTGACCATTTTGGGATCGTTCGACATGTCCGGAGTCATCGTTTTTCATCCGAAAATTGATTTTTTGGACTGTACCAAAAATGATTCAAAATGTCAATTGCATCATGCCTCATGTTGAATAACCACTTTTTAAACCCTCACAGTGACCAAAATTGCCATTTTTACAGAGTTTTGATTACTCAAAAGCTTCAATTTTGACCCATTTCAGGCACAGAAATGACTTTAAACACACTTATTTTAGTTGACAAAGTCATCATTCACATCCAACAGTCATTTACAGTCAAAAGATTAAATGTTAAAATTTCATCCATATTGACCATTTTGGGATCGTTCGACATGTCCGGAGTCATCGTTTTTCATCCGAAAATTGATTTTTTGGACTGTACCAAAAATGATTCAAAATGTCAATTGGATCGTGCCTCATGTTGAATAACCACTTTTTAAACCCTCACAGTGACCAAAATTGCCATTTTTACAGAGTTTTGCTTACTCAAAAGCTTCAATTTTGACCCATTTCAGGCACAGAAATGACTTTAAACACACTTATTTTAGTTGACAAAGTCATAATTCACATCCAACAGTCATTTACAGTCAAAAGATTAAATGTTAAAATTTCATCCATATTGACCATTTTGGGATCGTTCGACATGTCCGGAGTCATCGTTTTTCATCCGAAAATTGATTTTTTGAACTGTACCAAAAATGATTCAAAATGTCAATTGGATCCTGCCTCATGTTGAATAACCACTTTTTAAACCCTCTCAGTGACCAAAATTGCCAATTTTACACAGTTTTGCTTACTCAAAAGCTTCAATTTTGACCCATTTCAGGCACAGAAATGACTTTAAACACACTTATTTTAGTTGACAAAGCCATAATTCACATCCAACAGTCATTTAGAGTCAAAAGATTAAATGTTAAAATTTCATCATTATAGACCATTTTGGGAACGTTCGACAGGTCCGGAGTCATTGTTTTTCGTCTGAAAATTGATTTTTTGGACTGTACCAAAAATGATTCAAAATGTCAATTGGATCGTGCCTCATGTTGAATAACCACTTTTTAAACCCTCAGAGTGACCAAAATTGCCATTTTTACAGAGTTTTGATTACTCAAAAGCTTCAATTTGTACCCCTTTGAGGCACAGAAATGACTTTAAACACACTTATTTTAGTTGACAAAGTCATAATTCACATCCAACAGTCATTTACAGTCAAAAGATTAAATGTTAAAATTTCATCCATATTGACCATTTTGGGATCGTTCGACATGTCCGGAGTCATCGTTTTTCATCCGAAAATTGATTTTTTGGACTGTACCAAAAATGATTCAAAATGTCAATTGGATCATGCCTCATGTTGAATAACCACTTTTTAAACCCTCACAGTGACCAAAATTGCCATTTTTACAGAGTTTTGATTACTCAAAAGCTTCAATTTTGACCCATTTCAGGCACAGAAATGACTTTAAACACACTTATTTTAGTTGACAAAGTCATAATTCACATCCAACAGTCATTTACAGTCAAAAGATTAAATGTTAAAATTTCATCCATATTGACCATTTTGGGATCGTTCGACATGTCCGGAGTCATCGTTTTTCATCCGAAAATTGATTTTTTGGACTGTACCAAAAATGATTCAAAATGTCAATTGGATCGTGCCTCATGTTGAATAACCACTTTTTAAACCCTCACAGTGACCAAAATTGCCATTTTTACAGAGTTTTGCTTACTCAAAAGCTTCAATTTTGACCCATTTCAGGCACAGAAATGACTTTAAACACACTTATTTTAGTTGACAAAGTCATAATTCACATCCAACAGTCATTTACAGTCAAAAGATTAAATGTTAAAATTTCATCCATATTGACCATTTTGGGATCGTTCGACATGTCCGGAGTCATCGTTTTTCATCCGAAAATTGATTTTTTGAACTGTACCAAAAATGATTCAAAATGTCAATTGGATCCTGCCTCATGTTGAATAACCACTTTTTAAACCCTCTCAGTGACCAAAATTGCCAATTTTACACAGTTTTGCTTACTCAAAAGCTTCAATTTTGACCCATTTCAGGCACAGAAATGACTTTAAACACACTTATTTTAGTTGACAAAGCCATAATTCACATCCAACAGTCATTTAGAGTCAAAAGATTAAATGTTAAAATTTCATCATTATAGACCATTTTGGGAACGTTCGACAGGTCCGGAGTCATTGTTTTTCGTCTGAAAATTGATTTTTTGGACTGTACCAAAAATGATTCAAAATGTCAATTGGATCGTGCCTCATGTTGAATAACCACTTTTTAAACCCTCAGAGTGACCAAAATTGCCATTTTTATAGAGTTTTGATTACTCAAAAGCTTCAATTTGTACCCCTTTGAGGCACAGAAATGACTTTAAACACACTTATTTTAGTTGACAAAGTCATAATTCACATCCAACAGTCATTTACAGTCAAAAGATTAAATGTTAAAATTTCATCCATATTGACCATTTTGGGATCGTTCGACATGTCCGGAGTCATTGTTTTTCATCCGAAAATTGATTTTTTGGACTGTACCAAAAATGATTCAAAATGTCAATTGGATCGTGCCTCATGTTGAATAACCACTTTTTAAGCCCTCACAGTGACCAAAATTGCAATTTTTACAGAGTTTTGATTACTCAAAAGCTTCACTTTTGACCCATTTCAGGCACAGAAATGACTTTAAACACACTTATTTTAGTTGACAAAGTCATAATTCACATCCAACAGTCATTTACAGTCAAAAGATTAAATGTTAAAATTTCATCCATATTGACCATTTTGGGATCGTTCGACATGTCCGGAGTCATCGTTTTTCATCCGAAAATTGATTTTTTGGACTGTACCAAAAATGATTCAAAATGTCAATTGGATCGTGCCTCATTTTGAATAACCACTTTTTAAACCCTCACAGTGACCAAAATTGCCAATTTTACAGAGTTTTGCTTACACAAAAGCTTCAATTTTGACCCGTTTCAGGCACAGAAATGACTTTAAACCGACTTATTTTAGTTGACAAAGTCATTATTCACATCCAACAGTCATTTAGAGTCAAAAGATTAAATGTTAAAATTTCATCCATATTGACCATTTTGGGATCGTTCGACATGTCCGGAGTCATCGTTTTTCATCCGAAAATTGATTTTTTGGACTGTATCAAAAATGATTCAAAATGTCAATTGGATCGTGCCTCATGTTGAATAACCACTTTTTAAACCCTCACAGTGACCAAAATTGCCATTTTTACAGAGTTTTGATTACTCAAAAGCTTCAATTTTGACCCATTTCAGGCATAGAAATGACTTTAAACACACTTATTTTAGTTGACAAAGTCATAATTCACATCCAACAGTCATTTACAGTCAAAAGATTAAATGTTAAAATTTCATCCATATTGACCATTTTGGGATCGTTCGACATGTCCGGAGTCATCGTTTTTCATCCGAAAATTGATTTTTTGGACTGTACCAAAAATGATTCAAAATGTCAATTGGATCGTGCCTCATGTTGAATAACCACTTTTTAAACCCTCACAGTGACCAAAATTGCCATTTTTACAGAGTTTTGATTACTCAAAAGCTTCAATTTTTACCCCTTTGAGGCACAGAAATGACTTTAAACACACTTATTTTAGTTGACAAAGTCATAATTCACATCCAACAGTCATTTACAGTCAAAAGATTAAATGTTAAAATTTCATCCATATTGACCATTTTGGGATCGTTCGACATGTCCGGAGTCATCGTTTTTCATCCGAAAATTGATTTTTTGGACTGTACCAAAAATGATTCAAAATGTCAATTGGATCGTGCCTCATGTTGAATAACCACTTTTTAAACCCTCACAGTGACCAAAATTGCCATTTTTACAGAGTTTTGATTACTCAAAAGCTTCAATTTTGACCCATTTCAGGCACAGAAATGACTTTAAACACACTTATTTTAGTTGACAAAGTCATAATTCACATCCAACAGTCATTTACAGTCAAAAGATTAAATGTTAAAATTTCATCCATATTGACCATTTTGGGATCGTTCGACATGTCCGGAGTCATCGTTTTTCATCCGAAAATTGATTTTTTGGACTGTACCAAAAATGATTCAAAATGTCAATTAGATCGTGCCTCATGTTGAATAACCACTTTTTAAACCCTCACAGTGACCAAAATTGCCATTTTTACAGAGTTTTACTTACTCAAAAGCTTCAATTTTGACCCATTTCAGGCACAGAAATGACTTTAAACACACTTATTTTAGTTGACAAAGTCATAATTCACATCCAACAGTCATTTACAGTCAAAAGATTAAATGTTAAAATTTCATCCATATTGACCATTTTGGGATCGTTCGACATGTCCGGAGTCATCGTTTTTCATCCGAAAATTGATTTTTTGAACTGTACCAAAAATGATTCAAAATGTCAATTGGATCGTGCCTCATGTTGAATAACCACTTTTTAAACCCTCACAGTGACCAAAATTGCCAATTTTACACAGTTTTGCTTACTCAAAAGCTTCATTTTTGACCCATTTCAGGCACAGAAATGACTTTAAACACACTTATTTTAGTTGACAAAGCCATAATTCACATCCAACAGTCATTTAGAGTCAAAAGATTAAATGTTAAAATTTCATAATTATAGACCATTTTGGGAACGTTCGACAGGTCCGGAGTCATCGTTTTTCGTCTGAAAATTGATTTTTTGGACTGTACCAAAAATGATTCAAAATGTCAATTGGATCATGCCTCATGTTGAATAACCACTTTTTAAACCCTCAGAGTGACCAAAATTGCCATTTTTACAGAGTTTTGATTACTCAAAAGCTTCAATTTTTACCCCTTTGAGGCACAGAAATGACTTTAAACACACTTATTTTAGTTGACAAAGTCATAATTCACATCCAACAGTCATTTACAGTCAAAAGATTAAATGTTAAAATTTCATCCATATTGACCATTTTGGGATCGTTCGACATGTCCGGAGTCATTGTTTTTCATCCGAAAATTGATTTTTTGGACTGTACCAAAAATGATTCAAAATGTCAATTGGATCGTGCCTCATGTTGAATAACCACTTTTTAAACCCTCACAGTGACCAAAATTGCCATTTTTACAGAGTTTTGATTACTCAAAAGCTTCACTTTTGACCCATTTCAGGCACAGAAATGACTTTAAACACACTTATTTTAGTTGACAAAGTCATAATTCACATCCAACAGTCATTTACAGTCAAAAGATTAAATGTTAAAATTTCATCCATATTGACCATTTTGGGATCGTTCGACATGTCCGGAGTCATCGTTTTTCATCCGAAAATTGATTTTTTGGACTGTACCAAAAATGATTCAAAATGTCAATTGGATCGTGCCTCATTTTGAATAACCACTTTTTAAACCCTCACAGTGACCAAAATTGCCAATTTTACAGAGTTTTGCTTACACAAAAGCTTCAATTTTGACCCGTTTCAGGCACAGAAATGACTTTAAACACACTTATTTTAGTTGACAAAGTCATTATTCACATCCAACAGTCATTTAGAGTCAAAAGATTAAATGTTAAAATTTCATCCATATTGACCATTTTGGGATCGTTCGACATGTCCGGAGTCATCGTTTTTCATCCGAAAATTGATTTTTTGGACTGTACCAAAAATGATTCAAAATGTCAATTGGATCGTGCCTCATGTTGAATAACCACTTTTTAAACCCTCACAGTGACCAAAATTGCCATTTTTACAGAGTTTTGATTACTCAAAAGCTTCAATTTTGACCCATTTCAGGCATAGAAATGACTTTAAACACACTTATTTTAGTTGACAAAGTCATAATTCACATCCAACAGTCATTTACAGTCAAAAGATTAAATGTTAAAATTTCATCCATATTGACCATTTTGGGATCGTTCGACATGTCCGGAGTCATCGTTTTTCATCCGAAAATTGATTTTTTGGACTGTACCAAAAATGATTCAAAATGTCAATTGGATCGTGCCTCATGTTGAATAACCACTTTTTAAACCCTCACAGTGACCAAAATTGCCATTTTTACAGAGTTTTGATTACTCAAAAGCTTCAATTTTTACCCCTTTGAGGCACAGAAATGACTTTAAACACACTTATTTTAGTTGACAAAGTCATAATTCACATCCAACAGTCATTTACAGTCAAAAGATTAAATGTTAAAATTTCATCCATATTGACCATTTTGGGATCGTTCGACATGTCCGGAGTCATCGTTTTTCATCCGAAAATTGATTTTTTGGACTGTACCAAAAATGATACAAAATGTCAATTGGACCGTGCCTCATGTTGAATAACCACTTTTTAAACCCTCACAGTGACCAAAATTGCCAATTTTACAGAGTTTTGCTTACACAAAAGCTTCAATTTTGACCCGTTTCAGGCACAGAAATGACTTTAAACACACTTATTTTAGTTGACAAAGTCATTATTCACATCCAACAGTCATTTAGAGTCAAAAGATTAAATGTTAAAATTTCATCCATATTGACCATTTTGGGATCGTTCGACATGTCCGGAGTCATCGTTTTTCATCCGAAAATTGATTTTTTGGACTGTACCAAAAATGATTCAAAATGTCAATTAGATCGTGCCTCATGTTGAATAACCACTTTTTAAACCCTCACAGTGACCAAAATTGCCATTTTTACAGAGTTTTGCTTACTCAAAAGCTTCAATTTTGACCCATTTCAGGCACAGAAATGACTTTAAACACACTTATTTTAGTTGACAAAGTCATAATTCACATCCAACAGTCATTTACAGTCAAAAGATTAAATGTTAAAATTTCATCCATATTGACCATTTTGGGATCGTTCGACATGTCCGGAGTCATCGTTTTTCATCCGAAAATTGATTTTTTGGACTGTACCAAAAATGATTCAAAATGTCAATTGGATCATGCCTCATGTTGAATAACCACTTTTTAAACCCTCACAGTGACCAAAATTGCCATTTTTACAGAGTTTTGCTTACTCAAAAGCTTCAATTTTGACCCATTTCAGGCACAGAAATGACTTTAAACACACTTATTTTAGTTGACAAAGTCATAATTCACATCCAACAGTCATTTACAGTCAAAAGATTAAATGTTAAAATTTCATCCATATTGACCATTTTGGGATCGTTCGACATGTCCGGAGTCATCGTTTTTCATCCGAAAATTGATTTTTTGAACTGTACCAAAAATGATTCAAAATGTCAATTGGATCGTGCCTCATGTTGAATAACCACTTTTTAAACCCTCACAGTGACCAAAATTGCCATTTTTACAGAGTTTTGCTTACTCAAAAGCTTCAATTTTGACCCATTTCAGGCACAGAAATGACTTTAAACACACTTATTTTAGTTGACAAAGTCATAATTCACATCCAACAGTCATTTACAGTCAAAAGATTAAATGTTAAAATTTCATCCATATTGACCATTTTGGGATCGTTCGACATGTCCGGAGTCATCGTTTTTCATCCGAAAATTGATTTTTTGGACTGTACCAAAAATGATTCAAAATGTAAATTGGATCGTGCCTCATTTTGAATAACCACTTTTTAAACCCTCACAGTGACCAAAATTGCCAATTTTACAGAGTTTTGCTTACACAAAAGCTTCAATTTTGACCCGTTTCAGGCACAGAAATGACTTTAAACACACTTATTTTAGTTGACAAAGTCATTATTCACATTCAACAGTCATTTAGAGTCAAAAGATTAAATGTTAAAATTTCATCATTATAGACCATTTTGGGATCGTTCGACATGTCCGGAGTCATCGTTTTTCATCCGAAAATTGATTTTTTGGACTGTACCAAAAATGATTCAAAATGTCAATTGGATCGTGCCTCATGTTGAATAACCACTTTTTTAAACCCTCACAGTGACCAAAATTGCCAATTTTACACAGTTTTGCTTACTCAAAAGCTTCAATTTTGACCCATTTCAGGCACAGAAATGACTTTAAACACACTTATTTTAGTTGACAAAGCCATAATTCACATCCAACAGTCATTTAGAGTCAAAAGATTAAATGTTAAAATTTCATCATTATAGACCATTTTGGGAGCGTTCGACAGGTCCGGAGTCATCGTTTTTCGTCTGAAAATTGATTTTTTGGACTGTACCAAAAATGATTCAAAATGTCAATTGGATCGTGCCTCATGTTGAATAACCACTTTTTAAACCCTCACAGTGACCAAAATTGCCATTTTTACAGAGTTTTGATTACTCAAAAGCTTCAATTTTGACCCATTTCAGGCACAGAAATGACTTTAAACACACTTATTTTAGTTGACAAAGTCATAATTCACATCCAACAGTCATTTACAGTCAAAAGATTAAATGTTAAAATTTCATCCATATTGACCATTTTGGGATCGTTCGACATGTCCGGAGTCATCGTTTTTCATCCGAAAATTGATTTTTTGGACTGTACCAAAAATTATTCAAAATGTCAATTGGATCGTGCCTCATGTTGCATAACCACTTTTTAAACCCTCACAGTGACCGAAATTGCCATTTTTACAGAGTTTTGCTTACTCAAAAGCTTCAATTTTGACCCATTTCAGGCACAGAAATGACTTTAAACACACTTATTTTAGTTGACAAAGTCATAATTCACATCCAACAGTCATTTACAGTCAAAAGATTAAATGTTAAAATTTCATCCATATTGACCATTTTGGGATCGTTCGACATGTCCGGAGTCATCGTTTTTCATCCGAAAATTGATTTTTTGGACTGTACCAAAAATGATTAAAAATGTCAATTGGATCGTGCCTCATGTTGAATAACCACTTTTTAAACCCTCACAGTGACCAAAATTGCCATTTTTACAGAGTTTTGCTTACTCAAAAGCTTCAATTTTGACCCATTTCATGCACAGAAATGACTTTAAACACACTTATTTTAGTTGACAAAGTCATAATTCACATCCAACAGTCATTTACAGTCAAAAGATTAAATGTTAAAATTTCATCCATATTGACCATTTTGGGATCGTTCGACATGTCCGGAGTCATCGTTTTTCATCCGAAAATTGATTTTTTGAACTGTACCAAAAATGATTCAAAATGTCAATTGGATCGTGCCTCATGTTGAATAACCACTTTTTAAACCCTCACAGTGACCAAAATTGCCAATTTTACACAGTTTTGCTTACTCAAAAGCTTCAATTTTGACCCATTTCAGGCACAGAAATGACTTTAAACACAGTTATTTTAGTTGACAAAGCCATAATTCACATCCAACAGTCATTTAGAGTCAAAAGATTAAATGTTAAAATTTCATCATTATAGACCATTTTGGGAACGTTCGACAGGTCCGGAGTCATCGTTTTTCGTCTGAAAATTGATTTTTTGGACTGTACCAAAAATGATTCAAAATGTCAATTGGATCGTGCCTCATGTTGAATAACCACTTTTTAAACCCTCAGAGTGACCAAAATTGCCATTTTTACAGAGTTTTGATTACTCAAAAGCTTAAATTTTTACCCCTTTGAGGCACAGAAATGACTTTAAACACACTTAATTTAGTTGACAAAGTCATAATTCACATCCAACAGTCATTTACAGTCAAAAGATTAAATGTTAAAACTTTATCCATATTGACCATTTTGGGATCGTTCGACATGTCCGGAGTCATCGTTTTTCATCCGAAAATTGATTTTTTGGACTGTACCAAAAATGATTCAAAATGTCAATTGGATCGTGCCTCATGTTGAATAACCACTTTTTAAACCCTCACAGTGACCAAAATTGCCATTTTTACAGAGTTTTCATTACTCAAAAGCTTCACTTTTGACCCATTTCAGGCACAGAAATGACTTTAAACACACTTATTTTAGTTGACAAAGTCATAATTCACATCCAACAGTCATTTACAGTCAAAAGATTAAATGTTAAAATTTCATCCATATTGACCATTTTGGGATCGTTCGACATGTCCGGAGTCATCGTTTTTCATCCGAAAATTGATTTTTTGGACTGTACCAAAAATGATTCAAAATGTCAATTGGATCATGCCTCATGTTGAATAACCACTTTTTAAACCCTCACAGTGACCAAAATTGCCATTTTTACAGAGTTTTGATTACTCAAAAGCTTCAATTTTTACCCCTTTGAGGCACAGAAATGACTTTAAACACACTTATTTTAGTTGACAAAGTCATAATTCACATCCAACAGTCATTTACTGTCAAAAGATTAAATGTTAAAATTTCATCCATATTGACCATTTTGGGATCGTTCGACATGTCCGGAGTCATCGTTTTTCATCCGAAAATTGATTTTTTGAACTGTACCAAAAATGATTCAAAATGTCAATTGGATCGTGCCTCATGTTGAATAACCACTTTTTAAACCCTCACAGTGACCAAAATTGCCAATTTTACACAGTTTTGCTTACTCAAAAGCTTCAATTTTGACCCATTTCAGGCACAGAAATGACTTTAAACACACTTATGTTAGTTGACAAAGCCATAATTCACATCCAACAGTCATTTAGAGTCAAAAGATTAAATGTTAAAATTTCATCATTATAGACCATTTTGGGAACGTTCGACAGGTCCGGAGTCATCGTTTTTCGTCTGAAAATTGATTTTTTGGACTGTACCAAAAATGATTCAAAATGTCAATTGGATCATGCCTCATGTTGAATAACCACTTTTTAAACCCTCACAGTGACCAAAATTGCCATTTTTACAGAGTTTTGATTACTCAAAAGCTTCACTTTTGACCCATTTCAGGCACAGAAATGACTTTAAACACACTTATTTTAGTTGACAAAGTCATAATTCACATCCAACAGTCATTTACAGTCAAAAGATTAAATGTTAAAATTTCATCCATATTGACCATTTTGGGATCGTTCGACATGTCCGGAGTCATCGTTTTTCATCCGAAAATTGATTTTTTGGACTGTACCAAAAATGATTCAAAATGTCAATTGGATCATGCCTCATGTTGAATAACCACTTTTTAAACCCTCACAGTGACCAAAATTGCCATTTTTACAGAGTTTTGATTACTCAAAAGCTTCAATTTTTACCCCTTTGAGGCACAGAAATGACTTTAAACACACTTATTTTAGTTGACAAAGTCATAATTCACATCCAACAGTCATTTACTGTCAAAAGATTAAATGTTAAAATTTCATCCATATTGACCATTTTGGGATCGTTCGACATGTCCGGAGTCATCGTTTTTCATCCGAAAATTGATTTTTTGGACTGTACCAAAAATGATTCAAAATGTCAATTGGATCGTGCCTCATGTTGAATAACCACTTTTTAAACCCTCACAGTGACCAAAATTGCCAATTTTACACAGTTTTGCTTACTCAAAAGCTTCAATTTTGACCCATTTCAGGCACAGAAATGACTTTAAACACACTTATTTTAGTTGACAAAGCCATAATTCACATCCAACAGTCATTTAGAGTCAAAAGATTAAATGTTAAAATTTCATCATTATAGACCATTTTGGGATCGTTCGACATGTCCGGAGTCATCGTTTTTCATCCGAAAATTGATTTTTTGGACTGTACCAAAAATGATTCAAAATGTCAATTGGATCGTGCCTCATGTTGAATAACCACTTTTTAAACCCTCACAGTGACCAAAATTGCCAATTTTACACAGTTTTGCTTACTCAAAAGCTTCAATTTTGACCCATTTCAGGCACAGAAATGACTTTAAACACACTTATTTTAGTTGACAAAGCCATAATTCACATCTAACAGTCATTTAGAGTCAAAAGATTAAATGTTAAAATTTCAACATTATAGACCATTTTGGGAACGTTCGACAGGTCCGGAGTCATCGTTTTTCGTCTGAAAATTGATTTTTTGGACTGTACCAAAAATGATTCAAAATGTCAATTGGATCGTGCCTCATGTTGAATAACCACTTTTTAAACCCTCACAGTGACCAAAATTGCCATTTTTACAGAGTTTTCATTACTCAAAAGCTTCACTTTTGACCCATTTCAGGCACAGAAATGACTTTAAACACACTTATTTTAGTTGACAAAGTCATAATTCACATCCAACAGTCATTTACAGTCAAAAGATTAAATGTTAAAATTTCATCCATATTGACCATTTTGGGATCGTTCGACATGTCCGGAGTCATCGTTTTTCATCCGAAAATTGATTTTTTGGACTGTACCAAAAATGATTCAAAATGTCAATTGGATCATGCCTCATGTTGAATAACCACTTTTTAAACCCTCACAGTGACCAAAATTGCCATTTTTACAGAGTTTTGATTACTCAAAAGCTTCAATTTTGACCCATTTCAGGCACAGAAATGACTTTAAACACACTTATTTTAGTTGACAAAGTCATAATTCACATCCAACAGTCATTTACAGTCAAAAGATTAAATGTTAAAATTTCATCCATATTGACCATTTTGGGATCGTTCGACATGTCCGGAGTAATCGTTTTTCATCAGAAAATTGATTTTTTGGACTGTACCAAAAATGATTCAAAATGTCAATTGGATCGTGCCTCATGTTGAATAACCACTTTTTAAACCCTCACAGTGACCAAAATTGCCATTTTTACAGAGTTTTGCTTACTCAAAAGCTTCAATTTTGACCCATTTCAGGCACAGAAATGACTTTAAACACACTTATTTTAGTTGACAAAGTCATAATTCACATCCAACAGTCATTTACAGTCAAAAGATTAAATGTTAAAATTTCATCCATATTGACCATTTTGGGATCGTTCGACATGTCCGGAGTCATCGTTTTTCATCCGAAAATTGATTTTTTGGACTGTACCAAAAATGATTCAAAATGTCAATTGGATCGTGCCTCATGTTGAATAACCACTTTTTAAACCCTCACAGTGACCAAAATTGCCATTTTTACAGAGTTTTGATTACTCAAAAGCTTCAATTTTTACCCCTTTGAGGCACAGAAATGACTTTAAACACACTTATTTTAGTTGACAAAGTCATAATTCACATCCAACAGTCATTTACAGTCAAAAGATTAAATGTTAAAATTTCATCCATATTGACCATTTTGGGATCGTTCGACATGTCCGGAGTCATCGTTTTTCATCCGAAAATTGATTTTTTGGACTGTACCAAAAATGATTCAAAATGTCAATTGGACCGTGCCTCATGTTGAATAACCACTTTTTAAACCCTCACAGTGACCAAAATTGCCAATTTTACAGAGTTTTGCTTACACAAAAGCTTCAATTTTGACCCGTTTCAGGCACAGAAATGACTTTAAACACACTTATTTTAGTTGACAAAGTCATTATTCACATCCAACAGTCATTTAGAGTCAAAAGATTAAATGTTAAAATTTCATCCATATTGACCATTTTGGGATCGTTCGACATGTCCGGAGTCATCGTTTTTCATCCGAAAATTGATTTTTTGGACTGTACCAAAAATGATTCAAAATGTCAATTAGATCGTGCCTCATGTTGAATAACCACTTTTTAAACCCTCACAGTGACCAAAATTGCCATTTTTACAGAGTTTTGCTTACTCAAAAGCTTCAATTTTGACCCATTTCAGGCACAGAAATGACTTTAAACACACTTATTTTAGTTGACAAAGTCATAATTCACATCCAACAGTCATTTACAGTCAAAAGATTAAATGTTAAAATTTCATCCATATTGACCATTTTGGGATCGTTCGACATGTCCGGAGTCATCGTTTTTCATCCGAAAATTGATTTTTTGGACTGTACCAAAAATGATTCAAAATGTCAATTGGATCATGCCTCATGTTGAATAACCACTTTTTAAACCCTCACAGTGACCAAAATTGCCATTTTTACAGAGTTTTGATTACTCAAAAGCTTCAATTTTTACCCCTTTGAGGCACAGAAATGACTTTAAACACACTTATTTTAGTTGACAAAGTCATAATTCACATCCAACAGTCATTTACTGTCAAAAGATTAAATGTTAAAATTTCATCCATATTGACCATTTTGGGATCGTTCGACATGTCCGGAGTCATCGTTTTTCATCCGAAAATTGATTTTTTGGACTGTACCAAAAATGATTCAAAATGTCAATTGGATCGTGCCTCATGTTGAATAACCACTTTTTAAACCCTCACAGTGACCAAAATTGCCAATTTTACACAGTTTTGCTTACTCAAAAGCTTCAATTTTGACCCATTTCAGGCACAGAAATGACTTTAAACACACTTATTTTAGTTGACAAAGCCATAATTCACATCCAACAGTCATTTAGAGTCAAAAGATTAAATGTTAAAATTTCATCATTATAGACCATTTTGGGATCGTTCGACATGTCCGGAGTCATCGTTTTTCATCCGAAAATTGATTTTTTGGACTGTACCAAAAATGATTCAAAATGTCAATTGGATCGTGCCTCATGTTGAATAACCACTTTTTAAACCCTCACAGTGACCAAAATTGCCAATTTTACACAGTTTTGCTTACTCAAAAGCTTCAATTTTGACCCATTTCAGGCACAGAAATGACTTTAAACACACTTATTTTAGTTGACAAAGCCATAATTCACATCTAACAGTCATTTAGAGTCAAAAGATTAAATGTTAAAATTTCAACATTATAGACCATTTTGGGAACGTTCGACAGGTCCGGAGTCATCGTTTTTCGTCTGAAAATTGATTTTTTGGACTGTACCAAAAATGATTCAAAATGTCAATTGGATCGTGCCTCATGTTGAATAACCACTTTTTAAACCCTCACAGTGACCAAAATTGCCATTTTTACAGAGTTTTCATTACTCAAAAGCTTCACTTTTGACCCATTTCAGGCACAGAAATGACTTTAAACACACTTATTTTAGTTGACAAAGTCATAATTCACATCCAACAGTCATTTACAGTCAAAAGATTAAATGTTAAAATTTCATCCATATTGACCATTTTGGGATCGTTCGACATGTCCGGAGTCATCGTTTTTCATCCGAAAATTGATTTTTTGGACTGTACCAAAAATGATTCAAAATGTCAATTGGATCATGCCTCATGTTGAATAACCACTTTTTAAACCCTCACAGTGACCAAAATTGCCATTTTTACAGAGTTTTGATTACTCAAAAGCTTCAATTTTGACCCATTTCAGGCACAGAAATGACTTTAAACACACTTATTTTAGTTGACAAAGTCATAATTCACATCCAACAGTCATTTACAGTCAAAAGATTAAATGTTAAAATTTCATCCATATTGACCATTTTGGGATCGTTCGACATGTCCGGAGTAATCGTTTTTCATCAGAAAATTGATTTTTTGGACTGTACCAAAAATGATTCAAAATGTCAATTGGATCGTGCCTCATGTTGAATAACCACTTTTTAAACCCTCACAGTGACCAAAATTGCCATTTTTACAGAGTTTTGCTTACTCAAAAGCTTCAATTTTGACCCATTTCAGGCACAGAAATGACTTTAAACACACTTATTTTAGTTGACAAAGTCATAATTCACATCCAACAGTCATTTACAGTCAAAAGATTAAATGTTAGAATTTCATCCATATTGACCATTTTGGGATCGTTCGACATGTCCGGAGTCATCGTTTTTCATCCGAAAATTGATTTTTTGGACTGTACCAAAAATGATTCAAAATGTCAATTGGACCGTGCCTCATGTTGAATAACCACTTTTTAAACCCTCACAGTGACCAAAATTGCCAATTTTACAGAGTTTTGCTTACACAAAAGCTTCAATTTTGACCCGTTTCAGGCACAGAAATGACTTTAAACACACTTATTTTAGTTGACAAAGTCATTATTCACATCCAACAGTCATTTAGAGTCAAAAGATTAAATGTTAAAATTTCATCCATATTGACCATTTTGGGATCGTTCGACATGTCCGGAGTCATCGTTTTTCATCCGAAAATTGATTTTTTGGACTGTACCAAAAATGATTCAAAATGTCAATTAGATCGTGCCTCATGTTGAATAACCACTTTTTAAACCCTCACAGTGACCAAAATTGCCATTTTTACAGAGTTTTGCTTACTCAAAAGCTTCAATTTTGACCCATTTCAGGCACAGAAATGACTTTAAACACACTTATTTTAGTTGACAAAGTCATAATTCACATCCAACAGTCATTTACAGTCAAAAGATTAAATGTTAAAATTTCATCCATATTGACCATTTTGGGATCGTTCGACATGTCCGGAGTCATCGTTTTTCATCCGAAAATTGATTTTTTGGACTGTACCAAAAATGATTCAAAATGTCAATTGGATCATGCCTCATGTTGAATAACCACTTTTTAAACCCTCACAGTGACCAAAATTGCCATTTTTACAGAGTTTTGATTACTCAAAAGCTTCAATTTTTACCCCTTTGAGGCACAGAAATGACTTTAAACACACTTATTTTAGTTGACAAAGTCATAATTCACATCCAACAGTCATTTACTGTCAAAAGATTAAATGTTAAAATTTCATCCATATTGACCATTTTGGGATCGTTCGACATGTCCGGAGTCATCGTTTTTCATCCGAAAATTGATTTTTTGGACTGTACCAAAAATGATTCAAAATGTCAATTGGATCGTGCCTCATGTTGAATAACCACTTTTTAAACCCTCACAGTGACCAAAATTGCCAATTTTACACAGTTTTGCTTACTCAAAAGCTTCAATTTTGACCCATTTCAGGCACAGAAATGACTTTAAACACACTTATTTTAGTTGACAAAGCCATAATTCACATCCAACAGTCATTTAGAGTCAAAAGATTAAATGTTAAAATTTCATCATTATAGACCATTTTGGGATCGTTCGACATGTCCGGAGTCATCGTTTTTCATCCGAAAATTGATTTTTTGGACTGTACCAAAAATGATTCAAAATGTCAATTGGATCGTGCCTCATGTTGAATAACCACTTTTTAAACCCTCACAGTGACCAAAATTGCCAATTTTACACAGTTTTGCTTACTCAAAAGCTTCAATTTTGACCCATTTCAGGCACAGAAATGACTTTAAACACACTTATTTTAGTTGACAAAGCCATAATTCACATCTAACAGTCATTTAGAGTCAAAAGATTAAATGTTAAAATTTCAACATTATAGACCATTTTGGGAACGTTCGACAGGTCCGGAGTCATCGTTTTTCGTCTGAAAATTGATTTTTTGGACTGTACCAAAAATGATTCAAAATGTCAATTGGATCGTGCCTCATGTTGAATAACCACTTTTTAAACCCTCACAGTGACCAAAATTGCCATTTTTACAGAGTTTTCATTACTCAAAAGCTTCACTTTTGACCCATTTCAGGCACAGAAATGACTTTAAACACACTTATTTTAGTTGACAAAGTCATAATTCACATCCAACAGTCATTTACAGTCAAAAGATTAAATGTTAAAATTTCATCCATATTGACCATTTTGGGATCGTTCGACATGTCCGGAGTCATCGTTTTTCATCCGAAAATTGATTTTTTGGACTGTACCAAAAATGATTCAAAATGTCAATTGGATCATGCCTCATGTTGAATAACCACTTTTTAAACCCTCACAGTGACCAAAATTGCCATTTTTACAGAGTTTTGATTACTCAAAAGCTTCAATTTTGACCCATTTCAGGCACAGAAATGACTTTAAACACACTTATTTTAGTTGACAAAGTCATAATTCACATCCAACAGTCATTTACAGTCAAAAGATTAAATGTTAAAATTTCATCCATATTGACCATTTTGGGATCGTTCGACATGTCCGGAGTAATCGTTTTTCATCAGAAAATTGATTTTTTGGACTGTACCAAAAATGATTCAAAATGTCAATTGGATCGTGCCTCATGTTGAATAACCACTTTTTAAACCCTCACAGTGACCAAAATTGCCATTTTTACAGAGTTTTGCTTACTCAAAAGCTTCAATTTTGACCCATTTCAGGCACAGAAATGACTTTAAACACACTTATTTTAGTTGACAAAGTCATAATTCACATCCAACAGTCATTTACAGTCAAAAGATTAAATGTTAAAATTTCATCCATATTGACCATTTTGGGATCGTTCGACATGTCCGGAGTCATCGTTTTTCATCCGAAAATTGATTTTTTGGACTGTACCAAAAATGATTCAAAATGTCAATTGGATCGTGCCTCATGTTGAATAACCACTTTTTAAACCCTCACAGTGACCAAAATTGCCATTTTTACAGAGTTTTGATTACTCAAAAGCTTCAATTTTTACCCCTTTGAGGCACAGAAATGACTTTAAACACACTTATTTTAGTTGACAAAGTCATAATTCACATCCAACAGTCATTTACAGTCAAAAGATTAAATGTTAAAATTTCATCCATATTGACCATTTTGGGATCGTTCGACATGTCCGGAGTCATCGTTTTTCATCCGAAAATTGATTTTTTGGACTGTACCAAAAATGATTCAAAATGTCAATTGGACCGTGCCTCATGTTGAATAACCACTTTTTAAACCCTCACAGTGACCAAAATTGCCAATTTTACAGAGTTTTGCTTACACAAAAGCTTCAATTTTGACCCGTTTCAGGCACAGAAATGACTTTAAACACACTTATTTTAGTTGACAAAGTCATTATTCACATCCAACAGTCATTTAGAGTCAAAAGATTAAATGTTAAAATTTCATCCATATTGACCATTTTGGGATCGTTCGACATGTCCGGAGTCATCGTTTTTCATCCGAAAATTGATTTTTTGGACTGTACCAAAAATGATTCAAAATGTCAATTAGATCGTGCCTCATGTTGAATAACCACTTTTTAAACCCTCACAGTGACCAAAATTGCCATTTTTACAGAGTTTTGCTTACTCAAAAGCTTCAATTTTGACCCATTTCAGGCACAGAAATGACTTTAAACACACTTATTTTAGTTGACAAAGTCATAATTCACATCCAACAGTCATTTACAGTCAAAAGATTAAATGTTAAAATTTCATCCATATTGACCATTTTGGGATCGTTCGACATGTCCGGAGTCATCGTTTTTCATCCGAAAATTGATTTTTTGGACTGTACCAAAAATGATTCAAAATGTCAATTGGATCATGCCTCATGTTGAATAACCACTTTTTAAACCCTCACAGTGACCAAAATTGCCATTTTTACAGAGTTTTGCTTACTCAAAAGCTTCAATTTTGACCCATTTCAGGCACAGAAATGACTTTAAACACACTTATTTTAGTTGACAAAGTCATAATTCACATCCAACAGTCATTTACAGTCAAAAGATTAAATGTTAAAATTTCATCCATATTGACCATTTTGGGATCGTTCGACATGTCCGGAGTCATCGTTTTTCATCCGAAAATTGATTTTTTGAACTGTACCAAAAATGATTCAAAATGTCAATTGGATCGTGCCTCATGTTGAATAACCACTTTTTAAACCCTCACAGTGACCAAAATTGCCATTTTTACAGAGTTTTGCTTACTCAAAAGCTTCAATTTTGACCCATTTCAGGCACAGAAATGACTTTAAACACACTTATTTTAGTTGACAAAGTCATAATTCACATCCAACAGTCATTTACAGTCAAAAGATTAAATGTTAAAATTTCATCCATATTGACCATTTTGGGATCGTTCGACATGTCCGGAGTCATCGTTTTTCATCCGAAAATTTATTTTTTGGACTGTACCAAAAATGATTCAAAATGTAAATTGGATCGTGCCTCATTTTGAATAACCACTTTTTAAACCCTCACAGTGACCAAAATTGCCAATTTTACAGAGTTTTGCTTACACAAAAGCTTCAATTTTGACCCGTTTCAGGCACAGAAATGACTTTAAACACACTTATTTTAGTTGACAAAGTCATTATTCACATTCAACAGTCATTTAGAGTCAAAAGATTAAATGTTAAAATTTCATCATTATAGACCATTTTGGGATCGTTCGACATGTCCGGAGTCATCGTTTTTCATCCGAAACTTGATTTTTTGGACTGTACCAAAAATGATTCAAAATGTCAATTGGATCGTGCCTCATGTTGAATAACCACTTTTTAAACCCTCACAGTGACCAAAATTGCCAATTTTACACAGTTTTGCTTACTCAAAAGCTTCAATTTTGACCCATTTCAGGCACAGAAATGACTTTAAACACACTTATTTTAGTTGACAAAGCCATAATTCACATCCAACAGTCATTTAGAGTCAAAAGATTAAATGTTAAAATTTCATCATTATAGACCATTTTGGGAGCGTTCGACAGGTCCGGAGTCATCGTTTTTCGTCTGAAAATTGATTTTTTGGACTGTACCAAAAATGATTCAAAATGTCAATTGGATCGTGCCTCATGTTGAATAACCACTTTTTAAACCCTCACAGTGACCAAAATTGCCATTTTTACAGAGTTTTGATTACTCAAAAGCTTCAATTTTGACCCATTTCAGGCACAGAAATGACTTTAAACACACTTATTTTAGTTGACAAAGTCATAATTCACATCCAACAGTCATTTACAGTCAAAAGATTAAATGTTAAAATTTCATCCATATTGACCATTTTGGGATCGTTCGACATGTCCGGAGTCATCGTTTTTCATCCGAAAATTGATTTTTTGGACTGTACCAAAAATGATTCAAAATGTCAATTGGATCGTGCCTCATGTTGCATAACCACTTTTTAAACCCTCACAGTGACCGAAATTGCCATTTTTACAGAGTTTTGCTTACTCAAAAGCTTCAATTTTGACCCATTTCAGGCACAGAAATGACTTTAAACACACTTATTTTAGTTGACAAAGTCATAATTCACATCCAACAGTCATTTACAGTCAAAAGATTAAATGTTAAAATTTCATCCATATTGACCATTTTGGGATCGTTCGACATGTCCGGAGTCATCGTTTTTCATCCGAAAATTGATTTTTTGGACTGTACCAAAAATGATTAAAAATGTCAATTGGATCGTGCCTCATGTTGAATAACCACTTTTTAAACCCTCACAGTGACCAAAATTGCCATTTTTACAGAGTTTTGCTTACTCAAAAGCTTCAATTTTGACCCATTTCATGCACAGAAATGACTTTAAACACACTTATTTTAGTTGACAAAGTCATAATTCACATCCAACAGTCATTTACAGTCAAAAGATTAAATGTTAAAATTTCATCCATATTGACCATTTTGGGATCGTTCGACATGTCCGGAGTCATCGTTTTTCATCCGAAAATTGATTTTTTGGACTGTACCAAAAATGATTCAAAATGTCAATTGGATCGTGCCTCATGTTGAATAACCACTTTTTAAACCCTCACAGTGACCAAAATTGCCATTTTTACAGAGTTTTGATTACTCAAAAGCTTCAATTTTTACCCCTTTGAGGCACAGAAATGACTTTAAACACACTTATTTTAGTTGACAAAGTCATAATTCACATCCAACAGTCATTTACTGTCAAAAGATTAAATGTTAAAATTTCATCCATATTGACCATTTTGGGATCGTTCGACATGTCCGGAGTCATCGTTTTTCATCCGAAAATTGATTTTTTGGACTGTACCAAAAATGATTCAAAATGTCAATTGGATCGTGCCTCATGTTGAATAACCACTTTTTAAACCCTCACAGTGACCAAAATTGCCAATTTTACACAGTTTTGCTTACTCAAAAGCTTCAATTTTGACCCATTTCAGGCACAGAAATGACTTTAAACACACTTATTTTAGTTGACAAAGCCATAATTCACATCCAACAGTCATTTAGAGTCAAAAGATTAAATGTTAAAATTTCATCATTATAGACCATTTTGGGATCGTTCGACATGTCCGGAGTCATCGTTTTTCATCCGAAAATTGATTTTTTGGACTGTACCAAAAATGATTCAAAATGTCAATTGGATCGTGCCTCATGTTGAATAACCACTTTTTAAACCCTCACAGTGACCAAAATTGCCAATTTTACACAGTTTTGCTTACTCAAAAGCTTCAATTTTGACCCATTTCAGGCACAGAAATGACTTTAAACACACTTATTTTAGTTGACAAAGCCATAATTCACATCTAACAGTCATTTAGAGTCAAAAGATTAAATGTTAAAATTTCAACATTATAGACCATTTTGGGAACGTTCGACAGGTCCGGAGTCATTGTTTTTCGTCTGAAAATTGATTTTTTGGACTGTACCAAAAATGATTCAAAATGTCAATTGGATCGTGCCTCATGTTGAATAACCACTTTTTAAACCCTCACAGTGACCAAAATTGCCATTTTTACAGAGTTTTGCTTACTCAAAAGCTTCAATTTTGACCCATTTCAGGCACAGAAATGACTTTAAACACACTTATTTTAGTTGACAAAGTCATAATTCACATCCAACAGTCATTTACAGTCAAAAGATTAAATGTTAAAATTTCATCCATATTGACCATTTTGGGATCGTTCGACATGTCCGGAGTCATCGTTTTTCATCCGAAAATTGATTTTTTGGACTGTACCAAAAATGATTCAAAATGTCAATTGGATCGTGCCTCATGTTGAATAACCACTTTTTAAACCCTCACAGTGACCAAAATTGCCATTTTTACAGAGTTTTGATTACTCAAAAGCTTCAATTTTTACCCCTTTGAGGCACAGAAATGACTTTAAACACACTTATTTTAGTTGACAAAGTCATAATTCACATCCAACAGTCATTTACAGTCAAAAGATTAAATGTTAAAATTTCATCCATATTGACCATTTTGGGATCGTTCGACATGTCCGGAGTCATCGTTTTTCATCCGAAAATTGATTTTTTGGACTGTACCAAAAATGATTCAAAATGTCAATTGGACCGTGCCTCATGTTGAATAACCACTTTTTAAACCCTCACAGTGACCAAAATTGCCAATTTTACAGAGTTTTGCTTACACAAAAGCTTCAATTTTGACCCGTTTCAGGCACAGAAATGACTTTAAACACACTTATTTTAGTTGACAAAGTCATTATTCACATCCAACAGTCATTTAGAGTCAAAAGATTAAATGTTAAAATTTCATCCATATTGACCATTTTGGGATCGTTCGACATGTCCGGAGTCATCGTTTTTCATCCGAAAATTGATTTTTTGGACTGTACCAAAAATGATTCAAAATGTCAATTAGATCGTGCCTCATGTTGAATAACCACTTTTTAAACCCTCACAGTGACCAAAATTGCCATTTTTACAGAGTTTTGCTTACTCAAAAGCTTCAATTTTGACCCATTTCAGGCACAGAAATGACTTTAAACACACTTATTTTAGTTGACAAAGTCATAATTCACATCCAACAGTCATTTACAGTCAAAAGATTAAATGTTAAAATTTCATCCATATTGACCATTTTGGGATCGTTCGACATGTCCGGAGTCATCGTTTTTCATCCGAAAATTGATTTTTTGGACTGTACCAAAAATGATTCAAAATGTCAATTGGATCATGCCTCATGTTGAATAACCACTTTTTAAACCCTCACAGTGACCAAAATTGCCATTTTTACAGAGTTTTGCTTACTCAAAAGCTTCAATTTTGACCCATTTCAGGCACAGAAATGACTTTAAACACACTTATTTTAGTTGACAAAGTCATAATTCACATCCAACAGTCATTTACAGTCAAAAGATTAAATGTTAAAATTTCATCCATATTGACCATTTTGGGATCGTTCGACATGTCCGGAGTCATCGTTTTTCATCCGAAAATTGATTTTTTGAACTGTACCAAAAATGATTCAAAATGTCAATTGGATCGTGCCTCATGTTGAATAACCACTTTTTAAACCCTCACAGTGACCAAAATTGCCATTTTTACAGAGTTTTGCTTACTCAAAAGCTTCAATTTTGACCCATTTCAGGCACAGAAATGACTTTAAACACACTTATTTTAGTTGACAAAGTCATAATTCACATCCAACAGTCATTTACAGTCAAAAGATTAAGTGTTAAAATTTCATCCATATTGACCATTTTGGGATCGTTCGACATGTCCGGAGTCATCGTTTTTCATCCGAAAATTTATTTTTTGGACTGTACCAAAAATGATTCAAAATGTAAATTGGATCGTGCCTCATTTTGAATAACCACTTTTTAAACCCTCACAGTGACCAAAATTGCCAATTTTACAGAGTTTTGCTTACACAAAAGCTTCAATTTTGACCCGTTTCAGGCACAGAAATGACTTTAAACACACTTATTTTAGTTGACAAAGTCATTATTCACATTCAACAGTCATTTAGAGTCAAAAGATTAAATGTTAAAATTTCATCATTATAGACCATTTTGGGATCGTTCGACATGTCCGGAGTCATCGTTTTTCATCCGAAAATTGATTTTTTGGACTGTACCAAAAATGATTCAAAATGTCAATTGGATCGTGCCTCATGTTGAATAACCACTTTTTAAACCCTCACAGTGACCAAAATTGCCAATTTTACACAGTTTTGCTTACTCAAAAGCTTCAATTTTGACCCATTTCAGGCACAGAAATGACTTTAAACACACTTATTTTAGTTGACAAAGCCATAATTCACATCCAACAGTCATTTAGAGTCAAAAGATTAAATGTTAAAATTTCATCATTATAGACCATTTTGGGAGCGTTCGACAGGTCCGGAGTCATCGTTTTTCGTCTGAAAATTGATTTTTTGGACTGTACCAAAAATGATTCAAAATGTCAATTGGATCGTGCCTCATGTTGAATAACCACTTTTTAAACCCTCACAGTGACCAAAATTGCCATTTTTACAGAGTTTTGATTACTCAAAAGCTTCAATTTTGACCCATTTCAGGCACAGAAATGACTTTAAACACACTTATTTTAGTTGACAAAGTCATAATTCACATCCAACAGTCATTTACAGTCAAAAGATTAAATGTTAAAATTTCATCCATATTGACCATTTTGGGATCGTTCGACATGTCCGGAGTCATCGTTTTTCATCCGAAAATTGATTTTTTGGACTGTACCAAAAATGATTCAAAATGTCAATTGGATCGTGCCTCATGTTGCATAACCACTTTTTAAACCCTCACAGTGACCGAAATTGCCATTTTTACAGAGTTTTGCTTACTCAAAAGCTTCAATTTTGACCCATTTCAGGCACAGAAATGACTTTAAACACACTTATTTTAGTTGACAAAGTCATAATTCACATCCAACAGTCATTTACAGTCAAAAGATTAAATGTTAAAATTTCATCCATATTGACCATTTTGGGATCGTTCGACATGTCCGGAGTCATCGTTTTTCATCCGAAAATTGATTTTTTGGACTGTACCAAAAATGATTAAAAATGTCAATTGGATCGTGCCTCATGTTGAATAACCACTTTTTAAACCCTCACAGTGACCAAAATTGCCATTTTTACAGAGTTTTGCTTACTCAAAAGCTTCAATTTTGACCCATTTCATGCACAGAAATGACTTTAAACACACTTATTTTAGTTGACAAAGTCATAATTCACATCCAACAGTCATTTACAGTCAAAAGATTAAATGTTAAAATTTCATCCATATTGACCATTTTGGGATCGTTCGACATGTCCGGAGTCATCGTTTTTCATCCGAAAATTGATTTTTTGGACTGTACCAAAAATGATTCAAAATGTCAATTGGATCGTGCCTCATGTTGAATAACCACTTTTTAAACCCTCACAGTGACCAAAATTGCCATTTTTACAGAGTTTTGATTACTCAAAAGCTTCAATTTTTACCCCTTTGAGGCACAGAAATGACTTTAAACACACTTATTTTAGTTGACAAAGTCATAATTCACATCCAACAGTCATTTACAGTCAAAAGATTAAATGTTAAAATTTCATCCATATTGACCATTTTGGGATCGTTCGACATGTCCGGAGTCATCGTTTTTCATCCGAAAATTGATTTTTTGGACTGTACCAAAAATGATTCAAAATGTCAATTGGACCGTGCCTCATGTTGAATAACCACTTTTTAAACCCTCACAGTGACCAAAATTGCCAATTTTACAGAGTTTTTCTTACACAAAAGCTTCAATTTTGACCCGTTTCAGGCACAGAAATGACTTTAAACACACTTATTTTAGTTGACAAAGTCATTATTCACATCCAACAGTCATTTAGAGTCAAAAGATTAAATGTTAAAATTTCATCCATATTGACCATTTTGGGATCGTTCGACATGTCCGGAGTCATCGTTTTTCATCCGAAAATTGATTTTTTGGACTGTACCAAAAATGATTCAAAATGTCAATTAGATCGTGCCTCATGTTGAATAACCACTTTTTAAACCCTCACAGTGACCAAAATTGCCATTTTTACAGAGTTTTGCTTACTCAAAAGCTTCAATTTTGACCCATTTCAGGCACAGAAATGACTTTAAACACACTTATTTTAGTTGACAAAGTCATAATTCACATCCAACAGTCATTTACAGTCAAAAGATTAAATGTTAAAATTTCATCCATATTGACCATTTTGGGATCGTTCGACATGTCCGGAGTCATCGTTTTTCATCCGAAAATTGATTTTTTGGACTGTACCAAAAATGATTCAAAATGTCAATTGGATCATGCCTCATGTTGAATAACCACTTTTTAAACCCTCACAGTGACCAAAATTGCCATTTTTACAGAGTTTTGCTTACTCAAAAGCTTCAATTTTGACCCATTTCAGGCACAGAAATGACTTTAAACACACTTATTTTAGTTGACAAAGTCATAATTCACATCCAACAGTCATTTACAGTCAAAAGATTAAATGTTAAAATTTCATCCATATTGACCATTTTGGGATCGTTCGACATGTCCGGAGTCATCGTTTTTCATCCGAAAATTGATTTTTTGGACTGTACCAAAAATGATTAAAAATGTCAATTGGATCGTGCCTCATGTTGAATAACCACTTTTTAAACCCTCACAGTGACCAAAATTGCCATTTTTACAGAGTTTTGCTTACTCAAAAGCTTCAATTTTGACCCATTTCATGCACAGAAATGACTTTAAACACACTTATTTTAGTTGACAAAGTCATAATTCACATCCAACAGTCATTTACAGTCAAAAGATTAAATGTTAAAATTTCATCCATATTGACCATTTTGGGATCGTTCGACATGTCCGGAGTCATCGTTTTTCATCCGAAAATTGATTTTTTGGACTGTACCAAAAATGATTCAAAATGTAAATTGGATCGTGCCTCATTTTGAATAACCACTTTTTAAACCCTCACAGTGACCAAAATTGCCAATTTTACAGAGTTTTGCTTACACAAAAGCTTCAATTTTGACCCGTTTCAGGCACAGAAATGACTTTAAACACACTTATTTTAGTTGACAAAGTCATTATTCACATTCAACAGTCATTTAGAGTCAAAAGATTAAATGTTAAAATTTCATCATTATAGACCATTTTGGGATCGTTCGACATGTCCGGAGTCATCGTTTTTCATCCGAAAATTGATTTTTTGGACTGTACCAAAAATGATTCAAAATGTCAATTGGATCGTGCCTCATGTTGAATAACCACTTTTTAAACCCTCACAGTGACCAAAATTGCCAATTTTACACAGTTTTGCTTACTCAAAAGCTTCAATTTTGACCCATTTCAGGCACAGAAATGACTTTAAACACACTTATTTTAGTTGACAAAGCCATAATTCACATCCAACAGTCATTTAGAGTCAAAAGATTAAATGTTAAAATTTCATCATTATAGACCATTTTGGGAGCGTTCAACAGGTCCGGAGTCATCGTTTTTCGTCTGAAAATTGATTTTTTGGACTGTACCAAAAATGATTCAAAATGTCAATTGGATCGTGCCTCATGTTGAATAACCACTTTTTAAACCCTCACAGTGACCAAAATTGCCATTTTTACAGAGTTTTGATTACTCAAAAGCTTCAATTTTGACCCATTTCAGGCACAGAAATGACTTTAAACACACTTATTTTAGTTGACAAAGTCATAATTCACATCCAACAGTCATTTACAGTCAAAAGATTAAATGTTAAAATTTCATCCATATTGACCATTTTGGGATCGTTCGACATGTCCGGAGTCATCGTTTTTCATCCGAAAATTTATTTTTTGGACTGTACCAAAAATGATTCAAAATGTAAATTGGATCGTGCCTCATTTTGAATAACCACTTTTTAAACCCTCACAGTGACCAAAATTGCCAATTTTACAGAGTTTTGCTTACACAAAAGCTTCAATTTTGACCCGTTTCAGGCACAGAAATGACTTTAAACACACTTATTTTAGTTGACAAAGTCATTATTCACATTCAACAGTCATTTAGAGTCAAAAGATTAAATGTTAAAATTTCATCATTATAGACCATTTTGGGATCGTTCGACATGTCCGGAGTCATCGTTTTTCATCCGAAAATTGATTTTTTGGACTGTACCAAAAATGATTCAAAATGTCAATTGGATCGTGCCTCATGTTGAATAACCACTTTTTAAACCCTCACAGTGACCAAAATTGCCAATTTTACACAGTTTTGCTTACTCAAAAGCTTCAATTTTGACCCATTTCAGGCACAGAAATGACTTTAAACACACTTATTTTAGTTGACAAAGCCATAATTCACATCCAACAGTCATTTAGAGTCAAAAGATTAAATGTTAAAATTTCATCATTATAGACCATTTTGGGAGCGTTCGACAGGTCCGGAGTCATCGTTTTTCGTCTGAAAATTGATTTTTTGGACTGTACCAAAAATGATTCAAAATGTCAATTGGATCGTGCCTCATGTTGCATAACCACTTTTTAAACCCTCACAGTGACCGAAATTGCCATTTTTACAGAGTTTTGCTTACTCAAAAGCTTCAATTTTGACCCATTTCAGGCACAGAAATGACTTTAAACACACTTATTTTAGTTGACAAAGTCATAATTCACATCCAACAGTCATTTACAGTCAAAAGATTAAATGTTAAAATTTCATCCATATTGACCATTTTGGGATCGTTCGACATGTCCGGAGTCATCGTTTTTCATCCGAAAATTGATTTTTTGGACTGTACCAAAAATGATTAAAAATGTCAATTGGATCGTGCCTCATGTTGAATAACCACTTTTTAAACCCTCACAGTGACCAAAATTGCCATTTTTACAGAGTTTTGCTTACTCAAAAGCTTCAATTTTGACCCATTTCATGCACAGAAATGACTTTAAACACACTTATTTTAGTTGACAAAGTCATAATTCACATCCAACAGTCATTTACAGTCAAAAGATTAAATGTTAAAATTTCATCCATATTGACCATTTTGGGATCGTTCGACATGTCCGGAGTCATCGTTTTTCATCCGAAAATTGATTTTTTGGACTGTACCAAAAATGATTCAAAATGTCAATTGGATCGTGCCTCATGTTGAATAACCACTTTTTAAACCCTCACAGTGACCAAAATTGCCATTTTTACAGAGTTTTGATTACTCAAAAGCTTCAATTTTTACCCCTTTGAGGCACAGAAATGACTTTAAACACACTTATTTTAGTTGACAAAGTCATAATTCACATCCAACAGTCATTTACAGTCAAAAGATTAAATGTTAAAATTTCATCCATATTGACCATTTTGGGATCGTTCGACATGTCCGGAGTCATCGTTTTTCATCCGAAAATTGATTTTTTGGACTGTACCAAAAATGATTCAAAATGTCAATTGGACCGTGCCTCATGTTGAATAACCACTTTTTAAACCCTCACAGTGACCAAAATTGCCAATTTTACAGAGTTTTGCTTACACAAAAGCTTCAATTTTGACCCGTTTCAGGCACAGAAATGACTTTAAACACACTTATTTTAGTTGACAAAGTCATTATTCACATCCAACAGTCATTTAGAGTCAAAAGATTAAATGTTAAAATTTCATCCATATTGACCATTTTGGGATCGTTCGACATGTCCGGAGTCATCGTTTTTCATCCGAAAATTGATTTTTTGGACTGTACCAAAAATGATTCAAAATGTCAATTAGATCGTGCCTCATGTTGAATAACCACTTTTTAAACCCTCACAGTGACCAAAATTGCCATTTTTACAGAGTTTTGCTTACTCAAAAGCTTCAATTTTGACCCATTTCAGGCACAGAAATGACTTTAAACACACTTATTTTAGTTGACAAAGTCATAATTCACATCCAACAGTCATTTACAGTCAAAAGATTAAATGTTAAAATTTCATCCATATTGACCATTTTGGGATCGTTCGACATGTCCGGAGTCATCGTTTTTCATCCGAAAATTGATTTTTTGGACTGTACCAAAAATGATTCAAAATGTAAATTGGATCGTGCCTCATTTTGAATAACCACTTTTTAAACCCTCACAGTGACCAAAATTGCCAATTTTACAGAGTTTTGCTTACACAAAAGCTTCAATTTTGACCCGTTTCAGGCACAGAAATGACTTTAAACACACTTATTTTAGTTGACAAAGTCATTATTCACATTCAACAGTCATTTAGAGTCAAAAGATTAAATGTTAAAATTTCATCATTATAGACCATTTTGGGATCGTTCGACATGTCCGGAGTCATCGTTTTTCATCCGAAAATTGATTTTTTGGACTGTACCAAAAATGATTCAAAATGTCAATTGGATCGTGCCTCATGTTGAATAACCACTTTTTAAACCCTCACAGTGACCAAAATTGCCAATTTTACACAGTTTTGCTTACTCAAAAGCTTCAATTTTGACCCATTTCAGGCACAGAAATGACTTTAAACACACTTATTTTAGTTGACAAAGCCATAATTCACATCCAACAGTCATTTAGAGTCAAAAGATTAAATGTTAAAATTTCATCATTATAGACCATTTTGGGAGCGTTCAACAGGTCCGGAGTCATCGTTTTTCGTCTGAAAATTGATTTTTTGGACTGTACCAAAAATGATTCAAAATGTCAATTGGATCGTGCCTCATGTTGAATAACCACTTTTTAAACCCTCACAGTGACCAAAATTGCCATTTTTACAGAGTTTTGATTACTCAAAAGCTTCAATTTTGACCCATTTCAGGCACAGAAATGACTTTAAACACACTTATTTTAGTTGACAAAGTCATAATTCACATCCAACAGTCATTTACAGTCAAAAGATTAAATGTTAAAATTTCATCCATATTGACCATTTTGGGATCGTTCGACATGTCCGGAGTCATCGTTTTTCATCCGAAAATTTATTTTTTGGACTGTACCAAAAATGATTCAAAATGTAAATTGGATCGTGCCTCATTTTGAATAACCACTTTTTAAACCCTCACAGTGACCAAAATTGCCAATTTTACAGAGTTTTGCTTACACAAAAGCTTCAATTTTGACCCGTTTCAGGCACAGAAATGACTTTAAACACACTTATTTTAGTTGACAAAGTCATTATTCACATTCAACAGTCATTTAGAGTCAAAAGATTAAATGTTAAAATTTCATCATTATAGACCATTTTGGGATCGTTCGACATGTCCGGAGTCATCGTTTTTCATCCGAAAATTGATTTTTTGGACTGTACCAAAAATGATTCAAAATGTCAATTGGATCGTGCCTCATGTTGAATAACCACTTTTTAAACCCTCACAGTGACCAAAATTGCCAATTTTACACAGTTTTGCTTACTCAAAAGCTTCAATTTTGACCCATTTCAGGCACAGAAATGACTTTAAACACACTTATTTTAGTTGACAAAGCCATAATTCACATCCAACAGTCATTTAGAGTCAAAAGATTAAATGTTAAAATTTCATCATTATAGACCATTTTGGGAGCGTTCGACAGGTCCGGAGTCATCGTTTTTCGTCTGAAAATTGATTTTTTGGACTGTACCAAAAATGATTCAAAATGTCAATTGGATCGTGCCTCATGTTGCATAACCACTTTTTAAACCCTCACAGTGACCGAAATTGCCATTTTTACAGAGTTTTGCTTACTCAAAAGCTTCAATTTTGACCCATTTCAGGCACAGAAATGACTTTAAACACACTTATTTTAGTTGACAAAGTCATAATTCACATCCAACAGTCATTTACAGTCAAAAGATTAAATGTTAAAATTTCATCCATATTGACCATTTTGGGATCGTTCGACATGTCCGGAGTCATCGTTTTTCATCCGAAAATTGATTTTTTGGACTGTACCAAAAATGATTAAAAATGTCAATTGGATCGTGCCTCATGTTGAATAACCACTTTTTAAACCCTCACAGTGACCAAAATTGCCATTTTTACAGAGTTTTGCTTACTCAAAAGCTTCAATTTTGACCCATTTCATGCACAGAAATGACTTTAAACACACTTATTTTAGTTGACAAAGTCATAATTCACATCCAACAGTCATTTACAGTCAAAAGATTAAATGTTAAAATTTCATCCATATTGACCATTTTGGGATCGTTCGACATGTCCGGAGTCATCGTTTTTCATCCGAAAATTGATTTTTTGGACTGTACCAAAAATGATTCAAAATGTCAATTGGATCGTGCCTCATGTTGAATAACCACTTTTTAAACCCTCACAGTGACCAAAATTGCCATTTTTACAGAGTTTTGATTACTCAAAAGCTTCAATTTTTACCCCTTTGAGGCACAGAAATGACTTTAAACACACTTATTTTAGTTGACAAAGTCATAATTCACATCCAACAGTCATTTACAGTCAAAAGATTAAATGTTAAAATTTCATCCATATTGACCATTTTGGGATCGTTCGACATGTCCGGAGTCATCGTTTTTCATCCGAAAATTGATTTTTTGGACTGTACCAAAAATGATTCAAAATGTCAATTGGACCGTGCCTCATGTTGAATAACCACTTTTTAAACCCTCACAGTGACCAAAATTGCCAATTTTACAGAGTTTTGCTTACACAAAAGCTTCAATTTTGACCCGTTTCAGGCACAGAAATGACTTTAAACACACTTATTTTAGTTGACAAAGTCATTATTCACATCCAACAGTCATTTAGAGTCAAAAGATTAAATGTTAAAATTTCATCCATATTGACCATTTTGGGATCGTTCGACATGTCCGGAGTCATCGTTTTTCATCCGAAAATTGATTTTTTGGACTGTACCAAAAATGATTCAAAATGTCAATTAGATCGTGCCTCATGTTGAATAACCACTTTTTAAACCCTCACAGTGACCAAAATTGCCATTTTTACAGAGTTTTGCTTACTCAAAAGCTTCAATTTTGACCCATTTCAGGCACAGAAATGACTTTAAACACACTTATTTTAGTTGACAAAGTCATAATTCACATCCAACAGTCATTTACAGTCAAAAGATTAAATGTTAAAATTTCATCCATATTGACCATTTTGGGATCGTTCGACATGTCCGGAGTCATCGTTTTTCATCCGAAAATTGATTTTTTGGACTGTACCAAAAATGATTCAAAATGTCAATTGGATCATGCCTCATGTTGAATAACCACTTTTTAAACCCTCACAGTGACCAAAATTGCCATTTTTACAGAGTTTTGCTTACTCAAAAGCTTCAATTTTGACCCATTTCAGGCACAGAAATGACTTTAAACACACTTATTTTAGTTGACAAAGTCATAATTCACATCCAACAGTCATTTACAGTCAAAAGATTAAATGTTAAAATTTCATCCATATTGACCATTTTGGGATCGTTCGACATGTCCGGAGTCATCGTTTTTCATCCGAAAATTGATTTTTTGAACTGTACCAAAAATGATTCAAAATGTCAATTGGATCGTGCCTCATGTTGAATAACCACTTTTTAAACCCTCACAGTGACCAAAATTGCCATTTTTACAGAGTTTTGCTTACTCAAAAGCTTCAATTTTGACCCATTTCAGGCACAGAAATGACTTTAAACACACTTATTTTAGTTGACAAAGTCATAATTCACATCCAACAGTCATTTACAGTCAAAAGATTAAATGTTAAAATTTCATCCATATTGACCATTTTGGGATCGTTCGACATGTCCGGAGTCATCGTTTTTCATCCGAAAATTGATTTTTTGGACTGTACCAAAAATGATTCAAAATGTCAATTGGATCGTGCCTCATGTTGAATAACCACTTTTTAAACCCTCACAGTGACCAAAATTGCCAATTTTACACAGTTTTGCTTACTCAAAAGCTTCAATTTTGACCCGTTTCAGGCACAGAAATGACTTTAAACACACTTATTTTAGTTGACAAAGCCATAATTCACATCCAACAGTCATTTAGAGTCAAAAGATTAAATGTTAAAATTTCATCATTATAGACCATTTTGGGAGCGTTCAACAGGTCCGGAGTCATCGTTTTTCGTCTGAAAATTGATTTTTTGGACTGTACCAAAAATGATTCAAAATGTCAATTGGATCGTGCCTCATGTTGAATAACCACTTTTTAAACCCTCACAGTGACCAAAATTGCCATTTTTACAGAGTTTTGATTACTCAAAAGCTTCAATTTTGACCCATTTCAGGCACAGAAATGACTTTAAACACACTTATTTTAGTTGACAAAGTCATAATTCACATCCAACAGTCATTTACAGTCAAAAGATTAAATGTTAAAATTTCATCCATATTGACCATTTTGGGATCGTTCGACATGTCCGGAGTCATCGTTTTTCATCCGAAAATTGATTTTTTGGACTGTACCAAAAATGATTCAAAATGTCAATTGGATCGTGCCTCATGTTGCATAACCACTTTTTAAACCCTCACAGTGACCGAAATTGCCATTTTTACAGAGTTTTGCTTACTCAAAAGCTTCAATTTTGACCCATTTCAGGCACAGAAATGACTTTAAACACACTTATTTTAGTTGACAAAGTCATAATTCACATCCAACAGTCATTTACAGTCAAAAGATTAAATGTTAAAATTTCATCCATATTGACCATTTTGGGATCGTTCGACATGTCCGGAGTCATCGTTTTTCATCCGAAAATTGATTTTTTGAACTGTACCAAAAATGATTCAAAATGTCAATTGGATCGTGCCTCATGTTGAATAACCACTTTTTAAACCCTCACAGTGACCAAAATTGCCAATTTTACACAGTTTTGCTTACTCAAAAGCTTCAATTTTGACCCATTTCAGGCACAGAAATGACTTTAAACACACTTATTTTAGTTGACAAAGCCATAATTCACATCCAACAGTCATTTAGAGTCAAAAGATTAAATGTTAAAATTTCATCATTATAGACCATTTTGGGAACGTTCGACAGGTCCGGAGTCATCGTTTTTCGTCTGAAAATTGATTTTTTGGACTGTACCAAAAATGATTCAAAATGTCAATTGGATCGTGCCTCATGTTGAATAACCACTTTTTAAACCCTCAGAGTGACCAAAATTGCCATTTTTACAGAGTTTTGATTACTCAAAAGCTTAAATTTTTACCCCTTTGAGGCACAGAAATGACTTTAAACACACTTAATTTAGTTGACAAAGTCATAATTCACATCCAACAGTCATTTACAGTCAAAAGATGAAATGTTAAAACTTTATCCATATTGACCATTTTGGGATCGTTCAACATGTCCGGAGTCATCGTTTTTCATCCGAAAATTGATTTTTTGGACTGTACCAAAAATGATTCAAAATGTCAATTGGATCGTGCCTCATGTTGAATAACCACTTTTTAAACCCTCACAGTGACCAAAATTGCCATTTTTACAGAGTTTTCATTACTCAAAAGCTTCACTTTTGACCCATTTCAGGCACAGAAATGACTTTAAACACACTTATTTTAGTTGACAAAGTCATAATTCACATCCAACAGTCATTTACAGTCAAAAGATTAAATGTTAAAATTTCATCCATATTGACCATTTTGGGATCGTTCGACATGTCCGGAGTCATCGTTTTTCATCCGAAAATTGATTTTTTGGACTGTACCAAAAATGATTCAAAATGTCAATTGGATCATGCCTCATGTTGAATAACCACTTTTTAAACCCTCACAGTGACCAAAATTGCCATTTTTACAGAGTTTTGATTACTCAAAAGCTTCAATTTTTACCCCTTTGAGGCACAGAAATGACTTTAAACACACTTATTTTAGTTGACAAAGTCATAATTCACATCCAACAGTCATTTACTGTCAAAAGATTAAATGTTAAAATTTCATCCATATTGACCATTTTGGGATCGTTCGACATGTCCGGAGTCATCGTTTTTCATCCGAAAATTGATTTTTTGAACTGTACCAAAAATGATTCAAAATGTCAATTGGATCGTGCCTCATGTTGAATAACCACTTTTTAAACCCTCACAGTGACCAAAATTGCCAATTTTACACAGTTTTGCTTACTCAAAAGCTTCACTTTTGACCCATTTCAGGCACAGAAATGACTTTAAACACACTTATTTTAGTTGACAAAGTCATAATTCACATCCAACAGTCATTTACAGTCAAAAGATTAAATGTTAAAATTTCATCCATATTGACCATTTTGGGATCGTTCGACATGTCCGGAGTCATCGTTTTTCATCCGAAAATTGATTTTTTGGACTGTACCAAAAATGATTCAAAATGTCAATTGGATCGTGCCTCATGTTGAATAACCACTTTTTAAACCCTCACAGTGACCAAAATTGCCATTTTTACAGAGTTTTGCTTACTCAAAAGCTTCAATTTTGACCCATTTCATGCACAGAAATGACTTTAAACACACTTATTTTAGTTGACAAAGTCATAATTCACATCCAACAGTCATTTACAGTCAAAAGATTAAATGTTAAAATTTCATCCATATTGACCATTTTGGGATCGTTCGACATGTCCGGAGTCATCGTTTTTCATCCGAAAATTGATTTTTTGGACTGTACCAAAAATGATTCAAAATGTCAATTGGATCGTGCCTCATGTTGAATAACCACTTTTTAAACCCTCACAGTGACCAAAATTGCCATTTTTACAGAGTTTTGATTACTCAAAAGCTTCAATTTTTACCCCTTTGAGGCACAGAAATGACTTTAAACACACTTATTTTAGTTGACAAAGTCATAATTCACATCCAACAGTCATTTACAGTCAAAAGATTAAATGTTAAAATTTCATCCATATTGACCATTTTGGGATCGTTCGACATGTCCGGAGTCATCGTTTTTCATCCGAAAATTGATTTTTTGGACTGTACCAAAAATGATTCAAAATGTCAATTGGACCGTGCCTCATGTTGAATAACCACTTTTTAAACCCTCACAGTGACCAAAATTGCCAATTTTACAGAGTTTTGCTTACACAAAAGCTTCAATTTTGACCCGTTTCAGGCACAGAAATGACTTTAAACACACTTATTTTAGTTGACAAAGTCATTATTCACATCCAACAGTCATTTAGAGTCAAAAGATTAAATGTTAAAATTTCATCCATATTGACCATTTTGGGATCGTTCGACATGTCCGGAGTCATCGTTTTTCATCCGAAAATTGATTTTTTGGACTGTACCAAAAATGATTCAAAATGTCAATTAGATCGTGCCTCATGTTGAATAACCACTTTTTAAACCCTCACAGTGACCAAAATTGCCATTTTTACAGAGTTTTGCTTACTCAAAAGCTTCAATTTTGACCCATTTCAGGCACAGAAATGACTTTAAACACACTTATTTTAGTTGACAAAGTCATAATTCACATCCAACAGTCATTTACAGTCAAAAGATTAAATGTTAAAATTTCATCCATATTGACCATTTTGGGATCGTTCGACATGTCCGGAGTCATCGTTTTTCATCCGAAAATTGATTTTTTGGACTGTACCAAAAATGATTCAAAATGTCAATTGGATCATGCCTCATGTTGAATAACCACTTTTTAAACCCTCACAGTGACCAAAATTGCCATTTTTACAGAGTTTTGCTTACTCAAAAGCTTCAATTTTGACCCATTTCAGGCACAGAAATGACTTTAAACACACTTATTTTAGTTGACAAAGTCATAATTCACATCCAACAGTCATTTACAGTCAAAAGATTAAATGTTAAAATTTCATCCATATTGACCATTTTGGGATCGTTCGACATGTCCGGAGTCATCGTTTTTCATCCGAAAATTGATTTTTTGAACTGTACCAAAAATGATTCAAAATGTCAATTGGATCGTGCCTCATGTTGAATAACCACTTTTTAAACCCTCACAGTGACCAAAATTGCCATTTTTACAGAGTTTTGCTTACTCAAAAGCTTCAATTTTGACCCATTTCAGGCACAGAAATGACTTTAAACACACTTATTTTAGTTGACAAAGTCATAATTCACATCCAACAGTCATTTACAGTCAAAAGATTAAATGTTAAAATTTCATCCATATTGACCATTTTGGGATCGTTCGACATGTCCGGAGTCATCGTTTTTCATCCGAAAATTGATTTTTTGGACTGTACCAAAAATGATTCAAAATGTAAATTGGATCGTGCCTCATTTTGAATAACCACTTTTTAAACCCTCACAGTGACCAAAATTGCCAATTTTACAGAGTTTTGCTTACACAAAAGCTTCAATTTTGACCCGTTTCAGGCACAGAAATGACTTTAAACACACTTATTTTAGTTGACAAAGTCATTATTCACATTCAACAGTCATTTAGAGTCAAAAGATTAAATGTTAAAATTTCATCATTATAGACCATTTTGGGATCGTTCGACATGTCCGGGGTCATCGTTTTTCATCCGAAAATTGATTTTTTGGACTGTACCAAAAATGATTCAAAATGTCAATTGGATCGTGCCTCATGTTGAATAACCACTTTTTAAACCCTCACAGTGACCAAAATTGCCAATTTTACACAGTTTTGCTTACTCAAAAGCTTCAATTTTGACCCATTTCAGGCACAGAAATGACTTTAAACACACTTATTTTAGTTGACAAAGCCATAATTCACATCCAACAGTCATTTAGAGTCAAAAGATTAAATGTTAAAATTTCATCATTATAGACCATTTTGGGAGCGTTCAACAGGTCCGGAGTCATCGTTTTTCGTCTGAAAATTGATTTTTTGGACTGTACCAAAAATGATTCAAAATGTCAATTGGATCGTGCCTCATGTTGAATAACCACTTTTTAAACCCTCACAGTGACCAAAATTGCCATTTTTACAGAGTTTTGATTACTCAAAAGCTTCAATTTTGACCCATTTCAGGCACAGAAATGACTTTAAACACACTTATTTTAGTTGACAAAGTCATAATTCACATCCAACAGTCATTTACAGTCAAAAGATTAAATGTTAAAATTTCATCCATATTGACCATTTTGGGATCGTTCGACATGTCCGGAGTCATCGTTTTTCATCCGAAAATTTATTTTTTGGACTGTACCAAAAATGATTCAAAATGTAAATTGGATCGTGCCTCATTTTGAATAACCACTTTTTAAACCCTCACAGTGACCAAAATTGCCAATTTTACAGAGTTTTGCTTACTCAAAAGCTTCAATTTTGACCCATTTCAGGCACAGAAATGACTTTAAACACACTTATTTTAGTTGACAAAGTCATAATTCACATCCAACAGTCATTTACAGTCAAAAGATTAAATGTTAAAATTTCATCCATATTGACCATTTTGGGATCGTTCGACATGTCCGGAGTCATCGTTTTTCATCCGAAAATTGATTTTTTGAACTGTACCAAAAATGATTCAAAATGTCAATTGGATCGTGCCTCATGTTGAATAACCACTTTTTAAACCCTCACAGTGACCAAAATTGCCATTTTTACAGAGTTTTGCTTACTCAAAAGCTTCAATTTTGACCCATTTCAGGCACAGAAATGACTTTAAACACACTTATTTTAGTTGACAAAGTCATAATTCACATCCAACAGTCATTTACAGTCAAAAGATTAAATGTTAAAATTTCATCCATATTGACCATTTTGGGATCGTTCGACATGTCCGGAGTCATCGTTTTTCATCCGAAAATTGATTTTTTGGACTGTACCAAAAATGATTCAAAATGTAAATTGGATCGTGCCTCATTTTGAATAACCACTTTTTAAACCCTCACAGTGACCAAAATTGCCAATTTTACAGAGTTTTGCTTACACAAAAGCTTCAATTTTGACCCGTTTCAGGCACAGAAATGACTTTAAACACACTTATTTTAGTTGACAAAGTCATTATTCACATTCAACAGTCATTTAGAGTCAAAAGATTAAATGTTAAAATTTCATCATTATAGACCATTTTGGGATCGTTCGACATGTCCGGAGTCATCGTTTTTCATCCGAAAATTGATTTTTTGGACTGTACCAAAAATGATTCAAAATGTCAATTGGATCGTGCCTCATGTTGAATAACCACTTTTTAAACCCTCACAGTGACCAAAATTGCCAATTTTACACAGTTTTGCTTACTCAAAAGCTTCAATTTTGACCCATTTCAGGCACAGAAATGACTTTAAACACACTTATTTTAGTTGACAAAGCCATAATTCACATCCAACAGTCATTTAGAGTCAAAAGATTAAATGTTAAAATTTCATCATTATAGACCATTTTGGGAGCGTTCAACAGGTCCGGAGTCATCGTTTTTCGTCTGAAAATTGATTTTTTGGACTGTACCAAAAATGATTCAAAATGTCAATTGGATCGTGCCTCATGTTGAATAACCACTTTTTAAACCCTCACAGTGACCAAAATTGCCATTTTTACAGAGTTTTGATTACTCAAAAGCTTCAATTTTGACCCATTTCAGGCACAGAAATGACTTTAAACACACTTATTTTAGTTGACAAAGTCATAATTCACATCCAACAGTCATTTACAGTCAAAAGATTAAATGTTAAAATTTCATCCATATTGACCATTTTGGGATCGTTCGACATGTCCGGAGTCATCGTTTTTCATCCGAAAATTGATTTTTTGGACTGTACCAAAAATGATTCAAAATGTCAATTGGATCGTGCCTCATGTTGCATAACCACTTTTTAAACCCTCACAGTGACCGAAATTGCCATTTTTACAGAGTTTTGCTTACTCAAAAGCTTCAATTTTGACCCATTTCAGGCACAGAAATGACTTTAAACACACTTATTTTAGTTGACAAAGTCATAATTCACATCCAACAGTCATTTACAGTCAAAAGATTAAATGTTAAAATTTCATCCATATTGACCATTTTGGGATCGTTCGACATGTCCGGAGTCATCGTTTTTCATCCGAAAATTGATTTTTTGAACTGTACCAAAAATGATTCAAAATGTCAATTGGATCGTGCCTCATGTTGAATAACCACTTTTTAAACCCTCACAGTGACCAAAATTGCCAATTTTACACAGTTTTGCTTACTCAAAAGCTTCAATTTTGACCCATTTCAGGCACAGAAATGACTTTAAACACACTTATTTTAGTTGACAAAGCCATAATTCACATCCAACAGTCATTTAGAGTCAAAAGATTAAATGTTAAAATTTCATCATTATAGACCATTTTGGGAACGTTCGACAGGTCCGGAGTCATCGTTTTTCGTCTGAAAATTGATTTTTTGGACTGTACCAAAAATGATTCAAAATGTCAATTGGATCGTGCCTCATGTTGAATAACCACTTTTTAAACCCTCAGAGTGACCAAAATTGCCATTTTTACAGAGTTTTGATTACTCAAAAGCTTAAATTTTTACCCCTTTGAGGCACAGAAATGACTTTAAACACACTTAATTTAGTTGACAAAGTCATAATTCACATCCAACAGTCATTTACAGTCAAAAGATGAAATGTTAAAACTTTATCCATATTGACCATTTTGGGATCGTTCAACATGTCCGGAGTCATCGTTTTTCATCCGAAAATTGATTTTTTGGACTGTACCAAAAATGATTCAAAATGTCAATTGGATCGTGCCTCATGTTGAATAACCACTTTTTAAACCCTCACAGTGACCAAAATTGCCATTTTTACAGAGTTTTCATTACTCAAAAGCTTCACTTTTGACCCATTTCAGGCACAGAAATGACTTTAAACACACTTATTTTAGTTGACAAAGTCATAATTCACATCCAACAGTCATTTACAGTCAAAAGATTAAATGTTAAAATTTCATCCATATTGACCATTTTGGGATCGTTCGACATGTCCGGAGTCATCGTTTTTCATCCGAAAATTGATTTTTTGGACTGTACCAAAAATGATTCAAAATGTCAATTGGATCATGCCTCATGTTGAATAACCACTTTTTAAACCCTCACAGTGACCAAAATTGCCATTTTTACAGAGTTTTGATTACTCAAAAGCTTCAATTTTTACCCCTTTGAGGCACAGAAATGACTTTAAACACACTTATTTTAGTTGACAAAGTCATAATTCACATCCAACAGTCATTTACTGTCAAAAGATTAAATGTTAAAATTTCATCCATATTGACCATTTTGGGATCGTTCGACATGTCCGGAGTCATCGTTTTTCATCCGAAAATTGATTTTTTGAACTGTACCAAAAATGATTCAAAATGTCAATTGGATCGTGCCTCATGTTGAATAACCACTTTTTAAACCCTCACAGTGACCAAAATTGCCAATTTTACACAGTTTTGCTTACTCAAAAGCTTCAATTTTGACCCATTTCAGGCACAGAAATGACTTTAAACACACTTATGTTAGTTGACAAAGCCATAATTCACATCCAACAGTCATTTAGAGTCAAAAGATTAAATGTTAAAATTTCATCATTATAGACCATTTTGGGAACGTTCGACAGGTCCGGAGTCATCGTTTTTCGTCTGAAAATTGATTTTTTGGACTGTACCAAAAATGATTCAAAATGTCAATTGGATCATGCCTCATGTTGAATAACCACTTTTTAAACCCTCACAGTGACCAAAATTGCCATTTTTACAGAGTTTTGATTACTCAAAAGCTTCACTTTTGACCCATTTCAGGCACAGAAATGACTTTAAACACACTTATTTTAGTTGACAAAGTCATAATTCACATCCAACAGTCATTTACAGTCAAAAGATTAAATGTTAAAATTTCATCCATATTGACCATTTTGGGATCGTTCGACATGTCCGGAGTCATCGTTTTTCATCCGAAAATTGATTTTTTGGACTGTACCAAAAATGATTCAAAATGTCAATTGGATCGTGCCTCATGTTGAATAACCACTTTTTAAACCCTCACAGTGACCAAAATTGCCATTTTTACAGAGTTTTGCTTACTCAAAAGCTTCAATTTTGACCCATTTCATGCACAGAAATGACTTTAAACACACTTATTTTAGTTGACAAAGTCATAATTCACATCCAACAGTCATTTACAGTCAAAAGATTAAATGTTAAAATTTCATCCATATTGACCATTTTGGGATCGTTCGACATGTCCGGAGTCATCGTTTTTCATCCGAAAATTGATTTTTTGGACTGTACCAAAAATGATTCAAAATGTCAATTGGATCGTGCCTCATGTTGAATAACCACTTTTTAAACCCTCACAGTGACCAAAATTGCCATTTTTACAGAGTTTTGATTACTCAAAAGCTTCAATTTTTACCCCTTTGAGGCACAGAAATGACTTTAAACACACTTATTTTAGTTGACAAAGTCATAATTCACATCCAACAGTCATTTACAGTCAAAAGATTAAATGTTAAAATTTCATCCATATTGACCATTTTGGGATCGTTCGACATGTCCGGAGTCATCGTTTTTCATCCGAAAATTGATTTTTTGGACTGTACCAAAAATGATTCAAAATGTCAATTGGACCGTGCCTCATGTTGAATAACCACTTTTTAAACCCTCACAGTGACCAAAATTGCCAATTTTACAGAGTTTTGCTTACACAAAAGCTTCAATTTTGACCCGTTTCAGGCACAGAAATGACTTTAAACACACTTATTTTAGTTGACAAAGTCATTATTCACATCCAACAGTCATTTAGAGTCAAAAGATTAAATGTTAAAATTTCATCCATATTGACCATTTTGGGATCGTTCGACATGTCCGGAGTCATCGTTTTTCATCCGAAAATTGATTTTTTGGACTGTACCAAAAATGATTCAAAATGTCAATTAGATCGTGCCTAATGTTGAATAACCACTTTTTAAACCCTCACAGTGACCAAAATTGCCATTTTTACAGAGTTTTGCTTACTCAAAAGCTTCAATTTTGACCCATTTCAGGCACAGAAATGACTTTAAACACACTTATTTTAGTTGACAAAGTCATAATTCACATCCAACAGTCATTTACAGTCAAAAGATTAAATGTTAAAATTTCATCCATATTGACCATTTTGGGATCGTTCGACATGTCCGGAGTCATCGTTTTTCATCCGAAAATTGATTTTTTGGACTGTACCAAAAATGATTCAAAATGTCAATTGGATCATGCCTCATGTTGAATAACCACTTTTTAAACCCTCACAGTGACCAAAATTGCCATTTTTACAGAGTTTTGCTTACTCAAAAGCTTCAATTTTGACCCATTTCAGGCACAGAAATGACTTTAAACACACTTATTTTAGTTGACAAAGTCATAATTCACATCCAACAGTCATTTACAGTCAAAAGATTAAATGTTAAAATTTCATCCATATTGACCATTTTGGGATCGTTCGACATGTCCGGAGTCATCGTTTTTCATCCGAAAATTGATTTTTTGGACTGTACCAAAAATGATTCAAAATGTAAATTGGATCGTGCCTCATTTTGAATAACCACTTTTTAAACCCTCACAGTGACCAAAATTGCCAATTTTACAGAGTTTTGCTTACACAAAAGCTTCAATTTTGACCCGTTTCAGGCACAGAAATGACTTTAAACACACTTATTTTAGTTGACAAAGTCATTATTCACATTCAACAGTCATTTAGAGTCAAAAGATTAAATGTTAAAATTTCATCATTATAGACCATTTTGGGATCGTTCGACATGTCCGGGGTCATCGTTTTTCATCCGAAAATTGATTTTTTGGACTGTACCAAAAATGATTCAAAATGTCAATTGGATCGTGCCTCATGTTGAATAACCACTTTTTAAACCCTCACAGTGACCAAAATTGCCAATTTTACACAGTTTTGCTTACTCAAAAGCTTCAATTTTGACCCATTTCAGGCACAGAAATGACTTTAAACACACTTATTTTAGTTGACAAAGCCATAATTCACATCCAACAGTCATTTAGAGTCAAAAGATTAAATGTTAAAATTTCATCATTATAGACCATTTTGGGAGCGTTCAACAGGTCCGGAGTCATCGTTTTTCGTCTGAAAATTGATTTTTTGGACTGTACCAAAAATGATTCAAAATGTCAATTGGATCGTGCCTCATGTTGAATAACCACTTTTTAAACCCTCACAGTGACCAAAATTGCCATTTTTACAGAGTTTTGATTACTCAAAAGCTTCAATTTTGACCCATTTCAGGCACAGAAATGACTTTAAACACACTTATTTTAGTTGACAAAGTCATAATTCACATCCAACAGTCATTTACAGTCAAAAGATTAAATGTTAAAATTTCATCCATATTGACCATTTTGGGATCGTTCGACATGTCCGGAGTCATCGTTTTTCATCCGAAAATTTATTTTTTGGACTGTACCAAAAATGATTCAAAATGTAAATTGGATCGTGCCTCATTTTGAATAACCACTTTTTAAACCCTCACAGTGACCAAAATTGCCAATTTTACAGAGTTTTGCTTACACAAAAGCTTCAATTTTGACCCGTTTCAGGCACAGAAATGACTTTAAACACACTTATTTTAGTTGACAAAGTCATTATTCACATTCAACAGTCATTTAGAGTCAAAAGATTAAATGTTAAAATTTCATCATTATAGACCATTTTGGGATCGTTCGACATGTCCGGAGTCATCGTTTTTCATCCGAAAATTGATTTTTTGGACTGTACCAAAAATGATTCAAAATGTCAATTGGATCGTGCCTCATGTTGAATAACCACTTTTTAAACCCTCACAGTGACCAAAATTGCCAATTTTACAGTTTTGCTTACTCAAAAGCTTCAATTTTGACCCATTTCAGGCACAGAAATGACTTTAAACACACTTATTTTAGTTGACAAAGCCATAATTCACATCCAACAGTCATTTAGAGTCAAAAGATTAAATGTTAAAATTTCATCATTATAGACCATTTTGGGAGCGTTCGACAGGTCCGGAGTCATTGTTTTTCGTCTGAAAATTGATTTTTTGGACTGTACCAAAAATGATTCAAAATGTCAATTGGATCGTGCCTCATGTTGAATAACCACTTTTTAAACCCTCACAGTGACCAAAATTGCCATTTTTACAGAGTTTTGATTACTCAAAAGCTTCAATTTTGACCCATTTCAGGCACAGAAATGACTTTAAACACACTTATTTTAGTTGACAAAGTCATAATTCACATCCAACAGTCATTTACAGTCAAAAGATTAAATGTTAAAATTTCATCCATATTGACCATTTTGGGATCGTTCGACATGTCCGGAGTCATCGTTTTTCATCCGAAAATTGATTTTTTGGACTGTACCAAAAATGATTCAAAATGTCAATTGGATCGTGCCTCATGTTGCATAACCACTTTTTAAACCCTCACAGTGACCGAAATTGCCATTTTTACAGAGTTTTGCTTACTCAAAAGCTTCAATTTTGACCCATTTCAGGCACAGAAATGACTTTAAACACACTTATTTTAGTTGACAAAGTCATAATTCACATCCAACAGTCATTTACAGTCAAAAGATTAAATGTTAAAATTTCATCCATATTGACCATTTTGGGATCGTTCGACATGTCCGGAGTCATCGTTTTTCATCCGAAAATTGATTTTTTGGACTGTACCAAAAATGATTAAAAATGTCAATTGGATCGTGCCTCATGTTGAATAACCACTTTTTAAACCCTCACAGTGACCAAAATTGCCATTTTTACAGAGTTTTGCTTACTCAAAAGCTTCAATTTTGACCCATTTCATGCACAGAAATGACTTTAAACACACTTATTTTAGTTGACAAAGTCATAATTCACATCCAACAGTCATTTACAGTCAAAAGATTAAATGTTAAAATTTCATCCATATTGACCATTTTGGGATCGTTCGACATGTCCGGAGTCATCGTTTTTCATCCGAAAATTGATTTTTTGGACTGTACCAAAAATGATTCAAAATGTCAATTGGATCGTGCCTCATGTTGAATAACCACTTTTTAAACCCTCACAGTGACCAAAATTGCCATTTTTACAGAGTTTTGATTACTCAAAAGCTTCAATTTTTACCCCTTTGAGGCACAGAAATGACTTTAAACACACTTATTTTAGTTGACAAAGTCATAATTCACATCCAACAGTCATTTACAGTCAAAAGATTAAATGTTAAAATTTCATCCATATTGACCATTTTGGGATCGTTCGACATGTCCGGAGTCATCGTTTTTCATCCGAAAATTGATTTTTTGGACTGTACCAAAAATGATTCAAAATGTCAATTGGACCGTGCCTCATGTTGAATAACCACTTTTTAAACCCTCACAGTGACCAAAATTGCCAATTTTACAGAGTTTTGCTTACACAAAAGCTTCAATTTTGACCCGTTTCAGGCACAGAAATGACTTTAAACACACTTATTTTAGTTGACAAAGTCATTATTCACATCCAACAGTCATTTAGAGTCAAAAGATTAAATGTTAAAATTTCATCCATATTGACCATTTTGGGATCGTTCGACATGTCCGGAGTCATCGTTTTTCATCCGAAAATTGATTTTTTGGACTGTACCAAAAATGATTCAAAATGTCAATTAGATCGTGCCTCATGTTGAATAACCACTTTTTAAACCCTCACAGTGACCAAAATTGCCATTTTTACAGAGTTTTGCTTACTCAAAAGCTTCAATTTTGACCCATTTCAGGCACAGAAATGACTTTAAACACACTTATTTTAGTTGACAAAGTCATAATTCACATCCAACAGTCATTTACAGTCAAAAGATTAAATGTTAAAATTTCATCCATATTGACCATTTTGGGATCGTTCGACATGTCCGGAGTCATCGTTTTTCATCCGAAAATTGATTTTTTGGACTGTACCAAAAATGATTCAAAATGTCAATTGGATCATGCCTCATGTTGAATAACCACTTTTTAAACCCTCACAGTGACCAAAATTGCCATTTTTACAGAGTTTTGCTTACTCAAAAGCTTCAATTTTGACCCATTTCAGGCACAGAAATGACTTTAAACACACTTATTTTAGTTGACAAAGTCATAATTCACATCCAACAGTCATTTACAGTCAAAAGATTAAATGTTAAAATTTCATCCATATTGACCATTTTGGGATCGTTCGACATGTCCGGAGTCATCGTTTTTCATCCGAAAATTGATTTTTTGAACTGTACCAAAAATGATTCAAAATGTCAATTGGATCGTGCCTCATGTTGAATAACCACTTTTTAAACCCTCACAGTGACCAAAATTGCCATTTTTACAGAGTTTTGCTTACTCAAAAGCTTCAATTTTGACCCATTTCAGGCACAGAAATGACTTTAAACACACTTATTTTAGTTGACAAAGTCATAATTCACATCCAACAGTCATTTACAGTCAAAAGATTAAATGTTAAAATTTCATCCATATTGACCATTTTGGGATCGTTCGACATGTCCGGAGTCATCGTTTTTCATCCGAAAATTGATTTTTTGGACTGTACCAAAAATGATTCAAAATGTAAATTGGATCGTGCCTCATTTTGAATAACCACTTTTTAAACCCTCACAGTGACCAAAATTGCCAATTTTACAGAGTTTTGCTTACACAAAAGCTTCGTTTTTGACCCGTTTCAGGCACAGAAATGACTTTAAACACACTTATTTTAGTTGACAAAGCCATAATTCACATCCAACAGTCATTTAGAGTCAAAAGATTAAATGTTAAAATTTCATCATTATAGACCATTTTGGGAGCGTTCAACAGGTCCGGAGTCATCGTTTTTCGTCTGAAAATTGATTTTTTGGACTGTACCAAAAATGATTCAAAATGTCAATTGGATCGTGCCTCATGTTGAATAACCACTTTTTAAACCCTCACAGTGACCAAAATTGCCATTTTTACAGAGTTTTGATTACTCAAAAGCTTCAATTTTGACCCATTTCAGGCACAGAAATGACTTTAAACACACTTATTTTAGTTGACAAAGTCATAATTCACATCCAACAGTCATTTACAGTCAAAAGATTAAATGTTAAAATTTCATCCATATTGACCATTTTGGGATCGTTCGACATGTCCGGAGTCATCGTTTTTCATCCGAAAATTGATTTTTTGGACTGTACCAAAAATGATTCAAAATGTCAATTGGATCGTGCCTCATGTTGCATAACCACTTTTTAAACCCTCACAGTGACCGAAATTGCCATTTTTACAGAGTTTTGCTTACTCAAAAGCTTCAATTTTGACCCATTTCAGGCACAGAAATGACTTTAAACACACTTATTTTAGTTGACAAAGTCATAATTCACATCCAACAGTCATTTACAGTCAAAAGATTAAATGTTAAAATTTCATCCATATTGACCATTTTGGGATCGTTCGACATGTCCGGAGTCATCGTTTTTCATCCGAAAATTGATTTTTTGAACTGTACCAAAAATGATTCAAAATGTCAATTGGATCGTGCCTCATGTTGAATAACCACTTTTTAAACCCTCACAGTGACCAAAATTGCCAATTTTACACAGTTTTGCTTACTCAAAAGCTTCAATTTTGACCCATTTCAGGCACAGAAATGACTTTAAACACACTTATTTTAGTTGACAAAGCCATAATTCACATCCAACAGTCATTTAGAGTCAAAAGATTAAATGTTAAAATTTCATCATTATAGACCATTTTGGGAACGTTCGACAGGTCCGGAGTCATCGTTTTTCGTCTGAAAATTGATTTTTTGGACTGTACCAAAAATGATTCAAAATGTCAATTGGATCGTGCCTCATGTTGAATAACCACTTTTTAAACCCTCAGAGTGACCAAAATTGCCATTTTTACAGAGTTTTGATTACTCAAAAGCTTAAATTTTTACCCCTTTGAGGCACAGAAATGACTTTAAACACACTTAATTTAGTTGACAAAGTCATAATTCACATCCAACAGTCATTTACAGTCAAAAGATGAAATGTTAAAACTTTATCCATATTGACCATTTTGGGATCGTTCAACATGTCCGGAGTCATCGTTTTTCATCCGAAAATTGATTTTTTGGACTGTACCAAAAATGATTCAAAATGTCAATTGGATCATGCCTCATGTTGAATAACCACTTTTTAAACCCTCACAGTGACCAAAATTGCCATTTTTACAGAGTTTTGATTACTCAAAAGCTTCAATTTTTACCCCTTTGAGGCACAGAAATGACTTTAAACACACTTATTTTAGTTGACAAAGTCATAATTCACATCCAACAGTCATTTACTGTCAAAAGATTAAATGTTAAAATTTCATCCATATTGACTATTTTGGGATCGTTCGACATGTCCGGAGTCATCGTTTTTCATCCGAAAATTGATTTTTTGAACTGTACCAAAAATGATTCAAAATGTCAATTGGATCGTGCCTCATGTTGAATAACCACTTTTTAAACCCTCACAGTGACCAAAATTGCCAATTTTACACAGTTTTGCTTACTCAAAAGCTTCAATTTTGACCCATTTCAGGCACAGAAATGACTTTAAACACACTTATGTTAGTTGACAAAGCCATAATTCACATCCAACAGTCATTTAGAGTCAAAAGATTAAATGTTAAAATTTCATCATTATAGACCATTTTGGGAACGTTCGACAGGTCCGGAGTCATCGTTTTTCGTCTGAAAATTGATTTTTTGGACTGTACCAAAAATGATTCAAAATGTCAATTGGATCATGCCTCATGTTGAATAACCACTTTTTAAACCCTCACAGTGACCAAAATTGCCATTTTTACAGAGTTTTGATTACTCAAAAGCTTCACTTTTGACCCATTTCAGGCACAGAAATGACTTTAAACACACTTATTTTAGTTGACAAAGTCATAATTCACATCCAACAGTCATTTACAGTCAAAAGATTAAATGTTAAAATTTCATCCATATTGACCATTTTGGGATCGTTCGACATGTCCGGAGTCATCGTTTTTCATCCGAAAATTGATTTTTTGGACTGTACCAAAAATGATTCAAAATGTAAATTGGATCGTGCCTCATTTTGAATAACCACTTTTTAAACCCTCACAGTGACCAAAATTGCCAATTTTACAGAGTTTTGCTTACACAAAAGCTTCAATTTTGACCCGTTTCAGGCACAGAAATGACTTTAAACACACTTATTTTAGTTGACAAAGTCATTATTCACATTCAACAGTCATTTAGAGTCAAAAGATTAAATGTTAAAATTTCATCATTATAGACCATTTTGGGATCGTTCGACATGTCCGGAGTCATCGTTTTTCATCCGAAAATTGATTTTTTGGACTGTACCAAAAATGATTCAAAATGTCAATTGGATCATGCCTCATGTTGAATAACCACTTTTTAAACCCTCACAGTGACCAAAATTGCCATTTTTACAGAGTTTTGATTACTCAAAAGCTTCAATTTTTACCCCTTTGAGGCACAGAAATGACTTTAAACACACTTATTTTAGTTGACAAAGTCATAATTCACATCCAACAGTCATTTACTGTCAAAAGATTAAATGTTAAAATTTCATCCATATTGACCATTTTGGGATCGTTCGACATGTCCGGAGTCATCGTTTTTCATCCGAAAATTGATTTTTTGGACTGTACCAAAAATGATTCAAAATGTCAATTGGATCGTGCCTCATGTTGAATAACCACTTTTTAAACCCTTACAGTGACCAAAATTGCCAATTTTACACAGTTTTGCTTACTCAAAAGCTTCAATTTTGACCCATTTCAGGCACAGAAATGACTTTAAACACACTTATTTTAGTTGACAAAGCCATAATTCACATCCAACAGTCATTTAGAGTCAAAAGATTAAATGTTAAAATTTCATCATTATAGACCATTTTGGGATCGTTCGACATGTCCGGAGTCATCGTTTTTCATCCGAAAATTGATTTTTTGGACTGTACCAAAAATGATTCAAAATGTCAATTGGATCGTGCCTCATGTTGAATAACCACTTTTTAAACCCTCACAGTGACCAAAATTGCCAATTTTACACAGTTTTGCTTACTCAAAAGCTTCAATTTTGACCCATTTCAGGCACAGAAATGACTTTAAACACACTTATTTTAGTTGACAAAGCCATAATTCACATCCAACAGTCATTTAGAGTCAAAAGATTAAATGTTAAAATTTCATCATTATAGACCATTTTGGGAACGTTCGACAGGTCCGGAGTCATCGTTTTTCGTCTGAAAATTGATTTTTTGGACTGTACCAAAAATGATTCAAAATGTCAATTGGATCGTGCCTCATGTTGAATAACCACTTTTAAACCCTCACAGTGACCAAAATTGCCATTTTTACAGAGTTTTCATTACTCAAAAGCTTCACTTTTGACCCATTTCAGGCACAGAAATGACTTTAAACACACTTATTTTAGTTGACAAAGTCATAATTCACATCCAACAGTCATTTACAGTCAAAAGATTAAATGTTAAAATTTCATCCATATTGACCATTTTGGGATCGTTCGACATGTCCGGAGTCATCGTTTTTCATCCGAAAATTGATTTTTTGGACTGTACCAAAAATGATTCAAAATGTCAATTGGATCATGCCTCATGTTGAATAACCACTTTTTAAACCCTCACAGTGACCAAAATTGCCATTTTTACAGAGTTTTGATTACTCAAAAGCTTCAATTTTGACCCATTTCAGGCACAGAAATGACTTTAAACACACTTATTTTAGTTGACAAAGTCATAATTCACATCCAACAGTCATTTAGAGTCAAAAGATTAAATGTTAAAATTTCATCATTATAGACCATTTTGGGAACGTTCGACAGGTCCGGAGTCATCGTTTTTCGTCTGAAAATTGATTTTTTGGACTGTACCAAAAATGATTCAAAATGTCAATTGGATCGTGCCTCATGTTGAATAACCACTTTTTAAACCCTCAGAGTGACCAAAATTGCCATTTTTACAGAGTTTTGATTACTCAAAAGCTTCAATTTTTACCCCTTTGAGGCACAGAAATGACTTTAAACACACTTATTTTAGTTGACAAAGTCATAATTCACATCCAACAGTCATTTACAGTCAAAAGATTAAATGTTAAAATTTCATCCATATTGACCATTTTGGGATCGTTCGACATGTCCGGAGTCATTGTTTTTCATCCGAAAATTGATTTTTTGGACTGTACCAAAAATGATTCAAAATGTCAATTGGATCGTGCCTCATGTTGAATAACCACTTTTTAAACCCTCACAGTGACCAAAATTGCCATTTTTACAGAGTTTTGATTACTCAAAAGCTTCACTTTTGACCCATTTCAGGCACAGAAATGACTTTAAACACACTTATTTTAGTTGACAAAGTCATAATTCACATCCAACAGTCATTTACAGTCAAAAGATTAAATGTTAAAATTTCATCCATATTGACCATTTTGGGATCGTTCGACATGTCCGGAGTCATCGTTTTTCATCCGAAAATTGATTTTTTGGACTGTACCAAAAATGATTCAAAATGTCAATTGGATCGTGCCTCATTTTGAATAACCACTTTTTAAACCCTCACAGTGACCAAAATTGCCAATTTTACAGAGTTTTGCTTACACAAAAGCTTCAATTTTGACCCGTTTCAGGCACAGAAATGACTTTAAACACACTTATTTTAGTTGACAAAGTCATTATTCACATCCAACAGTCATTTAGAGTCAAAAGATTAAATGTTAAAATTTCATCCATATTGACCATTTTGGGATCGTTCGACATGTCCGGAGTCATCGTTTTTCATCCGAAAATTGATTTTTTGGACTGTACCAGAAATGATTCAAAATGTCAATTGGATCGTGCCTCATGTTGAATAACCACTTTTTAAACCCTCACAGTGACCAAAATTGCCATTTTTACAGAGTTTTGATTACTCAAAAGCTTCAATTTTGACCCATTTCAGGCATAGAAATGACTTTAAACACACTTATTTTAGTTGACAAAGTCATAATTCACATCCAACAGTCATTTACAGTCAAAAGATTAAATGTTAAAATTTCATCCATATTGACCATTTTGGGATCGTTCGACATGTCCGGAGTCATCGTTTTTCATCCGAAAATTGATTTTTTGGACTGTACCAAAAATGATTCAAAATGTCAATTGGATCGTGCCTCATGTTGAATAACCACTTTTTAAACCCTCACAGTGACCAAAATTGCCATTTTTACAGAGTTTTGATTACTCAAAAGCTTCAATTTTTACCCCTTTGAGGCACAGAAATGACTTTAAACACACTTATTTTAGTTGACAAAGTCATAATTCACATCCAACAGTCATTTACAGTCAAAAGATTAAATGTTAAAATTTCATCCATATTGACCATTTTGGGATCGTTCGACATGTCCGGAGTCATTGTTTTTCATCCGAAAATTGATTTTTTGGACTGTACCAAAAATGATTCAAAATGTCAATTGGATCGTGCCTCATGTTGAATAACCACTTTTTAAACCCTCACAGTGACCAAAATTGCCATTTTTACAGAGTTTTGATTACTCAAAAGCTTCACTTTTGACCCATTTCAGGCACAGAAATGACTTTAAACACACTTATTTTAGTTGACAAAGTCATAATTCACATCCAACAGTCATTTACAGTCAAAAGATTAAATGTTAAAATTTCATCCATATTGACCATTTTGGGATCGTTCGACATGTCCGGAGTCATCGTTTTTCATCCGAAAATTGATTTTTTGGACTGTACCAAAAATGATTCAAAATGTCAATTGGATCGTGCCTCATTTTGAATAACCACTTTTTAAACCCTCACAGTGACCAAAATTGCCAATTTTACAGAGTTTTGCTTACACAAAAGCTTCAATTTTGACCCGTTTCAGGCACAGAAATGACTTTAAACACACTTATTTTAGTTGACAAAGTCATTATTCACATCCAACAGTCATTTAGAGTCAAAAGATTAAATGTTAAAATTTCATCCATATTGACCATTTTGGGATCGTTCGACATGTCCGGAGTCATCGTTTTTCATCCGAAAATTGATTTTTTGGACTGTACCAGAAATGATTCAAAATGTCAATTGGATCGTGCCTCATGTTGAATAACCACTTTTTAAACCCTCACAGTGACCAAAATTGCCATTTTTACAGAGTTTTGATTACTCAAAAGCTTCAATTTTGACCCATTTCAGGCATAGAAATGACTTTAAACACACTTATTTTAGTTGACAAAGTCATAATTCACATCCAACAGTCATTTACAGTCAAAAGATTAAATGTTAAAATTTCATCCATATTGACCATTTTGGGATCGTTCGACATGTCCGGAGTCATCGTTTTTCATCCGAAAATTGATTTTTTGGACTGTACCAAAAATGATTCAAAATGTCAATTGGATCGTGCCTCATGTTGAATAACCACTTTTTAAACCCTCACAGTGACCAAAATTGCCATTTTTACAGAGTTTTGATTACTCAAAAGCTTCAATTTTTACCCCTTTGAGGCACAGAAATGACTTTAAACACACTTATTTTAGTTGACAAAGTCATAATTCACATCCAACAGTCATTTACAGTCAAAAGATTAAATGTTAAAATTTCATCCATATTGACCATTTTGGGATCGTTCGACATGTCCGGAGTCATCGTTTTTCATCCGAAAATTGATTTTTTGGACTGTACCAAAAATGATTCAAAATGTCAATTGGACCGTGCCTCATGTTGAATAACCACTTTTTAAACCCTCACAGTGACCAAAATTGCCAATTTTACAGAGTTTTGCTTACACAAAAGCTTCAATTTTGACCCGTTTCAGGCACAGAAATGACTTTAAACACACTTATTTTAGTTGACAAAGTCATTATTCACATCCAACAGTCATTTAGAGTCAAAAGATTAAATGTTAAAATTTCATCCATATTGACCATTTTGGGATCGTTCGACATGTCCGGAGTCATCGTTTTTCATCCGAAAATTGATTTTTTGGACTGTACCAAAAATGATTCAAAATGTCAATTAGATCGTGCCTCATGTTGAATAACCACTTTTTAAACCCTCACAGTGACCAAAATTGCCATTTTTACAGAGTTTTGCTTACTCAAAAGCTTCAATTTTGACCCATTTCAGGCACAGAAATGACTTTAAACACACTTATTTTAGTTGACAAAGTCATAATTCACATCCAACAGTCATTTACAGTCAAAAGATTAAATGTTAAAATTTCATCCATATTGACCATTTTGGGATCGTTCGACATGTCCGGAGTCATCGTTTTTCATCCGAAAATTGATTTTTTGGACTGTACCAAAAATGATTCAAAATGTCAATTGGATCATGCCTCATGTTGAATAACCACTTTTTAAACCCTCACAGTGACCAAAATTGCCATTTTTACAGAGTTTTGCTTACTCAAAAGCTTCAATTTTGACCCATTTGAGGCACAGAAATGACTTTAAACACACTTATTTTAGTTGACAAAGTCATAATTCACATCCAACAGTCATTTACAGTCAAAAGATTAAATGTTAAAACTTCATCCATATTGACCATTTTGGGATCGTTCGACATGTCCGGAGTCATCGTTTTTCATCCGAAAATTGATTTTTTGAACTGTACCAAAAATGATTCAAAATGTCAATTGGATCGTGCCTCATGTTGAATAACCACTTTTTAAACCCTCACAGTGACCAAAATTGCCATTTTTACAGAGTTTTGCTTACTCAAAAGCTTCAATTTTGACCCATTTCAGGCACAGAAATGACTTTAAACACACTTATTTTAGTTGACAAAGTCATAATTCACATCCAACAGTCATTTACAGTCAAAAGATTAAATGTTAAAATTTCATCCATATTGACCATTTTGGGATCGTTCGACATGTCCGGAGTCATCGTTTTTCATCCGAAAATTGATTTTTTGAACTGTACCAAAAATGATTCAAAATGTCAATTGGATCCTGCCTCATGTTGAATAACCACTTTTTAAACCCTCTCAGTGACCAAAATTGCCAATTTTACACAGTTTTGCTTACTCAAAAGCTTCAATTTTGACCCATTTCAGGCACAGAAATGACTTTAAACACACTTATTTTAGTTGACAAAGCCATAATTCACATCCAACAGTCATTTAGAGTCAAAAGATTAAATGTTAAAATTTCATCATTATAGACCATTTTGGGAACGTTCGACAGGTCCGGAGTCATCGTTTTTCGTCTGAAAATTGATTTTTTGGACTGTACCAAAAATGATTCAAAATGTCAATTGGATCGTGCCTCATGTTGAATAACCACTTTTTAAACCCTCACAGTGACCAAAATTGCCATTTTTACAGAGTTTTGATTACTCAAAAGCTTCACTTTTGACCCATTTCAGGCACAGAAATGACTTTAAACACACTTATTTTAGTTGACAAAGTCATAATTCACATCCAACAGTCATTTACAGTCAAAAGATTAAATGTTAAAATTTCATCCATATTGACCATTTTGGGATCGTTCGACATGTCCGGAGTCATCGTTTTTCATCCGAAAATTGATTTTTTGGACTGTACCAAAAATGATTCAAAATGTCAATTGGATCGTGCCTCATTTTGAATAACCACTTTTTAAACCCTCACAGTGACCAAAATTGCCAATTTTACAGAGTTTTGCTTACACAAAAGCTTCAATTTTGACCCGTTTCAGGCACAGAAATGACTTTAAACACACTTATTTTAGTTGACAAAGTCATTATTCACATCCAACAGTCATTTAGAGTCAAAAGATTAAATGTTAAAATTTCATCCATATTGACCATTTTGGGATCGTTCGACATGTCCGGAGTCATCGTTTTTCATCCGAAAATTGATTTTTTGGACTGTACCAAAAATGATTCAAAATGTCAATTGGATCGTGCCTCATGTTGAATAACCACTTTTTAAACCCTCACAGTGACCAAAATTGCCATTTTTACAGAGTTTTGATTACTCAAAAGCTTCAATTTTGACCCATTTCAGGCATAGAAATGACTTTAAACACACTTATTTTAGTTGACAAAGTCATAATTCACATCCAACAGTCATTTACAGTCAAAAGATTAAATGTTAAAATTTCATCCATATTGACCATTTTGGGATCGTTCGACATGTCCGGAGTCATCGTTTTTCATTTGAAAATTGATTTTTTGGACTGTACCAAAAATGATTCAAAATGTCAATTGGATCGTGCCTCATGTTGAATAACCACTTTTTAAACCCTCACAGTGACCAAAATTGCCATTTTTACAGAGTTTTGATTACTCAAAAGCTTCACTTTTGACCCATTTCAGGCACAGAAATGACTTTAAACACACTTATTTTAGTTGACAAAGTCATAATTCACATCCAACAGTCATTTACAGTCAAAAGATTAAATGTTAAAATTTCATCCATATTGACCATTTTGGGATCGTTCGACATGTCCGGAGTCATCGTTTTTCATCCGAAAACTGATTTTTTGGACTGTACCAAAAATGATTCAAAATGTAAATTGGATCGTGCCTCATTTTGAATAACCACTTTTTAAACCCTCACAGTGAACAAAATTGCCAATTTTACAGAGTTTTGCTTACACAAAAGCTTCAATTTTGACCCGTTTCAGGCACAGAAATGACTTTAAACACACTTATTTTAGTTGACAAAGTCATTATTCACATCCAACAGTCATTTAGAGTCAAAAGATTAAATGTTAAAATTTCATCATTATAGACCATTTTGAGATCGTTCGACATGTCCGGAGTCATCGTTTTTCATCCGAAAATTGATTTTTTGGACTGTACCAAAAATGATTCAAAATGTCAATTGGATTGTTCCTCATGTTGAATAACCACTTTTTAAACCCTCACAGTGACCAAAATTGCCAATTTTACACAGTTTTGCTTACTCAAAAGCTTCAATTTTGACCCATTTCAGGCACAGAAATGACTTTAAACACACTTATTTTAGTTGACAAAGCCATAATTCACATCCAACAGTCATTTAGAGTCAAAAGATTAAATGTTAAAATTTCATCATTATAGACCATTTTGGGAGCGTTCGACAGGTCCGGAGTCATCGTTTTTCGTCTGAAAATTGATTTTTTGGACTGTACCAAAAATGATTCAAAATGTCAATTGGATCGTGCCTCATGTTGAATAACCACTTTTTAAACCCTCACAGTGACCAAAATTGCCATTTTTACAGAGTTTTGATTACTCAAAAGCTTCAATTTTGACCCATTTCAGGCACAGAAATGACTTTAAACACACTTATTTTAGTTGACAAAGTCATAATTCACATCCAACAGTCATTTACAGTCAAAAGATTAAATGTTAAAATTTCATCCATATTGACCATTTTGGGATCGTTCGACATGTCCGGAGTCATCGTTTTTCATCCGAAAATTGATTTTTTGGACTGTACCAAAAATGATTCAAAATGTCAATTGGATCGTGCCTCATGTTGAATAACCACTTTTTAAACCCTCACAGTGACCAAAATTGCCATTTTTACAGAGTTTTCATTACTCAAAAGCTTCACTTTTGACCCATTTCAGGCACAGAAATGACTTTAAACACACTTATTTTAGTTGACAAAGTCATAATTCACATCCAACAGTCATTTACAGTCAAAAGATTAAATGGTAAAATTTCATCCATATTGACCATTTTGGGATCGTTCGACATGTCCGGAGTCATCGTTTTTCATCCGAAAATTGATTTTTTGGACTGTACCAAAAATGATTCAAAATGTCAATTGGATCATGCCTCATGTTGAATAACCACTTTTTAAACCCTCACAGTGACCTAAATTGCCATTTTTACAGAGTTTTGATTACTCAAAAGCTTCAATTTTTACCCCTTTGAGGCACAGAAATGACTTTAAACACACTTATTTTAGTTGACAAAGTCATAATTCACATCCAACAGTCATTTACTGTCAAAAGATTAAATGTTAAAATTTCATCCATATTGACCATTTTGGGATCGTTCGACATGTCCGGAGTCATCGTTTTTCATCCGAAAATTGATTTTTTGAACTGTACCAAAAATGATTCAAAATGTCAATTGGATCGTGCCTCATGTTGAATAACCACTTTTTAAACCCTCACAGTGACCAAAATTGCCATTTTTACAGAGTTTTGATTACTCAAAAGCTTCACTTTTGACCCATTTCAGGCACAGAAATGACTTTAAACACACTTATTTTAGTTGACAAAGTCATAATTCACATCCAACAGTCATTTACAGTCAAAAGATTAAATGTTAAAATTTCATCATTATAGACCATTTTGGGAACGTTCGACAGGTCCGGAGTCATCGTTTTTCGTCTGAAAATTGATTTTTTGGACTGTACCAAAAATGATTCAAAATGTCAATTGGATCGTGCCTCATGTTGAATAACCACTTTTTAAACCCTCACAGTGACCAAAATTGCCATTTTTACAGAGTTTTGATTACTCAAAAGCTTCAATTTTTACCCCTTTGAGGCACAGAAATGACTTTAAACACACTTATTTTAGTTGACAAAGTCATAATTCACATCCAACAGTCATTTACAGTCAAAAGATTAAATGTTAAAATTTCATCCATATTGACCATTTTGGGATCGTTCGACATGTCCGGAGTCATCGTTTTTCATCCGAAAATTGATTTTTTGGACTGTACCAAAAATGATTCAAAATGTCCATTGGATCGTGCCTCATGTTGAATAACCACTTTTTAAACCCTCACAGTGACCAAAATTGCCATTTTTACAGAGTTTTGATTACTCAAAAGCTTCACTTTTGACCCATTTCAGGCACAGAAATGACTTTAAACACACTTATTTTAGTTGACAAAGTCATAATTCACATCCAACAGTCATTTACAGTCAAAAGATTAAATGTTAAAATTTCATCCATATTGACCATTTTGGGATCGTTCGACATGTCCGGAGTCATCGTTTTTCATCCGAAAATTGATTTTTTGGACTGTACCAAAAATGATTCAAAATGTAAATTGGATCGTGCCTCATTTTGAATAACCACTTTTTAAACCCTCACAGTGACCAAAATTGCCAATTTTACAGAGTTTTGCTTACACAAAAGCTTCAATTTTGACCCGTTTCAGGCACAGAAATGACTTTAAACACACTTATTTTAGTTGACAAAGTCATTATTCACATCCAACAGTCATTTAGAGTCAAAAGATTAAATGTTAAAATTTCATCCATATTGACCATTTTGGGATCGTTCGACATGTCCGGAGTCATCGTTTTTCATCCGAAAATTGATTTTTTGGACTGTACCAAAAATGATTCAAAATGTCAATTGGATCGTGCCTCATGTTGAATAACCACTTTTTAAACCGTCACAGTGACCAAAATTGCCATTTTTACAGAGTTTTGCTTACTCAAAAGCTTCAATTTTGACCCATTTCAGGCACAGAAATGACTTTAAACACACTTATTTTAGTTGACAAAGTCATAATTCACATCCAACAGTCATTTACAGTCAAAAGATTAAATGTTAAAATTTCATCTATATCAACCATTTTGGGATCGTTCGACATGTCCGGAGTCATCGTTTTTCATCCGAAAATTGATTTTTTGAACTGTACCAAAAATGATTCAAAATGTCAATTGGATCGTGCCTCATGTTGAATAACCACTTTTTAAACCCTCACAGTGACCAAAATTGCCATTTTTACAGAGTTTTGATTACTCAAAAGCTTCACTTTTGACCCATTTCAGGCACAGAAATGACTTTAAACACACTTATTTTAGTTGACAAAGTCATAATTCACATCCAACAGTCATTTACAGTCAAAAGATTAAATGTTAAAATTTCATCCATATTGACCATTTTGGGATCGTTCGACATGTCCGGAGTCATCGTTTTTCATCCGAAAATTGATTTTTTGGACTGCACCAAAAATGATTCAAAATGTCAATTGGATCGTGCCTCATTTTGAATAACCACTTTTTAAACCCTCACAGTGACCAAAATTGCCAATTTTACAGAGTTTTGCTTACACAAAAGCTTCAATTTTGACCCGTTTCAGGCACAGAAATGACTTTAAACACACTTATTTTAGTTGACAAAGTCATTATTCACATCCAACAGTCATTTAGAGTCAAAAGATTAAATGTTAAAATTTCATCCATATTGACCATTTTGGGATCGTTCGACATGTCCGGAGTCATCGTTTTTCATCCGAAAATTGATTTTTTGGACTGTACCAAAAATGATTCAAAATGTCAATTAGATCGTGCCTCATGTTGAATAACCACTTTTTAAACCCTCACAGTGACCAAAATTGCCATTTTTACAGAGTTTTGCTTACTCAAAAGCTTCAATTTTGACCCATTTCAGGCACAGAAATGACTTTAAACACACTTATTTTAGTTGACAAAGTCATAATTCACATCCAACAGTCATTTACAGTCAAAAGATTAAATGTTAAAATTTCATCCATATTGACCATTTTGGGATCGTTCGACATGTCCGGAGTCATCGTTTTTCATCCGAAAATTGATTTTTTGAACTGTACCAAAAATGATTCAAAATGTCAATTGGATCGTGCCTCATGTTGAATAACCACTTTTTAAACCCTCACAGTGACCAAAATTGCCAATTTTACACAGTTTTGCTTACTCAAAAGCTTCAATTTTGACCCATTTCAGGCACAGAAATGACTTTAAACACACTTATTTTAGTTGACAAAGCCATAATTCACATCCAACAGTCATTTAGAGTCAAAAGATTAAATGTTAAAATTTCATCATTATAGACCATTTTGGGAACGTTCGACAGGTCCGGAGTCATCGTTTTTCGTCTGAAAATTGATTTTTTGGACTGTACCAAAAATGATTCAAAATGTCAATTGGATCGTGCCTCATGTTGAATAACCACTTTTTAAACCCTCACAGTGACCAAAATTGCCATTTTTACAGAGTTTTGATTACTCAAAAGCTTCAATTTTGACCCATTTCAGGCACAGAAATGACTTTAAACACACTTATTTTAGTTGACAAAGTCATAATTCACATCCAACAGTCATTTACAGTCAAAAGATTAAATGTTAAAATTTCATCCATATTGACCATTTTGGGATCGTTCGACATGTCCGGAGTCATCGTTTTTCATCCGAAAATTGATTTTTTGAACTGTACCAAAAATGATTCAAAATGTCAATTGGATCCTGCCTCATGTTGAATAACCACTTTTTAAACCCTCACAGTGACCAAAATTGCCAATTTTACACAGTTTTGCTTACTCAAAAGCTTCAATTTTGACCCATTTCAGGCACAGAAATGACTTTAAACACACTTATTTTAGTTAACAAAGCCATAATTCACATCCAACAGTCATTTAGAGTCAAAAGATTAAATGTTAAAATTTCATCATTATAGACCATTTTGGGAACGTTCGACAGGTCCGGAGTCATCGTTTTTCGTCTGAAAATTGATTTTTTGGACTGTACCAAAAATGATTCAAAATGTCAATTGGATCGTGCCTCATGTTGAATAACCACTTTTTAAACCCTCAGAGTGACCAAAATTGCCATTTTTACAGAGTTTTGATTACTCAAAAGCTTAAATTTTTACCCCTTTGAGGCACAGAAATGACTTTAAACACACTTATTTTAGTTGACAAAGTCATAATTCACATCCAACAGTCATTTACAGTCAAAAGATTAAATGTTAAAATTTTATCCATATTGACCATTTTGGGATCGTTCGACATGTCCGGAGTCATCGTTTTTCATCCGAAAATTGATTTTTTGGACTGTACCAAAAATGATTCAAAATGTCTATTGGATCGTGCCTCATGTTGAATAACCACTTTTTAAACCCTCACAGTGACCAAAATTGCCATTTTTACAGAGTTTTGGTTACTCAAAAGCTTCACTTTTGACCCATTTCAGGCACAGAAATGACTTTAAACACACTTATTTTAGTTGACAAAGTCATAATTCACATCCAACAGTCATTTACAGTCAAAAGATTAAATGTTAAAATTTCATCCATATTGACCATTTTGGGATCGTTCGACATGTCCGGAGTCATCGTTTTTCATCCGAAAATTGATTTTTTGGACTGTACCAAAAATGATTCAAAATGTCAATTGGATCATGCCTCATGTTGAATAACCACTTTTTAAACCCTCACAGTGACCAAAATTGCCATTTTTACAGAGTTTTGATTACTCAAAAGCTTCAATTTTTACCCCTTTGAGGCACAGAAATGACTTTAAACACACTTATTTTAGTTGACAAAGTCATAATTCACATCCAACAGTCATTTACTGTCAAAAGATTAAATGTTAAAATTTCATCCATATTGACCATTTTGGGATCGTTCGACAGGTCCGGAGTCATCGTTTTTCGTCTGAAAATTGATTTTTTGGACTGTACCAAAAATGATTCAAAATGTCAATTGGATCGTGCCTCATGTTGAATAACCACTTTTTAAACCCTCAGAGTGACCAAAATTGCCATTTTTACAGAGTTTTGATTACTCAAAAGCTTCAATTTTTACCCCTTTGAGGCACAGAAATGACTTTAAACACACTTATTTTAGTTGACAAAGTCATAATTCACATCCAACAGTCATTTACAGTCAAAAGATTAAATGGTAAAATTTCATCCATATTGACCATTTTGGGATCGTTCGACATGTCCGGAGTCATCGTTTTTCATCCGAAAATTGATTTTTTGGACTGTACCAAAAATGATTCAAAATGTCAATTGGATCGTGCCTCATGTTGAATAACCACTTTTTAAACCCTCACAGTGACCAAAATTGCCATTTTTACAGAGTTTTGATTACTCAAAAGCTTCACTTTTGACCCATTTCAGGCACAGAAATGACTTTAAACACACTTATTTTAGTTGACAAAGTCATAATTCACATCCAACAGTCATTTACAGTCAAAAGATTAAATGTTAAAATTTCATCCATATTGACCATTTTGGGATCGTTCGACATGTCCGGAGTCATCGTTTTTCATCCGAAAATTGATTTTTTGGACTGTACCAAAAATGATTCAAAATGTAAATTGGATCGTGCCTCATTTTGAATAACCACTTTTTAAACCCTCACAGTGACCACAATTGCCAATTTTACAGAGTTTTGCTTACACAAAAGCTTCAATTTTGACCCGTTTCAGGCACAGAAATGACTTTAAACACACTTATTTTAGTTGACAAAGTCATTATTCACATCCAACAGTCATTTAGGGTCAAAAGATTAAATGTTAAAATTTCATCCATATTGACCATTTTGGGATCGTTCGACATGTCCGGAGTCATCGTTTTTCATCCGAAAATTGATTTTTTGGACTGTACCAAAAATGATTCAAAATGTCAATTGGATCGTGCCTCATGTTGAATAACCACTTTTTAAACCCTCACAGTGACCAAAATTGCCAATTTTACACAGCTTTGCTTACTCAAAAGCTTCAATTTTGACCCATTTCAGGCACAGAAATGACTTTAAACACACTTATTTTAGTTGACAAAGCCATAATTCACATCCAACAGTCATTTAGAGTCAAAAGATTAAATGTTAAAATTTCATCATTATAGACCATTTTGGGATCGTTCGACATGTCCGGAGTCATCGTTTTTCATCCGAAAATTGATTTTTTGGACTGTACCAAAAATGATTCAAAATGTCAATTGGATCGTGCCTCATGTTGAATAACCACTTTTTAAACCCTCACAATGACCAAAATTGCCAATTTTACACAGTTTTGCTTACTCAAAAGCTTCAATTTTGACCCATTTCAGGCACAGAAATGACTTTAAACACACTTATTTTAGTTGACAAAGCCATAATTCACATCCAACAGTCATTTAGAGTCAAAAGATTAAATGTTAAAATTTCATCATTATAGACCATTTTGGGAACGTTCGACAGGTCCGGAGTCATCGTTTTTCGTCTGAAAATTGATTTTTTGGACTGTACCAAAAATGATTCAAAATGTCAATTGGATCGTGCCTCATGTTGAATAACCACTTTTTAAACCCTCAGAGTGACCAAAATTGCCATTTTTACAGAGTTTTGATTACTCAAAAGCTTCAATTTTTACCCCTTTGAGGCACAGAAATGACTTTAAACACACTTATTTTAGTTGACAAAGTCATAATTCACATCCAACAGTCATTTACAGTCAAAAGATTAAATGTTAAAATTTCATCCATATTGACCATTTTGGGATCGTTCGACATGTCCGGAGTCATTGTTTTTCATCCGAAAATTGATTTTTTGGACTGTACCAAAAATGATTGAAAATGTCAATTGGATCGTGCCTCATGTTGAATAACCACTTTTTAAACCCTCACAGTGACCAAAATTGCCATTTTTACAGAGTTTTGATTACTCAAAAGCTTCACTTTTGACCCATTTCAGGCACAGAAATGACTTTAAACACACTTATTTTAATTGACAAAGTCATAATTCACATCCAACAGTCATTTACAGTCAAAAGATTAAATGTTAACATTTCATCCATATTGACCATTTTGGGATCGTTCGACATGTCCGGAGTCATCGTTTTTCATCCGAAAATTGATTTTTTGGACTGTACCAAAAATGATTCAAAATGTCAATTGGATCGTGCCTCATTTTGAATAACCACTTTTTAAACCCTCACAGTGACCAAAATTGCCAATTTTACAGAGTTTTGCTTACACAAAAGCTTCAATTTTGACCCGTTTCAGGCACAGAAATGACTTTAAACACACTTATTTTAGTTGACAAAGTCATTATTCACATCCAACAGTCATTTAGAGTCAAAAGATTAAATGTTAAAATTTCATCCATATTGACCATTTTGGGATCGTTCGACATGTCCGGAGTCATCGTTTTTCATCCGAAAATTGATTTTTTGGACTGTACCAAAAATGATTCAAAATGTCAATTGGATCGTGCCTCATGTTGAATAACCACTTTTTAAACCCTCACAGTGACCAAAATTGCCATTTTTACAGAGTTTTGATTACTCAAAAGCTTCACTTTTGACCCATTTCAGGCACAGAAATGACTTTAAACACACTTATTTTAGTTGACAAAGTCATAATTCACATCCAACAGTCATTTACAGTCAAAAGATTAAATGTTAAAATTTCATCCATATTGACCATTTTGGGATCGTTCGACATGTCCGGAGTCATCGTTTTTCATCCGAAAATTGATTTTTTGGACTGTACCAAAAATGATTCAAAATGTAAATTGGATCGTGCCTCATTTTGAATAACCACTTTTTAAACCCTCACAGTGACCAAAATTGCCATTTTTACAGAGTTTTGATTACTCAAAAGCTTCAATTTTTACCCCTTTGAGGCACAGAAATGACTTTAAACACACTTATTTTAGTTGACAAAGTCATAATTCACATCCAACAGTCATTTACTGTCAAAAGATTAAATGTTAAAATTTCATCCATATTGACCATTTTGGGATCGTTCGACATGTCCGGAGTCATCGTTTTTCATCCGAAAATTGATTTTTTGAACTGTACCAAAAATGATTCAAAATGTCAATTGGATCGTGCCTCATGTTGAATAACCACTTTTTAAACCCTCACAGTGACCAAAATTGCCAATTTTACACAGTTTTGCTTACTCAAAAGCTTCAATTTTGACCCATTTCAGGCACAGAAATGACTTTAAACACACTTATTTTAGTTGACAAAGCCATAATTCACATCCAACAGTCATTTAGAGTCAAAAGATTAAATGTTAAAATGTCATCATTATAGACCATTTTGGGAACGTTCGACAGGTCCGGAGTCCTCGTTTTTCGTCTGAAAATTGATTTTTTGGACTGTACCAAAAATGATTCAAAATGTCAATTGGATCGTGCCTCATGTTGAATAACCACTTTTTAAACCCTCACAGTGACCAAAATTGCCATTTTTACAGAGTTTTGATTACTCAAAAGCTTCAATTTTGACCCATTTCAGGCACAGAAATGACTTTAAACACACTTATTTTAGTTGACAAAGTCATAATTCACATCCAACAGTCATTTACAGTCAAAAGATTAAATGTTAAAATTTCATCCATATTGACCATTTTGGGATCGTTCGACATGTCCGGAGTCATCGTTTTTCATCCGAAAATTGATTTTTTGGACTGTACCAAAAATGATTCAAAATGTCAATTGGATCGTGCCTCATGTTGCATAACCACTTTTTAAACCCTCACAGTGACCGAAATTGCCATTTTTACAGAGTTTTGCTTACTCAAAAGCTTCAATTTTGACCCATTTCAGGCACAGAAATGCTTTAAACACACTTATTTTAGTTGACAAAGTCATAATTCACATCCAACAGTCATTTACAGTCAAAAGATTAAATGTTAAAATTTCATCCATATTGACCATTTTGGGATCGTTCGACATGTCCGGAGTCATCGTTTTTCATCCGAAAATTGATTTTTTGGACTGTACCAAAAATGATTCAAAATGTCAATTGGATCGTGCCTCATGTTGAATAACCACTTTTTAAACCCTCACAGTGACCAAAATTGCCATTTTTACAGAGTTTTGCTATTCAAAAGCTTCAATTTTGACCCATTTCAGGCACAGAAATGACTTTAAACACACTTATTTTAGTTGACAAAGTCATAATTCACATCCAACAGTCATTTACAGTCAAAAGATTAAATGTTAAAATTTCATCCATATTGACCATTTTGGGATCGTTCGACATGTCCGGAGTCATCGTTTTTCATCCGAAAATTGATTTTTTGAACTGTACCAAAAATGATTCAAAATGTCAATTGGATCGTGCCTCATGTTGAATAACCACTTTTTAAACCCTCACAGTGACCAAAATTGCCAATTTTACACAGTTTTGCTTACTCAAAAGCTTCAATTTTGACCCATTTCAGGCACAGAAATGACTTTAAACACACTTATTTTAGTTGACAAAGCCATAATTCACATCCAACAGTCATTTAGAGTCAAAAGATTAAATGTTAAAATTTCATCCATATTGACCATTTTGGGATCGTTCGACATGTCCGGAGTCATCGTTTTTCATCCGAAAATTGATTTTTTGAACTGTACCAAAAATGATTCAAAATGTCAATTGGATCGTGCCTCATGTTGAATAACCACTTTTTAAACCCTCACAGTGACCAAAATTGCCAATTTTACACAGTTTTGCTTACTCAAAAGCTTCAAGTTTGACCCATTTCAGGCACAGAAATGACTTTAAACACACTTATTTTAGTTGACAAAGCCATAATTCACATCCAACAGTCATTTAGAGTCAAAAGATTAAATGTTAAAATTTCATCATTATAGACCATTTTGGAAACGTTCGACAGGTCCGGAGTCATCGTTTTTCGTCTGAAAATTGATTTTTTGGACTGTAACAAAAATGATTCAAAATGTCAATTGGATCGTGCCTCATGTTGAATAACCACTTTTTAAACCCTCAGAGTGACCAAAATTGCCATTTTTACAGAGTTTTGATTACTCAAAAGCTTAAATTTTTACCCCTTTGAGGCACAGAAATGACTTTAAACACACTTATTTTAGGTGACAAAGTCATAATTCACATCCAACAGTCATTTACAGTCAAAAGATTAAATGTTAAAACTTTATCCATATTGACCATTTTGGGATCGTTCGACATGTCCGGAGTCATCGTTTTTCATCCGAAAATTGATTTTTTGGACTGTACCAAAAATGATTCAAAATGTCAATTGGATCGTGCCCCATGTTGAATAACCACTTTTTAAACCCTCACAGTGACCAAAATTGCCATTTTTACAGAGTTTTCATTACTCAAAAGCTTCACTTTTGACCCATTTCAGGCACAGAAATGACTTTAAACACACTTATTTTAGTTGACAAAGTCATAATTCACATCCAACAGTCATTTACAGTCAAAAGATTAAATGTTAAAATTTCATCCATATTGACCATTTTGGGATCGTTCGACATGTCCGGAGTCATCGTTTTTCATCCGAAAATTGATTTTTTGGACTGTACCAAAAATGATTCAAAATGTAAATTGGATCGTGCCTCATTTTGAATAACCACTTTTTAAACCCTCACAGTGACCACAATTGCCAATTTTACAGAGTTTTGCTTACACAAAAGCTTCAATTTTGACCCGTTTCAGGCACAGAAATGACTTTAAACACACTTATTTTAGTTGACAAAGTCATTATTCACATCCAACAGTCATTTAGGGTCAAAAGATTAAATGTTAAAATTTCATCCATATTGACCATTTTGGGATCGTTCGACATGTCCGGAGTCATCGTTTTTCATCCGAAAATTGATTTTTTGGACTGTACCAAAAATGATTCAAAATGTCAATTGGATCGTGCCTCATGTTGAATAACCACTTTTTAAACCTTCACAGTGACCAAAATTGCCAATTTTACACAGCTTTGCTTACTCAAAAGCTTCAATTTTGACCCATTTCAGGCACAGAAATGACTTTAAACACACTTATTTTAGTTGACAAAGCCATAATTCACATCCAACAGTCATTTAGAGTCAAAAGATTAAATGTTAAAATTTCATCATTATAGAACATTTTGGGAACGTTCGACAGGTCCGGAGTCATCGTTTTTCGTCTGAAAATTGATTTTTTGGACTGTACCAAAAATGATTCAAAATGTCAATTGGATCGTGCCTCATGTTGAATAACCACTTTTTAAACCCTCAGAGTGACCAAAATTGCCATTTTTACAGAGTTTTGATTACTCAAAAGCTTAAATTTTTATCCCTTTGAGGCACAGAAATGACTTTAAACACACTTATTTTAGTTGACAAAGTCATAATTCACATCCAACAGTCATTTACAGTCAAAAGATTAAATGTTAAAACTTTATCCATATTGACCATTTTGGGATCGTTCGACATGTCCGGAGTCATAGTTTTTCATCCGAAAATTGATTTTTTGGACTGTACCAAAAATGATTCAAAATGTCAATTGGATCGTGCCTCATGTTGAATAACCACTTTTTAAACCCTCACAGTGACCAAAATTGCCATTTTTACAGAGTTTTCATTACTCAAAAGCTTCACTTTTGACCCATTTCAGGCACAGAAATGACTTTAAACACACTTATTTTAGTTGACAAAGTCATAATTCACATCCAACAGTCATTTACAGTCAAAAGATTAAATGTTAAAATTTCATCCATATTGACCATTTTGGGATCGTTCGACATGTCCGGAGTCATCGTTTTTCATCCGAAAATTGATTTTTTGGACTGTACCAAAAATGATTCAAAATGTCAATTGGATCATGCCTCATGTTGAATAACCACTTTTTAAACCCTCACAGTGACCAAAATTGCCATTTTTACAGAGTTTTGATTACTCAAAAGCTTCAATTTTTACCCCTTTGAGGCACAGAAATGACTTTAAACACACTTATTTTAGTTGACAAAGTCATAATTCACATCCAACAGTCATTTACTGTCAAAAGATTAAATGTTAAAATTTCATCCATATTGACCATTTTGGGATCGTTCGACATGTCCGGAGTCATCGTTTTTCATCCGAAAATTGATTTTTTGAACTGTACCAAAAATGATTCAAAATGTCAATTGGATCGTGCCTCATGTTGAATAACCACTTTTTAAACCCTCACAGTGACCAAAATTGCCAATTTTACACAGTTTTGCTTACTCAAAAGCTTCAATTTTGACCCATTTCAGGCACAGAAATGACTTTAAACACACTTATTTTAGTTGACAAAGCCATAATTCACATCCAACAGTCATTTAGAGTCAAAAGATTAAATGTTAAAATTTCATCATTATAGACCATTTTGGGAACGTTCGACAGGTCCGGAGTCATCGTTTTTCGTCTGAAAATTGATTTTTTGGACTGTACCAAAAATGATTCAAAATGTCAATTGGATCGTGCCTCATGTTGAATAACCACTTTTTAAACCCTCAGAGTGACCAAAATTGCCATTTTTACAGAGTTTTGATTACTCAAAAGCTTCAATTTTTACCCCTTTGAGGCACAGAAATGACTTTAAACACACTTATTTTAGTTGACAAAGTCATAATTCACATCCAACAGTCATTTACAGTCAAAAGATTAAATGTTAAAATTTCATCCATATTGACCATTTTGGGATCGTTCGACATGTCCGGAGTCATCGTTTTTCATCCGAAAATTGATTTTTTGGACTGTACCAAAAATGATTCAAAATGTAAATTGGATCGTGCCTCATTTTGAATAACCACTTTTTAAACCCTCACAGTGACCAAAATTGCCAATTTTACAGAGTTTTGCTTACACAAAAGCTTCAATTTTGAGCCGTTTCAGGCACAGAAATGACTTTAAACACACTTATTTTAGTTGACAAAGTCATTATTCACATCCAACAGTCATTTAGAGTCAAAAGATTAAATGTTAAAATTTCATCCATATTGACCATTTTGGGATCGTTCGACATGTCCGGAGTCATTGTTTTTCATCCGAAAATTGATTTTTTGGACTGTACCAAAAATGATTCAAAATGTCAATTGGATCGTGCCTCATGTTGAATAACCACTTTTTAAACCCTCACAGTGACCAAAATTGCCAATTTTACACAGTTTTGCTTACTCAAAAGCTTCAATTTTGACCCATTTCAGGCACAGAAATGACTTTCTTGGGTTTAAATCAGGCCGAACTGTCCCGTCTTCAGAGGGTTCAGAACGCGGCTGCTAGGATGCTTGTTGGCCTCCCGAAATTTGTCTCAGCTCGCCAAACCATCCGGAATCTTCATTGGCTTCCGATTGAGCAAAGAGTTAAGTTTAAAGCCCTCTGCTTAACTTTTAAAATTCTCAATCTAGCCTCTCCCCCGATCCTTTCACAGACTATTCTGCACTATGCTCCTACTAGAGCTCTTCGCTCTGCTGGACTGAACCTCGCCATAGTGCCCCGCTTTAAAAGGGCTAGAATGGGTGGTCGCTCGTTTTCAGTGCTGGCGGCTGCCCTTTGGAATTCTCTTCCAGCTCCAATCCGTTCAATCCCAGATCTGTTTCTTTTTAGGAAGACCTTGAAGACCTTTCTCTTCTCCACAGTCTAGTCTGTTTCCTGTCTGGCCTTCTTACCCGTGTTGTGTTATTCAGATCTCCAAGCGCCGGGACGCCTCTTAGCTGCGGCATCCGTGTGCTATATAAAAAATAAATACATAACATAACATAACTTTAAACACACTTATTTTAGTTGACAAAGCCATAATTCACATCCAACAGTCATTTAGAGTCAAAAGATTAAATGTTAAAATTTCATCATTATAGACTATTTTGCGATCTTCGACATGTCCGGAGTCATCGTTTTTCATCCGAAAATAGATTTTTTGGACTGTACCAAAAATGATTCAAAATGTCAATTGGATCGTGCCTCATGTTGAATAACCACTTTTTAAACCCTCACAGTGACCAAAATTGCCAATTTTACACAGTTTTGCTTACTCAAAAGCTTCAATTTTGACCCATTTCAGGCACAGAAATGACTTTAAACACACTTATTTTAGTTGACAAAGCCATAATTCACATCCAACAGTCATTTAGAGTCAAAAGATTAAATGTTAAAATTTCATCATTATAGACCATTTTGGGAACGTTCGACAGGTCCGGAGTCATCGTTTTTCGTCTGAAAATTGATTTTTTGGACTGTGCCAAAAATGATTCAAAATGTCAATTGGATCGTGCCTCATGTTGAATAACCACTTTTTAAACCCTCACAGTGACCAAAATTGCCATTTTTACAGAGTTTTGATTACTCAAAAGCTTCAATTTTGACCCATTTCAGGCACAGAAATGACTTTAAACACCCTTATTTTAGTTGACAAAGTCATAATTCACATCCAACAGTCATTTACAGTCAAAAGATTAAATGTTAAAATTTCATCCATATTGACCATTTTGGGATCGTTCGACATGTCCGGAGTCATCGTTTTTCATCCGAAAATTGATTTTTTGGACTGTACCAAAAATGATTCAAAATGTCAATTGGATCGTGCCTCATGTTGCATAACCACTTTTTAAACCCTCACAGTGACCGAAATTGCCATTTTTACAGAGTTTTGCTTACTCAAAAACTTCAATTTTGACCCATTTCATGCACAGAAATGACTTTAAACACACTTATTTTAGTTGACAAAGTCATAATTCACATCCAACAGTCATTTAGAGTCAAAAGATTAAATGTTAAAATTTCATCATTATAGACCATTTTGGGAACGTTCGACAGGTCCGGAGTCATCGTTTTTCGTCTGAAAATTGATTTTTTGGACTGTACCAAAAATGATTCAAAATGTCAATTGGATCGTGCCTCATGTTGAATAACCACTTTTTAAACCCTCAGAGTGACCAAAATTGCCATTTTTACAGAGTTTTGATTACTCAAAAGCTTAAATTTTTACCCCTTTGAGGCACAGAAATGACTTTAAACACACTTATTTTAGTTGACAAAGTCATAATTCACATCCAACAGTCATTTACAGTCAAAAGATTAAATGTTAAAACTTTATCCATATTGACCATTTTGGGATCGTTCGACATGTCCGGAGTCATCGTTTTTCATCCGAAAATTGATTTTTTGGACTGTACCAAAAATGATTCAAAATGTCAATTGGATCGTGCCTCATGTTGAATAACCACTTTTTAAACCCTCACAGTGACCAAAATTGCCATTTTTACAGAGTTTTCATTACTCAAAAGCTTCACTTTTGACCCATTTCAGGCACAGAAATGACTTTAAACACACTTATTTTAGTTGACAAAGTCATAATTCACATCCAACAGTCATTTACAGTCAAAAGATTAAATGTTAAAATTTCATCCATATTGACCATTTTGGGATCGTTCGACATGTCCGGAGTCATCGTTTTTCATCCGAAAATTGATTTTTTGGACTGTACCAAAAATGATTCAAAATGTCAATTGGATCATGCCTCATGTTGAATAACCACTTTTTAAACCCTCACAGTGACCAAAATTGCTATTTTTACAGAGTTTTGATTACTCAAAAGCTTCAATTTTTACCCCTTTGAGGCACAGAAATGACTTTAAACACACTTATTTTAGTTGACAAAGTCATAATTCACATCCAACAGTCATTTACTGTCAAAAGATTAAATGTTAAAATTTCATCCATATTGACCATTTTGGGATCGTTCGACATGTCCGGAGTCATCGTTTTTCATCCGAAAATTGATTTTTTGAACTGTACCAAAAATGATTCAAAATGTCAATTGGATCGTGCCTCATGTTGAATAACCACTTTTTAAACCCTCACAGTGACCAAAATTGCCAATTTTACACAGTTTTGCTTACTCAAAAGCTTCAATTTTGACCCATTTCAGGCACAGAAATGACTTTAAACACACTTATTTTAGTTGACAAAGTCATAATTCACATCCAACAGTCATTTACAGTCAAAAGATTAAATGTTAAAATTTCATCCATATTGACCATTTTGGGATCGTTCGACATGTCCGGAGTCATCGTTTTTCATCCGAAAATTGATTTTTTGGACTGTACCAAAAATGATTCAAAATGTCAATTGGATCGTGCCTCATGTTGCATAACCACTTTTTAAACCCTCACAGTGACCGAAATTGCCATTTTTACAGAGTTTTGCTTACTCAAAAGCTTCAATTTTGACCCATTTCAGGCACAGAAATGCTTTAAACACACTTATTTTAGTTGACAAAGTCATAATTCACATCCAACAGTCATTTACAGTCAAAAGATTAAATGTTAAAATTTCATCCATATTGACCATTTTGGGATCGTTCGACATGTCCGGAGTCATCGTTTTTCATCCGAAAATTGATTTTTTGGACTGTACCAAAAATGATTCAAAATGTCAATTGGATCGTGCCTCATGTTGAATAACCACTTTTTAAACCCTCACAGTGACCAAAATTGCCATTTTTACAGAGTTTTGCTTACTCAAAAGCTTCAATTTTGACCCATTTCAGGCACAGAAATGACTTTAAACACACTTATTTTAGTTGACAAAGTCATAATTCACATCCAACAGTCATTTACAGTCAAAAGATTAAATGTTAAAATTTCATCCATATTGACCATTTTGGGATCGTTCGACATGTCCGGAGTCATCGTTTTTCATCCGAAAATTGATTTTTTGAACTGTACCAAAAATGATTCAAAATGTCAATTGGATCGTGCCTCATGTTGAATAACCACTTTTTAAACCCTCACAGTGACCAAAATTGCCAATTTTACACAGTTTTGCTTACTCAAAAGCTTCAATTTTGACCCATTTCAGGCACAGAAATGACTTTAAACACACTTATTTTAGTTGACAAAGCCATAATTCACATCCAACAGTCATTTAGAGTCAAAAGATTAAATGTTAAAATTTCATCCATATTGACCATTTTGGGATCGTTCGACATGTCCGGAGTCATCGTTTTTCATCCGAAAATTGATTTTTTGAACTGTACCAAAAATGATTCAAAATGTCAATTGGATCGTGCCTCATGTTGAATAACCACTTTTTAAACCCTCACAGTGACCAAAATTGCCAATTTTACACAGTTTTGCTTACTCAAAAGCTTCAAGTTTGACCCATTTCAGGCACAGAAATGACTTTAAACACACTTATTTTAGTTGACAAAGCCATAATTCACATCCAACAGTCATTTAGAGTCAAAAGATTAAATGTTAAAATTTCATCATTATAGACCATTTTGGGAACGTTCGACAGGTCCGGAGTCATCGTTTTTCGTCTGAAAATTGATTTTTTGGACTGTAACAAAAATGATTCAAAATGTCAATTGGATCGTGCCTCATGTTGAATAACCACTTTTTAAACCCTCAGAGTGACCAAAATTGCCATTTTTACAGAGTTTTGATTACTCAAAAGCTTAAATTTTTACCCCTTTGAGGCACAGAAATGACTTTAAACACACTTATTTTAGTTGACAAAGTCATAATTCACATCCAACAGTCATTTACAGTCAAAAGATTAAATGTTAAAACTTTATCCATATTGACCATTTTGGGATCGTTCGACATGTCCGGAGTCATCGTTTTTCATCCGAAAATTGATTTTTTGGACTGTACCAAAAATGATTCAAAATGTCAATTGGATCGTGCCCCATGTTGAATAACCACTTTTTAAACCCTCACAGTGACCAAAATTGCCATTTTTACAGAGTTTTCATTACTCAAAAGCTTCACTTTTGACCCATTTCAGGCACAGAAATGACTTTAAACACACTTATTTTAGTTGACAAAGTCATAATTCACATCCAACAGTCATTTACAGTCAAAAGATTAAATGTTAAAATTTCATCCATATTGACCATTTTGGGATCGTTCGACATGTCCGGAGTCATCGTTTTTCATCCGAAAATTGATTTTTTGGACTGTACCAAAAATGATTCAAAATGTCAATTGGATCATGCCTCATGTTGAATAACCACTTTTTAAACCCTCACAGTGACCAAAATTGCCATTTTTACAGAGTTTTGATTACTCAAAAGCTTCAATTTTTACCCCTTTGAGGCACAGAAATGACTTTAAACACACTTATTTTAGTTGACAAAGTCATAATTCACATCCAACAGTCATTTACTGTCAAAAGATTAAATGTTAAAATTTCATCCATATTGACCATTTTGGGATCGTTCGACATGTCCGGAGTCATCGTTTTTCATCCGAAAATTGATTTTTTGAACTGTACCAAAAATGATTCAAAATGTCAATTGGATCGTGCCTCATGTTGAATAACCACTTTTTAAACCCTCACAGTGACCAAAATTGCCAATTTTACACAGTTTTGCTTACTCAAAAGCTTCAATTTTGACCCATTTCAGGCACAGAAATGACTTTAAACACACTTATTTTAGTTGACAAAGCCATAATTCACATCCAACAGTCATTTAGAGTCAAAAGATTAAATGTTAAAATTTCATCATTATAGACCATTTTGGGAACGTTCGACAGGTCCGGAGTCCTCGTTTTTCGTCTGAAAATTGATTTTTTGGACTGTACCAAAAATGATTCAAAATGTCAATTGGATCGTGCCTCATGTTGAATAACCACTTTTTAAACCCTCACAGTGACCAAAATTGCCATTTTTACAGAGTTTTGATTACTCAAAAGCTTCAATTTTGACCCATTTCAGGCACAGAAATGACTTTAAACACACTTATTTTAGTTGACAAAGTCATAATTCACATCCAACAGTCATTTACAGTCAAAAGATTAAATGTTAAAATTTCATCCATATTGACCATTTTGGGATCGTTCGACATGTCCGGAGTCATCGTTTTTCATCCGAAAATTGATTTTTTGGACTGTACCAAAAATGATTCAAAATGTCAATTGGATCGTGCCTCATGTTGCATAACCACTTTTTAAACCCTCACAGTGACCAAAATTGCCAATTTTACACAGTTTTGCTTACTCAAAAGCTTCAAGTTTGACCCATTTCAGGCACAGAAATGACTTTAAACACACTTATTTTAGTTGACAAAGCCATAATTCACATCCAACAGTCATTTAGAGTCAAAAGATTAAATGTTAAAATTTCATCATTATAGACCATTTTGGGAACGTTCGACAGGTCCGGAGTCATCGTTTTTCGTCTGAAAATTGATTTTTTGGACTGTAACAAAAATGATTCAAAATGTCAATTGGATCGTGCCTCATGTTGAATAACCACTTTTTAAACCCTCAGAGTGACCAAAATTGCCATTTTTACAGAGTTTTGATTACTCAAAAGCTTAAATTTTTACCCCTTTGAGGCACAGAAATGACTTTAAACACACTTATTTTAGTTGACAAAGTCATAATTCACATCCAACAGTCATTTACAGTCAAAAGATTAAATGTTAAAACTTTATCCATATTGACCATTTTGGGATCGTTCGACATGTCCGGAGTCATCGTTTTTCATCCGAAAATTGATTTTTTGGACTGTACCAAAAATGATTCAAAATGTCAATTGGATCGTGCCCCATGTTGAATAACCACTTTTTAAACCCTCACAGTGACCAAAATTGCCATTTTTACAGAGTTTTCATTACTCAAAAGCTTCACTTTTGACCCATTTCAGGCACAGAAATGACTTTAAACACACTTATTTTAGTTGACAAAGTCATAATTCACATCCAACAGTCATTTACAGTCAAAAGATTAAATGTTAAAATTTCATCCATATTGACCATTTTGGGATCGTTCGACATGTCCGGAGTCATCGTTTTTCATCCGAAAATTGATTTTTTGGACTGTACCAAAAATGATTCAAAATGTCAATTGGATCATGCCTCATGTTGAATAACCACTTTTTAAACCCTCACAGTGACCAAAATTGCCATTTTTACAGAGTTTTGATTACTCAAAAGCTTCAATTTTTACCCCTTTGAGGCACAGAAATGACTTTAAACACACTTATTTTAGTTGACAAAGTCATAATTCACATCCAACAGTCATTTACTGTCAAAAGATTAAATGTTAAAATTTCATCCATATTGACCATTTTGGGATCGTTCGACATGTCCGGAGTCATCGTTTTTCATCCGAAAATTGATTTTTTGAACTGTACCAAAAATGATTCAAAATGTCAATTGGATCGTGCCTCATGTTGAATAACCACTTTTTAAACCCTCACAGTGACCAAAATTGCCAATTTTACACAGTTTTGCTTACTCAAAAGCTTCAATTTTGACCCATTTCAGGCACAGAAATGACTTTAAACACACTTATTTTAGTTGACAAAGCCATAATTCACATCCAACAGTCATTTAGAGTCAAAAGATTAAATGTTAAAATTTCATCATTATAGACCATTTTGGGAACGTTCGACAGGTCCGGAGTCCTCGTTTTTCGTCTGAAAATTGATTTTTTGGACTGTACCAAAAATGATTCAAAATGTCAATTGGATCGTGCCTCATGTTGAATAACCACTTTTTAAACCCTCACAGTGACCAAAATTGCCATTTTTACAGAGTTTTGATTACTCAAAAGCTTCAATTTTGACCCATTTCAGGCACAGAAATGACTTTAAACACACTTATTTTAGTTGACAAAGTCATAATTCACATCCAACAGTCATTTACAGTCAAAAGATTAAATGTTAAAATTTCATCCATATTGACCATTTTGGGATCGTTCGACATGTCCGGAGTCATCGTTTTTCATCCGAAAATTGATTTTTTGGACTGTACCAAAAATGATTCAAAATGTCAATTGGATCGTGCCTCATGTTGCATAACCACTTTTTAAACCCTCACAGTGACCGAAATTGCCATTTTTACAGAGTTTTGCTTACTCAAAAGCTTCAATTTTGACCCATTTCAGGCACAGAAATGCTTTAAACACACTTATTTTAGTTGACAAAGTCATAATTCACATCCAACAGTCATTTACAGTCAAAAGATTAAATGTTAAAATTTCATCCATATTGACCATTTTGGGATCGTTCGACATGTCCGGAGTCATCGTTTTTCATCCGAAAATTGATTTTTTGGACTGTACCAAAAATGATTCAAAATGTCAATTGGATCGTGCCTCATGTTGAATAACCACTTTTTAAACCCTCACAGTGACCAAAATTGCCATTTTTACAGAGTTTTGCTTACTCAAAAGCTTCAATTTTGACCCATTTCAGGCACAGAAATGACTTTAAACACACTTATTTTAGTTGACAAAGTCATAATTCACATCCAACAGTCATTTACAGTCAAAAGATTAAATGTTAAAATTTCATCCATATTGACCATTTTGGGATCGTTCGACATGTCCGGAGTCATCGTTTTTCATCCGAAAATGGATTTTTTGAACTGTACCAAAAATGATTCAAAATGTCAATTGGATCGTGCCTCATGTTGAATAACCACTTTTTAAACCCTCACAGTGACCAAAATTGCCAATTTTACACAGTTTTGCTTACTCAAAAGCTTCAATATTGACCCATTTCAGGCACAGAAATGACTTTAAACACACTTATTTTAGTTGACAAAGCCATAATTCACATCCAACAGTCATTTAGAGTCAAAAGATTAAATGTTAAAATTTCATCATTATAGAACATTTTGGGAACGTTCGACAGGTCCGGAGTCATCGTTTTTCGTCTGAAAATTGATTTTTTGGACTGTACCAAAAATGATTCAAAATGTCAATTGGATCGTGCCTCATGTTGAATAACCACTTTTTAAACCCTCAGAGTGACCAAAATTGCCATTTTTACAGAGTTTTGATTACTCAAAAGCTTAAATTTTTACCCCTTTGAGGCACAGAAATGACTTTAAACACACTTATTTTAGTTGACAAAGTCATAATTCACATCCAACAGTCATTTACAGTCAAAAGATTAAATGTTAAAACTTTATCCATATTGACCATTTTGGGATCGTTCGACATGTCCGGAGTCATAGTTTTTCATCCGAAAATTGATTTTTTGGACTGTACCAAAAATGATTCAAAATGTCAATTGGATCGTGCCTCATGTTGAATAACCACTTTTTAAACCCTCACAGTGACCAAAATTGCCATTTTTACAGAGTTTTCATTACTCAAAAGCTTCACTTTTGACCCATTTCAGGCACAGAAATGACTTTAAACACACTTATTTTAGTTGACAAAGTCATAATTCACATCCAACAGTCATTTACAGTCAAAAGATTAAATGTTAAAATTTCATCCATATTGACCATTTTGGGATCGTTCGACATGTCCGGAGTCATCGTTTTTCATCCGAAAATTGCTTTTTTGAACTGTACCAAAAATGATTCAAAATGTCAATTGGATCGTGCCTCATGTTGAATAACCACTTTTTAAACCCTCACAGTGACCAAAATTGCCAATTTTACACAGTTTTGCTTACTCAAAAGCTTCAATTTTGACCCATTTCAGGCACAGAAATGACTTTAAACACACTTATTTTAGTTGACAAAGCCATAATTCACATCCAACAGTCATTTAGAGTCAAAAGATTAAATGTTAAAATTTCATCATTATAGACCATTTTGGGAACGTTCGACAGGTCCGGAGTCATCGTTTTTCGTCTGAAAATTGATTTTTTGGACTGTACCAAAAATGATTCAAAATGTCAATTGGATCGTGCCTCATGTTGAATAACCACTTTTTAAACCCTCAGAGTGACCAAAATTGCCATTTTTACAGAGTTTTGATTACTCAAAAGCTTCAATTTTTACCCCTTTGAGGCACAGAAATGACTTTAAACACACTTATTTTAGTTGACAAAGTCATAATTCACATCCAACAGTCATTTACAGTCAAAAGATTAAATGTTAAAATTTCATCCATATTGACCATTTTGGGATCGTTCGAAATGTCCGGAGTCATCGTTTTTCATCCGAAAATTGATTTTTTGGACTGTACCAAAAATGATTCAAAATGTAAATTGGATCGTGCCTCATTTTGAATAACCACTTTTTAAACCCTCACAGTGACCAAAATTGCCAATTTTACAGAGTTTTGCTTACACAAAAGCTTCAATTTTGAGCCGTTTCAGGCACAGAAATGACTTTAAACACACTTATTTTAGTTGACAAAGTCATTATTCACATCCAACAGTCATTTAGAGTCAAAAGATTAAATGTTAAAATTTCATCCATATTGACCATTTTGGGATCGTTCGACATGTCCGGAGTCATTGTTTTTCATCCGAAAATTGATTTTTTGGACTGTACCAAAAATGATTCAACATGTCAATTGGATCGTGCCTCATGTTGAATAACCACTTTTTAAACCCTCACAGTGACCAAAATTGCCAATTTTACACAGTTTTGCTTACTCAAAAGCTTCAATTTTGACCCATTTCAGGCACAGAAATGACTTTCTTGGGTTTAAATCAGGCCGAACTGTCCCGTCTTCAGAGGGTTCAGAACGCGGCTGCTAGGATGCTTGTTGGCCTCCCGAAATTTGTCTCAGCTCGCCAAACCATCCGGAATCTTCATTGGCTTCCGATTGAGCAAAGAGTTAAGTTTAAAGCCCTCTGCTTAACTTTTAAAATTCTCAATCTAGCCTCTCCCCCGATCCTTTCACAGACTATTCTGCACTATGCTCCTACTAGAGCTCTTCGCTCTGCTGGACTGAACCTCGCCATAGTGCCCCGCTTTAAAAGGGCTAGAATGGGTGGTCGCTCGTTTTCAGTGCTGGCGGCTGCCCTTTGGAATTCTCTTCCAGCTCCAATCCGTTCAATCCCAGATCTGTTTCTTTTTAGGAAGACCTTGAAGACCTTTCTCTTCTCCACAGTCTAGTCTGTTTCCTGTCTGGCCTTCTTACCCGTGTTGTGTTATTCAGATCTCCAAGCGCCGGGACGCCTCTTAGCTGCGGCATCCGTGTGCTATATAAAAAATAAATACATAACATAACATAACTTTAAACACACTTATTTTAGTTGACAAAGCCATAATTCACATCCAACAGTCATTTAGAGTCAAAAGATTAAATGTTAAAATTTCATCATTATAGACTATTTTGCGATCGTTCGACATGTCCGGAGTCATCGTTTTTCATCCGAAAATAGATTTTTTGGACTGTACCAAAAATGATTCAAAATGTCAATTGGATCGTGCCTCATGTTGAATAACCACTTTTTAAACCCTCACAGTGACCAAAATTGCCAATTTTACACAGTTTTGCTTACTCAAAAGCTTCAATTTTGACCCATTTCAGGCACAGAAATGACTTTAAACACACTTATTTTAGTTGACAAAGCCATAATTCACATCCAACAGTCATTTAGAGTCAAAAGATTAAATGTTAAAATTTCATCATTATAGACCATTTTGGGAACGTTCGAGAGGTCCGGAGTCATCGTTTTTCGTCTGAAAATTGATTTTTTGGACTGTGCCAAAAATGATTCAAAATGTCAATTGGATCGTGCCTCATGTTGAATAACCACTTTTTAAACCCTCACAGTGACCAAAATTGCCATTTTTACAGAGTTTTGATTACTCAAAAGCTTCAATTTTGACCCATTTCAGGCACAGAAATGACTTTAAACACCCTTATTTTAGTTGACAAAGTCATAATTCACATCCAACAGTCATTTACAGTCAAAAGATTAAATGTTAAAATTTCATCCATATTGACCATTTTGGGATCGTTCGACATGTCCGGAGTCATCGTTTTTCATCCGAAAATTGATTTTTTGGACTGTACCAAAAATGATTCAAAATGTCAATTGGATCGTGCCTCATGTTGCATAACCACTTTTTAAACCCTCACAGTGACCGAAATTGCCATTTTTACAGAGTTTTGCTTACTCAAAAGCTTCAATTTTGACCCATTTCATGCACAGAAATGACTTTAAACACACTTATTTTAGTTGACAAAGTCATAATTCACATCCAACAGTCATTTAGAGTCAAAAGATTAAATGTTAAAATTTCATCATTATAGACCATTTTGGGAACGTTCGACAGGTCCGGAGTCATCGTTTTTCGTCTGAAAATTGATTTTTTGGACTGTACCAAAAATGATTCAAAATGTCAATTGGATCGTGCCTCATGTTGAATAACCACTTTTTAAACCCTCAGAGTGACCAAAATTGCCATTTTTACAGAGTTTTGATTACTCAAAAGCTTAAATTTTTACCCCTTTGAGGCACAGAAATGACTTTAAACACACTTATTTTAGTTGACAAAGTCATAATTCACATCCAACAGTCATTTACAGTCAAAAGATTAAATGTTAAAACTTTATCCATATTGACCATTTTGGGATCGTTCGACATGTCCGGAGTCATCGTTTTTCATCCGAAAATTGATTTTTTGGACTGTACCAAAAATGATTCAAAATGTCAATTGGATCGTGCCTCATGTTGAATAACCACTTTTTAAACCCTCACAGTGACCAAAATTGCCATTTTTACAGAGTTTTCATTACTCAAAAGCTTCACTTTTGACCCATTTCAGGCACAGAAATGACTTTAAACACACTTATTTTAGTTGACAAAGTCATAATTCACATCCAACAGTCATTTACAGTCAAAAGATTAAATGTTAAAATTTCATCCATACTGACCATTTTGGGATCGTTCGACATGTCCGGAGTCATCGTTTTTCATCCGAAAATTGATTTTTTGGACTGTACCAAAAATGATTCAAAATGTCAATTGGATCATGCCTCATGTTGAATAACCACTTTTTAAACCCTCACAGTGACCAAAATTGCCATTTTTACAGAGTTTTGATTACTCAAAAGCTTCAATTTTTACCCCTTTGAGGCACAGAAATGACTTTAAACACACTTATTTTAGTTGACAAAGTCATAATTCACATCCAACAGTCATTTACTGTCAAAAGATTAAATGTTAAAATTTCATCCATATTGACCATTTTGGGATCGTTCGACATGTCCGGAGTCATCGTTTTTCATCCGAAAATTGATTTTTTGAACTGTACCAAAAATGATTCAAAATGTCAATTGGATCGTGCCTCATGTTGAATAACCACTTTTTAAACCCTCACAGTGACCAAAATTGCCAATTTTACACAGTTTTGCTTACTCAAAAGCTTCAATTTTGACCCATTTCAGGCACAGAAATGACTTTAAACACACTTATTTTAGTTGACAAAGCCATAATTCACATCCAACAGTCATTTAGAGTCAAAAGATTAAATGTTAAAATTTCATCATTATAGACCATTTTGGGAACGTTCGACAGGTCCGGAGTCCTCGTTTTTCGTCTGAAAATTGATTTTTTGGACTGTACCAAAAATGATTCAAAATGTCAATTGGATCGTGCCTCATGTTGAATAACCACTTTTTAAACCCTCACAGTGACCAAAATTGCCATTTTTACAGAGTTTTGATTACTCAAAAGCTTCAATTTTGACCCATTTCAGGCACAGAAATGACTTTAAACACACTTATTTTAGTTGACAAAGTCATAATTCACATCCAACAGTCATTTACAGTCAAAAGATTAAATGTTAAAATTTCATCCATATTGACCATTTTGGGATCGTTCGACATGTCCGGAGTCATCGTTTTTCATCCGAAAATTGATTTTTTTGGACTGTACCAAAAATGATTCAAAATGTCAATTGGATCGTGCCTCATGTTGCATAACCACTTTTTAAACCCTCACAGTGACCGAAATTGCCATTTTTACAGAGTTTTGCTTACTCAAAAGCTTCAATTTTGACCCATTTCAGGCACAGAAATGCTTTAAACACACTTATTTTAGTTGACAAAGTCATAATTCACATCCAACAGTCATTTACAGTCAAAAGATTAAATGTTAAAATTTCATCCATATTGACCATTTTGGGATCGTTCGACATGTCCGGAGTCATCGTTTTTCATCCGAAAATTGATTTTTTGGACTGTACCAAAAATGATTCAAAATGTCAATTGGATCGTGCCTCATGTTGAATAACCACTTTTTAAACCCTCACAGTGACCAAAATTGCCATTTTTACAGAGTTTTGATTACTCAAAAGCTTCAATTTTTACCCCTTTGAGGCACAGAAATGACTTTAAACACACTTATTTTAGTTGACAAAGTCATAATTCACATCCAACAGTCATTTACTGTCAAAAGATTAAATGTTAAAATTTCATCCATATTGACCATTTTGGGATCGTTCGACATGTCCGGAGTCATCGTTTTTCATCCGAAAATTGATTTTTTGAACTGTACCAAAAATGATTCAAAATGTCAATTGGATCGTGCCTCATGTTGAATAACCACTTTTTAAACCCTCACAGTGACCAAAATTGCCAATTTTACACAGTTTTGCTTACTCAAAAGCTTCAATTTTGACCCATTTCAAGCACAGAAATGACTTTAAACACACTTATTTTAGTTGACAAAGCCATAATTCACATCCAACAGTCATTTAGAGTCAAAAGATTAAATGTTAAAATTTCATCATTATAGACCATTTTGGGAATGTTCGACAGGTCCGGAGTCATCGTTTTTCGTCTGAAAATTGATTTTTTGGACTGTACCAAAAATGATTCAAAATGTCAATTGGATCGTGCCTCATGTTGAATAACCACTTTTTAAACCCTCAGAGTGACCAAAATTGCCATTTTTACAGAGTTTTGATTACTCAAAAGCTTCAATTTTTACCCCTTTGAGGCACAGAAATGACTTTAAACACACTTATTTTAGTTGACAAAGTCATAATTCACATCCAACAGTCATTTACAGTCAAAAGATTAAATGTTAAAATTTCATCCATATTGACCATTTTGGGATCGTTCGACATGTCCGGAGTCATCGTTTTTCATCAGAAAATTGATTTTTTGGACTGTACCAAAAATGATTCAAAATGTAAATTGGATCGTGCCTCATTTTGAATAACCACTTTTTAAACCCTCACAGTGACCAAAATTGCCAATTTTACAGAGTTTTGCTTACACAAAAGCTTCAATTTTGAGCCGTTTCAGGCACAGAAATGACTTTAAACACACTTATTTTAGTCGACAAAGTCATTATTCACATCCAACAGTCATTTAGAGTCAAAAGATTAAATGTTAAAATTTTATCCATATTGACCATTTTGGGATCGTTCGACATGTCCGGAGTCATTGTTTTTCATCCGAAAATTGATTTTTTGGACTGTACCAAAAATGATTCAAAATGTCAATTGGATCGTGCCTCATGTTGAATAACCACTTTTTAAACCCTCACAGTGACCAAAATTGCCAATTTTACACAGTTTTGCTTACTCAAAAGCTTCAATTTTGACCCATTTCAGGCACAGAAATGACTTTCTTGGGTTTAAATCAGGCCGAACTGTCCCGTCTTCAGAGGGTTCAGAACGCGGCTGCTAGGATGCTTGTTGGCCTCCCGAAATTTGTCTCAGCTCGCCAAACCATCCGGAATCTTCATTGGCTTCCGATTGAGCAAAGAGTTAAGTTTAAAGCCCTCTGCTTAACTTTTAAAATTCTCAATCTAGCCTCTCCCCCGATCCTTTCACAGACTATTCTGCACTATGCTCCTACTAGAGCTCTTCGCTCTGCTGGACTGAACCTCGCCATAGTGCACCGCTTTAAAAGGGCTAGAATGGGTGGTCGCTCGTTTTCAGTGCTGGCGGCTGCCCTTTGGAATTCTCTTCCAGCTCCACTCCGTTCAATCCCAGATCTGTTTCTTTTTAGGAAGACCTTGAAGACCTTTCTCTTCTCCACAGTCTAGTCTGTTTCCTGTCTGGCCTTCTTACCCGTGTTGTGTTATTCAGATCTCCAAGCGCCGGGACGCCTCTTAGCTGCGGCATCCGTGCGCTATTTAAAAATAAATACATAACATAACATAACTTTAAACACACTTATTTTAGTTGACAAAGCCATAATTCACATCCAACAGTCATTTAGAGTCAAAAGATTAAATGTTAAAATTTCATCATTATAGACTATTTTGGGATCGTTCGACATGTCCGGAGTCATAGTTTTTCATCCAAAAATAGATTTTTTGGACTGTACCAAAAATGATTCAAAATGTCAATTGGATCGTGCCTCATGTTGAATAACCACTTTTTAAACCCTCACAGTGACCAAAATTGCCAATTTTACACAGTTTTGCTTACTCAAAAGCTTCAATTTTGACCCATTTCAGGCACAGAAATGACTTTAAACACACTTATTTTAGTTGACAAAGCCATAATTCACATCCAACAGTCATTTAGAGTCAAAAGATTAAATGTTAAAATTTCATCATTATAGACCATTTTGGGAACGTTCGACAGGTCCGGAGTCATCGTTTTTCGTCTGAAAATTGATTTTTTGGACTGTACCAAAAATGATTCAAAATGTCAATTGGATCGTGCCTCATGTTGAATAACCACTTTTTAAACCCTCAGAGTGACCAAAATTGTCATTTTTACAGAGTTTTGATTACTCAAAAGCTTAAATTTTTACCCCTTTGAGGCACAGAAATGACTTTAAACACACTTATTTTAGTTGACAAAGTCATAATTCACATCCAACAGTCATTTACAGTCAAAAGATTAAATGTTAAAATTTCATCCATATTGACCATTTTGGGATCGTTCGACATGTCCGGAGTCATCGTTTTTCATCCGAAAATTGATTTTTTGGACTGTACCAAAAATGATTCAAAATGTCAATTGGATCGTGCCTCATGTTGAATAACCACTTTTTAAACCCTCACAGTGACCAAAATTGCCATTTTTACAGAGTTTTGATTACTCAAAAGCTTCACTTTTGACCCATTTCAGGCACAGAAATAACTTTAAACACACTTATTTTAGTTGACAAAGTCATAATTCACATCCAACAGTCATTTACAGTCAAAAGATTAAATGTTAAAATTTCATCCATATTGACCATTTTGGGATCGTTCGACATGTCCGGAGTCATCGTTTTTCATCCGAAAATTGATTTTTTGGACTGTACCAAAAATGATTCAAAATGTCAATTGGATCATGCCTCATGTTGAATAACCACTTTTTAAACCCTCACAGTGACCAAAATTGCCATTTTTACAGAGTTTTGATTACTCAAAAGCTTCAATTTTTACCCCTTTGAGGCACAGAAATGACTTTAAACACACTTATTTTAGTTGACAAAGTCATAATTCACATCCAACAGTCATTTACTGTCAAAAGATTAAATGTTAAAATTTCATCCATATTGACCATTTTGGGATCGTTCGACATGTCCGGAGTCATCGTTTTTCATCCGAAAATTGATTTTTTGAACTGTACCAAAAATGATTCAAAATGTCAATTGGATCGTGCCTCATGTTGAATAACCACTTTTTAAACCCTCACAGTGACCAAAATTGCCAATTTTACACAGTTTTGCTTACTCAAAAGCTTCAATTTTGACCCATTTCAGGCACAGAAATGACTTTAAACACACTTATTTTAGTTGACAAAGTCATAATTCACATCCAACAGTCATTTACTGTCAAAAGATTAAATGTTAAAATTTCATCCATATTGACCATTTTGGGATCGTTCGACATGTCCGGAGTCATCGTTTTTCATCCGAAAATTGATTTTTTGAACTGTACCAAAAATGATTCAAAATGTCAATTGGATCGTGCCTCATGTTGAATAACCACTTTTTAAACCCTCACAGTGACCAAAATTGCCATTTTTACAGAGTTTTGATTACTCAAAAGCTTCACTTTTGACCCATTTCAGGCACAGAAATGACTTTAAACACACTTATTTTAGTTGACAAAGTCATAATTCACATCCAACAGTCATTTACAGTCAAAAGATTAAATGTTAAAATTTCATCCATATTGACCATTTTGGGATCGTTCGACATGTCCGGAGTCATCGTTTTTCATCCGAAAATTGATTTTTTGGACTGTACCAAAAATGATTCAAAATGTCAATTGGATCGTGCCTCATGTTGAATAACCACTTTTTAAACCCTCAGAGTGACCAAAATTGCCATTTTTACAGAGTTTTGATTACTCAAAAGCTTCAATTTTTACCCCTTTGAGGCACAGAAATGACTTTAAACACACTTATTTTAGTTGACACAGTCATAATTCACATCCAACAGTCATTTACAGTCAAAAGATTAAATGTTAAAATTTCATCCATATTGACCATTTTGGGATCGTTCGACATGTCCGGAGTCATCCTTTTTCATCCGAAAATTGATTTTTTGGACTGTACCAAAAATGATTCAAAATGTCAATTGGATCGTCCCTCATGTTGAATAACCACTTTTTAAACCCTCACAGTGACCAAAATTGCCATTTTTACAGAGTTTTGATTACTCAAAAGCTTCACTTTTGACCCATTTCAGGCACAGAAATGACTTTAAACACACTTATTTTAGTTGACAAAGTCATAATTCACATCCAACAGTCCTTTACAGTCAAAAGATTAAATGTTAAAATTTCATCCATATTGACCATTTTGGGATCGTTCGACATGTCCGGAGTCATCGTTTTTCATCCGAAAATTGATATTTTGGACTGTACCAAAAATGATTCAAAATGTAAATTGGATCGTGCCTCATTTTGAATAACCACTTTTTAAACCCTCACAGTGACCAAAATTGCCAATTTTACAGAGTTTTGCTTACACAAAAGCTTCAATTTTGACCCGTTTCAGGCACAGAAATGACTTTAAACACACTTATTTTAGTTGACAAAGCCATAATTCACATCCAACAGTCATTTAGAGTCAAAAGATTAAATGTTAAAATTTCATCATTATAGACCATTTTGGGAACGTTCGACAGGTCCGGAGTCATCGTTTTTCGTCTGAAAATTGATTTTTTGGACTGTTTCAAAAATGATTCAAAATGTCAATTGGATCGTGCCTCATGTTGAATAACCACTTTTTAAACCCTCACAGTGACCAAAATTGCCATTTTTACAGAGTTTTGATTACTCAAAAGCTTCAATTTTGACCCATTTCAGGCACAGAAATGACTTTAAACACACTTATTTTAGTTGACAAAGTCATAATTCACATCCAACAGTCATTTACAGTCAAAAGATTAAATGTTAAAATTTCATCCATATTGACCATTTTGGGATCGTTCGACATGTCCGGAGTCATCGTTTTTCATGCGAAAATTGATTTTTTGGACTGTACCAAAAATGATTCAAAATGTCAATTGGATCGTGCCTCATGTTGAATAACCACTTTTTAAACCCTCACAGTGACCAAAATTGCCAATTTTACAGAGTTTTGCTTACTCAAAAGCTTCAATTTTGACCCATTTCAGGCACAGAAATGACTTTAAACACACTTATTTTAGTTGACAAAGTCATAATTCACATCCAACAGTCATTTACAGTCAAAAGATTAAATGTTAAAATGTCATCCATATTGACCATTTTGGGATCGTTCGACATGTCCGGAGTCATCTTTTTTCATCCGAAAATTGATTTTTTGGATTGTACCAAAAATGATTCAAAATGTCAATTGGATCGTGCCTCATGTTGAATAACCACTTTTTAAACCCTCACAGTGACCAAAATTGCCATTTTTACAGAGTTTTGCTTACTCAAAAGCTTCAATTTTGACCCATTTCAGGCACAGAAATGACTTTAAACACACTTATTTTAGTTGACAAAGTCATAATTCACATCCAACAGTCATTTACAGTCAAAAGATTAAATGTTAAAATTTCATCCATATTGACCATTTTGGGATCGTTCGACATGTCCGGAGTCATCGTTTTTCATCCGAAAATTGATTTTTTGAACTGTACCAAAAATGATTCAAAATGTCAATTGGATCCTGCCTCATGTTGAATAACCACTTTTTAAACCCTCACAATGACCAAAATTGCCAATTTTACACAGTTTTGCTTACTCAAAAGCTTCAATTTTGACCCATTTCAGGCACAGAAATGACTTTAAACACACTTATTTTAGTTGACAAAGCCATAATTCACATCCAACAGTCATTTAGAGTCAAAAGATTAAATGTTAAAATTTCATCATTATAGACCATTTTGGGAACGTTCGACAGGTCCGGAGTCATCGTTTTTCGTCTGAAAATTTATTTTTTGGACTGTACCAAAAATGATTCAAAATGTCAATTGGATCGTGCCTCATGTTGAATAACCACTTTTTAAACCCTCAGAGTGACCAAAATTGCCATTTTTACAGAGTTTTGATTACTCAAAAGCTTAAATTTTTACCCCTTTGAGGCACAGAAATGACTTTAAACACACTTATTTTAGTTGACAAAGTCATAATTCACATCCAACAGTCATTTACAGTCAAAAGATTAAATGTTAAAATTTTATCCATATTGACCATTTTGGGATCGTTCGACATGTCCGGAGTCATCGTTTTTCATCCGAAAATTGATTTTTTGGACTGTACCAAAAATGATTCAAAATGTCAAATGGATCGTGCCTCATGTTGAATAACCACTTTTTAAACCCTCACAGTGACCAAAATTGCCATTTTTACAGAGTTTTGATTACTCAAAAGCTTCACTTTTGACCCATTTCAGGCACAGAAATGACTTTAAACACACTTATTTTAGTTGACAAAGTCATAATTCACATCCAACAGTCATTTACAGTCAAAAGATTAAATGTTAAAATTTCATCCATATTGACCATTTTGGGATCGTTCGACATGTCCGGAGTCATCGTTTTTCATCCGAAAATTGATTTTTTGGACTGTACCAAAAATGATTCAAAATGTCAATTGGATCATGCCTCATGTTGAATAACCACTTTTTAAACCCTCACAGTGACCAAAATTGCCATTTTTACAGAGTTTTGATTACTCAAAAGCTTCTATTTTACGCCTTTGAGGCACAGAAATGACTTTAAACACACTTATTTTAGTTGACAAAGTCATAATTCACATCCAACAGTCATTTACAGTCAAAAGATTAAATGTTAAAATTTCATCCATATTGACCATTTTGGGATCGTTCGACATGTCCGGAGTCATCGTTTTTCATCCGAAAATTGATTTTTTGGACTGTACCAAAAATGATTCAAAATGTCAATTGGATCGTGCCTCATGTTGAATAACCACTTTTTAAACCCTCAGAGTTACCAAAATTGCCATTTTTACAGAGTTTTGATTACTCAAAAGCTTCAATTTTTACCCCTTTGAGGCACAGAAATGACTTTAAACACACTTATTTTAGTTGACACAGTCATAATTCACATCCAACAGTCATTTACAGTCAAAAGATTAAATGTTAAAATTTCATCCATATTGACCATTTTGGGATCGTTCGACATGTCCGGAGTCATCCTTTTTCATCCGAAAATTGATTTTTTGGACTGTACCAAAAATGATTCAAAATGTCAATTGGATCGTCCCTCATGTTGAATAACCACTTTTTAAACCCTCACAGTGACCAAAATTGCCATTTTTACAGAGTTTTGATTACTCAAAAGCTTCACTTTTGACCCATTTCAGGCACAGAAATGACTTTAAACACACTTATTTTAGTTGACAAAGTCATAATTCACATCCAACAGTCCTTTACAGTCAAAAGATTAAATGTTAAAATTTCATCCATATTGACCATTTTGGGATCGTTCGACATGTCCGGAGTCATCGTTTTTCATCCGAAAATTGATATTTTGGACTGTACCAAAAATGATTCAAAATGTAAATTGGATCGTGCCTCATTTTGAATAACCACTTTTTAAACCCTCACAGTGACCAAAATTGCCAATTTTACAGAGTTTTGCTTACACAAAAGCTTCAATTTTGACCCGTTTCAGGCACAGAAATGACTTTAAACACACTTATTTTAGTTGACAAAGTCATTATTCACATCCAACAGTCATTTAGAGTCAAAAGATTAAATGTTAAAATTTCATCCATATTGACCATTTTGGGATCGTTCGACATGTCCGGAGTCATCGTTTTTCATCCGAAAATTGATTTTTTGGACTGTACCAAAAATGATTCAAAATGTCAATTGGATCGTGCCTCATGTTGAATAACCACTTTTTAAACCCTCACAGTGACCAAAATTGCCAATTTTACACAGTTTTGCTTACTCAAAAGCTTCAATTTTGACCCATTTCAGGCACAGAAATGACTTTAAACACACTTATTTTAGTTGACAAAGCCATAATTCACATCCAACAGTCATTTAGAGTCAAAAGATTAAATGTTAAAATTTCATCATTATAGACCATTTTGGGAACGTTCGACAGGTCCGGAGTCATCGTTTTTCGTCTGAAAATTGATTTTTTGGACTGTACCAAAAATGATTCAAAATGTCAATTGGATCGTGCCTCATGTTGAATAACCACTTTTTAAACCCTCACAGTGACCAAAATTGCCATTTTTACAGAGTTTTGATTACTCAAAAGCTTCAATTTTGACCCATTTCAGGCACAGAAATGACTTTAAACACACTTATTTTAGTTGACAAAGTCATAATTCACATCCAACAGTCATTTACAGTCAAAAGATTAAATGTTAAAATTTCATCCATATTGACCATTTTGGGATCGTTCGACATGTCCGGAGTCATCGTTTTTCATCCGAAAATTGATTTTTTGGACTGTACCAAAAATGATTCAAAATGTCAATTGGATCGTGCCTCATGTTGCATAACCACTTTTTAAACCCTCACAGTGACCGAAATTGCCATTTTTACAGAGTTTTGCTTACTCAAAAGCTTCAATTTTGACCCATTTCAGGCACAGAAATGACTTTAAACACACTTATTTTAGTTGACAAAGTCATAATTCACATCCAACAGTCATTTACAGTCAAAAGATTAAATGTTAAAATTTCATCCATATTGACCATTTTGGGATCGTTCGACATGTCCGGAGTCATCGTTTTTCATCCGAAAATTGATTTTTTGGACTGTACCAAAAATGATTCAAAATGTCAATTGGATCGTGCCTCATGTTGAATAACCACTTTTTAAACCCTCACAGTGACCAAAATTGCCATTTTTACAGAGTTTTGCTTACTCAAAAGCTTCAATTTTGACCCATTTCAGGCACAGAAATGACTTTAAACACACTTATTTTAGTTGACAAAGTCATAATTCACATCCAACAGTCATTTACAGTCAAAAGATTAAATGTTAAAATTTCATCCATATTGACCATTTTGGGATCGTTCGACATGTCCGGAGTCATCGTTTTTCATCCGAAAATTGATTTTTTGAACTGTACCAAAAATGATTCAAAATGTCAATTGGATCCTGCCTCATGTTGAATAACCACTTTTTAAACCCTCACAGTGACCAAAATTGCCAATTTTACACAGTTTTGCTTACTCAAAAGCTTCAATTTTGACCCATTTCAGGCACAGAAATGACTTTAAACACACTTATTTTAGTTGACAAAGCCATAATGCACATCCAACAGTCATTTAGAGTCAAAAGATTAAATGTTAAAATGTCCTCATTATAGACCATTTTGGGAACGTTCGACAGGTCCGGAGTCATCGTTTTTCGTCTGAAAATTGATTTTTTGGACTGTACCAAAAATGATTCAAAATGTCAATTGGATCGTGCCTCATGTTGAATAACCACTTTTTAAACCCTCAGAGTGACCAAAATTGTCATTTTTACAGAGTTTTGATTACTCAAAAGCTTAACTTTTTACCCCTTTGAGGCACAGAAATGACTTTAAACACACTTATTTTAGTTGACAAAGTCATAATTCACATCCAACAGTCATTTACAGTCAAAAGATTAAATGTTAAAATTTCATCCATATTGACCATTTTGGGATCGTTCGACATGTCCGGAGTCATCGTTTTTCATCCGAAAATTGATTTTTTGGACTGTACCAAAAATGATTCAAAATGTCAATTGGATCGTGCCTCATGTTGAATAACCACTTTTTAAACCCTCACATTGACCAAAATTGCCATTTTTACAGAGTTTTGATTACTCAAAAGCTTCACTTTTGACCCATTTCAGGCACAGAAATGACTTTAAACACACTTATTTTAGTTGACAAAGTCATAATTCACATCCAACAGTCATTTACAGTCAAAAGATTAAATGTTAAAATTTCATCCATATTGACCATTTTGGGATCGTTCGACATGTCCGGAGTCATCGTTTTTCATCCGAAAATTGATTTTTTGGACTGTACCAAAAATGATTCAAAATGTCAATTGGATCATGCCTCATGTTGAATAACCACTTTTTAAACCCTCACAGTGACCAAAATTGCCATTTTTACAGAGTTTTGATTACTCAAAAGCTTCAATTTTTACCCCTTTGAGGCACAGAAATGACTTTAAACACACTTATTTTAGTTGACAAAGTCATAATTCACATCCAACAGTCATTTACTGTCAAAAGATTAAATGTTAAAATTTCATCCATATTGACCATTTTGGGATCGTTCGACATGTCCGGAGTCATCGTTTTTCATCCGAAAATTGATTTTTTGAACTGTACCAAAAATGATTCAAAATGTCAATTGGATCGTGCCTCATGTTGAATAACCACTTTTTAAACCCTCACAGTGACCAAAATTGCCAATTTTACACAGTTTTGCTTACTCAAAAGCTTCAATTTTGACCCATTTCAGGCACAGAAATGACTTTAAACACACTTATTTTAGTTGACAAAGTCATAATTCACATCCAACAGTCATTTACTGTCAAAAGATTAAATGTTAAAATTTCATCCATATTGACCATTTTGGGATCGTTCGACATGTCCGGAGTCATCGTTTTTCATCCGAAAATTGATTTTTTGAACTGTACCAAAAATGATTCAAAATGTCAATTGGATCATGCCTCATGTTGAATAACCACTTTTTAAACCCTCACAGTGACCAAAATTGCCATTTTTACAGAGTTTTGATTACTCAAAAGCTTCAATTTTTACCCCTTTGAGGCACAGAAATGACTTTAAACACACTTATTTTAGTTGACACAGTCATAATTCACATCCAACAGTCATTTACAGTCAAAAGATTAAATGTTAAAATTTCATCCATATTGACCATTTTGGGATCGTTCGACATGTCCGGAGTCATCCTTTTTCATCCGAAAATTGATTTTTTGGACTGTACCAAAAATGATTCAAAATGTCAATTGGATCGTCCCTCATGTTGAATAACCACTTTTTAAACCCTCACAGTGACCAAAATTGCCATTTTTACAGAGTTTTGATTACTCAAAAGCTTCACTTTTGACCCATTTCAGGCACAGAAATGACTTTAAACACACTTATTTTAGTTGACAAAGTCATAATTCACATCCAACAGTCCTTTACAGTCAAAAGATTAAATGTTAAAATTTCATCCATATTGACCATTTTGGGATCGTTCGACATGTCCGGAGTCATCGTTTTTCATCCGAAAATTGATATTTTGGACTGTACCAAAAATGATTCAAAATGTAAATTGGATCGTGCCTCATTTTGAATAACCACTTTTTAAACCCTCACAGTGACCAAAATTGCCAATTTTACAGAGTTTTGCTTACACAAAAGCTTCAATTTTGACCCGTTTCAGGCACAGAAATGACTTTAAACACACTTATTTTAGTTGACAAAGTCATTATTCACATCCAACAGTCATTTAGAGTCAAAAGATTAAATGTTAAAATTTCATCCATATTGACCATTTTGGGATCGTTCGACATGTCCGGAGTCATCGTTTTTCATCCGAAAATTGATTTTTTGGACTGTTTCAAAAATGATTCAAAATGTCAATTGGATCGTGCCTCATGTTGAATAACCACTTTTTAAACCCTCACAGTGACCAAAATTGCCATTTTTACAGAGTTTTGATTACTCAAAAGCTTCAATTTTGACCCATTTCAGGCACAGAAATGACTTTAAACACACTTATTTTAGTTGACAAAGTCATAATTCACATCCAACAGTCATTTACAGTCAAAAGATTAAATGTTAAAATTTCATCCATATTGACCATTTTGGGATCGTTCGACATGTCCGGAGTCATCGTTTTTCATGCGAAAATTGATTTTTTGGACTGTACCAAAAATGATTCAAAATGTCAATTGGATCGTGCCTCATGTTGAATAACCACTTTTTAAACCCTCACAGTGACCAAAATTGCCAATTTTACAGAGCTTTGCTTACTCAAAAGCTTCAATTTTGACCCATTTCAGGCACAGAAATGACTTTAAACACACTTATTTTAGTTGACAAAGTCATAATTCACATCCAACAGTCATTTACAGTCAAAAGATTAAATGTTAAAATGTCATCCATATTGACCATTTTGGGATCGTTCGACATGTCCGGAGTCATCTTTTTTCATCCGAAAATTGATTTTTTGGACTGTACCAAAAATGATTCAAAATGTCAATTGGATCGTGCCTCATGTTGAATAACCACTTTTTAAACCCTCACAGTGACCAAAATTGCCATTTTTACAGAGTTTTGCTTACTCAAAAGCTTCAATTTTGACCCATTTCAGGCACAGAAATGACTTTAAACACACTTATTTTAGTTGACAAAGTCATAATTCACATCCAACAGTCATTTACAGTCAAAAGATTAAATGTTAAAATTTCATCCATATTGACCATTTTGGGATCGTTCGACATGTCCGGAGTCATCGTTTTTCATCCGAAAATTGATTTTTTGAACTGTACCAAAAATGATTCAAAATGTCAATTGGATCCTGCCTCATGTTGAATAACCACTTTTTAAACCCTCACAGTGACCAAAATTGCCAATTTTACACAGTTTTGCTTACTCAAAAGCTTCAATTTTGACCCATTTCAGGCACAGAAATGACTTTAAACACACTTATTTTAGTTGACAAAGCCATAATTCACATCCAACAGTCATTTAGAGTCAAAAGATTAAATGTTAAAATTTCATCAATATAGACCATTTTGGGAACGTTCGACAGGTCCGGAGTCATCGTTTTTCGTCTGAAAATTGATTTTTTGGACTGTACCAAAAATGATTCAAAATGTCAATTGGATCGTGCCTCATGTTGAATAACCACTTTTTAAACCCTCAGAGTGACCAAAATTGCCATTTTTACAGAGTTTTGATTACTCAAAAGCTTAAATTTTTACCCCTTTGAGGCACAGAAATGACTTTAAACACACTTATTTTAGTTGACAAAGTCATAATTCACATCCAACAGTCATTTACAGTCAAAAGATTAAATGTTAAAATTTTATCCATATTGACCATTTTGGGATCGTTCGACATGTCCGGAGTCATCGTTTTTCATCCGAAAATTGATTTTTTGGACTGTACCAAAAATGATTCAAAATGTCAATTGGATCGTGCCTCATGTTGAATAACCACTTTTTAAACCCTCACAGTGACCAAAATTGCCATTTTTACAGAGTTTTGATTACTCAAAAGCTTCACTTTTGACCCATTTCAGGCACAGAAATGACTTTAAACACACTTATTTTAGATGACAAAGTCATAATTCACATCCAACAGTCATTTACAGTCAAAAGATTAAATGTTAAAATTTCATCCATATTGACCATTTTGGGATCGTTCGACATGTCCGGAGTCATCGTTTTTCATCCGAAAATTGATTTTTTGGACTGTACCAAAAATGATTCAAAATGTCAATTGGATCATGCCTCATGTTGAATAACCACTTTTTAAACCCTCACAGTGACCAAAATTGCCATTTTTACAGAGTTTTGATTACTCAAAAGCTTCAATTTTTACGCCTTTGAGGCACAGAAATGACTTTAAACACACTTATTTTAGTTGACAAAGTCATAATTCACATCCAACAGTCATTTACTGTCAAAAGATTAAATGTTAAAATTTCATCCATATTGACCATTTTGGGATCGTTCGACATGTCCGGAGTCATCGTTTTTCATCCGAAAATTGATTTTTTGAACTGTACCAAAAATGATTCAAAATGTCAATTGGATCGTGCCTCATGTTGAATAACCACTTTTTAAACCCTCACAGTGACCAAAATTGCCAATTTTACACAGTTTTGCTTACTCAAAAGCTTCAATTTTGACCCATTTCAGGCACAGAAATGACTTTAAACACACTTATTTTAGTTGACAAAGCCATAATTCACATCCAACAGTCATTTAGAGTCAAAAGATTAAATGTTAAAATTTCATCATTATAGACCATTTTGGGAACGTTCGACAGGTCCGGAGTCATCGTTTTTCGTCTGAAAATTGATTTTTTTTGGACTGTACCAAAAATGATTCAAAATGTCAATTGGATCGTGCCTCATGTTGAATAACCACTTTTTAAACCCTCAGAGTGACCAAAATTGCCATTTTTACAGAGTTTTGATTACTCAAAAGCTTCAATTTTTACCCCTTTGAGGCACAGAAATGACTTTAAACACACTTATTTTAGTTGACAAAGTCATAATTCACATCCAACAGTCATTTACAGTCAAAAGATTAAATGTTAAAATTTCATCCATATTGACCATTTTGGGATCGTTCGACATGTCCGGAGTCATCGTTTTTCATCCGAAAATTGGTTTTTTGGACTGTACCAAAAATGATTCAAAATGTCAATTGGATCGTGCCTCATGTTGAATAACCACTTTTTAAACCCTCACAGTGACCAAAATTGCCATTTTTACAGAGTTTTGATTACTCAAAAGCTTCACTTTTGACCCATTTCAGGCACAGAAATGACTTTAAACACACTTATTTTAGTTGACAAAGTCATAATTCACATCCAACAGTCATTTACAGTCAAAAGATTAAATGTTAAAATTTCATCCATATTGACCATTTTGGGATCGTTCGACATGTCCGGAGTCATCGTTTTTCATCCGAAAATTGATTTTTTGGACTGTACCAAAAATGATTCAAAATGTAAATTGGATCGTGCCTCATGTTGAATAACCACTTTTTAAACCCTCACAGTGACCAAAATTGCCAATTTTACACAGTTTTGCTTACTCAAAAGCTTCAATTTTGACCCATTTCAGGCACAGAAATGACTTTAAACACACTTATTTTAGTTGACAAAGTCATAATTCACATCCAACAGTCATTTACTGTCAAAAGATTAAATGTTAAAATTTCATCCATATTGACCATTTTGGGATCGTTCGACATGTCCGGAGTCATCGTTTTTCATCCGAAAATTGATTTTTTGAACTGTACCAAAAATGATTCAAAATGTCAATTGGATCGTGCCTCATGTTGAATAACCACTTTTTAAACCCTCACAGTGACCAAAATTGCCATTTTTACAGAGTTTTGATTACTCAAAAGCTTCACTTTTGACCCATTTCAGGCACAGAAATGACTTTAAACACACTTATTTTAGTTGACAAAGTCATAATTCACATCCAACAGTCATTTACAGTCAAAAGATTAAATGTTAAAATTTCATCCATATTGACCATTTTGGGATCGTTCGACATGTCCGGAGTCATCGTTTTTCATCCGAAAATTGATATTTTGGACTGTACCAAAAATGATTCAAAATGTAAATTGGATCGTGCCTCATTTTGAATAACCACTTTTTAAACCCTCACAGTGACCAAAATTGCCAATTTTACAGAGTTTTGCTTACACAAAAGCTTCAATTTTGACCCGTTTCAGGCACAGAAATGACTTTAAACACACTTATTTTAGTTGACAAAGTCATTATTCACATCCAACAGTCATTTAGAGTCAAAAGATTAAATGTTAAAATTTCATCCATATTGACCATTTTGGGATCGTTCGACATGTCCGGAGTCATCGTTTTTCATCCGAAAATTGATTTTTTGGACTGTTTCAAAAATGATTCAAAATGTCAATTGGATCGTGCCTCATGTTGAATTACCACTTTTTAAACCCTCACAGTGACCAAAATTGCCATTTTTACAGAGTTTTGATTACTCAAAAGCTTCAATTTTGACCCATTTCAGGCACAGAAATGACTTTAAACACACTTATTTTAGTTGACAAAGTCATAATTCACATCCAACAGTCATTTACAGTCAAAAGATTAAATGTTAAAATTTCATCCATATTGACCATTTTGGGATCGTTCGACATGTCCGGAGTCATCGTTTTTCATGCGAAAATTGATTTTTTGGACTGTACCAAAAATGATTCAAAATGTCAATTGGATCGTGCCTCATGTTGAATAACCACTTTTTAAACCCTCACAGTGACCAAAATTGCCAATTTTACAGAGCTTTGCTTACTCAAAAGCTTCAATTTTGACCCATTTCAGGCACAGAAATGACTTTAAACACACTTATTTTAGTTGACAAAGTCATAATTCACATCCAACAGTCATTTACAGTCAAAAGATTAAATGTTAAAATGTCATCCATATTGACCATTTTGGGATCGTTCGACATGTCCGGAGTCATCTTTTTTCATCCGAAAATTGATTTTTTGGACTGTACCAAAAATGATTCAAAATGTCAATTGGATCGTGCCTCATGTTGAATAACCACTTTTTAAACCCTCACAGTGACCAAAATTGCCATTTTTACAGAGTTTTGCTTACTCAAAAGCTTCAATTTTGACCCATTTCAGGCACAGAAATGACTTTAAACACACTTATTTTAGTTGACAAAGTCATAATTCACATCCAACAGTCATTTACAGTCAAAAGATTAAATGTTAAAATTTCATCCATATTGACCATTTTGGGATCGTTCGACATGTCCGGAGTCATCGTTTTTCATCCGAAAATTGATTTTTTGAACTGTACCAAAAATGATTCAAAATGTCAATTGGATCCTGCCTCATGTTGAATAACCACTTTTTAAACCCTCACAGTGACCAAAATTGCCAATTTTACACAGTTTTGCTTACTCAAAAGCTTCAATTTTGACCCATTTCAGGCACAGAAATGACTTTAAACACACTTATTTTAGTTGACAAAGCCATAATTCACATCCAACAGTCATTTAGAGTCAAAAGATTAAATGTTAAAATTTCATCATTATAGACCATTTTGGGAACGTTCGACAGGTCCGGAGTCATCGTTTTTCGTCTGAAAATTGATTTTTTGGACTGTACCAAAAATGATTCAAAATGTCAATTGGATCGTGCCTCATGTTGAATAACCACTTTTTAAACCCTCAGAGTGACCAAAATTGCCATTTTTACAGAGTTTTGATTACTCAAAAGCTTAAATTTTTACCCCTTTGAGGCACAGAAATGACTTTAAACACACTTATTTTAGTTGACAAAGTCATAATTCACATCCAACAGTCATTTACAGTCAAAAGATTAAATGTTAAAATTTTATCCATATTGACCATTTTGGGATCGTTCGACATGTCCGGAGTCATCGTTTTTCATCCGAAAATTGATTTTTTGGACTGTACCAAAAATGATTCAAAATGTCAATTGGATCGTGCCTCATGTTGAATAACCACTTTTTAAACCCTCACAGTGACCAAAATTGCCATTTTTACAGAGTTTTGATTACTCAAAAGCTTCACTTTTGACCCATTTCAGGCACAGAAATGACTTTAAACACACTTATTTTAGTTGACAAAGTCATAATTCACATCCAACAGTCATTTACAGTCAAAAGATTAAATGTTAAAATTTCATCCATATTGACCATTTTGGGATCGTTCGACATGTCCGGAGTCATCGTTTTTCATCCGAAAATTGATTTTTTGGACTGTACCAAAAATGATTCAAAATGTCAATTGGATCATGCCTCATGTTGAATAACCACTTTTTAAACCCTCACAGTGACCAAAATTGCCATTTTTACAGAGTTTTGATTACTCAAAAGCTTCAATTTTTACGCCTTTGAGGCACAGAAATGACTTTAAACACACTTATTTTAGTTGACAAAGTCATAATTCACATCCAACAGTCATTTACTGTCAAAAGATTAAATGTTAAAATTTCATCCATATTGACCATTTTGGGATCGTTCGAAATGTCCGGAGTCATCGTTTTTCATCCGAAAATTGATTTTTTGAACTGTACCAAAAATGATTCAAAATGTCAATTGGATCGTGCCTCATGTTGAATAACCACTTTTTAAACCCTCACAGTGACCAAAATTGCCAATTTTACACAGTTTTGCTTACTCAAAAGCTTCAATTTTGACCCATTTCAGGCACAGAAATGACTTTAAACACACTTATTTTAGTTGACAAAGCCATAATTCACATCCAACAGTCATTTAGAGTCAAAAGATTAAATGTTAAAATTTCATCATTATAGACCATTTTGGGAACGTTCGACAGGTCCGGAGTCATCGTTTTTCGTCTGAAAATTGATTTTTTTTGGACTGTACCAAAAATGATTCAAAATGTCAATTGGATCGTGCCTCATGTTGAATAACCACTTTTTAAACCCTCAGAGTGACCAAAATTGCCATTTTTACAGAGTTTTGATTACTCAAAAGCTTCAATTTTTACCCCTTTGAGGCACAGAAATGACTTTAAACACACTTATTTTAGTTGACAAAGTCATAATTCACATCCAACAGTCATTTACAGTCAAAAGATTAAATGTTAAAATTTCATCCATATTGACCATTTTGGGATCGTTCGACATGTCCGGAGTCATCGTTTTTCATCCGAAAATTGGTTTTTTGGACTGTACCAAAAATGATTCAAAATGTCAATTGGATCGTGCCTCATGTTGAATAACCACTTTTTAAACCCTCACAGTGACCAAAATTGCCAATTTTACACAGTTTTGCTTACTCAAAAGCTTCAATTTTGACCCATTTCAGGCACAGAAATGACTTTAAACACACTTATTTTAGTTGACAAAGTCATAATTCACATCCAACAGTCATTTACTGTCAAAAGATTAAATGTTAAAATTTCATCCATATTGACCATTTTGGGATCGTTCGACATGTCCGGAGTCATCGTTTTTCATCCGAAAATTGATTTTTTGAACTGTACCAAAAATGATTCAAAATGTCAATTGGATCGTGCCTCATGTTGAATAACCACTTTTTAAACCCTCACAGTGACCAAAATTGCCATTTTTACAGAGTTTTGATTACTCAAAAGCTTCACTTTTGACCCATTTCAGGCACAGAAATGACTTTAAACACACTTATTTTAGTTGACAAAGTCATAATTCACATCCAACAGTCATTTACAGTCAAAAGATTAAATGTTAAAATTTCATCCATATTGACCATTTTGGGATCGTTCGACATGTCCGGAGTCATCGTTTTTCATCCGAAAATTGATTTTTTGGACTGTACCAAAAATGATTCAAAATGTCAATTGGATCGTGCCTCATGTTGAATAACCACTTTTTAAACCCTCAGAGTGACCAAAATTGCCATTTTTACAGAGTTTTGATTACTCAAAAGCTTCAATTTTTACCCCTTTGAGGCACAGAAATGACTTTAAACACACTTATTTTAGTTGACACAGTCATAATTCACATCCAACAGTCATTTACAGTCAAAAGATTAAATGTTAAAATTTCATCCATATTGACCATTTTGGGATCGTTCGACATGTCCGGACTCATCCTTTTTCATCCGAAAATTGATTTTTTGGACTGTACCAAAAATGATTCAAAATGTCAATTGGATCGTCCCTCATGTTGAATAACCACTTTTTAAACCCTCACAGTGACCAAAATTGCCATTTTTACAGAGTTTTGATTACTCAAAAGCTTCACTTTTGACCCATTTCAGGCACAGAAATGACTTTAAACACACTTATTTTAGTTGACAAAGTCATAATTCACATCCAACAGTCCTTTACAGTCAAAAGATTAAATGTTAAAATTTCATCCATATTGACCATTTTGGGATCGTTCGACATGTCCGGAGTCATCGTTTTTCATCCGAAAATTGATATTTTGGACTGTACCAAAAATGATTCAAAATGTAAATTGGATCGTGCCTCATTTTGAATAACCACTTTTTAAACCCTCACAGTGACCAAAATTGCCAATTTTACAGAGTTTTGCTTACACAAAAGCTTCAATTTTGACCAGTTTCAGGCACAGAAATGACTTTAAACACACTTATTTTAGTTGACAAAGTCATTATTCACATCCAACAGTCATTTAGAGTCAAAAGATTAAATGTTAAAATTTCATCCATATTGACCATTTTGGGATCGTTCGACATGTCCGGAGTCATCGTTTTTCATCCGAAAATTGATTTTTTGGACTGTACCAAAAATGATTCAAAATGTCAATTGGATCGTGCCTCATGTTGAATAACCACTTTTTAAACCCTCACAGTGACCAAAATTGCCAATTTTACACAGTTTTGCTTACTCAAAAGCTTCAATTTTGACCCATTTCAGGCACAGAAATGACTTTAAACACACTTATTTTAGTTGACAAAGCCATAATTCACATCCAACAGTCATTTAGAGTCAAAAGATTAAATGTTAAAATTTCATCATTATAGACCATTTTGGGAACGTTCGACAGGTCCGGAGTCATCGTTTTTCGTCTGAAAATTGATTTTTTGGACTGTACCAAAAATGATTCAAAATGTCAATTGGATCGTGCCTCATGTTGAATAACCACTTTTTAAACCCTCACAGTGACCAAAATTGCCATTTTTACAGAGTTTTGATTACTCAAAAGCTTCAATTTTGACCCATTTCAGGCACAGAAATGACTTTAAACACACTTATTTTAGTTGACAAAGTCATAATTCACATCCAACAGTCATTTACAGTCAAAAGATTAAATGTTAAAATTTCATCCATATTGACCATTTTGGGATCGTTCGACATGTCCGGAGTCATCGTTTTTCATCCGAAAATTGATTTTTTGGACTGTACCAAAAATGATTCAAAATGTCAATTGGATCGTGCCTCATGTTGCATAACCACTTTTTAAACCCTCACAGTGACCGAAATTGCCATTTTTACAGAGTTTTGCTTACTCAAAAGCTTCAATTTTGACCCATTTCAGGCACAGAAATGACTTTAAACACACTTATTTTAGTTGACAAAGTCATAATTCACATCCAACAGTCATTTACAGTCAAAAGATTAAATGTTAAAATTTCATCCATATTGACCATTTTGGGATCGTTCGACATGTCCGGAGTCATCGTTTTTCATCCGAAAATTGATTTTTTGGACTGTACCAAAAATGATTCAAAATGTCAATTGGATCGTGCCTCATGTTGAATAACCACTTTTTAAACCCTCACAGTGACCAAAATTGCCAATTTTACACAGTTTTGCTTACTCAAAAGCTTCAATTTTGACCCATTTCAGGCACAGAAATGACTTTAAACACACTTATTTTAGTTGACAAAGTCATAATTCACATCCAACAGTCATTTACTGTCAAAAGATTAAATGTTAAAATTTCATCCATATTGACCATTTTGGGATCGTTCGACATGTCCGGAGTCATCGTTTTTCATCCGAAAATTGATTTTTTGAACTGTACCAAAAATGATTCAAAATGTCAATTGGATCGTGCCTCATGTTGAATAACCACTTTTTAAACCCTCACAGTGACCAAAATTGCCATTTTTACAGAGTTTTGATTACTCAAAAGCTTCAATTTTTACCCCTTTGAGGCACAGAAATGACTTTAAACACACTTATTTTAGTTGACACAGTCATAATTCACATCCAACAGTCATTTACAGTCAAAAGATTAAATGTTAAAATTTCATCCATATTGACCATTTTGGGATCGTTCGACATGTCCGGAGTCATCCTTTTTCATCCGAAAATTGATTTTTTGGACTGTACCAAAAATGATTCAAAATGTCAATTGGATCGTCCCTCATGTTGAATAACCACTTTTTAAACCCTCACAGTGACCAAAATTGCCATTTTTACAGAGTTTTGATTACTCAAAAGCTTCACTTTTGACCCATTTCAGGCACAGAAATGACTTTAAACACACTTATTTTAGTTGACAAAGTCATAATTCACATCCAACAGTCCTTTACAGTCAAAAGATTAAATGTTAAAATTTCATCCATATTGACCATTTTGGGATCGTTCGACATGTCCGGAGTCATCGTTTTTCATCCGAAAATTGATATTTTGGACTGTACCAAAAATGATTCAAAATGTAAATTGGATCGTGCCTCATTTTGAATAACCACTTTTTAAACCCTCACAGTGACCAAAATTGCCAATTTTACAGAGTTTTGCTTACACAAAAGCTTCAATTTTGACCCGTTTCAGGCACAGAAATGACTTTAAACACACTTATTTTAGTTGACAAAGTCATTATTCACATCCAACAGTCATTTAGAGTCAAAAGATTAAATGTTAAAATTTCATCCATATTGACCATTTTGGGATCGTTCGACATGTCCGGAGTCATCGTTTTTCATCCGAAAATTGATTTTTTGGACTGTACCAAAAATGATTCAAAATGTCAATTGGATCGTGCCTCATGTTGAATAACCACTTTTTAAACCCTCACAGTGACCAAAATTGCCAATTTTACACAGTTTTGCTTACTCAAAAGCTTCAATTTTGACACATTTCAGGCTCAGAAATGACTTTAAACACACTTATTTTAGTTGACAAAGCCATAATTCACATCCAACAGTCATTTAGAGTCAAAAGATTAAATGTTAAAATTTCATCATTATAGACCATTTTGGGAACGTTCGACAGGTCCGGAGTCATCGTTTTTCGTCTGAAAATTGATTTTTTGGACTGTTTCAAAAATGATTCAAAATGTCAATTGGATCGTGCCTCATGTTGAATAACCACTTTTTAAACCCTCACAGTGACCAAAATTGCCATTTTTACAGAGTTTTGATTACTCAAAAGCTTCAATTTTGACCCATTTCAGGCACAGAAATGACTTTAAACACACTTATTTTAGTTGACAAAGTCATAATTCACATCCAACAGTCATTTACAGTCAAAAGATTAAATGTTAAAATTTCATCCATATTGACCATTTTGGGATCGTTCGACATGTCCGGAGTCATCGTTTTTCATGCGAAAATTGATTTTTTGGACTGTACCAAAAATGATTCAAAATGTCAATTGGATCGTGCCTCATGTTGAATAACCACTTTTTAAACCCTCACAGTGACCAAAATTGCCAATTTTACAGAGTTTTGCTTACTCAAAAGCTTCAATTTTGACCCATTTCAGGCACAGAAATGACTTTAAACACACTTATTTTAGTTGACAAAGTCATAATTCACATCCAACAGTCATTTACAGTCAAAAGATTAAATGTTAAAATGTCATCCATATTGACCATTTTGGGATCGTTCGACATGTCCGGAGTCATCTTTTTTCATCCGAAAATTGATTTTTTGGACTGTACCAAAAATGATTCAAAATGTCAATTGGATCGTGCCTCATGTTGAATAACCACTTTTTAAACCCTCACAGTGACCAAAATTGCCATTTTTACAGAGTTTTGCTTACTCAAAAGCTTCAATTTTGACCCATTTCAGGCACAGAAATGACTTTAAACACACTTATTTTAGTTGACAAAGTCATAATTCACATCCAACAGTCATTTACAGTCAAAAGATTAAATGTTAAAATTTCATCCATATTGACCATTTTGGGATCGTTCGACATGTCCGGAGTCATCGTTTTTCATCCGAAAATTGATTTTTTGAACTGTACCAAAAATGATTCAAAATGTCAATTGGATCCTGCCTCATGTTGAATAACCACTTTTTAAACCCTCACAGTGACCAAAATTGCCAATTTTACACAGTTTTGCTTACTCAAAAGCTTCAATTTTGACCCATTTCAGGCACAGAAATGACTTTAAACACACTTATTTTAGTTGACAAAGCCATAATTCACATCCAACAGTCATTTAGAGTCAAAAGATTAAATGTTAAAATTTCATCATTATAGACCATTTTGGGAACGTTCGACAGGTCCGGAGTCATCGTTTTTCGTCTGAAAATTGATTTTTTGGACTGTACCAAAAATGATTCAAAATGTCAATTGGATCGTGCCTCATGTTGAATAACCACTTTTTAAACCCTCAGAGTGACCAAAATTGCCATTTTTACAGAGTTTTGATTACTCAAAAGCTTAAATTTTTACCCCTTTGAGGCACAGAAATGACTTTAAACACACTTATTTTAGTTGACAAAGTCATAATTCACATCCAAAAGTCATTTACAGTCAAAAGATTAAATGTTAAAATTTTATCCATATTGACCATTTTGGGATCGTTCGACATGTCCGGAGTCATCGTTTTTCATCCGAAAATTGATTTTTTGGACTGTACCAAAAATGATTCAAAATGTCAATTGGATCGTGCCTCATGTTGAATAACCACTTTTTAAACCCTCACAGTGACCAAAATTGCCATTTTTACAGAGTTTTGATTACTCAAAAGCTTCACTTTTGACCCATTTCAGGCACAGAAATGACTTTAAACACACTTATTTTAGTTGACAAAGTCATAATTCACATCCAACAGTCATTTACAGTCAAAAGATTAAATGTTAAAATTTCATCCATATTGACCATTTTGGGATCGTTCGACATGTCCGGAGTCATCGTTTTTCATCCGAAAATTGATTTTTTGGACTGTACCAAAAATGATTCAAAATGTCAATTGGATCGTGCCTCATGTTGAATAACCACTTTTTAAACCCTCACAGTGACCAAAATTGCCAATTTTACACAGTTTTGCTTACTCAAAAGCTTCAATTTTGACCCATTTCAGGCACAGAAATGAATTAAAACACACTTATTTTAGTTGACAAAGTCATAATTCACATCCAACAGTCATTTACTGTCAAAAGATTAAATGTTAAAATTTCATCCATATTGACCATTTTGGGATCGTTCGACATGTCCGGAGTCATCGTTTTTCATCCGAAAATTGATTTTTTGAACTGTACCAAAAATGATTCAAAATGTCAATTGGATCGTGCCTCATGTTGAATAACCACTTTTTAAACCCTCACAGTGACCAAAATTGCCATTTTTACAGAGTTTTGATTACTCAAAAGCTTCAATTTTTACCCCTTTGAGGCACAGAAATGACTTTAAACACACTTATTTTAGTTGACACAGTCATTATTCACATCCAACAGTCATTTACAGTCAAAAGATTAAATGTTAAAATTTCATCCATATTGACCATTTTGGGATCGTTCGACATGTCCGGAGTCATCCTTTTTCATCCGAAAATTGATTTTTTGGACTGTACCAAAAATGATTCAAAATGTCAATTGGATCGTCCCTCATGTTGAATAACCACTTTTTAAACCCTCACAGTGACCAAAATTGCCATTTTTACAGAGTTTTGATTACTCAAAAGCTTCACTTTTGACCCATTTCAGGCACAGAAATGACTTTAAACACACTTATTTTAGTTGACAAAGTCATAATTCACATCCAACAGTCCTTTACAGTCAAAAGATTAAATGTTAAAATTTCATCCATATTGACCATTTTGGGATCGTTCGACATGTCCGGAGTCATCGTTTTTCATCCGAAAATTGATATTTTGGACTGTACCAAAAATGATTCAAAATGTAAATTGGATCGTGCCTCATTTTGAATAACCACTTTTTAAACCCTCACAGTGACCAAAATTGCCAATTTTACAGAGTTTTGCTTACACAAAAGCTTCAATTTTGACCCGTTTCAGGCACAGAAATGACTTTAAACACACTTATTTTAGTTGACAAAGTCATAATTCACATCCAACAGTCATTTACTGTCAAAAGATTAAATGTTAAAATTTCATCCATATTGACCATTTTGGGATCGTTCGACATGTCCGGAGTCATCGTTTTTCATCCGAAAATTGATTTTTTGAACTGTACCAAAAATGATTCAAAATGTCAATTGGATCGTGCCTCATGTTGAATAACCACTTTTTAAACCCTCACAGTGACCAAAATTGCCATTTTTACAGAGTTTTGATTACTCAAAAGCTTTAATTTTTACCCCTTTGAGGCACAGAAATGACTTTAAACACACTTATTTTAGTTGACACAGTCATAATTCACATCCAACAGTCATTTACAGTCAAAAGATTAAATGTTAAAATTTCATCCATATTGACCATTTTGGGATCGTTCGACATGTCCGGAGTCATCCTTTTTCATCCGAAAATTGATTTTTTGGACTGTACCAAAAATGATTCAAAATGTCAATTGGATCGTCCCTCATGTTGAATAACCACTTTTTAAACCCTCACAGTGACCAAAATTGCCATTTTTACAGAGTTTTGATTACTCAAAAGCTTCACTTTTGACCCATTTCAGGCACAGAAATGACTTTAAACACACTTATTTTAGTTGACAAAGTCATAATTCACATCCAACAGTCCTTTACAGTCAAAAGATTAAATGTTAAAATTTCATCCATATTGACCATTTTGGGATCGTTCGACATGTCCGGAGTCATCGTTTTTCATCCGAAAATTGATATTTTGGACTGTACCAAAAATGATTCAAAATGTAAATTGGATCGTGCCTCATTTTGAATAACCACTTTTTAAACCCTCACAGTGACCAAAATTGCCAATTTTACAGAGTTTTGCTTACACAAAAGCTTCAATTTTGACCCGTTTCAGGCACAGAAATGACTTTAAACACACTTATTTTAGTTGACAAAGTCATTATTCACATCCAACAGTCATTTAGAGTCAAAAGATTAAATGTTAAAATTTCATCCATATTGACCATTTTGGGATCGTTCGACATGTCCGGAGTCATCGTTTTTCATCCGAAAATTGATTTTTTGGACTGTACCAAAAATGATTCAAAATGTCAATTGGATCGTGCCTCATGTTGAATAACCACTTTTTAAACCCTCACAGTGACCAAAATTGCCAATTTTACACAGTTTTGCTTACTCAAAAGCTTCAATTTTGACACATTTCAGGCACAGAAATGACTTTAAACACACTTATTTTAGTTGACAAAGCCATAATTCACATCCAACAGTCATTTAGAGTCAAAAGATTAAATGTTAAAATTTCATCATTATAGACCATTTTGGGAACGTTCGACAGGTCCGGAGTCATCGTTTTTCGTCTGAAAATTGATTTTTTGGACTGTTTCAAAAATGATTCAAAATGTCAATTGGATCGTGCCTCATGTTGAATAACCACTTTTTAAACCCTCACAGTGACCAAAATTGCCATTTTTACAGAGTTTTGATTACTCAAAAGCTTCAATTTTGACCCATTTCAGGCACAGAAATGACTTTAAACACACTTATTTTAGTTGACAAAGTCATAATTCACATCCAACAGTCATTTACAGTCAAAAGATTAAATGTTAAAATTTCATCCATATTGACCATTTTGGGATCGTTCGACATGTCCGGAGTCATCGTTTTTCATCCGAAAATTGATTTTTTGGACTGTACCAAAAATGATTCAAAATGTCAATTGGATCGTGCCTCATGTTGCATAACCACTTTTTAAACCCTCACAGTGACCGAAATTGCCATTTTTACAGAGTTTTGCTTACTCAAAAGCTTCAATTTTGACCCATTTCAGGCACAGAAATGACTTTAAACACACTTATTTTAGTTGACAAAGTCATAATTCACATCCAACAGTCATTTACAGTCAAAAGATTAAATGTTAAAATTTCATCCATATTGACCATTTTGGGATCGTTCGACATGTCCGGAGTCATCGTTTTTCATCCGAAAATTGATTTTTTGGACTGTACCAAAAATGATTCAAAATGTCAATTGGATCGTGCCTCATGTTGAATAACCACTTTTTAAACCCTCACAGTGACCAAAATTGCCAATTTTACACAGTTTTGCTTACTCAAAAGCTTCAATTTTGACCCATTTCAGGCACAGAAATGACTTTAAACACACTTATTTTAGTTGACAAAGTCATAATTCACATCCAACAGTCATTTACTGTCAAAAGATTAAATGTTAAAATTTCATCCATATTGACCATTTTGGGATCGTTCGACATGTCCGGAGTCATCGTTTTTCATCCGAAAATTGATTTTTTGAACTGTACCAAAAATGATTCAAAATGTCAATTGGATCGTGCCTCATGTTGAATAACCACTTTTTAAACCCTCACAGTGACCAAAATTGCCATTTTTACAGAGTTTTGATTACTCAAAAGCTTCAATTTTTACCCCTTTGAGGCACAGAAATGACTTTAAACACACTTATTTTAGTTGACACAGTCATAATTCACATCCAACAGTCATTTACAGTCAAAAGATTAAATGTTAAAATTTCATCCATATTGACCATTTTGGGATCGTTCGACATGTCCGGAGTCATCCTTTTTCATCCGAAAATTGATTTTTTGGACTGTACCAAAAATGATTCAAAATGTCAATTGGATCGTCCCTCATGTTGAATAACCACTTTTTAAACCCTCACAGTGACCAAAATTGCCATTTTTACAGAGTTTTGATTACTCAAAAGCTTCACTTTTGACCCATTTCAGGCACAGAAATGACTTTAAACACACTTATTTTAGTTGACAAAGTCATAATTCACATCCAACAGTCCTTTACAGTCAAAAGATTAAATGTTAAAATTTCATCCATATTGACCATTTTGGGATCGTTCGACATGTCCGGAGTCATCGTTTTTCATCCGAAAATTGATATTTTGGACTGTACCAAAAATGATTCAAAATGTAAATTGGATCGTGCCTCATTTTGAATAACCACTTTTTAAACCCTCACAGTGACCAAAATTGCCAATTTTACAGAGTTTTGCTTACACAAAAGCTTCAATTTTGACCCGTTTCAGGCACAGAAATGACTTTAAACACACTTATTTTAGTTGACAAAGTCATTATTCACATCCAACAGTCATTTAGAGTCAAAAGATTAAATGTTAAAATTTCATCCATATTGACCATTTTGGGATCGTTCGACATGTCCGGAGTCATCGTTTTTCATCCGAAAATTGATTTTTTGGACTGTACCAAAAATGATTCAAAATGTCAATTGGATCGTGCCTCATGTTGAATAACCACTTTTTAAACCCTCACAGTGACCAAAATTGCCAATTTTACACAGTTTTGCTTACTCAAAAGCTTCAATTTTGACACATTTCAGGCACAGAAATGACTTTAAACACACTTATTTTAGTTGACAAAGCCATAATTCACATCCAACAGTCATTTAGAGTCAAAAGATTAAATGTTAAAATTTCATCATTATAGACCATTTTGGGAACGTTCGACAGGTCCGGAGTCATCGTTTTTCGTCTGAAAATTGATTTTTTGGACTGTTTCAAAAATGATTCAAAATGTCAATTGGATCGTGCCTCATGTTGAATAACCACTTTTTAAACCCTCACAGTGACCAAAATTGCCATTTTTACAGAGTTTTGATTACTCAAAAGCTTCAATTTTGACCCATTTCAGGCACAGAAATGACTTTAAACACACTTATTTTAGTTGACAAAGTCATAATTCACATCCAACAGTCATTTACAGTCAAAAGATTAAATGTTAAAATTTCATCCATATTGACCATTTTGGGATCGTTCGACATGTCCGGAGTCATCGTTTTTCATGCGAAAATTGATTTTTTGGACTGTACCAAAAATGATTCAAAATGTCAATTGGATCGTGCCTCATGTTGAATAACCACTTTTTAAACCCTCACAGTGACCAAAATTGCCATTTTTACAGAGTTTTGATTACTCAAAAGCTTCAATTTTTACCCCTTTGAGGCACAGAAATGACTTTAAACACACTTATTTTAGTTGACACAGTCATAATTCACATCCAACAGTCATTTACAGTCAAAAGATTAAATGTTAAAATTTCATCCATATTGACCATTTTGGGATCGTTCGACATGTCCGGAGTCATCCTTTTTCATCCGAAAATTGATTTTTTGGACTGTACCAAAAATGATTCAAAATGTCAATTGGATCGTCCCTCATGTTGAATAACCACTTTTTAAACCCTCACAGTGACCAAAATTGCCATTTTTACAGAGTTTTGATTACTCAAAAGCTTCACTTTTGACCCATTTCAGGCACAGAAATGACTTTAAACACACTTATTTTAGTTGACAAAGTCATAATTCACATCCAACAGTCCTTTACAGTCAAAAGATTAAATGTTAAAATTTCATCCATATTGACCATTTTGGGATCGTTCGACATGTCCGGAGTCATCGTTTTTCATCCGAAAATTGATATTTTGGACTGTACCAAAAATGATTCAAAATGTAAATTGGATCGTGCCTCATTTTGAATAACCACTTTTTAAACCCTCACAGTGACCAAAATTGCCAATTTTACAGAGTTTTGCTTACACAAAAGCTTCAATTTTGACCCGTTTCAGGCACAGAAATGACTTTAAACACACTTATTTTAGTTGACAAAGTCATTATTCACATCCAACAGTCATTTAGAGTCAAAAGATTAAATGTTAAAATTTCATCCATATTGACCATTTTGGGATCGTTCGACATGTCCGGAGTCATCGTTTTTCATCCGAAAATTGATTTTTTGGACTGTACCAAAAATGATTCAAAATGTCAATTGGATCGTGCCTCATGTTGAATAACCACTTTTTAAACCCTCACAGTGACCAAAATTGCCAATTTTACACAGTTTTGCTTACTCAAAAGCTTCAATTTTGACACATTTCAGGCACAGAAATGACTTTAAACACACTTATTTTAGTTGACAAAGCCATAATTCACATCCAACAGTCATTTAGAGTCAAAAGATTAAATGTTAAAATTTCATCATTATAGACCATTTTGGGAACGTTCGACAGGTCCGGAGTCATCGTTTTTCGTCTGAAAATTGATTTTTTGGACTGTTTCAAAAATGATTCAAAATGTCAATTGGATCGTGCCTCATGTTGAATAACCACTTTTTAAACCCTCACAGTGACCAAAATTGCCATTTTTACAGAGTTTTGATTACTCAAAAGCTTCAATTTTGACCCATTTCAGGCACAGAAATGACTTTAAACACACTTATTTTAGTTGACAAAGTCATAATTCACATCCAACAGTCATTTACAGTCAAAAGATTAAATGTTAAAATTTCATCCATATTGACCATTTTGGGATCGTTCGACATGTCCGGAGTCATCGTTTTTCATGCGAAAATTGATTTTTTGGACTGTACCAAAAATGATTCAAAATGTCAATTGGATCGTGCCTCATGTTGAATAACCACTTTTTAAACCCTCACAGTGACCAAAATTGCCAATTTTACAGAGTTTTGCTTACTCAAAAGCTTCAATTTTGACCCATTTCAGGCACAGAAATGACTTTAAACACACTTATTTTAGTTGACAAAGTCATAATTCACATCCAACAGTCATTTACAGTCAAAAGATTAAATGTTAAAATGTCATCCATATTGACCATTTTGGGATCGTTCGACATGTCCGGAGTCATCTTTTTTCATCCGAAAATTGATTTTTTGGACTGTACCAAAAATGATTCAAAATGTCAATTGGATCGTGCCTCATGTTGAATAACCACTTTTTAAACCCTCACAGTGACCAAAATTGCCATTTTTACAGAGTTTTGCTTACTCAAAAGCTTCAATTTTGACCCATTTCAGGCACAGAAATGACTTTAAACACACTTATTTTAGTTGACAAAGTCATAATTCACATCCAACAGTCATTTACAGTCAAAAGATTAAATGTTAAAATTTCATCCATATTGACCATTTTGGGATCGTTCGACATGTCCGGAGTCATCGTTTTTCATCCGAAAATTGATTTTTTGAACTGTACCAAAAATGATTCAAAATGTCAATTAGATCCTGCCTCATGTTGAATAACCACTTTTTAAACCCTCACAGTGACCAAAATTGCCAATTTTACACAGTTTTGCTTACTCAAAAGCTTCAATTTTGACCCATTTCAGGCACAGAAATGACTTTAAACACACTTATTTTAGTTGACAAAGCCATAATTCACATCCAACAGTCATTTAGAGTCAAAAGATTAAATGTTAAAATTTCATCATTATAGACCATTTTGGGAACGTTCGACAGGTCCGGAGTCATCGTTTTTCGTCTGAAAATTGATTTTTTGGACTGTACCAAAAATGATTCAAAATGTCAATTGGATCGTGCCTCATGTTGAATAACCACTTTTTAAACCCTCAGAGTGACCAAAATTGCCATTTTTACAGAGTTTTGATTACTCAAAAGCTTAAATTTTTACCCCTTTGAGGCACAGAAATGACTTTAAACACACTTATTTTAGTTGACAAAGTCATAATTCACATCCAACAGTCATTTACAGTCAAAAGATTAAATGTTAAAATTTTATCCATATTGACCATTTTGGGATCGTTCGACATGTCCGGAGTCATCGTTTTTCATCCGAAAATTGATTTTTTGGACTGTACCAAAAATGATTCAAAATGTCAATTGGATCGTGCCTCATGTTGAATAACCACTTTTTAAACCCTCACAGTGACCAAAATTGCCATTTTTACAGAGTTTTGATTACTCAAAAGCTTCACTTTTGACCCATTTCAGGCACAGAAATGACTTTAAACACACTTATTTTAGTTGACAAAGTCATAATTCACATCCAACAGTCATTTACAGTCAAAAGATTAAATGTTAAAATTTCATCCATATTGACCATTTTGGGATCGTTCGACATGTCCGGAGTCATCGTTTTTCATCCGAAAATTGATTTTTTGGACTGTACCAAAAATGATTCAAAATGTCAATTGGATCGTGCCTCATGTTGAATAACCACTTTTTAAACCCTCACAGTGACCAAAATTGCCAATTTTACACAGTTTTGCTTACTCAAAAGCTTCAATTTTGACCCATTTCAGGCACAGAAATGACTTTAAACACACTTATTTTAGTTGACAAAGTCATAATTCACATCCAACAGTCATTTACTGTCAAAAGATTAAATGTTAAAATTTCATCCATATTGACCATTTTGGGATCGTTCGACATGTCCGGAGTCATCGTTTTTCATCCGAAAATTGATTTTTTGAACTGTACCAAAAATGATTCAAAATGTCAATTGGATCGTGCCTCATGTTGAATAACCACTTTTTAAACCCTCACAGTGACCAAAATTGCCATTTTTACAGAGTTTTGATTACTCAAAAGCTTCAATTTTTACCCCTTTGAGGCACAGAAATGACTTTAAACACACTTATTTTAGTTGACACAGTCATAATTCACATCCAACAGTCATTTACAGTCAAAAGATTAAATGTTAAAATTTCATCCATATTGACCATTTTGGGATCGTTCGACATGTCCGGAGTCATCCTTTTTCATCCGAAAATTGATTTTTTGGACTGTACCAAAAATGATTCAAAATGTCAATTGGATCGTCCCTCATGTTGAATAACCACTTTTTAAACCCTCACAGTGACCAAAATTGCCATTTTTACAGAGTTTTGATTACTCAAAAGCTTCACTTTTGACCCATTTCAGGCACAGAAATGACTTTAAACACACTTATTTTAGTTGACAAAGTCATAATTCACATCCAACAGTCCTTTACAGTCAAAAGATTAAATGTTAAAATTTCATCCATATTGACCATTTTGGGATCGTTCGACATGTCCGGAGTCATCGTTTTTCATCCGAAAATTGATTTTTTGAACTGTACCAAAAATGATTCAAAATGTCAATTGGATCGTGCCTCATGTTGAATAACCACTTTTTAAACCCTCACAGTGACCAAAATTGCCATTTTTACAGAGTTTTGATTACTCAAAAGCTTCAATTTTTACCCCTTTGAGGCACAGAAATGACTTTAAACACACTTATTTTAGTTGACACAGTCATAATTCACATCCAACAGTCATTTACAGTCAAAAGATTAAATGTTAAAATTTCATCCATATTGACCATTTTGGGATCGTTCGACATGTCCGGAGTCATCCTTTTTCATCCGAAAATTGATTTTTTGGACTGTACCAAAAATGATTCAAAATGTCAATTGGATCGTCCCTCATGTTGAATAACCACTTTTTAAACCCTCACAGTGACCAAAATTGCCATTTTTACAGAGTTTTGATTACTCAAAAGCTTCACTTTTGACCCATTTCAGGCACAGAAATGACTTTAAACACACTTATTTTAGTTGACAAAGTCATAATTCACATCCAACAGTCCTTTACAGTCAAAAGATTAAATGTTAAAATTTCATCCATATTGACCATTTTGGGATCGTTCGACATGTCCGGAGTCATCGTTTTTCATCCGAAAATTGATATTTTGGACTGTACCAAAAATGATTCAAAATGTAAATTGGATCGTGCCTCATTTTGAATAACCACTTTTTAAACCCTCACAGTGACCAAAATTGCCAATTTTACAGAGTTTTGCTTACACAAAAGCTTCAATTTTGACCCGTTTCAGGCACAGAAATGACTTTAAACACACTTATTTTAGTTGACAAAGTCATTATTCACATCCAACAGTCATTTAGAGTCAAAAGATTAAATGTTAAAATTTCATCCATATTGACCATTTTGGGATCGTTCGACATGTCCGGAGTCATCGTTTTTCATCCGAAAATTGATTTTTTGGACTGTACCAAAAATGATTCAAAATGTCAATTGGATCGTGCCTCATGTTGAATAACCACTTTTTAAACCCTCACAGTGACCAAAATTGCCAATTTTACACAGTTTTGCTTACTCAAAAGCTTCAATTTTGACACATTTCAGGCACAGAAATGACTTTAAACACACTTATTTTAGTTGACAAAGCCATAATTCACATCCAACAGTCATTTAGAGTCAAAAGATTAAATGTTAAAATTTCATCATTATAGACCATTTTGGGAACGTTCGACAGGTCCGGAGTCATCGTTTTTCGTCTGAAAATTGATTTTTTGGACTGTTTCAAAAATGATTCAAAATGTCAATTGGATCGTGCCTCATGTTGAATAACCACTTTTTAAACCCTCACAGTGACCAAAATTGCCATTTTTACAGAGTTTTGATTACTCAAAAGCTTCAATTTTGACCCATTTCAGGCACAGAAATGACTTTAAACACACTTATTTTAGTTGACAAAGTCATAATTCACATCCAACAGTCATTTACAGTCAAAAGATTAAATGTTAAAATTTCATCCATATTGACCATTTTGGGATCGTTCGACATGTCCGGAGTCATCGTTTTTCATGCGAAAATTGATTTTTTGGACTGTACCAAAAATGATTCAAAATGTCAATTGGATCGTGCCTCATGTTGAATAACCACTTTTTAAACCCTCACAGTGACCAAAATTGCCAATTTTACAGAGTTTTGCTTACTCAAAAGCTTCAATTTTGACCCATTTCAGGCACAGAAATGACTTTAAACACACTTATTTTAGTTGACAAAGTCATAATTCACATCCAACAGTCATTTACAGTCAAAAGATTAAATGTTAAAATGTCATCCATATTGACCATTTTGGGATCGTTCGACATGTCCGGAGTCATCTTTTTTCATCCAAAAATTGATTTTTTGGACTGTACCAAAAATGATTCAAAATGTCAATTGGATCGTGCCTCATGTTGAATAACCACTTTTTAAACCCTCACAGTGACCAAAATTGCCATTTTTACAGAGTTTTGCTTACTCAAAAGCTTCAATTTTGACCCATTTCAGGCACAGAAATGACTTTAAACACACTTATTTTAGTTGACAAAGTCATAATTCACATCCAACAGTCATTTACAGTCAAAAGATTAAATGTTAAAATTTCATCCATATTGACCATTTTGGGATCGTTCGACATGTCCGGAGTCATCGTTTTTCATCCGAAAATTGATTTTTTGAACTGTACCAAAAATGATTCAAAATGTCAATTGGATCCTGCCTCATGTTGAATAACCACTTTTTAAACCCTCACAGTGACCAAAATTGCCAATTTTACACAGTTTTGCTTACTCAAAAGCTTCAATTTTGACCCATTTCAGGCACAGAAATGACTTTAAACACACTTATTTTAGTTGACAAAGCCATAATTCACATCCAACAGTCATTTAGAGTCAAAAGATTAAATGTTAAAATTTCATCATTATAGACCATTTTGGGAACGTTCGACAGGTCCGGAGTCATCGTTTTTCGTCTGAAAATTGATTTTTTGGACTGTACCAAAAATGATTCAAAATGTCAATTGGATCGTGCCTCATATTGAATAACCACTTTTTAAACCCTCAGAGTGACCAAAATTGCCATTTTTACAGAGTTTTGATTACTCAAAAGCTTAAATTTTTACCCCTTTGAGGCACAGAAATGACTTTAAACACACTTATTTTAGTTGACAAAGTCATAATTCACATCCAACAGTCATTTACAGTCAAAAGATTAAATGTTAAAATTTTATCCATATTGACCATTTTGGGATCGTTCGACATGTCCGGAGTCATCGTTTTTCATCCGAAAATTGATTTTTTGGACTGTACCAAAAATGATTCAAAATGTCAATTGGATCGTGCCTCATGTTGAATAACCACTTTTTAAACCCTCACAGTGACCAAAATTGCCATTTTTACAGAGTTTTGATTACTCAAAAGCTTCACTTTTGACCCATTTCAGGCACAGAAATGACTTTAAACACACTTATTTTAGTTGACAAAGTCATAATTCACATCCAACAGTCATTTACAGTCAAAAGATTAAATGTTAAAATTTCATCCATATTGACCATTTTGGGATCGTTCGACATGTCCGGAGTCATCGTTTTTCATCCGAAAATTGATTTTTTGGACTGTACCAAAAATGATTCAAAATGTCAATTGGATCATGCCTCATGTTGAATAACCACTTTTTAAACCCTCACAGTGACCAAAATTGCCATTTTTACAGAGTTTTGATTACTCAAAAGCTTCAATTTTTACGCCTTTGAGGCACAGAAATGACTTTAAACACACTTATTTTAGTTGACAAAGTCATAATTCACATCCAACAGTCCTTTACAGTCAAAAGATTAAATGTTAAAATTTCATCCATATTGACCATTTTGGGATCGTTCGACATGTCCGGAGTCATCGTTTTTCATCCGAAAATTGATATTTTGGACTGTACCAAAAATGATTCAAAATGTAAATTGGATCGTGCCTCATTTTGAATAACCACTTTTTAAACCCTCACAGTGACCAAAATTGCCAATTTTACAGAGTTTTGCTTACACAAAAGCTTCAATTTTGACCCGTTTCAGGCACAGAAATGACTTTAAACACACTTATTTTAGTTGACAAAGTCATTATTCACATCCAACAGTCATTTAGAGTCAAAAGATTAAATGTTAAAATTTCATCCATATTGACCATTTTGGGATCGTTCGACATGTCCGGAGTCATCGTTTTTCATCCGAAAATTGACTTTTTGGACTGTACCAAAAATGATTCAAAATGTCAATTGGATCGTGCCTCATGTTGAATAACCACTTTTTAAACCCTCACAGTGACCAAAATTGCCAATTTTACACAGTTTTGCTTACTCAAAAGCTTCAATTTTGACCCATTTCAGGCACAGAAATGACTTTTAACACACTTATTTTAGTTGACAAAGCCATAATTCACATCCAACAGTCATTTAGAGTCAAAAGATTAAATGTTAAAATTTCATCATTATAGACCATTTTGGGAACGTTCGACAGGTCCGGAGTCATCGTTTTTCGTCTGAAAATTGATTTTTTGGACTGTTTCAAAAATGATTCAAAATGTCAATTGGATCGTGCCTCATGTTGAATAACCACTTTTTAAACCCTCACAGTGACCAAAATTGCCATTTTTACAGAGTTTTGATTACTCAAAAGCTTCAATTTTGACCCATTTCAGGCACAGAAATGACTTTAAACACACTTATTTTAGTTGACAAAGTCATAATTCACATCCAACAGTCATTTACAGTCAAAAGATTAAATGTTAAAATTTCATCCATATTGACCATTTTGGGATCGTTCGACATGTCCGGAGTCATCGTTTTTCATGCGAAAATTGATTTTTTGGACTGTACCAAAAATGATTCAAAATGTCAATTGGATCGTGCCTCATGTTGAATAACCACTTTTTAAACCCTCACAGTGACCAAAATTGCCAATTTTACAGAGTTTTGCTTACTCAAAAGCTTCAATTTTGACCCATTTCAGGCACAGAAATGACTTTAAACACACTTATTTTAGTTGACAAAGTCATAATTCACATCCAACAGTCATTTACAGTCAAAAGATTAAATGTTAAAATGTCATCCATATTGACCATTTTGGGATCGTTCGACATGTCCGGAGTCATCTTTTTTCATCCAAAAATTGATTTTTTGGACTGTACCAAAAATGATTCAAAATGTCAATTGGATCGTGCCTCATGTTGAATAACCACTTTTTAAACCCTCACAGTGACCAAAATTGCCATTTTTACAGAGTTTTGCTTACTCAAAAGCTTCAATTTTGACCCATTTCAGGCACAGAAATGACTTTAAACACACTTATTTTAGTTGACAAAGTCATAATTCACATCCAACAGTCATTTACAGTCAAAAGATTAAATGTTAACATTTCATCCATATTGACCATTTTGGGATCGTTCGACATGTCCGGAGTCATCGTTTTTCATCCGAAAATTGATTTTTTGAACTGTACCAAAAATGATTCAAAATGTCAATTGGATCCTGCCTCATGTTGAATAACCACTTTTTAAACCCTCACAGTGACCAAAATTGCCAATTTTACACAGTTTTGCTTACTCAAAAGCTTCAATTTTGACCCATTTCAGGCACAGAAATGACTTTAAACACACTTATTTTAGTTGACAAAGCCATAATTCACATCCAACAGTCATTTAGAGTCAAAAGATTAAATGTTAAAATTTCATCATTATAGACCATTTTGAGAACGTTCGACAGGTCCGGAGTCATCGTTTTTCGTCTGAAAATTGATTTTTTGGACTGTACCAAAAATGATTCAAAATGTCAATTGGATCGTGCCTCATATTGAATAACCACTTTTTAAACCCTCAGAGTGACCAAAATTGCCATTTTTACAGAGTTTTGATTACTCAAAAGCTTAAATTTTTACCCCTTTGAGGCACAGAAATGACTTTAAACACACTTATTTTAGTTGACAAAGTCATAATTCACATCCAACAGTCATTTACAGTCAAAAGATTAAATGTTAAAATTTTATCCATATTGACCATTTTGGGATCGTTCGACATGTCCGGAGTCATCGTTTTTCATCCGAAAATTGATTTTTTGGACTGTACCAAAAATGATTCAAAATGTCAATTGGATCGTGCCTCATGTTGAATAACCACTTTTTAAACCCTCACAGTGACCAAAATTGCCATTTTTACAGAGTTTTGATTACTCAAAAGCTTCACTTTTGACCCATTTCAGGCACAGAAATGACTTTAAACACACTTATTTTAGTTGACAAAGTCATAATTCACATCCAACAGTCATTTACAGTCAAAAGATTAAATGTTAAAATTTCATCCATATTGACCATTTTGGGATCGTTCGACATGTCCGGAGTCATCGTTTTTCATCCGAAAATTGATTTTTTGGACTGTACCAAAAATGATTCAAAATGTCAATTGGATCATGCCTCATGTTGAATAACCACTTTTTAAACCCTCACAGTGACCAAAATTGCCATTTTTACAGAGTTTTGATTACTCAAAAGCTTCAATTTTTACGCCTTTGAGGCACAGAAATGACTTTAAACACACTTATTTTAGTTGACAAAGTCATAATTCACATCCAACAGTCATTTACTGTCAAAAGATTAAATGTTAAAATTTCATCCATATTGACCATTTTGGGATCGTTCGACATGTCCGGAGTCATCGTTTTTCATCCGAAAATTGATTTTTTGAACTGTACCAAAAATGATTCAAAATGTCAATTGGATCGTGCCTCATGTTGAATAACCACTTTTTAAACCCTCACAGTGACCAAAATTGCCAATTTTACACAGTTTTGCTTACTCAAAAGCTTCAATTTTGACCCATTTCAGGCACAGAAATGACTTTAAACACACTTATTTTAGTTGACAAAGCCATAATTCACATCCAACAGTCATTTAGAGTCAAAAGATTAAATGTTAAAATTTCATCATTATAGACCATTTTGGGAACGTTCGACAGGTCCGGAGTCATCGTTTTTCGTCTGAAAATTGATTTTTTTTGGACTGTACCAAAAATGATTCAAAATGTCAATTGGATCGTGCCTCATGTTGAATAACCACTTTTTAAACCCTCAGAGTGACCAAAATTGCCATTTTTACAGAGTTTTGATTACTCAAAAGCTTCAATTTTTACCCCTTTGAGGCACAGAAATGACTTTAAACACACTTATTTTAGTTGACAAAGTCATAATTCACATCCAACAGTCATTTACAGTCAAAAGATTAAATGTTAAAATTTCATCCATATTGACCATTTTGGGATCGTTCGACATGTCCGGAGTCATCGTTTTTCATCCGAAAATTGGTTTTTTGGACTGTACCAAAAATGATTCAAAATGTCAATTGGATCGTGCCTCATGTTGAATAACCACTTTTTAAACCCTCACAGTGACCAAAATTGCCAATTTTACACAGTTTTGCTTACTCAAAAGCTTCAATTTTGACCCATTTCAGGCACAGAAATGACTTTAAACACACTTATTTTAGTTGACAAAGTCATAATTCACATCCAACAGTCATTTACTGTCAAAAGATTAAATGTTAAAATTTCATCCATATTGACCATTTTGGGATCGTTCGACATGTCCGGAGTCATCGTTTTTCATCCGAAAATTGATTTTTTGAACTGTACCAAAAATGATTCAAAATGTCAATTGGATCGTGCCTCATGTTGAATAACCACTTTTTAAACCCTCACAGTGACCAAAATTGCCATTTTTACAGAGTTTTGATTACTCAAAAGCTTCACTTTTGACCCATTTCAGGCACAGAAATGACTTTAAACACACTTATTTTAGTTGACAAAGTCATAATTCACATCCAACAGTCATTTACAGTCAAAAGATTAAATGTTAAAATTTCATCCATATTGACCATTTTGGGATCGTTCGACATGTCCGGAGTCATCGTTTTTCATCCGAAAATTGATTTTTTGGACTGTACCAAAAATGATTCAAAATGTCAATTGGATCGTGCCTCATGTTGAATAACCACTTTTTAAACCCTCAGAGTGACCAAAATTGCCATTTTTACAGAGTTTTGATTACTCAAAAGCTTCAATTTTTACCCCTTTGAGGCACAGAAATGACTTTAAACACACTTATTTTAGTTGACACAGTCATAATTCACATCCAACAGTCATTTACAGTCAAAAGATTAAATGTTAAAATTTCATCCATATTGACCATTTTGGGATCGTTCGACATGTCCGGAGTCATCCTTTTTCATCCGAAAATTGATTTTTTGGACTGTACCAAAAATGATTCAAAATGTCAATTGGATCGTCCCTCATGTTGAATAACCACTTTTTAAACCCTCACAGTGACCAAAATTGCCATTTTTACAGAGTTTTGATTACTCAAAAGCTTCACTTTTGACCCATTTCAGGCACAGAAATGACTTTAAACACACTTATTTTAGTTGACAAAGTCATAATTCACATCCAACAGTCCTTTACAGTCAAAAGATTAAATGTTAAAATTTCATCCATATTGACCATTTTGGGATCGTTCGACATGTCCGGAGTCATCGTTTTTCATCCGAAAATTGATATTTTGGACTGTACCAAAAATGATTCAAAATGTAAATTGGATCGTGCCTCATTTTGAATAACCACTTTTTAAACCCTCACAGTGACCAAAATTGCCAATTTTACAGAGTTTTGCTTACACAAAGCTTCAATTTTGACCCGTTTCAGGCACAGAAATGACTTTAAACACACTTATTTTAGTTGACAAAGTCATTATTCACATCCAACAGTCATTTAGAGTCAAAAGATTAAATGTTAAAATTTCATCCATATTGACCATTTTGGGATCGTTCGACATGTCCGGAGTCATCGTTTTTCGTCTGAAAATTGATTTTTTGGACTGTACCAAAAATGATTCAAAATGTCAATTGGATCGTGCCTCATGTTGAATAACCACTTTTTAAACCCTCACAGTGACCAAAATTGCCATTTTTACAGAGTTTTGATTACTCAAAAGCTTCAATTTTGACCCATTTCAGGCACAGAAATGACTTTAAACACACTTATTTTAGTTGACAAAGTCATAATTCACATCCAACAGTCATTTACAGTCAAAAGATTAAATGTTAAAATTTCATCCATATTGACCATTTTGGGATCGTTCGACATGTCCGGAGTCATCGTTTTTCATCCGAAAATTGATTTTTTGGACTGTACCAAAAATGATTCAAAATGTCAATTGGATCGTGCCTCATGTTGCATAACCACTTTTTAAACCCTCACAGTGACCGAAATTGCCATTTTTACAGAGTTTTGCTTACTCAAAAGCTTCAATTTTGACCCATTTCAGGCACAGAAATGACTTTAAACACACTTATTTTAGTTGACAAAGTCATAATTCACATCCAACAGTCATTTACAGTCAAAAGATTAAATGTTAAAATTTCATCCATATTGACCATTTTGGGATCGTTCGACATGTCCGGAGTCATCGTTTTTCATCCGAAAATTGATTTTTTGGACTGTACCAAAAATGATTCAAAATGTCAATTGGATCGTGCCTCATGTTGAATAACCACTTTTTAAACCCTCACAGTGACCAAAATTGCCATTTTTACAGAGTTTTGCTTACTCAAAAGCTTCAATTTTGACCCATTTCAGGCACAGAAATGACTTTAAACACACTTATTTTAGTTGACAAAGTCATAATTCACATCCAACAGTCATTTACAGTCAAAAGATTAAATGTTAAAATTTCATCCATATTGACCATTTTGGGATCGTTCGACATGTCCGGAGTCATCGTTTTTCATCCGAAAATTGATTTTTTGAACTGTACCAAAAATGATTCAAAATGTCAATTGGATCCTGCCTCATGTTGAATAACCACTTTTTAAACCCTCACAGTGACCAAAATTGCCAATTTTACACAGTTTTGCTTACTCAAAAGCTTCAATTTTGACCCATTTCAGGCACAGAAATGACTTTAAACACACTTATTTTAGTTGACAAAGCCATAATTCACATCCAACAGTCATTTAGAGTCAAAAGATTAAATGTTAAAATGTCCTCATTATAGACCATTTTGGGAACGTTCGACAGGTCCGGAGTCATCGTTTTTCGTCTGAAAATTGATTTTTTGGACTGTACCAAAAATGATTCAAAATGTCAATTGGATCGTGCCTCATGTTGAATAACCACTTTTTAAACCCTCAGAGTGACCAAAATTGTCATTTTTACAGAGTTTTGATTACTCAAAAGCTTAAATTTTTACCCCTTTGAGGCACAGAAATGACTTTAAACACACTTATTTTAGTTGACAAAGTCATAATTCACATCCAACAGTCATTTACAGTCAAAAGATTAAATGTTAAAATTTCATCCATATTGACCATTTTGGGATCGTTCGACATGTCCGGAGTCATCGTTTTTCATCCGAAAATTGATTTTTTGGACTGTACCAAAAATGATTCAAAATGTCAATTGGATCGTGCCTCATGTTGAATAACCACTTTTTAAACCCTCACAGTGACCAAAATTGCCATTTTTACAGAGTTTTGCTTACTCAAAAGCTTCAATTTTGACCCATTTCAGGCACAGAAATGACTTTAAACACACTTATTTTAGTTGACAAAGTCATAATTCACATCCAACAGTCATTTACAGTCAAAAGATTAAATGTTAAAATTTCATCCATATTGACCATTTTGGGATCGTTCGACATGTCCGGAGTCATCGTTTTTCATCCGAAAATTGATTTTTTGAACTGTACCAAAAATGATTCAAAATGTCAATTGGATCCTGCCTCATGTTGAATAACCACTTTTTAAACCCTCACAGTGACCAAAATTGCCAATTTTACACAGTTTTGCTTACTCAAAAGCTTCAATTTTGACCCATTTCAGGCACAGAAATGACTTTAAACACACTTATTTTAGTTGACAAAGCCATAATTCACATCCAACAGTCATTTAGAGTCAAAAGATTAAATGTTAAAATGTCCTCATTATAGACCATTTTGGGAACGTTCGACAGGTCCGGAGTCATCGTTTTTCGTCTGAAAATTGATTTTTTGGACTGTACCAAAAATGATTCAAAATGTCAATTGGATCGTGCCTCATGTTGAATAACCACTTTTCAAACCCTCAGAGTGACCAAAATTGTCATTTTTACAGAGTTTTGATTACTCAAAAGCTTAAATTTTTACCCCTTTGAGGCACAGAAATGACTTTAAACACACTTATTTTAGTTGACAAAGTCATAATTCACATCCAACAGTCATTTACAGTCAAAAGATTAAATGTTAAAATTTCATCCATATTGACCATTTTGGGATCGTTCGACATGTCCGGAGTCATCGTTTTTCATCCGAAAATTGATTTTTTGAACTGTACCAAAAATGATTCAAAATGTCAATTGGATCGTGCCTCATGTTGAATAACCACTTTTTAAACCCTCACAGTGACCAAAATTGCCATTTTTACAGAGTTTTGATTACTCAAAAGCTTCACTTTTGACCCATTTCAGGCACAGAAATGACTTTAAACACACTTATTTTAGTTGACAAAGTCATAATTCACATCCAACAGTCCTTTACAGTCAAAAGATTAAATGGTAAAATTTCATCCATATTGACCATTTTGGGATCGTTCGACATGTCCGGAGTCATCGTTTTTCATCCGAAAATTGATATTTTGGACTGTACCAAAAATGATTCAAAATGTAAATTGGATCGTGCCTCATTTTGAATAACCACTTTTTAAACCCTCACAGTGACCAAAATTGCCAATTTTACAGAGTTTTGCTTACACAAAAGCTTCAATTTTGACCCGTTTCAGGCACAGAAATGACTTTAAACACACTTATTTTAGTTGACAAAGTCATTATTCACATCCAACAGTCATTTAGAGTCAAAAGATTAAATGTTAAAATTTCATCCATATTGACCATTTTGGGATCGTTCGACATGTCCGGAGTCATCGTTTTTCATCCGAAAATTGATTTTTTGGACTGTACCAAAAATGATTCAAAATGTCAATTGGATCGTGCCTCATGTTGAATAACCACTTTTTAAACCCTCACAGTGACCAAAATTGCCAATTTTACACAGTTTTGCTTACTCAAAAGCTTCAATTTTGACACATTTCAGGCACAGAAATGACTTTAAACACACTTATTTTAGTTGACAAAGCCATAATTCACATCCAACAGTCATTTAGAGTCAAAAGATTAAATGTTAAAATTTCATCATTATAGACCATTTTGGGAACGTTCGACAGGTCCGGAGTCATCGTTTTTCGTCTGAAAATTGATTTTTTGGACTGTTTCAAAAATGATTCAAAATGTCAATTGGATCGTGCCTCATGTTGAATAACCACTTTTTAAACCCTCACAGTGACCAAAATTGCCATTTTTACAGAGTTTTGATTACTCAAAAGCTTCAATTTTGACCCATTTCAGGCACAGAAATGACTTTAAACACACTTATTTTAGTTGACAAAGTCATAATTCACATCCAACAGTCATTTACAGTCAAAAGATTAAATGTTAAAATTTCATCCATATTGACCATTTTGGGATCGTTCGACATGTCCGGAGTCATCGTTTTTCATGCGAAAATTGATTTTTTGGACTGTACCAAAAATGATTCAAAATGTCAATTGGATCGTGCCTCATGTTGAATAACCACTTTTTAAACCCTCACAGTGACCAAAATTGCCAATTTTACAGAGTTTTGCTTACTCAAAAGCTTCAATTTTGACCCATTTCAGGCACAGAAATGACTTTAAACACACTTATTTTAGTTGACAAAGTCATAATTCACATCCAACAGTCATTTACAGTCAAAAGATTAAATGTTAAAATGTCATCCATATTGACCATTTTGGGATCGTTCGACATGTCCGGAGTCATCTTTTTTCATCCGAAAATTGATTTTTTGGACTGTACCAAAAATGATTCAAAATGTCAATTGGATCGTGCCTCATGTTGAATAACCACTTTTTAAACCCTCACAGTGACCAAAATTGCCATTTTTACAGAGTTTTGCTTACTCAAAAGCTTCAATTTTGACCCATTTCAGGCACAGAAATGACTTTAAACACACTTATTTTAGTTGACAAAGTCATAATTCACATCCAACAGTCATTTACAGTCAAAAGATTAAATGTTAAAATTTCATCCATATTGACCATTTTGGGATCGTTCGACATGTCCGGAGTCATCGTTTTTCATCCGAAAATTGATTTTTTGAACTGTACCAAAAATGATTCAAAATGTCAATTGGATCCTTCCTCATGTTGAATAACCACTTTTTAAACCCTCACAGTGACCAAAATTGCCAATTTTACACAGTTTTGCTTACTCAAAAGCTTCAATTTTGACCCATTTCAGGCACAGAAATGACTTTAAACACACTTATTTTAGTTGACAAAGCCATAATTCACATCCAACAGTCATTTAGAGTCAAAAGATTAAATGTTAAAATTTCATCATTATAGACCATTTTGGGAACGTTCGACAGGTCCGGAGTCATCGTTTTTCGTCTGAAAATTGATTTTTTGGACTGTACCAAAAATGATTCAAAATGTCAATTGGATCGTGCCTCATGTTGAATAACCACTTTTTAAACCCTCAGAGTGACCAAAATTGCCATTTTTACAGAGTTTTGATTACTCAAAAGCTTACATTTTTACCCCTTTGAGGCACAGAAATGACTTTAAACACACTTATTTTAGTTGACAAAGTCATAATTCACATCCAACAGTCATTTACAGTCAAAAGATTAAATGTTAAAATTTTATCCATATTGACCATTTTGGGATCGTTCGACATGTCCGGAGTCATCGTTTTTCATCCGAAAATTGATTTTTTGGACTGTACCAAAAATGATTCAAAATGTCAATTGGATCGTGCCTCATGTTGAATAACCACTTTTTAAACCCTCACAGTGACCAAAATTGCCATTTTTACAGAGTTTTGATTACTCAAAAGCTTCACTTTTGACCCATTTCAGGCACAGAAATGACTTTAAACACACTTATTTTAGTTGACAAAGTCATAATTCACATCCAACAGTCCTTTACAGTCAAAAGATTAAATGTTAAAATTTCATCCATATTGACCATTTTGGGATCGTTCGACATGTCCGGAGTCATCGTTTTTCATCCGAAAATTGATATTTTGGACTGTACCAAAAATGATTCAAAATGTAAATTGGATCGTGCCTCATTTTGAATAACCACTTTTTAAACCCTCACAGTGACCAAAATTGCCAATTTTACAGAGTTTTGCTTACACAAAAGCTTCAATTTTGACCCGTTTCAGGCACAGAAATGACTTTAAACACACTTATTTTAGTTGACAAAGTCATTATTCACATCCAACAGTCATTTAGAGTCAAAAGATTAAATGTTAAAATTTCATCCATATTGACCATTTTGGGATCGTTCGACATGTCCGGAGTCATCGTTTTTCATCCGAAAATTGATTTTTTGGACTGTACCAAAAATGATTCAAAATGTCAATTGGATCGTGCCTCATGTTGAATAACCACTTTTTAAACCCTCACAGTGACCAAAATTGCCAATTTTACACAGTTTTGCTTAATCAAAAGCTTCAATTTTGACACATTTCAGGCACAGAAATGACTTTAAACACACTTATTTTAGTTGACAAAGCCATAATTCACATCCAACAGTCATTTAGAGTCAAAAGATTAAATGTTAAAATTTCATCATTATAGACCATTTTGGGAACGTTCGACAGGTCCGGAGTCATCGTTTTTCGTCTGAAAATTGATTTTTTGGACTGTTTCAAAAATGATTCAAAATGTCAATTGGATCGTGCCTCATGTTGAATAACCACTTTTTAAACCCTCACAGTGACCAAAATTGCCATTTTTAAAGAGTTTTGATTACTCAAAAGCTTCAATTTTGACCCATTTCAGGCACAGAAATGACTTTAAACACACTTATTTTAGTTGACAAAGTCATAATTCACATCCAACAGTCATTTACAGTCAAAAGATTAAATGTTAAAATTTCATCCATATTGACCATTTTGGGATCATTCGACATGTCCGGAGTCATCGTTTTTCATGCGAAAATTGATTTTTTGGACTGTACCAAAAATGATTCAAAATGTCAATTGGATCGTGCCTCATGTTGAATAACCACTTTTTAAACCCTCACAGTGACCAAAATTGCCAATTTTACAGAGTTTTGCTTACTCAAAAGCTTCAATTTTGACCCATTTCAGGCACAGAAATGACTTTAAACACACTTATTTTAGTTGACAAAGTCATAATTCACATCCAACAGTCATTTACAGTCAAAAGATTAAATGTTAAAATGTCATCCATATTGACCATTTTGGGATCGTTCGACATGTCCGGAGTCATCTTTTTTCATCCGAAAATTGATTTTTTGGACTGTACCAAAAATGATTCAAAATGTCAATTGGATCGTGCCTCATGTTGAATAACCACTTTTTAAACCCTCACAGTGACCAAAATTGCCATTTTTACAGAGTTTTGCTTACTCAAAAGCTTCAATTTTGACCCATTTCAGGCACAGAAATGACTTTAAACACACTTATTTTAGTTGACAAAGTCATAATTCACATCCAACAGTCATTTACAGTCAAAAGATTAAATGTTAAAATTTCATCCATATTGACCATTTTGGGATCGTTCGACATGTCCGGAGTCATCGTTTTTCATCCGAAAATTGATTTTTTGAACTGTACCAAAAATGATTCAAAATGTCAATTGGATCCTGCCTCATGTTGAATAACCACTTTTTAAACCCTCACAGTGACCAAAATTGCCAATTTTACACAGTTTTGCTTACTCAAAAGCTTCAATTTTGACCCATTTCAGGCACAGAAATGACTTTAAACACACTTATTTTAGTTGACAAAGCCATAATTCACATCCAACAGTCATTTAGAGTCAAAAGATTAAATGTTAAAATTTCATCATTATAGACCATTTTGGGAACGTTCGACAGGTCCGGAGTCATCGTTTTTCGTCTGAAAATTGATTTTTTGGACTGTACCAAAAATGATTCAAAATGTCAATTGGATCGTGGCTCATGTTGAATAACCACTTTTTAAACCCTCAGAGTGACCAAAATTGCCATTTTTACAGAGTTTTGATTACTCAAAAGCTTAAATTTTTACCCCTTTGAGGCACAGAAATGACTTTAAACACACTTATTTTAGTTGACAAAGTCATAATTCACATCCAACAGTCATTTACAGTCAAAAGATTAAATGTTAAAATTTTATCCATATTGACCATTTTGGGATCGTTCGACATGTCCGGAGTCATCGTTTTTCATCCGAAAATTGATTTTTTGGACTGTACCAAAAATGATTCAAAATGTCAATTGGATCGTGCCTCATGTTGAATAACCACTTTTTAAACCCTCACAGTGACCAAAATTGCCATTTTTACAGAGTTTTGATTACTCAAAAGCTTCACTTTTGACCCATTTCAGGCACAGAAATGACTTTAAACACACTTATTTTAGTTGACAAAGTCATAATTCACATCCAACAGTCATTTACAGTCAAAAGATTAAATGTTAAAATTTCATCCATATTGACCATTTTGGGATCGTTCGACATGTCCGGAGTCATCGTTTTTCATCCGAAAATTGATTTTTTGGACTGTACCAAAAATGATTCAAAATGTCAATTGGATCATGCCTCATGTTGAATAACCACTTTTTAAACCCTCACAGTGACCAAAATTGCCATTTTTACAGAGTTTTGATTACTCAAAAGCTTCAATTTTTACGCCTTTGAGGCACAGAAATGACTTTAAACACACTTATTTTAGTTGACAAAGTCATAATTCACATCCAACAGTCATTTACTGTCAAAAGATTAAATGTTAAAATTTCATCCATATTGACCATTTTGGGATCGTTCGACATGTCCGGAGTCATCGTTTTTCATCCGAAAATTGATTTTTTGAACTGTACCAAAAATGATTCAAAATGTCAATTGGATCGTGCCTCATGTTGAATAACCACTTTTTAAACCCTCACAGTGACCAAAATTGCCAATTTTACACAGTTTTGCTTACTCAAAAGCTTCAATTTTGACCCATTTCAGGCACAGAAATGACTTTAAACACACTTATTTTAGTTGACAAAGCCATAATTCACATCCAACAGTCATTTAGAGTCAAAAGATTAAATGTTAAAATGTCATCATTATAGACCATTTTGGGAACGTTCGACAGGTCCGGAGTCATCGTTTTTCGTCTGAAAATTGATTTTTTTTGGACTGTACCAAAAATGATTCAAAATGTCAATTGGATCGTGCCTCATGTTGAATAACCACTTTTTAAACCCTCACAGTGACCAAAATTGCCAATTTTACACAGTTTTGCTTACTCAAAAGCTTCAATTTTGACCCATTTCAGGCACAGAAATGACTTTAAACACACTTATTTTAGTTGACAAAGCCATAATTCACATCCAACAGTCATTTAGAGTCAAAAGATTAAATGTTAAAATTTCATCATTATAGACCATTTTGGGAACGTTCGACAGGTCCGGAGTCATCGTTTTTCGTCTGAAAATTGATTTTTTGGACTGTACCAAAAATGATTCAAAATGTCAATTGGATCGTGCCTCATGTTGAATAACCACTTTTTAAACCCTCAGAGTGACCAAAATTGCCATTTTTACAGAGTTTTGATTACTCAAAAGCTTACATTTTTACCCCTTTGAGGCACAGAAATGACTTTAAACACACTTATTTTAGTTGACAAAGTCATAATTCACATCCAACAGTCATTTACAGTCAAAAGATTAAATGTTAAAATTTTATCCATATTGACCATTTTGGGATCGTTCGACATGTCCGGAGTCATCGTTTTTCATCCGAAAATTGATTTTTTGGACTGTACCAAAAATGATTCAAAATGTCAATTGGATCGTGCCTCATGTTGAATAACCACTTTTTAAACCCTCACAGTGACCAAAATTGCCATTTTTACAGAGTTTTGATTACTCAAAAGCTTCACTTTTGACCCATTTCAGGCACAGAAATGACTTTAAACACACTTATTTTAGTTGACAAAGTCATAATTCACATCCAACAGTCCTTTACAGTCAAAAGATTAAATGTTAAAATTTCATCCATATTGACCATTTTGGGATCGTTCGACATGTCCGGAGTCATCGTTTTTCATCCGAAAATTGATATTTTGGACTGTACCAAAAATGATTCAAAATGTAAATTGGATCGTGCCTCATTTTGAATAACCACTTTTTAAACCCTCACAGTGACCAAAATTGCCAATTTTACAGAGTTTTGCTTACACAAAAGCTTCAATTTTGACCCGTTTCAGGCACAGAAATGACTTTAAACACACTTATTTTAGTTGACAAAGTCATTATTCACATCCAACAGTCATTTAGAGTCAAAAGATTAAATGTTAAAATTTCATCCATATTGACCATTTTGGGATCGTTCGACATGTCCGGAGTCATCGTTTTTCATCCGAAAATTGATTTTTTGGACTGTACCAAAAATGATTCAAAATGTCAATTGGATCGTGCCTCATGTTGAATAACCACTTTTTAAACCCTCACAGTGACCAAAATTGCCAATTTTACACAGTTTTGCTTAATCAAAAGCTTCAATTTTGACACATTTCAGGCACAGAAATGACTTTAAACACACTTATTTTAGTTGACAAAGCCATAATTCACATCCAACAGTCATTTAGAGTCAAAAGATTAAATGTTAAAATTTCATCATTATAGACCATTTTGGGAACGTTCGACAGGTCCGGAGTCATCGTTTTTCGTCTGAAAATTGATTTTTTGGACTGTTTCAAAAATGATTCAAAATGTCAATTGGATCGTGCCTCATGTTGAATAACCACTTTTTAAACCCTCACAGTGACCAAAATTGCCATTTTTAAAGAGTTTTGATTACTCAAAAGCTTCAATTTTGACCCATTTCAGGCACAGAAATGACTTTAAACACACTTATTTTAGTTGACAAAGTCATAATTCACATCCAACAGTCATTTACAGTCAAAAGATTAAATGTTAAAATTTCATCCATATTGACCATTTTGGGATCATTCGACATGTCCGGAGTCATCGTTTTTCATGCGAAAATTGATTTTTTGGACTGTACCAAAAATGATTCAAAATGTCAATTGGATCGTGCCTCATGTTGAATAACCACTTTTTAAACCCTCACAGTGACCAAAATTGCCAATTTTACAGAGTTTTGCTTACTCAAAAGCTTCAATTTTGACCCATTTCAGGCACAGAAATGACTTTAAACACACTTATTTTAGTTGACAAAGTCATAATTCACATCCAACAGTCATTTACAGTCAAAAGATTAAATGTTAAAATGTCATCCATATTGACCATTTTGGGATCGTTCGACATGTCCGGAGTCATCTTTTTTCATCCGAAAATTGATTTTTTGGACTGTACCAAAAATGATTCAAAATGTCAATTGGATCGTGCCTCATGTTGAATAACCACTTTTTAAACCCTCACAGTGACCAAAATTGCCATTTTTACAGAGTTTTGCTTACTCAAAAGCTTCAATTTTGACCCATTTCAGGCACAGAAATGACTTTAAACACACTTATTTTAGTTGACAAAGTCATAATTCACATCCAACAGTCATTTACAGTCAAAAGATTAAATGTTAAAATTTCATCCATATTGACCATTTTGGGATCGTTCGACATGTCCGGAGTCATCGTTTTTCATCCGAAAATTGATTTTTTGAACTGTACCAAAAATGATTCAAAATGTCAATTGGATCCTGCCTCATGTTGAATAACCACTTTTTAAACCCTCACAGTGACCAAAATTGCCAATTTTACACAGTTTTGCTTACTCAAAAGCTTCAATTTTGACCCATTTCAGGCACAGAAATGACTTTAAACACACTTATTTTAGTTGACAAAGCCATAATTCACATCCAACAGTCATTTAGAGTCAAAAGATTAAATGTTAAAATTTCATCATTATAGACCATTTTGGGAACGTTCGACAGGTCCGGAGTCATCGTTTTTCGTCTGAAAATTGATTTTTTGGACTGTACCAAAAATGATTCAAAATGTCAATTGGATCGTGGCTCATGTTGAATAACCACTTTTTAAACCCTCAGAGTGACCAAAATTGCCATTTTTACAGAGTTTTGATTACTCAAAAGCTTAAATTTTTACCCCTTTGAGGCACAGAAATGACTTTAAACACACTTATTTTAGTTGACAAAGTCATAATTCACATCCAACAGTCCTTTACAGTCAAAAGATTAAATGTTAAAATTTCATCCATATTGACCATGTTGGGATCGTTCGACATGTCCGGAGTCATCGTTTTTCATCCGAAAATTGATATTTTGGACTGTACCAAAAATGATTCAAAATGTAAATTGGATCGTGCCTCATTTTGAATAACCACTTTTTAAACCCTCACAGTGACCAAAATTGCCAATTTTACAGAGTTTTGCTTACACAAAAGCTTCAATTTTGACCCGTTTCAGGCACAGAAATGACTTTAAACACACTTATTTTAGTTGACAAAGTCATTATTCACATCCAACAGTCATTTAGAGTCAAAAGATTAAATGTTAAAATTTCATCCATATTGACCATTTTGGGATCGTTCGACATGTCCGGAGTCATCGTTTTTCATCCGAAAATTGATTTTTTGGACTGTACCAAAAATGATTCAAAATGTCAATTGGATCGTGCCTCATGTTGAATAACCACTTTTTAAACCCTCACAGTGACCAAAATTGCCAATTTTACACAGTTTTGCTTAATCAAAAGCTTCAATTTTGACACATTTCAGGCACAGAAATGACTTTAAACACACTTATTTTAGTTGACAAAGCCATAATTCACATCCAACAGTCATTTAGAGTCAAAAGATTAAATGTTAAAATTTCATCATTATAGACCATTTTGGGAACGTTCGACAGGTCCGGAGTCATCGTTTTTCGTCTGAAAATTGATTTTTTGGACTGTTTCAAAAATGATTCAAAATGTCAATTGGATCGTGCCTCATGTTGAATAACCACTTTTTAAACCCTCACAGTGACCAAAATTGCCATTTTTAAAGAGTTTTGATTACTCAAAAGCTTCAATTTTGACCCATTTCAGGCACAGAAATGACTTTAAACACACTTATTTTAGTTGACAAAGTCATAATTCACATCCAACAGTCATTTACAGTCAAAAGATTAAATGTTAAAATTTCATCCATATTGACCATTTTGGGATCATTCGACATGTCCGGAGTCATCGTTTTTCATGCGAAAATTGATTTTTTGGACTGTACCAAAAATGATTCAAAATGTCAATTGGATCGTGCCTCATGTTGAATAACCACTTTTTAAACCCTCACAGTGACCAAAATTGCCAATTTTACAGAGTTTTGCTTACTCAAAAGCTTCAATTTTGACCCATTTCAGGCACAGAAATGACTTTAAACACACTTATTTTAGTTGACAAAGTCATAATTCACATCCAACAGTCATTTACAGTCAAAAGATTAAATGTTAAAATGTCATCCATATTGACCATTTTGGGATCGTTCGACATGTCCGGAGTCATCTTTTTTCATCCGAAAATTGATTTTTTGGACTGTACCAAAAATGATTCAAAATGTCAATTGGATCGTGCCTCATGTTGAATAACCACTTTTTAAACCCTCACAGTGACCAAAATTGCCATTTTTACAGAGTTTTGCTTACTCAAAAGCTTCAATTTTGACCCATTTCAGGCACAGAAATGACTTTAAACACACTTATTTTAGTTAACAAAGTCATAATTCACATCCAACAGTCATTTACAGTCAAAAGATTAAATGTTAAAATTTCATCCATATTGACCATTTTGGGATCGTTCGACATGTCCGGAGTCATCGTTTTTCATCCGAAAATTGATTTTTTGAACTGTACCAAAAATGATTCAAAATGTCAATTGGATCCTGCCTCATGTTGAATAACCACTTTTTAAACCCTCACAGTGACCAAAATTGCCAATTTTACACAGTTTTGCTTACTCAAAAGCTTCAATTTTGACCCATTTCAGGCACAGAAATGACTTTAAACACACTTATTTTAGTTGACAAAGCCATAATTCACATCCAACAGTCATTTAGAGTCAAAAGATTAAATGTTAAAATTTCATCATTATAGACCATTTTGGGAACGTTCGACAGGTCCGGAGTCATCGTTTTTCGTCTGAAAATTGATTTTTTGGACTGTACCAAAAATGATTCAAAATGTCAATTGGATCGTGGCTCATGTTGAATAACCACTTTTTAAACCCTCAGAGTGACCAAAATTGCCATTTTTACAGAGTTTTGATTACTCAAAAGCTTAAATTTTTACCCCTTTGAGGCACAGAAATGACTTTAAACACACTTATTTTAGTTGACAAAGTCATAATTCACATCCAACAGTCATTTACAGTCAAAAGATTAAATGTTAAAATTTTATCCATATTGACCATTTTGGGATCGTTCGACATGTCCGGAGTCATCGTTTTTCATCCGAAAATTGATTTTTTGGACTGTACCAAAAATGATTCAAAATGTCAATTGGATCGTGCCTCATGTTGAATAACCACTTTTTAAACCCTCACAGTGACCAAAATTGCCATTTTTACAGAGTTTTGATTACTCAAAAGCTTCACTTTTGACCCATTTCAGGCACAGAAATGACTTTAAACACACTTATTTTAGTTGACAAAGTCATAATTCACATCCAACAGTCATTTACAGTCAAAAGATTAAATGTTAAAATTTCATCCATATTGACCATTTTGGGATCGTTCGACATGTCCGGAGTCATCGTTTTTCATCCGAAAATTGATTTTTTGGACTGTACCAAAAATGATTCAAAATGTCAATTGGATCATGCCTCATGTTGAATAACCACTTTTTAAACCCTCACAGTGACCAAAATTGCCATTTTTACAGAGTTTTGATTACTCAAAAGCTTCAATTTTTACGCCTTTGAGGCACAGAAATGACTTTAAACACACTTATTTTAGTTGACAAAGTCATAATTCACATCCAACAGTCATTTACTGTCAAAAGATTAAATGTTAAAATTTCATCCATATTGACCATTTTGGGATCGTTCGACATGTCCGGAGTCATCGTTTTTCATCCGAAAATTGATTTTTTGAACTGTACCAAAAATGATTCAAAATGTCAATTGGATCGTGCCTCATGTTGAATAACCACTTTTTAAACCCTCACAGTGACCAAAATTGCCAATTTTACACAGTTTTGCTTACTCAAAAGCTTCAATTTTGACCCATTTCAGGCACAGAAATGACTTTAAACACACTTATTTTAGTTGACAAAGCCATAATTCACATCCAACAGTCATTTAGAGTCAAAAGATTAAATGTTAAAATTTCATCATTATAGACCATTTTGGGAACGTTCGACAGGTCCGGAGTCATCGTTTTTCGTCTGAAAATTGATTTTTTTTGGACTGTACCAAAAATGATTCAAAATGTCAATTGGATCGTGCCTCATGTTGAATAACCACTTTTTAAACCCTCAGAGTGACCAAAATTGCCATTTTTACAGAGTTTTGATTACTCAAAAGCTTCAATTTTTACCCCTTTGAGGCACAGAAATGACTTTAAACACACTTATTTTAGTTGACAAAGTCATAATTCACATCCAACAGTCATTTACAGTCAAAAGATTAAATGTTAAAATTTCATCCATATTGACCATTTTGGGATCGTTCGACATGTCCGGAGTCATCGTTTTTCATCCGAAAATTGGTTTTTTGGACTGTACCAAAAATGATTCAAAATGTCAATTGGATCGTGCCTCATGTTGAATAACCACTTTTTAAACCCTCACAGTGACCAAAATTGCCATTTTTACAGAGTTTTGCTTACTCAAAAGCTTCAATTTTGACCCATTTCAGGCACAGAAATGACTTTAAACACACTTATTTTAGTTGACAAAGTCATAATTCACATCCAACAGTCATTTACAGTCAAAAGATTAAATGTTAAAATTTCATCCATATTGACCATTTTGGGATCGTTCGACATGTCCGGAGTCATCGTTTTTCATCCGAAAATTGATTTTTTGAACTGTACCAAAAATGATTCAAAATGTCAATTGGATCCTGCCTCATGTTGAATAACCACTTTTTAAACCCTCACAGTGACCAAAATTGCCAATTTTACACAGTTTTGCTTACTCAAAAGCTTCAATTTTGACCCATTTCAGGCACAGAAATGACTTTAAACACACTTATTTTAGTTGACAAAGCCATAATTCACATCCAACAGTCATTTAGAGTCAAAAGATTAAATGTTAAAATTTCATCATTATAGACCATTTTGGGAACGTTCGACAGGTCCGGAGTCATCGTTTTTCGTCTGAAAATTGATTTTTTGGACTGTACCAAAAATGATTCAAAATGTCAATTGGATCGTGGCTCATGTTGAATAACCACTTTTTAAACCCTCAGAGTGACCAAAATTGCCATTTTTACAGAGTTTTGATTACTCAAAAGCTTAAATTTTTACCCCTTTGAGGCACAGAAATGACTTTAAACACACTTATTTTAGTTGACAAAGTCATAATTCACATCCAACAGTCATTTACAGTCAAAAGATTAAATGTTAAAATTTTATCCATATTGACCATTTTGGGATCGTTCGACATGTCCGGAGTCATCGTTTTTCATCCGAAAATTGATTTTTTGGACTGTACCAAAAATGATTCAAAATGTCAATTGGATCGTGCCTCATGTTGAATAACCACTTTTTAAACCCTCACAGTGACCAAAATTGCCATTTTTACAGAGTTTTGATTACTCAAAAGCTTCACTTTTGACCCATTTCAGGCACAGAAATGACTTTAAACACACTTATTTTAGTTGACAAAGTCATAATTCACATCCAACAGTCATTTACAGTCAAAAGATTAAATGTTAAAATTTCATCCATATTGACCATTTTGGGATCGTTCGACATGTCCGGAGTCATCGTTTTTCATCCGAAAATTGATTTTTTGGACTGTACCAAAAATGATTCAAAATGTCAATTGGATCATGCCTCATGTTGAATAACCACTTTTTAAACCCTCACAGTGACCAAAATTGCCATTTTTACAGAGTTTTGATTACTCAAAAGCTTCAATTTTTACGCCTTTGAGGCACAGAAATGACTTTAAACACACTTATTTTAGTTGACAAAGTCATAATTCACATCCAACAGTCATTTACTGTCAAAAGATTAAATGTTAAAATTTCATCCATATTGACCATTTTGGGATCGTTCGACATGTCCGGAGTCATCGTTTTTCATCCGAAAATTGATTTTTTGAACTGTACCAAAAATGATTCAAAATGTCAATTGGATCGTGCCTCATGTTGAATAACCACTTTTTAAACCCTCACAGTGACCAAAATTGCCAATTTTACACAGTTTTGCTTACTCAAAAGCTTCAATTTTGACCCATTTCAGGCACAGAAATGACTTTAAACACACTTATTTTAGTTGACAAAGCCATAATTCACATCCAACAGTCATTTAGAGTCAAAAGATTAAATGTTAAAATTTCATCATTATAGACCATTTTGGGAACGTTCGACAGGTCCGGAGTCATCGTTTTTCGTCTGAAAATTGATTTTTTTTGGACTGTACCAAAAATGATTCAAAATGTCAATTGGATCGTGCCTCATGTTGAATAACCACTTTTTAAACCCTCAGAGTGACCAAAATTGCCATTTTTACAGAGTTTTGATTACTCAAAAGCTTCAATTTTTACCCCTTTGAGGCACAGAAATGACTTTAAACACACTTATTTTAGTTGACAAAGTCATAATTCACATCCAACAGTCATTTACAGTCAAAAGATTAAATGTTAAAATTTTATCCATATTGACCATTTTGGGATCGTTCGACATGTCCGGAGTCATCGTTTTTCATCCGAAAATTGATTTTTTGGACTGTACCAAAAATGATTCAAAATGTCAATTGGATCGTGCCTCATGTTGAATAACCACTTTTTAAACCCTCACAGTGACCAAAATTGCCATTTTTACAGAGTTTTGATTACTCAAAAGCTTCACTTTTGACCCATTTCAGGCACAGAAATGACTTTAAACACACTTATTTTAGTTGACAAAGTCATAATTCACATCCAACAGTCATTTACAGTCAAAAGATTAAATGTTAAAATTTCATCCATATTGACCATTTTGGGATCGTTCGACATGTCCGGAGTCATCGTTTTTCATCCGAAAATTGATTTTTTGGACTGTACCAAAAATGATTCAAAATGTCAATTGGATCATGCCTCATGTTGAATAACCACTTTTTAAACCCTCACAGTGACCAAAATTGCCATTTTTACAGAGTTTTGATTACTCAAAAGCTTCAATTTTTACGCCTTTGAGGCACAGAAATGACTTTAAACACACTTATTTTAGTTGACAAAGTCATAATTCACATCCAACAGTCATTTACTGTCAAAAGATTAAATGTTAAAATTTCATCCATATTGACCATTTTGGGATCGTTCGACATGTCCGGAGTCATCGTTTTTCATCCGAAAATTGATTTTTTGAACTGTACCAAAAATGATTCAAAATGTCAATTGGATCGTGCCTCATGTTGAATAACCACTTTTTAAACCCTCACAGTGACCAAAATTGCCAATTTTACACAGTTTTGCTTACTCAAAAGCTTCAATTTTGACCCATTTCAGGCACAGAAATGACTTTAAACACACTTATTTTAGTTGACAAAGCCATAATTCACATCCAACAGTCATTTAGAGTCAAAAGATTAAATGTTAAAATTTCATCATTATAGACCATTTTGGGAACGTTCGACAGGTCCGGAGTCATCGTTTTTCGTCTGAAAATTGATTTTTTTTGGACTGTACCAAAAATGATTCAAAATGTCAATTGGATCGTGCCTCATGTTGAATAACCACTTTTTAAACCCTCAGAGTGACCAAAATTGCCATTTTTACAGAGTTTTGATTACTCAAAAGCTTCAATTTTTACCCCTTTGAGGCACAGAAATGACTTTAAACACACTTATTTTAGTTGACAAAGTCATAATTCACATCCAACAGTCATTTACAGTCAAAAGATTAAATGTTAAAATTTCATCCATATTGACCATTTTGGGATCGTTCGACATGTCCGGAGTCATCGTTTTTCATCCGAAAATTGGTTTTTTGGACTGTACCAAAAATGATTCAAAATGTCAATTGGATCGTGCCTCATGTTGAATAACCACTTTTTAAACCCTCACAGTGACCAAAATTGCCATTTTTACAGAGTTTTGATTACTCAAAAGCTTCACTTTTGACCCATTTCAGGCACAGAAATGACTTTAAACACACTTATTTTAGTTGACAAAGTCATAATTCACATCCAACAGTCATTTACAGTCAAAAGATTAAATGTTAAAATTTCATCCATATTGACCATTTTGGGATCGTTCGACATGTCCGGAGTCATCGTTTTTCATCCGAAAATTGATTTTTTGGACTGTACCAAAAATGATTCAAAATGTAAATTGGATCGTGCCTCATGTTGAATAACCACTTTTTAAACCCTCACAGTGACCAAAATTGCCAATTTTACACAGTTTTGCTTACTCAAAAGCTTCAATTTTGACCCATTTCAGGCACAGAAATGACTTTAAACACACTTATTTTAGTTGACAAAGTCATAATTCACATCCAACAGTCATTTACTGTCAAAAGATTAAATGTTAAAATTTCATCCATATTGACCATTTTGGGATCGTTCGACATGTCCGGAGTCATCGTTTTTCATCCGAAAATTGATTTTTTGAACTGTACCAAAAATGATTCAAAATGTCAATTGGATCGTGCCTCATGTTGAATAACCACTTTTTAAACCCTCACAGTGACCAAAATTGCCATTTTTACAGAGTTTTGATTACTCAAAAGCTTCACTTTTGACCCATTTCAGGCACAGAAATGACTTTAAACACACTTATTTTAGTTGACAAAGTCATAATTCACATCCAACAGTCATTTACAGTCAAAAGATTAAATGTTAAAATTTCATCCATATTGACCATTTTGGGATCGTTCGACATGTCCGGAGTCATCGTTTTTCATCCGAAAATTGATTTTTTGGACTGTACCAAAAATGATTCAAAATGTCAATTGGATCGTGCCTCATGTTGAATAACCACTTTTTAAACCCTCACAGTGACCAAAATTGCCATTTTTACAGAGTTTTGATTACTCAAAAGCTTCACTTTTGACCCATTTCAGGCACAGAAATGACTTTAAACACACTTATTTTAGTTGACAAAGTCATAATTCACATCCAACAGTCATTTACAGTCAAAAGATTAAATGTTAAAATTTCATCCATATTGACCATTTTGGGATCGTTCGACATGTCCGGAGTCATCGTTTTTCATCCGAAAATTGATTTTTTGGACTGTACCAAAAATGATTCAAAATGTCAATTGGATCATGCCTCATGTTGAATAACCACTTTTTAAACCCTCAGAGTGACCAAAATTGCCATTTTTACAGAGTTTTGATTACTCAAAAGCTTCAATTTTTACCCCTTTGAGGCACAGAAATGACTTTAAACACACTTATTTTAGTTGACAAAGTCATAATTCACATCCAACAGTCATTTACAGTCAAAAGATTAAATGTTAAAATTTTATCCATATTGACCATTTTGGGATCGTTCGACATGTCCGGAGTCATCGTTTTTCATCCGAAAATTGATTTTTTGGACTGTACCAAAAATGATTCAAAATGTCAATTGGATCGTGCCTCATGTTGAATAACCACTTTTTAAACCCTCACAGTGACCAAAATTGCCATTTTTACAGAGTTTTGATTACTCAAAAGCTTCACTTTTGACCCATTTCAGGCACAGAAATGACTTTAAACACACTTATTTTAGTTGACAAAGTCATAATTCACATCCAACAGTCATTTACAGTCAAAAGATTAAATGTTAAAATTTCATCCATATTGACCATTTTGGGATCGTTCGACATGTCCGGAGTCATCGTTTTTCATCCGAAAATTGATTTTTTGGACTGTACCAAAAATGATTCAAAATGTCAATTGGATCATGCCTCATGTTGAATAACCACTTTTTAAACCCTCACAGTGACCAAAATTGCCATTTTTACAGAGTTTTGATTACTCAAAAGCTTCAATTTTTACGCCTTTGAGGCACAGAAATGACTTTAAACACACTTATTTTAGTTGACAAAGTCATAATTCACATCCAACAGTCATTTACTGTCAAAAGATTAAATGTTAAAATTTCATCCATATTGACCATTTTGGGATCGTTCGACATGTCCGGAGTCATCGTTTTTCATCCGAAAATTGATTTTTTGAACTGTACCAAAAATGATTCAAAATGTCAATTGGATCGTGCCTCATGTTGAATAACCACTTTTTAAACCCTCACAGTGACCAAAATTGCCAATTTTACACAGTTTTGCTTACTCAAAAGCTTCAATTTTGACCCATTTCAGGCACAGAAATGACTTTAAACACACTTATTTTAGTTGACAAAGCCATAATTCACATCCAACAGTCATTTAGAGTCAAAAGATTAAATGTTAAAATTTCATCATTATAGACCATTTTGGGAACGTTCGACAGGTCCGGAGTCATCGTTTTTCGTCTGAAAATTGATTTTTTTTGGACTGTACCAAAAATGATTCAAAATGTCAATTGGATCGTGCCTCATGTTGAATAACCACTTTTTAAACCCTCAGAGTGACCAAAATTGCCATTTTTACAGAGTTTTGATTACTCAAAAGCTTCAATTTTTACCCCTTTGAGGCACAGAAATGACTTTAAACACACTTATTTTAGTTGACAAAGTCATAATTCACATCCAACAGTCATTTACAGTCAAAAGATTAAATGTTAAAATTTCATCCATATTGACCATTTTGGGATCGTTCGACATGTCCGGAGTCATCGTTTTTCATCCGAAAATTGGTTTTTTGGACTGTACCAAAAATGATTCAAAATGTCAATTGGATCGTGCCTCATGTTGAATAACCACTTTTTAAACCCTCACAGTGACCAAAATTGCCATTTTTACAGAGTTTTGATTACTCAAAAGCTTCACTTTTGACCCATTTCAGGCACAGAAATGACTTTAAACACACTTATTTTAGTTGACAAAGTCATAATTCACATCCAACAGTCATTTACAGTCAAAAGATTAAATGTTAAAATTTCATCCATATTGACCATTTTGGGATCGTTCGACATGTCCGGAGTCATCGTTTTTCATCCGAAAATTGATTTTTTGGACTGTACCAAAAATGATTCAAAATGTAAATTGGATCGTGCCTCATGTTGAATAACCACTTTTTAAACCCTCACAGTGACCAAAATTGCCAATTTTACACAGTTTTGCTTACTCAAAAGCTTCAATTTTGACCCATTTCAGGCACAGAAATGACTTTAAACACACTTATTTTAGTTGACAAAGTCATAATTCACATCCAACAGTCATTTACTGTCAAAAGATTAAATGTTAAAATTTCATCCATATTGACCATTTTGGGATCGTTCGACATGTCCGGAGTCATCGTTTTTCATCCGAAAATTGATTTTTTGAACTGTACCAAAAATGATTCAAAATGTCAATTGGATCGTGCCTCATGTTGAATAACCACTTTTTAAACCCTCACAGTGACCAAAATTGCCATTTTTACAGAGTTTTGATTACTCAAAAGCTTCACTTTTGACCCATTTCAGGCACAGAAATGACTTTAAACACACTTATTTTAGTTGACAAAGTCATAATTCACATCCAACAGTCATTTACAGTCAAAAGATTAAATGTTAAAATTTCATCCATATTGACCATTTTGGGATCGTTCGACATGTCCGGAGTCATCGTTTTTCATCCGAAAATTGATTTTTTGGACTGTACCAAAAATGATTCAAAATGTCAATTGGATCGTGCCTCATGTTGAATAACCACTTTTTAAACCCTCAGAGTGACCAAAATTGCCATTTTTACAGAGTTTTGATTACTCAAAAGCTTCAATTTTTACCCCTTTGAGGCACAGAAATGACTTTAAACACACTTATTTTAGTTGACACAGTCATAATTCACATCCAACAGTCATTTACAGTCAAAAGATTAAATGTTAAAATTTCATCCATATTGACCATTTTGGGATCGTTCGACATGTCCGGAGTCATCCTTTTTCATCCGAAAATTGATTTTTTGGACTGTACCAAAAATGATTCAAAATGTCAATTGGATCGTCCCTCATGTTGAATAACCACTTTTTAAACCCTCACAGTGACCAAAATTGCCATTTTTACAGAGTTTTGATTACTCAAAAGCTTCACTTTTGACCCATTTCAGGCACAGAAATGACTTTAAACACACTTATTTTAGTTGACAAAGTCATAATTCACATCCAACAGTCCTTTACAGTCAAAAGATTAAATGTTAAAATTTCATCCATATTGACCATTTTGGGATCGTTCGACATGTCCGGAGTCATCGTTTTTCATCCGAAAATTGATATTTTGGACTGTACCAAAAATGATTCAAAATGTAAATTGGATCGTGCCTCATTTTGAATAACCACTTTTTAAACCCTCACAGTGACCAAAATTGCCAATTTTACAGAGTTTTGCTTACACAAAAGCTTCAATTTTGACCCGTTTCAGGCACAGAAATGACTTTAAACACACTTATTTTAGTTGACAAAGTCATTATTCACATCCAACAGTCATTTAGAGTCAAAAGATTAAATGTTAAAATTTCATCCATATTGACCATTTTGGGATCGTTCGACATGTCCGGAGTCATCGTTTTTCATCCGAAAATTGATTTTTTGGACTGTACCAAAAATGATTCAAAATGTCAATTGGATCGTGCCTCATGTTGAATAACCACTTTTTAAACCCTCACAGTGACCAAAATTGCCAATTTTACCCAGTTTTGCTTACTCAAAAGCTTCAATTTTGACCCATTTCAGGCACAGAAATGACTTTAAACACACTTATTTTAGTTGACAAAGCCATAATTCACATCCAACAGTCATTTAGAGTCAAAAGATTAAATGTTAAAATTTCATCATTATAGACCATTTTGGGAACGTTCGACAGGTCCGGAGTCATCGTTTTTCGTCTGAAAATTGATTTTTTGGACTGTACCAAAAATGATTCAAAATGTCAATTGGATCGTGCCTCATGTTGAATAACCACTTTTTAAACCCTCACAGTGACCAAAATTGCCATTTTTACAGAGTTTTGATTACTCAAAAGCTTCAATTTTGACCCATTTCAGGCACAGAAATGACTTTAAACACACTTATTTTAGTTGACAAAGTCATAATTCACATCCAACAGTCATTTACAGTCAAAAGATTAAATGTTAAAATTTCATCCATATTGACCATTTTGGGATCGTTCGACATGTCCGGAGTCATCGTTTTTCATCCGAAAATTGATTTTTTGGACTGTACCAAAAATGATTCAAAATGTCAATTGGATCGTGCCTCATGTTGCATAACCACTTTTTAAACCCTCACAGTGACCGAAATTGCCATTTTTACAGAGTTTTGCTTACTCAAAAGCTTCAATTTTGACCCATTTCAGGCACAGAAATGACTTTAAACACACTTATTTTAGTTGACAAAGTCATAATTCACATCCAACAGTCATTTACAGTCAAAAGATTAAATGTTAAAATTTCATCCATATTGACCATTTTGGGATCGTTCGACATGTCCGGAGTCATCGTTTTTCATCCGAAAATTGATTTTTTGGACTGTACCAAAAATGATTCAAAATGTCAATTGGATCGTGCCTCATGTTGAATAACCACTTTTTAAACCCTCACAGTGACCAAAATTGCCATTTTTACAGAGTTTTGCTTACTCAAAAGCTTCAATTTTGACCCATTTCAGGCACAGAAATGACTTTAAACACACTTATTTTAGTTGACAAAGTCATAATTCACATCCAACAGTCATTTACAGTCAAAAGATTAAATGTTAAAATTTCATCCATATTGACCATTTTGGGATCGTTCGACATGTCCGGAGTCATCGTTTTTCATCCGAAAATTGATTTTTTGAACTGTACCAAAAATGATTCAAAATGTCAATTGGATCCTGCCTCATGTTGAATAACCACTTTTTAAACCCTCACAGTGACCAAAATTGCCAATTTTACACAGTTTTGCTTACTCAAAAGCTTCCATTTTGACCCATTTCAGGCACAGAAATGACTTTAAACACACTTATTTTAGTTGACAAAGCCATAATTCACATCCAACAGTCATTTAGAGTCAAAAGATTAAATGTTAAAATGTCCTCATTATAGACCATTTTGGGAACGTTCGACAGGTCCGGAGTCATCGTTTTTCGTCTGAAAATTGATTTTTTGGACTGTACCAAAAATGATTCAAAATGTCAATTGGATCGTGCCTCATGTTGAATAACCACTTTTTAAACCCTCAGAGTGACCAAAATTGTCATTTTTACAGAGTTTTGATTACTCAAAAGCTTAAATTTTTACCCCTTTGAGGCACAGAAATGACTTTAAACACACTTATTTTAGTTGACAAAGTCATAATTCACATCCAACAGTCATTTACAGTCAAAAGATTAAATGTTAAAATTTCATCCATATTGACCATTTTGGGATCGTTCGACATGTCCGGAGTCATCGTTTTTCATCCGAAAATTGATTTTTTGGACTGTACCAAAAATGATTCAAAATGTCAATTGGATCGTGCCTCATGTTGAATAACCACTTTTTAAACCCTCACAGTGACCAAAATTGCCATTTTTACAGAGTTTTGATTACTCAAAAGCTTCACTTTTGACCCATTTCAGGCACAGAAATGACTTTAAACACACTTATTTTAGTTGACAAAGTCATAATTCACATCCAACAGTCATTTACAGTCAAAAGATTAAATGTTAAAATTTCATCCATATTGACCATTTTGGGATCGTTCGACATGTCCGGAGTCATCGTTTTTCATCCGAAAATTGATTTTTTGGACTGTACCAAAAATGATTCAAAATGTCAATTGGATCATGCCTCATGTTGAATAACCACTTTTTAAACCCTCACAGTGACCAAAATTGCCATTTTTACAGAGTTTTGATTACTCAAAAGCTTCAATTTTTACCCCTTTGAGGCACAGAAATGACTTTAAACACACTTATTTTAGTTGACAAAGTCATAATTCACATCCAACAGTCATTTACTGTCAAAAGATTAAATGTTAAAATTTCATCCATATTGACCATTTTGGGATCGTTCGACATGTCCGGAGTCATCGTTTTTCATCCGAAAATTGATTTTTTGAACTGTACCAAAAATGATTCAAAATGTCAATTGGATCGTGCCTCATGTTGAATAACCACTTTTTAAACCCTCACAGTGACCAAAATTGCCAATTTTACACAGTTTTGCTTACTCAAAAGCTTCAATTTTGACCCATTTCAGGCACAGAAATGACTTTAAACACACTTATTTTAGTTGACAAAGTCATAATTCACATCCAACAGTCATTTACTGTCAAAAGATTAAATGTTAAAATTTCATCCATATTGACCATTTTGGGATCGTTCGACATGTCCGGAGTCATCGTTTTTCATCCGAAAATTGATTTTTTGGACTGTACCAAAAATGATTCAAAATGTCAATTGGATCATGCCTCATGTTGAATAACCACTTTTTAAACCCTCACAGTGACCAAAATTGCCATTTTTACAGAGTTTTGATTACTCAAAAGCTTCAATTTTTACCCCTTTGAGGCACAGAAACGACTTTAAACACACTTATTTTAGTTGACAAAGTCATAATTCACATCCAACAGTCATTTACTGTCAAAAGATTAAATGTTAAAATTTCATCCATATTGACCATTTTGGGATCGTTCGACATGTCCGGAGTCATCGTTTTTCATCCGAAAATTGATTTTTTGAACTGTACCAAAAATGATTCAAAATGTCAATTGGATCGTGCCTCATGTTGAATAACCACTTTTTAAACCCTCACAATGACCAAAATTGCCAATTTTACACAGTTTTGCTTACTCAAAAGCTTCAATTTTGACCCATTTCAGGCACAGAAATGACTTTAAACACACTTATTTTAGTTGACAAAGTCATAATTCACATCCAACAGTCATTTACTGTCAAAAGATTAAATGTTAAAATTTCATCCATATTGACCATTTTGGGATCGTTCGACATGTCCGGAGTCATCGTTTTTCATCCGAAAATTGATTTTTTGAACTGTACCAAAAATGATTCAAAATGTCAATTGGATCGTGCCTCATGTTGAATAACCACTTTTTAAACCCTCACAGTGACCAAAATTGCCATTTTTACAGAGTTTTGATTACTCAAAAGCTTCACTTTTGACCCATTTCAGGCACAGAAATGACTTTAAACACACTTATTTTAGTTGACAAAGTCATAATTCACATCCAACAGTCATTTACAGTCAAAAGATTAAATGTTAAAATTTCATCCATATTGACCATTTTGGGATCGTTCGACATGTCCGGAGTCATCGTTTTTCATCCGAAAATTGATTTTTTGGACTGTACCAAAAATGATTCAAAATGTCAATTGGATCGTGCCTCATGTTGAATAACCACTTTTTAAACCCTCAGAGTGACCAAAATTGCCATTTTTACAGTTTTGATTACTCAAAAGCTTCAATTTTTACCCCTTTGAGGCACAGAAATGACTTTAAACACACTTATTTTAGTTGACACAGTCATAATTCACATCCAACAGTCATTTACAGTCAAAAGATTAAATGTTAAAATTTCATCCATATTGACCATTTTGGGATCGTTCGACATGTCCGGAGTCATCCTTTTTCATCCGAAAATTGATTTTTTGGACTGTACCAAAAATGATTCAAAATGTCAATTGGATCGTCCCTCATGTTGAATAACCACTTTTTAAACCCTCACAGTGACCAAAATTGCCATTTTTACAGAGTTTTGATTACTCAAAAGCTTCACTTTTGACCCATTTCAGGCACAGAAATGACTTTAAACACACTTATTTTAGTTGACAAAGTCATAATTCACATCCAACAGTCCTTTACAGTCAAAAGATTAAATGTTAAAATTTCATCCATATTGACCATTTTGGGATCGTTCGACATGTCCGGAGTCATCGTTTTTCATCCGAAAATTGATATTTTGGACTGTACCAAAAATGATTCAAAATGTAAATTGGATCGTGCCTCATTTTGAATAACCACTTTTTAAACCCTCACAGTGACCAAAATTGCCAATTTTACAGAGTTTTGCTTACACAAAAGCTTCAATTTTGACCCGTTTCAGGCACAGAAATGACTTTAAACACACTTATTTTAGTTGACAAAGTCATTATTCACATCCAACAGTCATTTAGAGTCAAAAGATTAAATGTTAAAATTTCATCCATATTGACCATTTTGGGATCGTTCGACATGTCCGGAGTCATCGTTTTTCATCCGAAAATTGATTTTTTGGACTGTACCAAAAATGATTCAAAATGTCAATTGGATCGTGCCTCATGTTGAATAACCACTTTTTAAACCCTCACAGTGACCAAAATTGCCAATTTTACACAGTTTTGCTTACTCAAAAGCTTCAATTTTGACCCATTTCAGGCACAGAAATGACTTTAAACACACTTATTTTAGTTGACAAAGCCATAATTCACATCCAACAGTCATTTAGAGTCAAAAGATTAAATGTTAAAATTTCATCATTATAGACCATTTTGGGAACGTTCGACAGGTCCGGAGTCATCGTTTTTCGTCTGAAAATTAATTTTTTGGACTGTTTCAAAAATGATTCAAAATGTCAATTGGATCGTGCCTCATGTTGAATAACCACTTTTTAAACCCTCACAGTGACCAAAATTGCCATTTTTACAGAGTTTTGATTACTCAAAAGCTTCAATTTTGACCCATTTCAGGCACAGAAATGACTTTAAACACACTTATTTTAGTTGACAAAGTCATAATTCACATCCAACAGTCATTTACAGTCAAAAGATTAAATGTTAAAATTTCATCCATATTGACCATTTTGGGATCGTTCGACATGTCCGGAGTCATCGTTTTTCATGCGAAAATTGATTTTTTGGACTGTACCAAAAATGATTCAAAATGTCAATTGGATCGTGCCTCATGTTGAATAACCACTTTTTAAACCCTCACAGTGACCAAAATTGCCAATTTTACAGAGTTTTGCTTACTCAAAAGCTTCAATTTTGACCCATTTCAGGCACAGAAATGACTTTAAACACACTTATTTTAGTTGACAAAGTCATAATTCACATCCAACAGTCATTTACAGTCAAAAGATTAAATGTTAAAATGTCATCCATATTGACCATTTTGGGATCGTTCGACATGTCCGGAGTCATCTTTTTTCATCCGAAAATTGATTTTTTGGACTGTACCAAAAATGATTCAAAATGTCAATTGGATCGTGCCTCATGTTGAATAACCACTTTTTAAACCCTCACAGTGACCAAAATTGCCATTTTTACAGAGTTTTGCTTACTCAAAAGCTTCAATTTTGACCCATTTCAGGCACAGAAATGACTTTAAACACACTTATTTTAGTTGACAAAGTCATAATTCACATCCAACAGTCATTTACAGTCAAAAGATTAAATGTTAAAATTTCATCCATATTGACCATTTTGGGATCGTTCGACATGTCCGGAGTCATCGTTTTTCATCCGAAAATTGATTTTTTGAACTGTACCAAAAATGATTCAAAATGTCAATTGGATCCTGCCTCATGTTGAATAACCACTTTTTAAACCCTCACAGTGACCAAAATTGCCAATTTTACACAGTTTTGCTTACTCAAAAGCTTCAATTTTGACCCATTTCAGGCACAGAAATGACTTTAAACACACTTATTTTAGTTGACAAAGCCATAATTCACATCCAACAGTCATTTAGAGTCAAAAGATTAAATGTTAAAATTTCATCATTATAGACCATTTTGGGAACGTTCGACAGGTCCGGAGTCATCGTTTTTCGTCTGAAAATTGATTTTTTGGACTGTACCAAAAATGATTCAAAATGTCAATTGGATCGTGCCTCATGTTGAATAACCACTTTTTAAACCCTCAGAGTGACCAAAATTGCCATTTTTACAGAGTTTTGATTACTCAAAAGCTTAAATTTTTACCCCTTTGAGGCACAGAAATGACTTTAAACACACTTATTTTAGTTGACAAAGTCATAATTCACATCCAACAGTCATTTACAGTCAAAAGATTAAATGTTAAAATTTTATCCATATTGACCATTTTGGGATCGTTCGACATGTCCGGAGTCATCGTTTTTCATCCGAAAATTGATTTTTTGGACTGTACCAAAAATGATTCAAAATGTCAATTGGATCGTGCCTCATGTTGAATAACCACTTTTTAAACCCTCACAGTGACCAAAATTGCCATTTTTACAGAGTTTTGATTACTCAAAAGCTTCACTTTTGACCCATTTCAGGCACAGAAATGACTTTAAACACACTTATTTTAGTTGACAAAGTCATAATTCACATCCAACAGTCATTTACAGTCAAAAGATTAAATGTTAAAATTTCATCCATATTGACCATTTTGGGATCGTTCGACATGTCCGGAGTCATCGTTTTTCATCCGAAAATTGATTTTTTGGACTGTACCAAAAATGATTCAAAATGTCAATTGGATCATGCCTCATGTTGAATAACCACTTTTTAAACCCTCACAGTGACCAAAATTGCCATTTTTACAGAGTTTTGATTACTCAAAAGCTTCAATTTTTACGCCTTTGAGGCACAGAAATGACTTTAAACACACTTATTTTAGTTGACAAAGTCATAATTCACATCCAACAGTCATTTACTGTCAAAAGATTAAATGTTAAAATTTCATCCATATTGACCATTTTGGGATCGTTCGACATGTCCGGAGTCATCGTTTTTCATCCGAAAATTGATTTTTTGAACTGTACCAAAAATGATTCAAAATGTCAATTGGATCGTGCCTCATGTTGAATAACCACTTTTTAAACCCTCACAGTGACCAAAATTGCCAATTTTACACAGTTTTGCTTACTCAAAAGCTTCAATTTTGACCCATTTCAGGCACAGAAATGACTTTAAACACACTTATTTTAGTTGACAAAGCCATAATTCACATCCAACAGTCATTTAGAGTCAAAAGATTAAATGTTAAAATTTCATCATTATAGACCATTTTGGGAACGTTCGACAGGTCCGGAGTCATCGTTTTTCGTCTGAAAATTGATTTTTTTTGGACTGTACCAAAAATGATTCAAAATGTCAATTGGATCGTGCCTCATGTTGAATAACCACTTTTTAAACCCTCAGAGTGACCAAAATTGCCATTTTTACAGAGTTTTGATTACTCAAAAGCTTCAATTTTTACCCCTTTGAGGCACAGAAATGACTTTAAACACACTTATTTTAGTTGACAAAGTCATAATTCACATCCAACAGTCATTTACAGTCAAAAGATTAAATGTTAAAATTTCATCCATATTGACCATTTTGGGATCGTTCGACATGTCCGGAGTCATCGTTTTTCATCCGAAAATTGGTTTTTTGGACTGTACCAAAAATGATTCAAAATGTCAATTGGATCGTGCCTCATGTTGAATAACCACTTTTTAAACCCTCACAGTGACCAAAATTGCCATTTTTACAGAGTTTTGATTACTCAAAAGCTTCACTTTTGACCCATTTCAGGCACAGAAATGACTTTAAACACACTTATTTTAGTTGACAAAGTCATAATTCACATCCAACAGTCATTTACAGTCAAAAGATTAAATGTTAAAATTTCATCCATATTGACCATTTTGGGATCGTTCGACATGTCCGGAGTCATCGTTTTTCATCCGAAAATTGATTTTTTGGACTGTACCAAAAATGATTCAAAATGTAAATTGGATCGTGCCTCATTTTGAATAACCACTTTTTAAACCCTCACAGTGACCAAAATTGCCATTTTTACAGAGTTTTGATTACTCAAAAGCTTCAATTTTGACCCATTTCAGGCACAGAAATGACTTTAAACACACTTATTTTAGTTGACAAAGTCATAATTCACATCCAACAGTCATTTACAGTCAAAAGATTAAATGTTAAAATTTCATCCATATTGACCATTTTGGGATCGTTCGACATGTCCGGAGTCATCGTTTTTCATCCGAAAATTGATTTTTGGGACTGTACCAAAAATGATTCAAAATGTCAATTGGATCGTGCCTCATGTTGAATAACCACTTTTTAAACCCTCACAGTGACCAAAATTGCCAATTTTACACAGTTTTGCTTACTCAAAAGCTTCAATTTTGACCCATTTCAGGCACAGAAATGACTTTAAACACACTTATTTTAGTTGACAAAGTCATAATTCACATCCAACAGTCATTTACAGTCAAAAGATTAAATGTTAAAATTTCATCCATATTGACCATTTTGGGATCGTTCGACATGTCCGGAGTCATCGTTTTTCATGCGAAAATTGATTTTTTGGACTGTACCAAAAATGATTCAAAATGTCAATTGGATCGTGCCTCATGTTGAATAACCACTTTTTAAACCCTCACAGTGACCAAAATTGCCAATTTTACAGAGTTTTGCTTACTCAAAAGCTTCAATTTTGACCCATTTCAGGCACAGAAATGACTTTAAACACACTTATTTTAGTTGACAAAGTCATAATTCACATCCAACAGTCATTTACAGTCAAAAGATTAAATGTTAAAATGTCATCCATATTGACCATTTTGGGATCGTTCGACATGTCCGGAGTCATCTTTTTTCATCCGAAAATTGATTTTTTGGACTGTACCAAAAATGATTCAAAATGTCAATTGGATCGTGCCTCATGTTGAATAACCACTTTTTAAACCCTCACAGTGACCAAAATTGCCATTTTTACAGAGTTTTGCTTACTCAAAAGCTTCAATTTTGACCCATTTCAGGCACAGAAATGACTTTAAACACACTTATTTTAGTTGACAAAGTCATAATTCACATCCAACAGTCATTTACAGTCAAAAGATTAAATGTTAAAATTTCATCCATATTGACCATTTTGGGATCGTTCGACATGTCCGGAGTCATCGTTTTTCATCCGAAAATTGATTTTTTGAACTGTACCAAAAATGATTCAAAATGTCAATTGGATCCTGCCTCATGTTGAATAACCACTTTTTAAACCCTCACAGTGACCAAAATTGCCAATTTTACACAGTTTTGCTTACTCAAAAGCTTCAATTTTGACCCATTTCAGGCACAGAAATGACTTTAAACACACTTATTTTAGTTGACAAAGCCATAATTCACATCCAACAGTCATTTAGAGTCAAAAGATTAAATGTTAAAATTTCATCATTATAGACCATTTTGGGAACGTTCGACAGGTCCGGAGTCATCGTTTTTCGTCTGAAAATTGATTTTTTGGACTGTACCAAAAATGATTCAAAATGTCAATTGGATCGTGCCTCATGTTGAATAACCACTTTTTAAACCCTCAGAGTGACCAAAATTGCCATTTTTACAGAGTTTTGATTACTCAAAAGCTTAAATTTTTACCCCTTTGAGGCACAGAAATGACTTTAAACACACTTATTTTAGTTGACAAAGTCATAATTCACATCCAACAGTCATTTACAGTCAAAAGATTAAATGTTAAAATTTTATCCATATTGACCATTTTGGGATCGTTCGACATGTCCGGAGTCATCGTTTTTCATCCGAAAATTGATTTTTTGGACTGTACCAAAAATGATTCAAAATGTCAATTGGATCGTGCCTCATGTTGAATAACCACTTTTTAAACCCTCACATTGACCAAAATTGCCATTTTTACAGAGTTTTGATTACTCAAAAGCTTCACTTTTGACCCATTTCAGGCACAGAAATGACTTTAAACACACTTATTTTAGTTGACAAAGTCATAATTCACATCCAACAGTCATTTACAGTCAAAAGATTAAATGTTAAAATTTCATCCATATTGACCATTTTGGGATCGTTCGACATGTCCGGAGTCATCGTTTTTCATCCGAAAATTGATTTTTTGGACTGTACCAAAAATGATTCAAAATGTCAATTGGATCATGCCTCATGTTGAATAACCACTTTTTAAACCCTCACAGTGACCAAAATTGCCATTTTTACAGAGTTTTGATTACTCAAAAGCTTCAATTTTTACGCCTTTGAGGCACAGAAATGACTTTAAACACACTTATTTTAGTTGACAAAGTCATAATTCACATCCAACAGTCATTTACTGTCAAAAGATTAAATGTTAAAATTTCATCCATATTGACCATTTTGGGATCGTTCGACATGTCCGGAGTCATCGTTTTTCATCCGAAAATTGATTTTTTGAACTGTACCAAAAATGATTCAAAATGTCAATTGGATCGTGCCTCATGTTGAATAACCACTTTTTAAACCCTCACAGTGACCAAAATTGCCAATTTTACACAGTTTTGCTTACTCAAAAGCTTCAATTTTGACCCATTTCAGGCACAGAAATGACTTTAAACACACTTATTTTAGTTGACAAAGCCATAATTCACATCCAACAGTCATTTAGAGTCAAAAGATTAAATGTTAAAATTTCATCATTATAGACCATTTTGGGAACGTTCGACAGGTCCGGAGTCATCGTTTTTCGTCTGAAAATTGATTTTTTTTGGACTGTACCAAAAATGATTCAAAATGTCAATTGGATCGTGCCTCATGTTGAATAACCACTTTTTAAACCCTCAGAGTGACCAAAATTGCCATTTTTACAGAGTTTTGATTACTCAAAAGCTTCAATTTTTACCCCTTTGAGGCACAGAAATGACTTTAAACACACTTATTTTAGTTGACAAAGTCATAATTCACATCCAACAGTCATTTACAGTCAAAAGATTAAATGTTAAAATTTCATCCATATTGACCATTTTGGGATCGTTCGACATGTCCGGAGTCATCGTTTTTCATCCGAAAATTGGTTTTTTGGACTGTACCAAAAATGATTCAAAATGTCAATTGGATCGTGCCTCATGTTGAATAACCACTTTTTAAACCCTCACAGTGACCAAAATTGCCATTTTTACAGAGTTTTGATTACTCAAAAGCTTCACTTTTGACCCATTTCAGGCACAGAAATGACTTTAAACACACTTATTTTAGTTGACAAAGTCATAATTCACATCCAACAGTCATTTACAGTCAAAAGATTAAATGTTAAAATTTCATCCATATTGACCATTTTGGGATCGTTCGACATGTCCGGAGTCATCGTTTTTCATCCGAAAATTGATTTTTTGGACTGTACCAAAAATGATTCAAAATGTAAATTGGATCGTGCCTCATTTTGAATAACCACTTTTTAAACCCTCACAGTGACCAAAATTGCCATTTTTACAGAGTTTTGATTACTCAAAAGCTTCAATTTTGACCCATTTCAGGCACAGAAATGACTTTAAACACACTTATTTTAGTTGACAAAGTCATAATTCACATCCAACAGTCATTTACAGTCAAAAGATTAAATGTTAAAATTTCATCCATATTGACCATTTTGGGATCGTTCGACATGTCCGGAGTCATCGTTTTTCATCCGAAAATTGATTTTTGGGACTGTACCAAAAATGATTCAAAATGTCAATTGGATCGTGCCTCATGTTGAATAACCACTTTTTAAACCCTCACAGTGACCAAAATTGCCAATTTTACACAGTTTTGCTTACTCAAAAGCTTCAATTTTGACCCATTTCAGGCACAGAAATGACTTTAAACACACTTATTTTAGTTGACAAAGCCATAATTCACATCCAACAGTCATTTAGAGTCAAAAGATTAAATGTTAAAATTTCATCATTATAGACCATTTTGGGAACGTTCGACAGGTCCGGAGTCATCGTTTTTCGTCTGAAAATTGATTTTTTGGACTGTACCAAAAATGATTCAAAATGTCAATTGGATCGTGCCTCATGTTGAATAACCACTTTTTAAACCCTCAGAGTGACCAAAATTGCCATTTTTACAGAGTTTTGATTACTCAAAAGCTTCAATTTTTACTCCTTTGAGGCACAGAAATGACTTTAAACACACTTATTTTAGTTGACAAAGTCATTATTCACATCCAACAGTCATTTAGAGTCAAAAGATTAAATGTTAAAATTTCATCCATATTGACCATTTTGGGATCGTTCGACATGTCCGGAGTCATCGTTTTTCATCCGAAAATTGATTTTTTGGACTGTACCAAAAATGATTCAAAATGTCAATTGGATCGTGCCTCATGTTGAATAACCACTTTTTAAACCCTCACAGTGACCAAAATTGCCATTTTTACAGAGTTTTGATTACTCAAAAGCTTCAATTTTGACCCATTTCAGGCACAGAAATGACTTTAAACACACTTATTTTAGTTGACAAAGTCATAATTCACATCCAACAGTCATTTACAGTCAAAAGATTAAATGTTAACATTTCATCCATATTGACCATTTTGGGATCGTTCGACATGTCAGGAGTCATCGTTTTTCATCCGAAAATTGATTTTTTGGACTGTACCAAAAATTTGATTCAAAATGTCAATTGGATCGTGCCTCATGTTGAATAACCACTTTTTAAACCCTCACAGTGACCAAAATTGCCATTTTTACAGAGTTTTGCTTACTCAAAAGCTTCAATTTTGACCCATTTCAGGCACAGAAATGACTTTAAACACACTTATTTTAGTTGACAAAGTCATAATTCACATCCAACAGTCATTTACAGTCAAAAGATTAAATGTTAAAATTTCATCCATATTGACCATTTTGGGATTGTTCGACATGTCCGGAGTCATCGTTTTTCATCCGAAAATTGATTTTTTGGACTGTACCAAAAAAATGATTCAAAATGTCAATTCGATCGTGCCTCATGTTGAATAACGACTTTTTAAACCCTCACAGTGACCAAAATTGCCATTTTTACAGAGTTTTGCTTACTCAAAAGCTTCAATTTTGACCCATTTCAGGCACAGAAATGACTTTAAACACACTTATTTTAGTTTACAAAGTCATAATTCACATCCAACAGTCATTTACAGTCAAAAGATTAAATGTTAAAATTTCATCCATATTGACCATTTTGGGATCGTTCGACATGTCCGGAGTCATCCTTTTTCATCCGAAAATTGATTTTTTGGACTGTACCAAAAATGATTCAAAATGTCAATTGGATCGTCCCTCATGTTGAATAACCACTTTTTAAACCCTCACAGTGACCAAAATTGCCATTTTTACAGAGTTTTGATTACTCAAAAGCTTCACTTTTGACCCATTTCAGGCACAGAAATGACTTTAAACACACTTATTTTAGTTGACAAAGTCATAATTCACATCCAACAGTCATTTACAGTCAAAAGATTAAATGTTAAAATTTCATCCATATTGACCATTTTGGGATCGTTCGACATGTCCGGAGTCATCCTTTTTCATCCGAAAATTGATTTTTTGGACTGTACCAAAAATGATTCAAAATGTCAATTGGATCGTCCCTCATGTTGAATAACCACTTTTTAAACCCTCACAGTGACCAAAATTGCCATTTTTACAGAGTTTTGATTACTCAAAAGCTTCACTTTTGACCCATTTCAGGCACAGAAATGACTTTAAACACACTTATTTTAGTTGACAAAGTCATAATTCACATCCAACAGTCCTTTACAGTCAAAAGATTAAATGTTACAATTTCATCCATATTGACCATTTTGGGATCGTTCGACATGTCCGGAGTCATCGTTTTTCATCCGAAAATTGATATTTTGGACTGTACCAAAAATGATTCAAAATGTAAATTGGATCGTGCCTCATTTTGAATAACCACTTTTTAAACCCTCACAGTGACCAAAATTGCCAATTTTACAGAGTTTTGCTTACACAAAAGCTTCAATTTTGACCCGTTTCAGGCACAGAAATGACTTTAAACACACTTATTTTAGTTGACAAAGTCATTATTCACATCCAACAGTCATTTAGAGTCAAAAGATTAAATGTTAAAATTTCATCCATATTGACCATTTTGGGATCGTTCGACATGTCCGGAGTCATCGTTTTTCATCCGAAAATTGATTTTTTGGACTGTACCAAAAATGATTCAAAATGTCAATTGGATCGTGCCTCATGTTGAATAACCACTTTTTAAACCCTCACAGTGACCAAAATTGCCAATTTTACACAGTTTTGCTTACTCAAAAGCTTCAATTTTGACCCATTTCAGGCACAGAAATGACTTTAAACACACTTATTTTAGTTGACAAAGCCATAATTCACATCCAACAGTCATTTAGAGTCAAAAGATTAAATGTTAAAATTTCATCATTATAGACCATTTTGGGAACGTTCGACAGGTCCGGAGTCATCGTTTTTCGTCTGAAAATTAATTTTTTGGACTGTTTCAAAAATGATTCAAAATGTCAATTGGATCGTGCCTCATGTTGAATAACCACTTTTTAAACCCTCACAGTGACCAAAATTGCCATTTTTACAGAGTTTTGATTACTCAAAAGCTTCAATTTTGACCCATTTCAGGCACAGAAATGACTTTAAACACACTTATTTTAGTTGACAAAGTCATAATTCACATCCAACAGTCATTTACAGTCAAAAGATTAAATGTTAAAATTTCATCCATATTGACCATTTTGGGATCGTTCGACATGTCCGGAGTCATCGTTTTTCATGCGAAAATTGATTTTTTGGACTGTACCAAAAATGATTCAAAATGTCAATTGGATCGTGCCTCATGTTGAATAACCACTTTTTAAACCCTCACAGTGACCAAAATTGCCAATTTTACAGAGTTTTGCTTACTCAAAAGCTTCAATTTTGACCCATTTCAGGCACAGAAATGACTTTAAACACACTTATTTTAGTTGACAAAGTCATAATTCACATCCAACAGTCATTTACAGTCAAAAGATTAAATGTTAAAATGTCATCCATATTGACCATTTTGGGATCGTTCGACATGTCCGGAGTCATCTTTTTTCATCCGAAAATTGATTTTTTGGACTGTACCAAAAATGATTCAAAATGTCAATTGGATCGTGCCTCATGTTGAATAACCACTTTTTAAACCCTCACAGTGACCAAAATTGCCATTTTTACAGAGTTTTGCTTACTCAAAAGCTTCAATTTTGACCCATTTCAGGCACAGAAATGACTTTAAACACACTTATTTTAGTTGACAAAGTCATAATTCACATCCAACAGTCATTTACAGTCAAAAGATTAAATGTTAAAATTTCATCCATATTGACCATTTTGGGATCGTTCGACATGTCCGGAGTCATCGTTTTTCATCCGAAAATTGATTTTTTGAACTGTACCAAAAATGATTCAAAATGTCAATTGGATCCTGCCTCATGTTGAATAACCACTTTTTAAACCCTCACAGTGACCAAAATTGCCAATTTTACACAGTTTTGCTTACTCAAAAGCTTCAATTTTGACCCATTTCAGGCACAGAAATGACTTTAAACACACTTATTTTAGTTGACAAAGCCATAATTCACATCCAACAGTCATTTAGAGTCAAAAGATTAAATGTTAAAATTTCATCATTATAGACCATTTTGGGAACGTTCGACAGGTCCGGAGTCATCGTTTTTCGTCTGAAAATTGATTTTTTGGACTGTACCAAAAATGATTCAAAATGTCAATTGGATCGTGCCTCGTGTTGAATAACCACTTTTTAAACCCTCAGAGTGACCAAAATTGCCATTTTTACAGAGTTTTGATTACTCAAAAGCTTAAATTTTTACCCCTTTGAGGCACAGAAATGACTTTAAACACACTTATTTTAGTTGACAAAGTCATAATTCACATCCAACAGTCATTTACAGTCAAAAGATTAAATGTTAAAATTTTATCCATATTGACCATTTTGGGATCGTTCGACATGTCCGGAGTCATCGTTTTTCATCCGAAAATTGATTTTTTGGACTGTACCAAAAATGATTCAAAATGTCAATTGGATCGTGCCTCATGTTGAATAACCACTTTTTAAACCCTCACAGTGACCAAAATTGCCATTTTTACAGAGTTTTGATTACTCAAAAGCTTCACTTTTGACCCATTTCAGGCACAGAAATGACTTTAAACACACTTATTTTAGTTGACAAAGTCATAATTCACATCCAACAGTCATTTACAGTCAAAAGATTAAATGTTAAAATTTCATCCATATTGACCATTTTGGGATCGTTCGACATGTCCGGAGTCATCGTTTTTCATCCGAAAATTGATTTTTTGGACTGTACCAAAAATGATTCAAAATGTCAATTGGATCATGCCTCATGTTGAATAACCACTTTTTAAACCCTCACAGTGACCAAAATTGCCATTTTTACAGAGTTTTGATTACTCAAAAGCTTCAATTTTTACGCCTTTGAGGCACAGAAATGACTTTAAACACACTTATTTTAGTTGACAAAGTCATAATTCACATCCAACAGTCATTTACTGTCAAAAGATTAAATGTTAAAATTTCATCCATATTGACCATTTTGGGATCGTTCGACATGTCCGGAGTCATCGTTTTTCATCCGAAAATTGATTTTTTGAACTGTACCAAAAATGATTCAAAATGTCAATTGGATCGTGCCTCATGTTGAATAACCACTTTTTAAACCCTCACAGTGACCAAAATTGCCAATTTTACACAGTTTTGCTTACTCAAAAGCTTCAATTTTGACCCATTTCAGGCACAGAAATGACTTTAAACACACTTATTTTAGTTGACAAAGCCATAATTCACATCCAACAGTCATTTAGAGTCAAAAGATTAAATGTTAAAATTTCATCATTATAGACCATTTTGGGAACGTTCGACAGGTCCGGAGTCATCGTTTTTCGTCTGAAAATTGATTTTTTTTGGACTGTACCAAAAATGATTCAAAATGTCAATTGGATCGTGCCTCATGTTGAATAACCACTTTTTAAACCCTCAGAGTGACCAAAATTGCCATTTTTACAGAGTTTTGATTACTCAAAAGCTTCAATTTTTACCCCTTTGAGGCACAGAAATGACTTTAAACACACTTATTTTAGTTGACAAAGTCATAATTCACATCCAACAGTCATTTACAGTCAAAAGATTAAATGTTAAAATTTCATCCATATTGACTATTTTGGGATCGTTCGACATGTCCGGAGTCATCGTTTTTCATCCGAAAATTGATTTTTTGGACTGTACCAAAAATGATTCAAAATGTCAATTGGATCGTGCCTCATGTTGAATAACCACTTTTTAAACCCTCACAGTGACCAAAATTGCCATTTTTACAGAGTTTTGATTACTCAAAAGCTTCACTTTTGACCCATTTCAGGCACAGAAATGACTTTAAACACACTTATTTTAGTTGACAAAGTCATAATTCACATCCAACAGTCATTTACAGTCAAAAGATTAAATGTTAAAATTTCATCCATATTGACCATTTTGGGATCGTTCGACATGTCCGGAGTCATCGTTTTTCATCCGAAAATTGATTTTTTGGACTGTACCAAAAATGATTCAAAATGTAAATTGGATCGTGCCTCATTTTGAATAACCACTTTTTAAACCCTCACAGTGACCAAAATTGCCATTTTTACAGAGTTTTGATTACTCAAAAGCTTCAATTTTGACCCATTTCAGGCACAGAAATGACTTTAAACACACTTATTTTAGTTGACAAAGTCATAATTCACATCCAACAGTCATTTACAGTCAAAAGATTAAATGTTAAAATTTCATCCATATTGACCATTTTGGGATCGTTCGACATGTCCGGAGTCATCGTTTTTCATCCGAAAATTGATTTTTGGGACTGTACCAAAAATGATTCAAAATGTCAATTGGATCGTGCCTCATGTTGAATAACCACTTTTTAAACCCTCACAGTGACCAAAATTGCCAATTTTACACAGTTTTGCTTACTCAAAAGCTTCAATTTTGACCCATTTCAGGCACAGAAATGACTTTAAACACACTTATTTTAGTTGACAAAGCCATAATTCACATCCAACAGTCATTTAGAGTCAAAAGATTAAATGTTAAAATTTCATCATTATAGACCATTTTGGGAACGTTCGACAGGTCCGGAGTCATCGTTTTTCGTCTGAAAATTGATTTTTTGGACTGTACCAAAAATGATTCAAAATGTCAATTGGATCGTGCCTCATGTTGAATAACCACTTTTTAAACCCTCAGAGTGACCAAAATTGCCATTTTTACAGAGTTTTGATTACTCAAAAGCTTCAATTTTTACTCCTTTGAGGCACAGAAATGACTTTAAACACACTTATTTTAGTTGACAAAGTCATTATTCACATCCAACAGTCATTTACAGTCAAAAGATTAAATGTTAACATTTCATCCATATTGACCATTTTGGGATCGTTCGACATGTCAGGAGTCATCGTTTTTCATCCGAAAATTGATTTTTTGGACTGTACCAAAAATTTGATTCAAAATGTCAATTGGATCGTGCCTCATGTTGAATAACCACTTTTTAAACCCTCACAGTGACCAAAATTGCCATTTTTACAGAGTTTTGCTTACTCAAAAGCTTCAATTTTGACCCATTTCAGGCACAGAAATGACTTTAAACACACTTATTTTAGTTGACAAAGTCATAATTCACATCCAACAGTCATTTACAGTCAAAAGATTAAATGTTAAAATTTCATCCATATTGACCATTTTGGGATTGTTCGACATGTCCGGAGTCATCGTTTTTCATCCGAAAATTGATTTTTTGGACTGTACCAAAAAAATGATTCAAAATGTCAATTCGATCGTGCCTCATGTTGAATAACGACTTTTTAAACCCTCACAGTGACCAAAATTGCCATTTTTACAGAGTTTTGCTTACTCAAAAGCTTCAATTTTGACCCATTTCAGGCACAGAAATGACTTTAAACACACTTATTTTAGTTGACAAAGTCATAATTCACATCCAACAGTCATTTACAGTCAAAAGATTAAATGTTAAAATTTCATCCATATTGACCATTTTGGGATCGTTCGACATGTCCGGAGTCATCGTTTTTCATCCGAAAATCGATTTTTTTGGACTGTACCAAAAATGATTCAAAATGTCAATTGGATCATGCCTCATGTTGAATAACCACTTTTTAAACCCTCACAGTGACCAAAATTGCCATTTTTACAGAGTTTTGATTACTCAAAAGCTTCAATTTTTACCCCTTTGAGGCACAGAAATGACTTTAAACACACTTATTTTAGTTGACAAAGTCATAATTCACATCCAACAGTCATTTACAGTCAAAAGATTAAATGTTAAAATTTCATCCATATTGACCATTTTGGGATCGTTCGACATGTCCGGAGTCATCGTTTTTCATCCGAAAATTGATTTTTTGAACTGTACCAAAAATGATTCAAAATGTCAATTGGATCGTGCCTCATGTTGAATAACCACTTTTTAAACCCTCACAGTGACCAAAATTGCCAATTTTACACAGTTTTGCTTACTCAAAAGCTTCAATTTTGACCCATTTCAGGCACAGAAATGACTTTAAACACACTTATTTTAGTTGACAAAGCCATAATTCACATCCAACAGTCATTTAGAGTCAAAAGATTAAATGTTAAAATTTCATCATTATAGACCATTTTGGGAACGTTCGACAGGTCCGGAGTCATCGTTTTTCGTCTGAAAATTGATTTTTTTTGGACTGTACCAAAAATGATTCAAAATGTCAATTGGATCGTGCCTCATGTTGAATAACCACTTTTTAAACCCTCACAGTGACCAAAATTGCCAATTTTACACAGTTTTGCTTACTCAAAAGCTTCAATTTTGACCCATTTCAGGCACAGAAATGACTTTAAACACACTTATTTTAGTTGACAAAGCCATAATTCACATCCAACAGTCATTTAGAGTCAAAAGATTAAATGTTAAAATTTCATCATTATAGACCATTTTGGGAACGTTCGACAGGTCCGGAGTCATCGTTTTTCGTCTGAAAATTGATTTTTTGGACTGTACCAAAAATGATTCAAAATGTCAATTGGATCGTGCCTCATGTTGAATAACCACTTTTTAAACCCTCAGAGTGACCAAAATTGCCATTTTTACAGAGTTTTGATTACTCAAAAGCTTCAATTTTTACTCCTTTGAGGCACAGAAATGACTTTAAACACACTTATTTTAGTTGACAAAGTCATTGTTCACATCCAACAGTCATTTAGAGTCAAAAGATTAAATGTTAAAATTTCATCCATATTGACCATTTTGGGATCGTTCGACATGTCCGGAGTCATCGTTTTTCATCCGAAAATTGATTTTTTGGACTGTACCAAAAATGATTCAAAATGTCAATTGGATCGTGCCTCATGTTGAATAACCACTTTTTAAACCCTCACAGTGACCAAAATTGCCATTTTTACAGAGTTTTGATTACTCAAAAGCTTCAATTTTGACCCATTTCAGGCACAGAAATGACTTTAAACACACTTATTTTAGTTGGCAAAGTCATAATTCACATCCAACAGTCATTTACAGTCAAAAGATTAAATGTTAACATTTCATCCATATTGACCATTTTGGGATCGTTCGACATGTCAGGAGTCATCGTTTTTCATCCGAAAATTGATTTTTTGGACTGTACCAAAAATTTGATTCAAAATGTCAATTGGATCGTGCCTCATGTTGAATAACCACTTTTTAAACCCTCACAGTGACCAAAATTGCCATTTTTACAGAGTTTTGCTTACTCAAAAGCTTCAATTTTGACCCATTTCAGGCACAGAAATGACTTTAAACACACTTATTTTAGTTGACAAAGTCATAATTCACATCCAACAGTCATTTACAGTCAAAAGATTAAATGTTAAAATTTCATCCATATTGACCATTTTGGGATTGTTCGACATGTCCGGAGTCATCGTTTTTCATCCGAAAATTGATTTTTTGGACTGTACCAAAAAAATGATTCAAAATGTCAATTCGATCGTGCCTCATGTTGAATAACGACTTTTTAAACCCTCACAGTGACCAAAATTGCCATTTTTACAGAGTTTTGCTTACTCAAAAGCTTCAATTTTGACCCATTTCAGGCACAGAAATGACTTTAAACACACTTATTTTAGTTTACAAAGTCATAATTCACATCCAACAGTCATTTACAGTCAAAAGATTAAATGTTAAAATTTCATCCATATTGACCATTTTGGGATCGTTCGACATGTCCGGAGTCATCGTTTTTCATCCGAAAATCGATTTTTTTGGACTGTACCAAAAATGATTCAAAATGTCAATTGGATCATGCCTCATGTTGAATAACCACTTTTTAAACCCTCACAGTGACCAAAATTGCCATTTTTACAGAGTTTTGATTACTCAAAAGCTTCAATTTTTACCCCTTTGAGGCACAGAAATGACTTTAAACACACTTATTTTAGTTGACAAAGTCATAATTCACATCCAACAGTCATTTACAGTCAAAAGATTAAATGTTAAAATTTCATCCATATTGACCATTTTGGGATCGTTCGACATGTCCGGAGTCATCGTTTTTCATCCGAAAATTGATTTTTTGAACTGTACCAAAAATGATTCAAAATGTCAATTGGATCGTGCCTCATGTTGAATAACCACTTTTTAAACCCTCACAGTGACCAAAATTGCCAATTTTACACAGTTTTGCTTACTCAAAAGCTTCAATTTTGACCCATTTCAGGCACAGAAATGACTTTAAACACACTTATTTTAGTTGACAAAGCCATAATTCACATCCAACAGTCATTTAGAGTCAAAAGATTAAATGTTAAAATTTCATCATTATAGACCATTTTGGGAACGTTCGACAGGTCCGGAGTCATCGTTTTTCGTCTAAAAATTGATTTTTTGGACTGTACCAAAAATGATTCAAAATGTCAATTGGATCGTGCCTCATGTTGAATAACCACTTTTTAAACCCTCAGAGTGACCAAAATTGCCATTTTTACAGAGTTTTGATTACTCAAAAGCTTCAATTTTTACCCCTTTGAGGCACAGAAATGACTTTAAACACACTTATTTTAGTTGACAAAGTCATAATTCACATCCAACAGTCATTTACAGTCAAAAGATTAAATGTAAAAATTTCATCCATATTGACCATTTTGGGATCGTTCGACATGTCCGGAGTCATCGTTTTTCATCCGAAAATTGATTTTTTGGACTGTACCAAAAATGATTCAAAATGTCAATTGGATCGTGCCTCATTTTGAATAACCACTTTTTAAACCCTCACAGTGACCAAAATTGCCAATTTTACAGTTTTGCTTACACAAAAGCTTCAATTTTGACCCGTTTCAGGCACAGAAATGACTTTAAACACACTTATTTTAGTTGACAAAGTCATAATTCACATCCAACAGTCATTTACAGTCAAAAGATTAAATGTTAAAATTTCATCCATATTGACCATTTTGGGATCGTTCGACATGTCCGGAGTCATCGTTTTTCATCCGAAAATTGATTTTTTGGACTGTACCAAAAATGATTCAAAATGTAAATTGGATCGTGCCTCATTTTGAATAACCACTTTTTAAACCCTCACAGTGACCAAAATTGCCAATTTTACAGAGTTTTGCTTACACAAAAGCTTCAATTTTGACCCGTTTCAGGCACAGAAATGACTTTAAACACACTTATTTTAGCTGACAAAGTCATTATTCACATCCAACAGTCATTTAGAGTCAAAAGATTAAATGTTAAAATTTCATCCATATTGACCATTTTGGGATCGTTCGGCATGTCCGGAGTCATCGTTTTTCATCCGAAAATTGATTTTTTGGACTGTACCAAAAATGATTCAAAATGTCAATTGGATCGTGCCTCATGTTGAATAACCACTTTTTAAACCCTCACTGTGACCAAAATTGCCATTTTTACAGAGTTTTGCTTACTCAAAAGCTTCAATTTTGACCCATTTCAGGCACAGAAATGACTTTAAACACACTTATTTTAGTTGACAAAGTCATAATTCACATCCAACAGTCATTTACAGTCAAAAGATTAAATGTTAAAATTTCATCCATATTGACCATTTTGGGATCGTTCGACATGTCCGGAGTCATCGTTTTTCATCCGAAAATTGATTTTTTGGACTGTACCAAAAATGATTCAAAATGTCAATTGGATCATGCCTCATGTTGAATAACCACTTTTTAAACCCTCACAGTGACCAAAATTGCCATTTTTACAGAGTTTTGATTACTCAAAAGCTTCAATTTTTACGCCTTTGAGGCACAGAAATGACTTTAAACACACTTATTTTAGTTGACAAAGTCATAATTCACATCCAACAGTCATTTACTGTCAAAAGATTAAATGTTAAAATTTCATCCATATTGACCATTTTGGGATCGTTCGACATGTCCGGAGTCATCGTTTTTCATCCGAAAATTGATTTTTTGAACTGTACCAAAAATGATTCAAAATGTCAATTGGATCGTGCCTCATGTTGAATAACCACTTTTTAAACCCTCACAGTGACCAAAATTGCCAATTTTACACAGTTTTGCTTACTCAAAAGCTTCAATTTTGACCCATTTCAGGCACAGAAATGACTTTAAACACACTTATTTTAGTTGACAAAGCCATAATTCACATCCAACAGTCATTTAGAGTCAAAAGATTAAATGTTAAAATTTCATCATTATAGACCATTTTGGGAACGTTCGACAGGTCCGGAGTCATCGTTTTTCGTCTGAAAATTGATTTTTTTTGGACTGTACCAAAAATGATTCAAAATGTCAATTGGATCGTGCCTCATGTTGAATAACCACTTTTTAAACCCTCAGAGTGACCAAAATTGCCATTTTTACAGAGTTTTGATTACTCAAAAGCTTCAATTTTTACCCCTTTGAGGCACAGAAATGACTTTAAACACACTTATTTTAGTTGACAAAGTCATAATTCACATCCAACAGTCATTTACAGTCAAAAGATTAAATGTTAAAATTTCATCCATATTGACTATTTTGGGATCGTTCGACATGTCCGGAGTCATCGTTTTTCATCCGAAAATTGATTTTTTGGACTGTACCAAAAATGATTCAAAATGTCAATTGGATTGTGCCTCATGTTGAATAACCACTTTTTAAACCCTCACAGTGACCAAAATTGCCATTTTTACAGAGTTTTGATTACTCAAAAGCTTCACTTTTGACCCATTTCAGGCACAGAAATGACTTTAAACACACTTATTTTAGTTGACAAAGTCATAATTCACATCCAACAGTCATTTACAGTCAAAAGATTAAATGTTAAAATTTCATCCATATTGACCATTTTGGGATCGTTCGACATGTCCGGAGTCATCGTTTTTCATCCGAAAATTGATTTTTTGGACTGTACCAAAAATGATTCAAAATGTAAATTGGATCGTGCCTCATTTTGAATAACCACTTTTTAAACCCTCACAGTGACCAAAATTGCCATTTTTACAGAGTTTTGATTACTCAAAAGCTTCAATTTTGACCCATTTCAGGCACAGAAATGACTTTAAACACACTTATTTTAGTTGACAAAGTCATAATTCACATCCAACAGTCATTTACAGTCAAAAGATTAAATGTTAAAATTTCATCCATATTGACCATTTTGGGATCGTTCGACATGTCCGGAGTCATCGTTTTTCATCCGAAAATTGATTTTTGGGACTGTACCAAAAATGATTCAAAATGTCAATTGGATCGTGCCTCATGTTGAATAACCACTTTTTAAACCCTCACAGTGACCAAAATTGCCAATTTTACACAGTTTTGCTTACTCAAAAGCTTCAATTTTGACTCATTTCAGGCACAGAAATGACTTTAAACACACTTATTTTAGTTGACAAAGCCATAATTCACATCCAACAGTCATTTAGAGTCAAAAGATTAAATGTTAAAATTTCATCATTATAGACCATTTTGGGAACGTTCGACAGGTCCGGAGTCATCGTTTTTCGTCTGAAAATTGATTTTTTGGACTGTACCAAAAATGATTCAAAATGTCAATTGGATCGTGCCTCATGTTGAATAACCACTTTTTAAACCCTCAGAGTGACCAAAATTGCCATTTTTACAGAGTTTTGATTACTCAAAAGCTTCAATTTTTACTCCTTTGAGGCACAGAAATGACTTTAAACACACTTATTTTAGTTGACAAAGTCATTATTCACATCCAACAGTCATTTAGAGTCAAAAGATTAAATGTTAAAATTTCATCCATATTGACCATTTTGGGATCGTTCGACATGTCCGGAGTCATCGTTTTTCATCCGAAAATTGATTTTTTGGACTGTACCAAAAATGATTCAAAATGTCAATTGGATCGTGCCTCATGTTGAATAACCACTTTTTAAACCCTCACAGTGACCAAAATTGCCATTTTTACAGAGTTTTGATTACTCAAAAGCTTCAATTTTGACCCATTTCAGGCACAGAAATGACTTTAAACACACTTATTTTAGTTGACAAAGTCATAATTCACATCCAACAGTCATTTACAGTCAAAAGATTAAATGTTAACATTTCATCCATATTGACCATTTTGGGATCGTTCGACATGTCAGGAGTCATCGTTTTTCATCCGAAAATTGATTTTTTGGACTGTACCAAAAATTTGATTCAAAATGTCAATTGGATCGTGCCTCATGTTGAATAACCACTTTTTAAACCCTCACAGTGACCAAAATTGCCATTTTTACAGAGTTTTGCTTACTCAAAAGCTTCAATTTTGACCCATTTCAGGCACAGAAATGACTTTAAACACACTTATTTTAGTTGACAAAGTCATAATTCACATCCAACAGTCATTTACAGTCAAAAGATTAAATGTTAAAATTTCATCCATATTGACCATTTTGGGATTGTTCGACATGTCCGGAGTCATCGTTTTTCATCCGAAAATTGATTTTTTGGACTGTACCAAAAAAATGATTCAAAATGTCAATTCGATCGTGCCTCATGTTGAATAACGACTTTTTAAACCCTCACAGTGACCAAAATTGCCATTTTTACAGAGTTTTGCTTACTCAAAAGCTTCAATTTTGACCCATTTCAGGCACAGAAATGACTTTAAACACACTTATTTTAGTTGACAAAGTCATAATTCACATCCAACAGTCATTTACAGTCAAAAGATTAAATGTTAAAATTTCATCCATATTGACCATTTTGGGATCGTTCGACATGTCCGGAGTCATCGTTTTTCATCCGAAAATTGATTTTTTGAACTGTACCAAAAATGATTCAAAATGTCAATTGGATCGTGCCTCATGTTGAATAACCACTTTTTAAACCCTCACAGTGACCAAAATTGCCAATTTTACACAGTTTTGCTTACTCAAAAGCTTCAATTTTGACCCATTTCAGGCACAGAAATGACTTTAAACACACTTATTTTAGTTGACAAAGCCATAATTCACATCCAACAGTCATTTAGAGTCAAAAGATTAAATGTTAAAATTTCATCATTATAGACCATTTTGGGAACGTTCGACAGGTCCGGAGTCATCGTTTTTCGTCTGAAAATTGATTTTTTTTGGACTGTACCAAAAATGATTCAAAATGTCAATTGGATCGTGCCTCATGTTGAATAACCACTTTTTAAACCCTCACAGTGACCAAAATTGCCAATTTTACACAGTTTTGCTTACTCAAAAGCTTCAATTTTGACCCATTTCAGGCACAGAAATGACTTTAAACACACTTATTTTAGTTGACAAAGCCATAATTCACATCCAACAGTCATTTAGAGTCAAAAGATTAAATGTTAAAATTTCATCATTATAGACCATTTTGGGAACGTTCGACAGGTCCGGAGTCATCGTTTTTCGTCTGAAAATTGATTTTTTGGACTGTACCAAAAATGATTCAAAATGTCAATTGGATCGTGCCTCATGTTGAATAACCACTTTTTAAACCCTCAGAGTGACCAAAATTGCCATTTTTACAGAGTTTTGATTACTCAAAAGCTTCAATTTTTACTCCTTTGAGGCACAGAAATGACTTTAAACACACTTATTTTAGTTGACAAAGTCATTGTTCACATCCAACAGTCATTTAGAGTCAAAAGATTAAATGTTAAAATTTCATCCATATTGACCATTTTGGGATCGTTCGACATGTCCGGAGTCATCGTTTTTCATCCGAAAATTGATTTTTTGGACTGTACCAAAAATGATTCAAAATGTCAATTGGATCGTGCCTCATGTTGAATAACCACTTTTTAAACCCTCACAGTGACCAAAATTGCCATTTTTACAGAGTTTTGATTACTCAAAAGCTTCAATTTTGACCCATTTCAGGCACAGAAATGACTTTAAACACACTTATTTTAGTTGGCAAAGTCATAATTCACATCCAACAGTCATTTACAGTCAAAAGATTAAATGTTAACATTTCATCCATATTGACCATTTTGGGATCGTTCGACATGTCAGGAGTCATCGTTTTTCATCCGAAAATTGATTTTTTGGACTGTACCAAAAATTTGATTCAAAATGTCAATTGGATCGTGCCTCATGTTGAATAACCACTTTTTAAACCCTCACAGTGACCAAAATTGCCATTTTTACAGAGTTTTGCTTACTCAAAAGCTTCAATTTTGACCCATTTCAGGCACAGAAATGACTTTAAACACACTTATTTTAGTTGACAAAGTCATAATTCACATCCAACAGTCATTTACAGTCAAAAGATTAAATGTTAAAATTTCATCCATATTGACCATTTTGGGATTGTTCGACATGTCCGGAGTCATCGTTTTTCATCCGAAAATTGATTTTTTGGACTGTACCAAAAAAATGATTCAAAATGTCAATTCGATCGTGCCTCATGTTGAATAACGACTTTTTAAACCCTCACAGTGACCAAAATTGCCATTTTTACAGAGTTTTGCTTACTCAAAAGCTTCAATTTTGACCCATTTCAGGCACAGAAATGACTTTAAACACACTTATTTTAGTTTACAAAGTCATAATTCACATCCAACAGTCATTTACAGTCAAAAGATTAAATGTTAAAATTTCATCCATATTGACCATTTTGGGATCGTTCGACATGTCCGGAGTCATCGTTTTTCATCCGAAAATCGATTTTTTTGGACTGTACCAAAAATGATTCAAAATGTCAATTGGATCATGCCTCATGTTGAATAACCACTTTTTAAACCCTCACAGTGACCAAAATTGCCATTTTTACAGAGTTTTGATTACTCAAAAGCTTCAATTTTTACCCCTTTGAGGCACAGAAATGACTTTAAACACACTTATTTTAGTTGACAAAGTCATAATTCACATCCAACAGTCATTTACAGTCAAAAGATTAAATGTTAAAATTTCATCCATATTGACCATTTTGGGATCGTTCGACATGTCCGGAGTCATCGTTTTTCATCCGAAAATTGATTTTTTGAACTGTACCAAAAATGATTCAAAATGTCAATTGGATCGTGCCTCATGTTGAATAACCACTTTTTAAACCCTCACAGTGACCAAAATTGCCAATTTTACACAGTTTTGCTTACTCAAAAGCTTCAATTTTGACCCATTTCAGGCACAGAAATGACTTTAAACACACTTATTTTAGTTGACAAAGCCATAATTCACATCCAACAGTCATTTAGAGTCAAAAGATTAAATGTTAAAATTTCATCATTATAGACCATTTTGGGAACGTTCGACAGGTCCGGAGTCATCGTTTTTCGTCTAAAAATTGATTTTTTGGACTGTACCAAAAATGATTCAAAATGTCAATTGGATCGTGCCTCATGTTGAATAACCACTTTTTAAACCCTCAGAGTGACCAAAATTGCCATTTTTACAGAGTTTTGATTACTCAAAAGCTTCAATTTTTACCCCTTTGAGGCACAGAAATGACTTTAAACACACTTATTTTAGTTGACAAAGTCATAATTCACATCCAACAGTCATTTACAGTCAAAAGATTAAATGTAAAAATTTCATCCATATTGACCATTTTGGGATCGTTCGACATGTCCGGAGTCATCGTTTTTCATCCGAAAATTGATTTTTTGGACTGTACCAAAAATGATTCAAAATGTCAATTGGATCGTGCCTCATTTTGAATAACCACTTTTTAAACCCTCACAGTGACCAAAATTGCCAATTTTACAGTTTTGCTTACACAAAAGCTTCAATTTTGACCCGTTTCAGGCACAGAAATGACTTTAAACACACTTATTTTAGTTGACAAAGTCATAATTCACATCCAACAGTCATTTACAGTCAAAAGATTAAATGTTAAAATTTCATCCATATTGACCATTTTGGGATCGTTCGACATGTCCGGAGTCATCGTTTTTCATCCGAAAATTGATTTTTTGGACTGTACCAAAAATGATTCAAAATGTAAATTGGATCGTGCCTCATTTTGAATAACCACTTTTTAAACCCTCACAGTGACCAAAATTGCCAATTTTACAGAGTTTTGCTTACACAAAAGCTTCAATTTTGACCCGTTTCAGGCACAGAAATGACTTTAAACACACTTATTTTAGCTGACAAAGTCATTATTCACATCCAACAGTCATTTAGAGTCAAAAGATTAAATGTTAAAATTTCATCCATATTGACCATTTTGGGATCGTTCGGCATGTCCGGAGTCATCGTTTTTCATCCGAAAATTGATTTTTTGGACTGTACCAAAAATGATTCAAAATGTCAATTGGATCGTGCCTCATGTTGAATAACCACTTTTTAAACCCTCACTGTGACCAAAATTGCCATTTTTACAGAGTTTTGCTTACTCAAAAGCTTCAATTTTGACCCATTTCAGGCACAGAAATGACTTTAAACACACTTATTTTAGTTGACAAAGTCATAATTCACATCCAACAGTCATTTACAGTCAAAAGATTAAATGTTAAAATTTCATCCATATTGACCATTTTGGGATCGTTCGACATGTCCGGAGTCATCGTTTTTCATCCGAAAATTGATTTTTGGGACTGTACCAAAAATGATTCAAAATGTCAATTGGATCGTGCCTCATGTTGAATAACCACTTTTTAAACCCTCACAGTGACCAAAATTGCCAATTTTACACAGTTTTGCTTACTCAAAAGCTTCAATTTTGACCCATTTTAGGCACAGAAATGACTTTAAACACACTTATTTTAGTTGACAAAGCCACAATTCACATCCAACAGTCATTTAGAGTCAAAAGATTAAATGTTAAAATTTCATCATTATAGACCATTTTGGGAACGTTCGACAGGTCCGGAGTCATCGTTTTTCGTCTGAAAATTGATTTTTTGGACTGTACCAAAAATGATTCAAAATGTCAATTGGATCGTGCCTCATGTTGAATAACCACTTTTTAAACCCTCAGAGTGACCAAAATTGCCATTTTTACAGAGTTTTGATTACTCAAAAGCTTCAATTTTTACCCCTTTGAGGCACAGAAATGACTTTAAACACACTTATTTTAGTTGACAAAGTCATTATTCACATCCAACAGTCATTTAGAGTCAAAAGATTAAATGTTAAAATTTCATCCATATTGACCATTTTGGGATCGTTCGACATGTCCGGAGTCATCGTTTTTCATCCGAAAATTGATTTTTTGGACTGTACCAAAAATGATTCAAAATGTCAATTGGATCGTGCCTCATGTTGAATAACTACTTTTTAAACCCTCACAGTGACCAAAATTGCCATTTTTACAGAGTTTTGATTACTCAAAAGCTTCAATTTTGACCCATTTCAGGCACAGAAATGACTTTAAACACACTTATTTTAGTTGACAAAGTCATAATTCACATCCAACAGTCATTTACAGTCAAAAGATTAAATGTTAACATTTCATCCATATTGACCATTTTGGGATCGTTCGACATGTCCGGAGTCATCGTTTTTCATCCGAAAATTGATTTTTTGGACTGTACCAAAAATGATTCAAAATGTCAATTGGATCGTGCCTCATGTTGAATAACCACTTTTTAAACCCTCACAGTGACCAAAATTGCCATTTTTACAGAGTTTTGCTTACTCAAAAGCTTCAATTTTGACCCATTTCAGGCACAGAAATGACTTTAAACACACTTATTTTAGTTGACAAAGTCATAATTCACATCCAACAGTCATTTACAGTCAAAAGATTAAATGTTAAAATTTCATCCATATTGACCATTTTGGGATTGTTCGACATGTCCGGAGTCATCGTTTTTCATCCGAAAATTGATTTTTTGGACTGTACCAAAAATGATTCAAAATGTCAATTGGATCGTGCCTCATGTTGAATAACGACTTTTTAAACCCTCACAGTGACCAAAATTGCCATTTTTACAGAGTTTTGCTTACTCAAAAGCTTCAATTTTGACCCATTTCAGGCACAGAAATGACTTTAAACACACTTATTTTAGTTTACAAAGTCATAATTCACATCCAACAGTCATTTACAGTCAAAAGATTAAATGTTAAAATTTCATCCATATTGACCATTTTGGGATCGTTCGACATGTCCGGAGTCATCGTTTTTCATCCGAAAATTGATTTTTTGGACTGTACCAAAAATGATTCAAAATGTCAATTGGATCATGCCTCATGTTGAATAACCACTTTTTAAACCCTCACAGTGACCAAAATTGCCATTTTTACAGAGTTTTGATTACTCAAAAGCTTCAATTTTTACCCCTTTGAGGCACAGAAATGACTTTAAACACACTTATTTTAGTTGACAAAGTCATAATTCACATCCAACAGTCATTTACAGTCAAAAGAATAAATGTTAAAATTTCATCCATATTGACCATTTTGGGATCGTTCGACATGTCCGGAGTCATCGTTTTTCATCCGAAAATTGATTTTTTGAACTGTACCAAAAATGATTCAAAATGTCAATTGGATCGTGCCTCATGTTGAATAACCACTTTTTAAACCCTCACAGTGACCAAAATTGCCAATTTTACACAGTTTTGCTTACTCAAAAGCTTCAATTTTGACCCATTTCAGGCACAGAAATGACTTTAAACACACTTATTTTAGTTGACAAAGCCATAATTCACATCCAACAGTCATTTAGAGTCAAAAGATTAAATGTTAAAATTTCATCATTATAGACCATTTTGGGAACGTTCGACAGGTCCGGAGTCATCGTTTTTCGTCTGAAAATTGATTTTTTGGACTGTACCAAAAATGATTCAAAATGTCAATTGGATCGTGCCTCATGTTGAATAACCACTTTTTAAACCCTCAGAGTGACCAAAATTGCCATTTTTACAGAGTTTTGATTACTCAAAAGCTTCAATTTTTACCCCTTTGAGGCACAGAAATGACTTTAAACACACTTATTTTAGTTGACAAAGTCATAATTCACATCCAACAGTCATTTACTGTCAAAAGATTAAATGTTAAAATTTCATCCATATTGACCATTTTGGGATCGTTCGACATGTCCGGAGTCATCGTTTTTCATCCGAAAATTGATTTTTTGAACTGTACCAAAAATGATTCAAAATGTCAATTGGATCGTGCCTCATGTTGAATAACCACTTTTTAAACCCTCACAGTGACCAAAATTGCCAAATTTACACAGTTTTGCTTACTCAAAAGCTTCAATTTTGACCCATTTCAGGCACAGAAATAACTTTAAACACACTTATTTTAGTTGACAAAGCCATAATTCACATCCAACAGTCATTTAGAGTCAAAAGATTAAATGTTAAAATTTCATCATTATAGACCATTTTGGGAACGTTCGACAGGTCCGGAGTCATCGTTTTTCGTCTGAAAATTGATTTTTTTTGGACTGTACCAAAAATGATTCAAAATGTCAATTGGATCGTGCCTCATGTTGAATAACCACTTTTTAAACCCTCAGAGTGACCAAAATTGCCATTTTTACAGAGTTTTGATTACTCAAAAGCTTCAATTTTTACCCCTTTGAGGCACAGAAATGACTTTAAACACACTTATTTTAGTTGACAAAGTCATAATTCACATCCAACAGTCATTTACAGTCAAAAGATTAAATGTTAAAATTTCATCCATATTGACCATTTTGGGATCGTTCGACATGTCCGGAGTCATCGTTTTTCATCCGAAAATTGTTTTTTTGGACTGTACCAAAAATGATTCAAAATGTCAATTGGATCGTGCCTCATGTTGAATAACCACTTTTTAAACCCTCACAGTGACCAAAATTGCCATTTTTACAGTGTTTTGATTACTCAAAAGCTTCACTTTTGACCCATTTCAGGCACAGAAATGACTTTAAACACACTTATTTTAGTTGACAAAGTCATAATTCACATCCAACAGTCATTTACAGTCAAAAGATTAAATGTTAAAATTTCATCCATATTGACCATTTTGGGATCGTTCGACATGTCCGGAGTCATCGTTTTTCATCCGAAAATTGATTTTTTGGACTGTACCAAAAATGATTCAAAATGTAAATTGGATCGTGCCTCATTTTGAATAACCACTTTTTAAACCCTCACAGTGACCAAAATTGCCAATTTTACAGAGTTTTGCTTACACAAAAGCTTCAATTTTGACCCGTTTCAGGCACAGAAATGACTTTAAACACACTTATTTTAGTTGACAAAGTCATTATTCACATCCAACAGTCATTTAGAGTCAAAAGATTAAATGTTAAAATTTCATCCATATTGACCATTTTGGGATCGTTCGGCATGTCCGGAGTCATCGTTTTTCATCCGAAAATTGATTTTTTGGACTGTACCAAAAATGATTCAAAATGTCAATTGGATCGTGCCTCATGTTGAATAACCACTTTTTAAACCCTCACAGTGACCAAAATTGCCATTTTTACAGAGTTTTGATTACTCAAAAGCTTCAATTTTGACCCATTTCAGGCACAGAAATGACTTTAAACACACTTATTTTAGTTGACAAAGTCATAATTCACATCCAACAGTCATTTACAGTCAAAAGATTAAATGTTAAAATTTCATCCATATTGACCATTTTGGGATCGTTCGACATGTCCGGAGTCATCGTTTTTCATCCGAAAATTGATTTTTGGGACTGTACCAAAAATGATTCAAAATGTCAATTGGATCGTGCCTCATGTTGAATAACCACTTTTTAAACCCTCACAGTGACCAAAATTGCCAATTTTACACAGTTTTGCTTACTCAAAAGCTTCAATTTTGACCCATTTCAGGCACAGAAATGACTTTAAACACACTTATTTTAGTTGACAAAGCCATAATTCACATCCAACAGTCATTTAGAGTCAAAAGATTAAATGTTAAAATTTCATCATTATAGACCATTTTGGGAACGTTCGACAGGTCCGGAGTCATCGTTTTTCGTCTGAAAATTGATTTTTTGGACTGTACCAAAAATGATTCAAAATGTCAATTGGATCGTGCCTCATGTTGAATAACCACTTTTTAAACCCTCAGAGTGACCAAAATTGCCATTTTTACAGAGTTTTGATTACTCAAAAGCTTCAATTTTTACCCCTTTGAGGCACAGAAATGACTTTAAACACACTTATTTTAGTTGACAAAGTCATAATTCACATCCAACAGTCATTTACAGTCAAAAGATTAAATGTTAACATTTCATCCATATTGACCATTTTGGGATCGTTCGACATGTCAGGAGTCATCGTTTTTCATCCGAAAATTGATTTTTTGGACTGTACCAAAAATTTGATTCAAAATGTCAATTGGATCGTGCCTCATGTTGAATAACCACTTTTTAAACCCTCACAGTGACCAAAATTGCCATTTTTACAGAGTTTTGCTTACTCAAAAGCTTCAATTTTGACCCATTTCAGGCACAGAAATGACTTTAAACACACTTATTTTAGTTGACAAAGTCATAATTCACATCCAACAGTCATTTACAGTCAAAAGATTAAATGTTAAAATTTCATCCATATTGACCATTTTGGGATTGTTCGACATGTCCGGAGTCATCGTTTTTCATCCGAAAATTGATTTTTTGGACTGTACCAAAAAATGATTCAAAATGTCAATTCGATCGTGCCTCATGTTGAATAACGACTTTTTAAACCTTCACAGTGACCAAAATTGCCATTTTTACAGAGTTTTGCTTACTCAAAAGCTTCAATTTTGACCCATTTCAGGCACAGAAATGACTTTAAACACACTTATTTTAGTTTACAAAGTCATAATTCACATCCAACAGTCATTTACAGTCAAAAGATTAAATGTTAAAATTTCATCCATATTGACCATTTTGGGATCGTTCGACATGTCCGGAGTCATCGTTTTTCATCCGAAAATTGATTTTTTGGACTGTACCAAAAATGATTCAAAATGTCAATTGGATCATGCCTCATGTTGAATAACCACTTTTTAAACCCTCACAGTGACCAAAATTGCCATTTTTACAGAGTTTTGATTACTCAAAAGCTTCAATTTTTACCCCTTTGAGGCACAGAAATGACTTTAAACACACTTATTTTAGTTGACAAAGTCATAATTCACATCCAACAGTCATTTACAGTCAAAAGATTAAATGTTAAAATTTCATCCATATTGACCATTTTGGGATCGTTCGACATGTCCGGAGTCATCGTTTTTCACCCGAAAATTGATTTTTTGAACTGTACCAAAAATGATTTAAAATGTCAATTGGATCGTGCCTCATGTTGAATAACCACTTTTTAAACCCTCACAGTGACCAAAATTGCCAATTTTACACAGTTTTGCTTACTCAAAAGCTTCAATTTTGACCCATTTCAGGCACAGAAATGACTTTAAACACACTTATTTTAGTTGACAAAGCCATAATTCACATCCAACAGTCATTTAGAGTCAAAAGATTAAATGTTAAAATTTCATCATTATAGACCATTTTGGGAACGTTCGACAGGTCCGGAGTCATCGTTTTTCGTCTAAAAATTGATTTTTTGGACTGTACCAAAAATGATTCAAAATGTCAATTGGATCGTGCCTCATGTTGAATAACCACTTTTTAAACCCTCAGAGTGACCAAAATTGCCATTTTTACAGAGTTTTGATTACTCAAAAGCTTCAATTTTTACCCCTTTGAGGCACAGAAATGACTTTAAACACACTTATTTTAGTTGACAAAGTCATAATTCACATCCAACAGTCATTTACAGTCAAAAGATTAAATGTTAAAATTTCATCCATATTGACCATTTTGGGATCGTTCGACATGTCCGGAGTCATCGTTTTTCATCCGAAAATTGATTTTTTGGACTGTACCAAAAATGATTCAAAATGTCAATTGGATCGTGCCTCATTTTAAATAACCACTTTTTAAACCCTCACAGTGACCAAAATTGCCAATTTTACAGAGTTTTGCTTACACAAAAGCTTCAATTTTGACCCGTTTCAGGCACAGAAATGACTTTAAACACACTTATTTTAGTTGACAAAGTCATAATTCACATCCAACAGTCATTTACAGTCAAAAGATTAAATGTTAACATTTCATCCATATTGACCATTTTAGGATCGTTCGACATGTCAGGAGTCATCGTTTTTCATCCGAAAATTGATTTTTTGGACTGTACCAAAAATTTGATTCAAAATGTCAATTGGATCGTGCCTCATGTTGAATAACCACTTTTTAAACCCTCACAGTGACCAAAATTGCCATTTTTACAGAGTTTTGCTTACTCAAAAGCTTCAATTTTGACCCATTTCAGGCACAGAAATGACTTTAAACACACTTATTTTAGTTGACAAAGTCATAATTCACATCCAACAGTCATTTACAGTCAAAAGATTAAATGTTAAAATTTCATCCATATTGACCATTTTGGGATTGTTCGACATGTCCGGAGTCATCGTTTTTCATCCGAAAATTGATTTTTTGGACTGTACCAAAAAATGATTCAAAATGTCAATTCGATCGTGCCTCATGTTGAATAACGACTTTTTAAACCTTCACAGTGACCAAAATTGCCATTTTTACAGAGTTTTGCTTACTCAAAAGCTTCAATTTTGACCCATTTCAGGCACAGAAATGACTTTAAACACACTTATTTTAGTTTACAAAGTCATAATTCACATCCAACAGTCATTTACAGTCAAAAGATTAAATGTTAAAATTTCATCCATATTGACCATTTTGGGATCGTTCGACATGTCCGGAGTCATCGTTTTTCATCCGAAAATTGATTTTTTGGACTGTACCAAAAATGATTCAAAATGTCAATTGGATCATGCCTCATGTTGAATAACCACTTTTTAAACCCTCACAGTGACCAAAATTGCCATTTTTACAGAGTTTTGATTACTCAAAAGCTTCAATTTTTACCCCTTTGAGGCACAGAAATGACTTTAAACACACTTATTTTAGTTGACAAAGTCATAATTCACATCCAACAGTCATTTACAGTCAAAAGATTAAATGTTAAAATTTCATCCATATTGACCATTTTGGGATCGTTCGACATGTCCGGAGTCATCGTTTTTCACCCGAAAATCGATTTTTTGAACTGTACCAAAAATGATTCAAAATGTCAATTGGATCGTGCCTCATGTTGAATAACCACTTTTTAAACCCTCACAGTGACCAAAATTGCCAATTTTACACAGTTTTGCTTACTCAAAAGCTTCAATTTTGACCCATTTCAGGCACAGAAATGACTTTAAACACACTTATTTTAGTTGACAAAGCCATAATTCACATCCAACAGTCATTTAGAGTCAAAAGATTAAATGTTAAAATTTCATCATTATAGACCATTTTGGGAACGTTCGACATGTCCGGAGTCATCGTTTTTCGTCTAAAAATTGATTTTTTGGACTGTACCAAAAATGATTCAAAATGTCAATTGGATCGTGCCTCATGTTGAATAACCACTTTTTAAACCCTCAGAGTGACCAAAATTGCCATTTTTACAGAGTTTTGATTACTCAAAAGCTTCAATTTTTACCCCTTTGAGGCACAGAAATGACTTTAAACACACTTATTTTAGTTGACAAAGTCATAATTCACATCCAACAGTCATTTACAGTCAAAAGATTAAATGTTACAATTTCATCCATATTGACCATTTTGGGATCGTTCGACATGTCCGGAGTCATCGTTTTTCATCCGAAAATTGATTTTTTAGACTGTACCAAAAATGATTCAAAATGTCAATTGGATCGTGCCTCATTTTAAATAACCACTTTTTAAACCCTCACAGTGACCAAAATTGCCAATTTTACAGAGTTTTGCTTACACAAAAGCTTCAATTTTGACCCGTTTCAGGCACAGAAATGACTTTAAACACACTTATTTTAGTTGACAAAGTCATAATTCACATCCAACAGTCATTTACAGTCAAAAGATTAAATGTTAAAATTTCATCCATATTGACCATTTTGGGATCGTTCGACATGTCCGGAGTCATCGTTTTTCATCCGAAAATTGATTTTTTGGACTGTACCAAAAATGATTCAAAATGTAAATTGGATCGTGCCTCATTTTGAATAACCACTTTTTAAACCCTCACAGTGACCAAAATTGCCAATTTTACAGAGTTTTGCTTACACAAAAGCTTCAATTTTGACCCGTTTCAGGCACAGAAATGACTTTAAACACACTTATTTTAGCTGACAAAGTCATTATTCACATCCAACAGTCATTTAGAGTCAAAAGATTAAATGTTAAAATTTCATCCATATTGAGCATTTTGGGATCGTTCGGCATGTCCGGAGTCATCGTTTTTCATCCGAAAATTGATTTTTTGGACTGTACCAAAAATGATTCAAAATGTCAATTGGATCGTGCCTCATGTTGAATAACCACTTTTTAAACCCTCACAGTGACCAAAATTGCCATTTTTACAGAGTTTTGCTTCCTCAAAAGCTTCAATTTTGACCCATTTCAGGCACAGAAATGACTTTAAACACACTTATTTTAGTTGACAAAGTCATAATTCACATCCAACAGTCATTTACAGTCAAAAGATTAAATGTTAAAATTTCATCCATATTGACCATTTTGGGATCGTTCGACATGTCCGGAGTCATCGTTTTTCATCCGAAAATTGATTTTTGGGACTGTACCAAAAATGATTCAAAATGTCAATTGGATCGTGCCTCATGTTGAATAACCACTTTTTAAACCCTCACAGTGACCAAAATTGCCAATTTTACACAGTTTTGCTTACTCAAAAGCTTCAATTTTGACCCATTTCAGGCACAGAAATGACTTTAAACACACTTATTTTAGTTGACAAAGCCATAATTCACATCCAACAGTCATTTAGAGTCAAAAGATTAAATGTTAAAATTTCATCATTATAGACCATTTTGGGAACGTTCGACAGGTCCGGAGTCATCGTTTTTCGTCTGAAAATTGATTTTTTGGACTGTACCAAAAATGATTCAAAATGTCAATTGGATCGTGCCTCATGTTGAATAACCACTTTTTAAACCCTCAGAGTGACCAAAATTGCCATTTTTACAGAGTTTTGATTACTCAAAAGCTTCAATTTTTACCCCTTTGAGGCACAGAAATGACTTTAAACACACTTATTTTAGTTGACAAAGTCATTATTCACATCCAACAGTCATTTAGAGTCAAAAGATTAAATGTTAAAATTTCATCCATATTGACCATTTTGGGATCGTTCGACATGTCCGGAGTCATCGTTTTTCATCCGAAAATTGATTTTTTGGACTGTACCAAAAATGATTCAAAATGTCAATTGGATCGTGCCTCATGTTGAATAACTACTTTTTAAACCCTCACAGTGACCAAAATTGCCATTTTTACAGAGTTTTGATTACTCAAAAGCTTCAATTTTGACCCATTTCAGGCACAGAAATGACTTTAAACACACTTATTTTAGTTGACAAAGTCATAATTCACATCCAACAGTCATTTACAGTCAAAAGATTAAATGTTAACATTTCATCCATATTGACCATTTTGGGATTGTTCGACATGTCCGGAGTCATCGTTTTTCATCCGAAAATTGATTTTTTGGACTGTACCAAAAATGATTCAAAATGTCAATTGGATCGTGCCTCATGTTGAATAACGACTTTTTAAACCCTCACAGTGACCAAAATTGCCATTTTTACAGAGTTTTGCTTACTCAAAAGCTTCAATTTTGACCCATTTCAGGCACAGAAATGACTTTAAACACACTTATTTTAGTTTACAAAGTCATAATTCACATCCAACAGTCATTTACAGTCAAAAGATTAAATGTTAAAATTTCATCCATATTGACCATTTTGGGATCGTTCGACATGTCCGGAGTCATCGTTTTTCATCCGAAAATTGATTTTTTGGACTGTACCAAAAATGATTCAAAATGTCAATTGGATCCTGCCTCATGTTGAATAACCACTTTTTAAACCCTCACAGTGACCAAAATTGCCATTTTTACAGAGTTTTGATTACTCAAAAGCTTCAATTTTTACCCCTTTGAGGCACAGAAATGACTTTAAACACACTTATTTTAGTTGACAAAGTCATAATTCACATCCAACAGTCATTTACAGTCAAAAGAATAAATGTTAAAATTTCATCCATATTGACCATTTTGGGATCGTTCGACATGTCCGGAGTCATCGTTTTTCATCCGAAAATTGATTTTTTGAACTGTACCAAAAATGATTCAAAATGTCAATTGGATCCTGCCTCATGTTGAATAACCACTTTTTAAACCCTCACAGTGACCAAAATTGCCAATTTTACACAGTTTTGCTTACTCAAAAGCTTCAATTTTGACCCATTTCAGGCACAGAAATGACTTTAAACACACTTATTTTAGTTGACAAAGCCATAATTCACATCCAACAGTCATTTAGAGTCAAAAGATTAAATGTTAAAATTTCATCATTATAGACCATTTTGGGAACGTTCGACAGGTCCGGAGTCATCGTTTTTCGTCTGAAAATTGATTTTTTGGACTGTACCAAAAATGATTCAAAATGTCAATTGGATCGTGCCTCATGTTGAATAACCACTTTTTAAACCCTCAGAGTGACCAAAATTGCCATTTTTACAGAGTTTTGATTACTCAAAAGCTTCAATTTTTACCCCTTTGAGGCACAGAAATGACTTTAAACACACTTATTTTAGTTGACAAAGTCATAATTCACATCCAACAGTCATTTACAGTCAAAAGATTAAATGTTAAAATTTCATCCATATTGACCATTTTGGGATCGTTCGACATGTCCGGAGTCATCGTTTTTCATCCGAAAATTGATTTTTTGGACTGTACCAAAAATGATTCAAAATGTCAATTGGATCGTGCCTCATTTTGAATAACCACTTTTTAAACCCTCACAGTGACCAAAATTGCCAATTTTACAGAGTTTTGCTTACACAAAAGCTTCAATTTTGACCCGTTTCAGGCACAGAAATGACTTTAAACACACTTATTTTAGTTGACAAAGTCATTATTCACATCCAACAGTCATTTAGAGTCAAAAGATTAAATGTTAAAATTTCATCCATATTGACCATTTTGGGATCGTTCGACATGTCCGGAGTCATCGTTTTTCATCCGAAAATTGATTTTTTGGACTGTACCAAAAATGATTCAAAATGTCAATTGGATCGTGCCTCATGTTGAATAACCACTTTTTAAACCCTCACAGTGACCAAAATTGCCATTTTTACAGAGTTTTGCTTACTCAAAAGCTTCAATTTTGACCCATTTCAGGCACAGAAATGACTTTAAACACACTTATTTTAGTTTACAAAGTCATAATTCACATCCAACAGTCATTTACAGTCAAAAGATTAAATGTTAAAATTTCATCCATATTGACCATTTTGGGATCGTTCGACATGTCCGGAGTCATCGTTTTTCATCCGAAAATTGATTTTTTGGACTGTACCAAAAATGATTCAAAATGTCAATTGGATCGTGCCTCATGTTGAATAACCACTTTTTAAACCCTCACAGTGACCAAAATTGCCAATTTTACACAGTTTTGCTTACTCAAAAGCTTCAATTTTTACCCCTTTGAGGCACAGAAATGACTTTAAACACACTTATTTTAGTTGACAAAGTCATTATTCACATCCAACAGTCATTTAGAGTCAAAAGATTAAATGTTAAAATTTCATCCATATTGACCATTTTGGGATCGTTCGACATGTCCGGAGTCATCGTTTTTCGTCTGAAAATTGATTTTTTGGACTGTACCAAAAATGATTCAAAATGTCAATTGGATCGTACCTCATGTTGAATAACCACTTTTTAAACCCTCAGAGTGACCAAAATTGCCAATTTTACAGAGTTTTGCTTACTCAAAAGCTTCAATTTTGACCCATTTCAGGCACAGAAATGACTTTAAACACACTTATTTTAGTTGACAAAGTCATAATTCACATCCAACAGTCATTTACAGTCAAAAGATTAAATGTTAAAATTTCATCCATATTGACCAATTTGGGATCGTTCGACATGTCCGGAGTTATCGTTTTTCATCCGAAAATTGATTTTTTGGACTGTACCAAAAATGATTCAAAATGTCAATTGGATCGTGCCTCATTTTGAATAACCACTTTTTAAACCCTCACAGTGACCAAAATTGCCAATTTTACAGAGTTTTGCTTACACAAAAGCTTCAATTTTGACCCGTTTCAGGCACAGAAATGACTTTAAACACACTTATTTTAGTTGACAAAGTCATTATTCACATCCAACAGTCATTTACAGTCAAAAGATTAAATGTTAAAATTTCATCCATATTGACCATTTTGGGATCGTTCGACATGTCCGGAGTCATCGTTTTTCATCCGAAAATTGATTTTTTGGACTTTACCAAAAATGATTCACAATGTCAATTGGATCGTGCCTCATGTTGAATAACCACTTTTTAAACCCTCACAGTGACCAAAATTGCCATTTTTACAGAGTTTTGCTTACTCAAAAGCTTCAATTTTGACCCATTTCAGGCACAGAAATGACTTTAAACACACTTATTTTAGTTGACAAAGTCATAATTCACATCCAACAGTCATTTACAGTCAAAAGATTAAATGTTAAAATTTCATCCATATTGACCATTTTGGGATCGTTCGACATGTCCGGAGTCATCGTTTTTCATCCGAAAAATGATTTTTTGGACTGTACCAAAAATGATTCAAAATGTCAATTGGATCGTGCCTCATGTTGAATAACCACTTTTTAAACCCTCATAGTGACCAAAATTGCCATTTTTACAGAGTTTTGCTTACTCAAAAGCTTCAATTTTGACCCATTTCAGGCACAGAAATGACTTTAAACACACTTATTTTAGTTGACAAAGTCATAATTCACATCCAACAGTCATTTACAGTCAAAAGATTAAATGTTAAAATTTCATCCATATTGACCATTTTGGGATCGTTCGACATGTCCGGAGTCATCGTTTTTCATCCGAAAATTGATTTTTTGAACTGTACCAAAAATGATTCAAAATGTCAATTGGATCGTGCCTCATGTTGAATAACCACTTTTTAAACCTTCACAGTGACCAAAATTGCCAATTTTACACAGTTTTGCTTACTCAAAAGCTTCAATTTTGACCCGTTTCAGGCACAGAAATGACTTTAAACACACTTATTTTAGTTGACAAAGCCATAATTCACATCCAACAGTCATTTAGAGTCAAAAGATTAAATGTTAAAATGTCATCATTATAGACCATTTTGGGAACGTTCGACAGGTCCGGAGTCATCGTTTTTCGTCTGAAAATTGATTTTTTGGACTGTACCAAAAATGATTCAAAATGTCAATTGGATCGTACCTCATGTTGAATAACCACTTTTTAAACCCTCAGAGTGACCAAAATTGCCATTTTTACAGAGTTTTGATTACTCAAAAGCTTCAATTTTGACCCATTTCAGGCACAGAAATGACTTTAAACACACTTATTTTAGTTGACAAAGTCATAATTCACATCCAACAGTCATTTACAGTCAAAAGATTAAATGTTAAAATTTCATCCATATTGACCAATTTGGGATCGTTCGACATGTCCGGAGTTATCGTTTTTCATCCGAAAATTGATTTTTTGGACTGTACCAAAAATGATTCAAAATGTCAATTGGATCGTGCCTCATTTTGAATAACCACTTTTTAAACCCTCACAGTGACCAAAATTGCCAATTTTACAGAGTTTTGCTTACACAAAAGCTTCAATTTTGACCCGTTTCAGGCACAGAAATGACTTTAAACACACTTATTTTAGTTGACAAAGTCATTATTCACATCCAACAGTCATTTACAGTCAAAAGATTAAATGTTAAAATTTCATCCATATTGACCATTTTGGGATCGTTCGACATGTCCGGAGTCATCGTTTTTCATCCGAAAATTGATTTTTTGGACTTTACCAAAAATGATTCACAATGTCAATTGGATCGTGCCTCATGTTGAATAACCACTTTTTAAACCCTCACAGTGACCAAAATTGCCATTTTTACAGAGTTTTGCTTACTCAAAAGCTTCAATTTTGACCCATTTCAGGCACAGAAATGACTTTAAACACACTTATTTTAGTTGACAAAGTCATAATTCACATCCAACAGTCATTTACAGTCAAAAGATTAAATGTTAAAATTTCATCCATATTGACCATTTTGGGATCGTTCGACATGTCCGGAGTCATCGTTTTTCATCCGAAAAATGATTTTTTGGACTGTACCAAAAATGATTCAAAATGTCAATTGGATCGTGCCTCATGTTGAATAACCACTTTTTAAACCCTCATAGTGACCAAAATTGCCATTTTTACAGAGTTTTGCTTACTCAAAAGCTTCAATTTTGACCCATTTCAGGCACAGAAATGACTTTAAACACACTTATTTTAGTTGACAAAGTCATAATTCACATCCAACAGTCATTTACAGTCAAAAGATTAAATGTTAAAATTTCATCCATATTGACCATTTTGGGATCGTTCGACATGTCCGGAGTCATCGTTTTTCATCCGAAAATTGATTTTTTGAACTGTACCAAAAATGATTCAAAATGTCAATTGGATCGTGCCTCATGTTGAATAACCACTTTTTAAACCTTCACAGTGACCAAAATTGCCAATTTTACACAGTTTTGCTTACTCAAAAGCTTCAATTTTGACCCGTTTCAGGCACAGAAATGACTTTAAACACACTTATTTTAGTTGACAAAGCCATAATTCACATCCAACAGTCATTTAGAGTCAAAAGATTAAATGTTAAAATGTCATCATTATAGACCATTTTGGGAACGTTCGACAGGTCCGGAGTCATCGTTTTTCGTCTGAAAATTGATTTTTTGGACTGTACCAAAAATGATTCAAAATGTCAATTGGATCGTACCTCATGTTGAATAACCACTTTTTAAACCCTCAGAGTGACCAAAATTGCCATTTTTACAGAGTTTTGATTACTCAAAAGCTTCAATTTTTACCCCTTTGAGGAACAGAAATGACTTTAAACACACTTATTTTAGTTGAAAAAGTCATAATTCACATCCAACAGTCATTTACAGTCAAAAGATTAAATGTTAAAATTTCATCCATATTGACCATTTTGGGATCGTTCGACATGTCCGGAGTCATCGTTTTTCATCCGAAAATTGATTTTTTGGACTGTACCAAAAATGATTCAAAATGTCAATTGGATCGTGCCTCATGTTGAATAACCACTTTTTAAACCCTCACAGTGACCAAAATTGCCATTTTTACAGAGTTTTGATTACTCAAAAGCTTCAATTTTGACCCATTTCAGGCACAGAAATGACTTTAAACACACTTATTTTAGTTGACAAAGTCATAATTCACATCCAACAGTCATTTACAGTCAAAAGATTAAATGTTAAAATTTCATCCATATTGACCATTTTGGGATCGTTCGACATGTCCGGAGTCATCGTTTTTCATCCGAAAATTGATTTTTTGGACTGTACCAAAAATGATTCAAAATGTCAATTGGATCGTGCCTCATGTTGAATAACCACTTTTTAAACCCTCACAGTGACCAAAATTGCCATTTTTACAGAGTTTTGCTTACTCAAAAGCTTCAATTTTGACCCATTTCAGGCACAGAAATGACTTTAAACACACTTATTTTAGTTGACAAAGTCATAATTCACATCCAACAGTCATTTACAGTCAAAAGATTAAATGTTAAAATTTCATCCATATTGACCATTTTGGGATCGTTCGACATGTCCGGAGTCATCGTTTTTCATCCAAAAATTGATTTTTTGGACTGTACCAAAAATGATTCAAAATGTCAATTGGATCATGCCTCATGTTGAATAACCACTTTTTAAACCCTCACAGTGACCAAAATTGCCATTTTTACAGAGTTTTGATTACTCAAAAGCTTCAATTTTTACCCCTTTGAGGCACAGAAATGACTTTAAACACACTTATTTTAGTTGACAAAGTCATAATTCACATCCAACAGTCATTTACAGTCAAAAGATTAAATGTTAAAATTTCATCCATATTGACCATTTTGGGATCGTTCGACATGTCCGGAGTCATCGTTTTTCATCCGAAAATTGATTTTTTGGACTGTACCAAAAATGATTCAAAATGTCAATTGGATCATGCCTCATGTTGAATAACCACTTTTTAAACCCTCACAGTGACCAAAATTGCCATTTTTACAGAGTTTTGATTACTCAAAAGCTTCAATTTTTACCCCTTTGAGGCACAGAAATGACTTTAAACACACTTATTTTAGTTGACAAAGTCATAATTCACATCCAACAGTCATTTACAGTCAAAAGATTAAATGTTAAAATTTCATCCATATTGACCATTTTGGGATCGTTCGACATGTCCGGAGTCATCGTTTTTCACCCGAAAATTGATTTTTTGAACTGTACCAAAAATGATTCAAAATGTCAATTGGATCGTGCCTCATGTTGAATAACCACTTTTTAAACCCTCACAGTGACCAAAATTGCCAATTTTACACAGTTTTGCTTACTCAAAAGCTTCAATTTTGACCCATTTCAGGCACAGAAATCAATCAATCAATCAATCAGTGACACTTATAAAGCGCGCTACATACCCGTAGGGTCTCAAGGCGCTGGGGAGGGGGGGTGCCGCTACTGCTCGAACAGCCAGGTCTTCAGCTTCTTCCTGAAGGAGAGGTGGTCTTGGGTTAGGCGCAGGTCGGACGGGAGGGAGTTCCAGGTCTTGGCGGCCAGGTAGGAGAAGGACCTTCCTCCTGTAGTCGCTCTTCGGATGCGGGGGACGGCGGCGAGGGCGTGGTTGGCTGATCGGAGGTGGCGTTTGGGAGCGTAGAAGTTGACTCGGCTGTTGAGGTAGCTCGGGCCTTGGTCGTGTAGGGCTTTGTGTGCGTGGGTGAGGAGGCGGAAGGTGATTCTCTTGTTGATGGGGAGCCAGTGAAGGTCTCTCAGATGTCCGGAGATGTGGCTGGACCGTGGGATGTCGAGGAGGAGTCTGGCTGAGGCGTTTTGGATCCGCTGGAGTCTCTTCTGGAGCTTGGCGGTGGTCCCGGCGTAGAGGGCGTTGCCGTAGTCCAGTCGGCTGGTGACGAGGGCCTGGGTGACGGTCTTCCTGGTCTCTGAGGGGATCCACCAGAAGATCTTCCGTAGCATGCGTAGGATGTTGAAGCAAGCCGAGGAGACGCTGTTGACTTGTCTGGTCATGGAGAGGGAGGAGTCCAGGATGAAGCCCAGGTTTCGTGCATGGTCTGTCGGTTTGGGTGCGGTGCCCAGGGCGGGAGGCCACCAGGAGTCGTCCCAGGCGGAGGGTGAAGAGCCCAGGATGAGGACCTCCGTCTTGTCCGAGTTCAGTTTCAGGCGGCTGGTCGTCATCCACTCGGCTACCTCTTTCATCCCTTCGTGCAGGTTGGCTCTGGCGGCGGCGGGGTTGTTGGTCAGGGAGAGGATCAGCTGGGTGTCGTCGGCGTAGGAGATGATGCTGAGGTGGTGTTTGCGTACGATGGCCGCGAGGGGGCTCATGTAGACGTTGAAGAGGGTGGGGCTCAGTGATGATCCTTGGGGGACGCCGCAGATGACTTCGGAGGCCTCTGACTTGTACGGTGGTAGGCGGACTCGCTGTGTTCTTCCGTCGAGGAAGGAGATGATCCATTCCAGCGCCTTGTCCCGGATTCCGATGTTGCTGAGGCGCCGTATTAGGGTGCGGTGGCAGACCGTGTCGAATGCCGCGGAGAGGTCTAGGAGGATGAGGGCCGCTGTTTCTCCATTGTCCATCAGGGCTCGGATGTCATCGGTGGCGGCGATGAGGGCGGTCTCGGTGCTGTGTTTGGCTCGGAAGCCGGACTGTGAGGGGTCGAGGGATCCGTTCGTCTCGAGGAAGGCGGCCATCTGCTTGTTGACGGTCTTCTCGATGACTTTGGCTGGAAACGGGAGAAGCGAGATGGGGCGGTAGTTCTTGAGGTCGGTGGGGTCCGCTGTTGGTTTCTTGAGTAGAGCGCTGAGTTCGGCGTGTTTCCAGCTTTCGGGGAAGATGGCGGTGTCGAAGGATGTGTTGATGATGTCTCGCAGGTGGGGTGCGATGACAGCGTCGGCCTTGTTGAAGACGTGGTGAGGGCAGGGGTCGGTTGGTGATCCGGAGTGGATGGAGTTCATCGTGCGGATGGTGTCTTCTGTGCTGATCGGGGTCCAGGCGTGGAGGGTGGTGGTGGGGGGGGGTGGCAGGTCGGTCGTGGTGTGCGTTGGTTGGTTGTTGAAGCTGCTGTGTATGTCCGTGATCTTGTTGTGGAAGTATGAGGCGAGGGAGTTGCAGAGGTCTTGCGATGGGGTGATGTCGTTGTTTCCTGCGCTGGGGTTGGAAAGCTCTTTCACGATGTTGAAGAGTTCCTTGCTGTTGTGTGCGTTGTTGTCCAGCCGGTCCTTGAATGCTGTTCTCTTGGCGGCGCAGATCAGCTGGTGGTGTTTCCGGGTGGCCAGTTTGTAGGAGGTCCTGTTGTCCGGTGTCGGGTCCCTTTTCCAGACTTTCTCGAGGGCTCTGCAGTTCTTCTTGGAGCTCTTGAGTTCGTCGGTGAACCATGGGGCCTTCTTGCTGCCGGGTCTGCTGGGCGGGGTCCTCAGCGGGGCGAGTTCGTCCGCGCAGTTGCTGATCCACTTCGTGATGTTGTCGGCGGCCTGGCTGGGGTTCGCTGAGCTGGCAGGAGGGTGTTGGCTCAGGGAGGTGGCTAGCTGGTCTGCTGTGATCTTGTTCCAGCTTCTGCGGGCGGCCTGTTGCTGGTGTTGGTGGGTCGTCGTTCTCTTGAAGGTGAAGTGGATGCAGCTGTGGTCCGTCCATTGAAGCTCTGTGGCGTGGCTGAAGTTGATGTCTGTGCTGGATGAGAAGACGGCGTCGAGTGTGTGTCCGGCGAGGTGGGTGGGGGTGGACACCAGTTGCTTGAGTCCCAGGTTGGCGAGGTTGTCGAGCAGGGTGCTGGTGTTGTGGTCGTTGTTGTTCTCCAGGTGGAAGTTCAGGTCCCCCAGGAGGATGTAGTCAGCGGAGGGGAGGGCATGCGGGCTGACGAAGTCGGCGATGTCCTCGCTGAATTGCGTGCGTGGCGTGACTTTAAACACACTTATTTTAGTTGACAAAGCCATAATTCACATCCAACAGTCATTTAGAGTCAAAAGATTAAATGTTAAAATTTCATCATTATAGACCATTTTGGGAACGTTCGACAGGTCCGGAGTCATCGTTTTTCGTCTAAAAATTGATTTTTTGGACTGTACCAAAAATGATTCAAAATGTCAATTGGATCGTGCCTCATGTTGAATAACCACTTTTTAAACCCTCAGAGTGACCAAAATTGCCATTTTTACAGAGTTTTGATTACTCAAAAGCTTCAATTTTTACCCCTTTGAGGCACAGAAATGACTTTAAACACACTTATTTTAGTTGACAAAGTCATAATTCACATCCAACAGTCATTTACAGTCAAAAGATTAAATGTTAAAATTTCATCCATATTGACCATTTTGGGATCGTTCGACATGTCCGGAGTCATCGTTTTTCATCCGAAAATTGATTTTTTGGACTGTACCAAAAATGATTCAAAATGTCAATTGGATCGTGCCTCATTTTGAATAACCACTTTTTAAACCCTCACAGTGACCAAAATTGCCAATTTTACAGAGTTTTGCTTACACAAAAGCTTCAATTTTGACCCGTTTCAGGCACAGAAATGACTTTAAACACACTTATTTTAGTTGACAAAGTCATAATTCACATCCAACAGTCATTTACAGTCAAAAGATTAAATGTTAAAATTTCATCCATATTGACCATTTTGGGATCGTTCGACATGTCCGGAGTCATCGTTTTTCATCCGAAAATTGATTTTTTGGACTGTACCAAAAATGATTCAAAATGTAAATTGGATCGTGCCTCATTTTGAATAACCACTTTTTAAACCCTCACAGTGACCAAAATTGCCAATTTTACAGAGTTTTGCTTACACAAAAGCTTCAATTTTGACCCGTTTCAGGCACAGAAATGACTTTAAACACACTTATTTTAGCTGACAAAGTCATTATTCACATCCAACAGTCATTTAGAGTCAAAAGATTAAATGTTAAAATTTCATCCATATTGAGCATTTTGGGATCGTTCGGCATGTCCGGAGTCATCGTTTTTCATCCGAAAATTGATTTTTTGGACTGTACCAAAAATGATTCAAAATGTCAATTGGATCGTGCCTCATGTTGAATAACCACTTTTTAAACCCTCACAGTGACCAAAATTGCCATTTTTACAGAGTTTTGCTTACTCAAAAGCTTCAATTTTGACCCATTTCAGGCACAGAAATGACTTTAAACACACTTATTTTAGTTGACAAAGTCATAATTCACATCCAACAGTCATTTACAGTCAAAAGATTAAATGTTAAAATTTCATCCATATTGACCATTTTGGGATCGTTCGACATGTCCGGAGTCATCGTTTTTCATCCGAAAATTGATTTTTGGGACTGTACCAAAAATGATTCAAAATGTCAATTGGATCGTGCCTCATGTTGAATAACCACTTTTTAAACCCTCACAGTGACCAAAATTGCCAATTTTACACAGTTTTGCTTACTCAAAAGCTTCAATTTTGACCCATTTCAGGCACAGAAATGACTTTAAACACACTTATTTTAGTTGACAAAGCCATAATTCACATCCAACAGTCATTTAGAGTCAAAAGATTAAATGTTAAAATTTCATCATTATAGACCATTTTGGGAACGTTCGACAGGTCCGGAGTCATCGTTTTTCGTCTGAAAATTGATTTTTTGGACTGTACCAAAAATGATTCAAAATGTCAATTGGATCGTGCCTCATGTTGAATAACCACTTTTTAAACCCTCAGAGTGACCAAAATTGCCATTTTTACAGAGTTTTGATTACTCAAAAGCTTCAATTTTTACCCCTTTGAGGCACAGAAATGACTTTAAACACACTTATTTTAGTTGACAAAGTCATTATTCACATCCAACAGTCATTTAGAGTCAAAAGATTAAATGTTAAAATTTCATCCATATTGACCATTTTGGGATCGTTCGACATGTCCGGAGTCATCGTTTTTCATCCGAAAATTGATTTTTTGGACTGTACCAAAAATGATTCAAAATGTCAATTGGATCGTGCCTCATGTTGAATAACTACTTTTTAAACCCTCACAGTGACCAAAATTGCCATTTTTACAGAGTTTTGATTACTCAAAAGCTTCAATTTTGACCCATTTCAGGCACAGAAATGACTTTAAACACACTTATTTTAGTTGACAAAGTCATAATTCACATCCAACAGTCATTTACAGTCAAAAGATTAAATGTTAACATTTCATCCATATTGACCATTTTGGGATTGTTCGACATGTCCGGAGTCATCGTTTTTCATCCGAAAATTGATTTTTTGGACTGTACCAAAAATGATTCAAAATGTCAATTGGATCGTGCCTCATGTTGAATAACGACTTTTTAAACCCTCACAGTGACCAAAATTGCCATTTTTACAGAGTTTTGCTTACTCAAAAGCTTCAATTTTGACCCATTTCAGGCACAGAAATGACTTTAAACACACTTATTTTAGTTTACAAAGTCATAATTCACATCCAACAGTCATTTACAGTCAAAAGATTAAATGTTAAAATTTCATCCATATTGACCATTTTGGGATCGTTCGACATGTCCGGAGTCATCGTTTTTCATCCGAAAATTGATTTTTTGGACTGTACCAAAAATGATTCAAAATGTCAATTGGATCCTGCCTCATGTTGAATAACCACTTTTTAAACCCTCACAGTGACCAAAATTGCCATTTTTACAGAGTTTTGATTACTCAAAAGCTTCAATTTTTACCCCTTTGAGGCACAGAAATGACTTTAAACACACTTATTTTAGTTGACAAAGTCATAATTCACATCCAACAGTCATTTACAGTCAAAAGAATAAATGTTAAAATTTCATCCATATTGACCATTTTGGGATCGTTCGACATGTCCGGAGTCATCGTTTTTCATCCGAAAATTGATTTTTTGAACTGTACCAAAAATGATTCAAAATGTCAATTGGATCGTGCCTCATGTTGAATAACCACTTTTTAAACCCTCACAGTGACCAAAATTGCCAATTTTACACAGTTTTGCTTACTCAAAAGCTTCAATTTTGACCCATTTCAGGCACAGAAATGACTTTAAACACACTTACTTTAGTTGACAAAGCCATAATTCACATCCAACAGTCATTTAGAGTCAAAAGATTAAATGTTAAAATTTCATCATTATAGACCATTTTGGGAACGTTCGAAAGGTCCGGAGTCATCGTTTTTCGTCTGAAAATTGATTTTTTGGACTGTACCAAAAATGATTCAAAATGTCAATTGGATCGTGCCTCATGTTGAATAACCACTTTTTAAACCCTCAGAGTGACCAAAATTGCCATTTTTACAGAGTTTTGATTACTCAAAAGCTTCAATTTTTACCCCTTTGAGGCACAGAAATGACTTTAAACACACTTATTTTAGTTGACAAAGTCATAATTCACATCCAACAGTCATTTACAGTCAAAAGATTAAATGTTAAAATTTCATCCATATTGACCATTTTGGGATCGTTCGACATGTCCGGAGTCATCGTTTTTCATCCGAAAATTGATTTTTTGGACTGTACCAAAAATGATTCAAAATGTCAATTGGATGGTGCCTCATTTTGAATAACCACTTTTTAAACCCTCACAGTGACCAAAATTGCCAATTTTACAGAGTTTTGCTTACACAAAAGCTTCAATTTTGACCCGTTTCAGGCACAGAAATGACTTTAAACACACTTATTTTAGTTGACAAAGTCATTATTCACATCCAACAGTCATTTAGAGTCAAAAGATTAAATGTTAAAATTTCATCCATATTGACCATTTTGGGATCGTTCGACATGTCCGGAGTCATCGTTTTTCATCCGAAAATTGATTTTTTGGACTGTACCAAAAATGATTCAAAATGTCAATTGGATCGTGCCTCATGTTGAATAACCACTTTTTAAACCCTCACAGTGACCAAAATTGCCATTTTTACAGAGTTTTGCTTACTCAAAAGCTTCAATTTTGACCCATTTCAGGCACAGAAATGACTTTAAACACACTTATTTTAGTTTACAAAGTCATAATTCACATCCAACAGTCATTTACAGTCAAAAGATTAAATGTTAAAATTTCATCCATATTGACCATTTTGGGATCGTTCGACATGTCCGGAGTCATCGTTTTTCATCCGAAAATTGATTTTTTGGACTGTACCAAAAATGATTCAAAATGTCAATTGGATCGTGCCTCATGTTGAATAACCACTTTTTAAACCCTCACAGTGACCAAAATTGCCAATTTTACACAGTTTTGCTTACTCAAAAGCTTCAATTTTTACCCCTTTGAGGCACAGAAATGACTTTAAACACACTTATTTTAGTTGACAAAGTCATTATTCACATCCAACAGTCATTTAGAGTCAAAAGATTAAATGTTAAAATTTCATCCATATTGACCATTTTGGGATCGTTCGACATGTCCGGAGTCATCGTTTTTCGTCTGAAAATTGATTTTTTGGACTGTACCAAAAATGATTCAAAATGTCAATTGGATCGTACCTCATGTTGAATAACCACTTTTTAAACCCTCAGAGTGACCAAAATTGCCAATTTTACAGAGTTTTGCTTACTCAAAAGCTTCAATTTTGACCCATTTCAGGCACAGAAATGACTTTAAACACACTTATTTTAGTTGACAAAGTCATAATTCACATCCAACAGTCATTTACAGTCAAAAGATTAAATGTTAAAATTTCATCCATATTGACCATTTTGGGATCGTTCGACATGTCCGGAGTCATCGTTTTTCATCCGAAAATTGATTTTTTGAACTGTACCAAAAATGATTCAAAATGTCAATTGGATCGTGCCTCATGTTGAATAACCACTTTTTAAACCCTCACAGTGACCAAAATTGCCAATTTTACACAGTTTTGCTTACTCAAAAGCTTCAATTTTGACCCGTTTCAGGCACAGAAATGACTTTAAACACACTTATTTTAGTTGACAAAGCCATAATTCACATCCAACAGTCATTTAGAGTCAAAAGATTAAATGTTAAAATGTCATCATTATAGACCATTTTGGGAACGTTCGACAGGTCCGGAGTCATCGTTTTTCGTCTGAAAATTGATTTTTTTGGACTGTACCAAAAATGATTCAAAATGTCAATTGGATCGTACCTCATGTTGAATAACCACTTTTTAAACCCTCAGAGTGACCAAAATTGCCATTTTTACAGAGTTTTGATTACTCAAAAGCTTCAATTTTTACCCCTTTGAGGAACAGAAATGACTTTAAACACACTTATTTTAGTTGAAAAAGTCATAATTCACATCCAACAGTCATTTACAGTCAAAAGATTAAATGTTAAAATTTCATCCATATTGACCATTTTGGGATCGTTCGACATGTCCGGAGTCATCGTTTTTCATCCGAAAATTGATTTTTTGGACTGTACCAAAAATGATTCAAAATGTCAATTGGATCGTGCCTCATGTTGAATAACCACTTTTTAAACCCTCACAGTGACCAAAATTGCCATTTTTACAGAGTTTTGATTACTCAAAAGCTTCAATTTTGACCCATTTCAGGCACAGAAATGACTTTAAACACACTTATTTTAGTTGACAAAGTCATAATTCACATCCAACAGTCATTTACAGTCAAAAGATTAAATGTTAAAATTTCATCCATATTGACCATTTTGGGATCGTTCGACATGTCCGGAGTCATCGTTTTTCATCCGAAAATTGATTTTTTGGACTGTACCAAAAATGATTCAAAATGTCAATTGGATCGTGCCTCATGTTGAATAACCACTTTTTAAACCCTCACAGTGACCAAAATTGCCATTTTTACAGAGTTTTGCTTACTCAAAAGCTTCAATTTTGACCCATTTCAGGCACAGAAATGACTTTAAACACACTTATTTTAGTTTTCAAAGTCATAATTCACATCCAACAGTCATTTACAGTCAAAAGATTAAATGTTAAAATTTCATCCATATTGACCATTTTGGGATCGTTCGACATGTCCGGAGTCATCGTTTTTCATCCAAAAATTGATTTTTTGGACTGTACCAAAAATGATTCAAAATGTCAATTGGATCATGCCTCATGTTGAATAACCACTTTTTAAACCCTCACAGTGACCAAAATTGCCATTTTTACAGAGTTTTGATTACTCAAAAGCTTCAATTTTTACCCCTTTGAGGCACAGAAATGACTTTAAACACACTTATTTTAGTTGACAAAGTCATAATTCACATCCAACAGTCATTTACAGTCAAAAGATTAAATGTTAAAATTTCATCCATATTGACCATTTTGGTATCGTTCGACATGTCCGGAGTCATCGTTTTTCATCCGAAAATTGATTTTTTGAACTGTACCAAAAATGATTCAAAATGTCAATTGGATCGTGCCTCATGTTGAATAACCACTTTTTAAACCCTCACAGTGACCAAAATTGCCAATTTTACACAGTTTTGCTTACTCAAAAGCTTTAATTTTGACCCATTTCAGGCACAGAAATGACTTTAAACACACTTATTTTAGTTGACAAAGTCATTATTCACATCCAACAGTCATTTAGAGTCAAAAGATTAAATGTTAAAATTTCATCCATATTGACCATTTTGGGATCGTTCGACATGTCCGGAGTCATCGTTTTTCATCCGAAAATTGATTTTTTGGACTGTACCAAAAATGATTCAAAATGTCAATTGGATCGTGCCTCATGTTGAATAACCACTTTTTAAACCCTCACAGTGACCAAAATTGCCATTTTTACAGAGTTTTGATTACTCAAAAGCTTCAATTTTGACCCATTTCAGGCACAGAAATGACTTTAAACACACTTATTTTAGTTGACAAAGTCATAATTCACATCCAACAGTCATTTACAGTCAAAAGATTAAATGTTAAAATTTCATCCATATTGACCATTTTGGGATCGTTCGACATGTCCGGAGTCATCGTTTTTCATCCGAAAATTGATTTTTTGGACTGTACCAAAAATGATTCAAAATGTCAATTGGATCGTGCCTCATGTTGAATAACCACTTTTTAAACCCTCACAGTGACCAAAATTGCCATTTTTACAGAGTTTTGCTTACTCAAAAGCTTCAATTTTGACCCATTTCAGGCACAGAAATGACTTTAAACACACTTATTTTAGTTGACAAAGTCATAATTCACATCCAACAGTCATTTACAGTCAAAAGATTAAATGTTAAAATTTCATCCATATTGACCATTTTGGGATCGTTCGACATGTCCGGAGTCATCGTTTTTCATCCAAAAATTGATTTTTTGGACTGTACCAAAAATGATTCAAAATGTCAATTGGATCATGCCTCATGTTGAATAACCACTTTTTAAACCCTCACAGTGACCAAAATTGCCATTTTTACAGAGTTTTGATTACTCAAAAGCTTCAATTTTTACCCCTTTGAGGCACAGAAATGACTTTAAACACACTTATTTTAGTTGACAAAGTCATAATTCACATCCAACAGTCATTTACAGTCAAAAGATTAAATGTTAAAATTTCATCCATATTGACCATTTTGGTATCGTTCGACATGTCCGGAGTCATCGTTTTTCATCCGAAAATTGATTTTTTGAACTGTACCAAAAATGATTCAAAATGTCAATTGGATCGTGCCTCATGTTGAATAACCACTTTTTAAACCCTCACAGTGACCAAAATTGCCAATTTTACACAGTTTTGCTTACTCAAAAGCTTTAATTTTGACCCATTTCAGGCACAGAAATGACTTTAAACACACTTATTTTAGTTGACAAAGTCATTATTCACATCCAACAGTCATTTAGAGTCAAAAGATTAAATGTTAAAATTTCATCCATATTGACCATTTTGGGATCGTTCGACATGTCCGGAGTCATCGTTTTTCATCCGAAAATTGATTTTTTGGACTGTACCAAAAATGATTCAAAATGTCAATTGGATTGTGCCTCATGTTGAATAACCACTTTTTAAACCCTCACAGTGACCAAAATTGCCATTTTTACAGAGTTTTGATTACTCAAAAGCTTCAATTTTGACCCATTTCAGGCACAGAAATGACTTTAAACACACTTATTTTAGTTGACAAAGTCATAATTCACATCCAACAGTCATTTACAGTCAAAAGATTAAATGTTAAAATTTCATCCATATTGACCATTTTGGGATCGTTCGACATGTCCGGAGTCATCGTTTTTCATCCGAAAATTGATTTTTTGGACTGTACCAAAAATGATTCAAAATGTAAATTGGATCGTGCCTCATTTTGAATAACCACTTTTTAAACCCTCACAGTGACCAAAATTGCCAATTTTACAGAGTTTTGCTTACACAAAAGCTTCAATTTTGACCCGTTTCAGGCACAGAAATGACTTTAAACACACTTATTTTAGTTGACAAAGTCATTATTCACATCCAACAGTCATTTAGAGTCAAAAGATTAAATGTTAAAATTTCATCCATATTGACCATTTTGGGATCGTTCGACATGTCCGGAGTCATCGTTTTTCATCCGAAAATTGATTTTTTGGACTGTACCAAAAATGATTCAAAATGTCAATTGGATCGTGCCTCATGTTGAATAACCACTTTTTAAACCCTCACAGTGACCAAAATTGCCATTTTTACAGAGTTTTGATTACTCAAAAGCTTCAATTTTGACCCATTTAAGGCACAGAAATGACTTTAAACACACTTATTTTAGTTGACAAAGTCATAATTCACATCCAACAGTCATTTACAGTCAAAAGATTAAATGTTAAAATTTCATCCATATTGACCATTTTGGGATCGTTCGACATGTCCGGAGTCATCGTTTTTCATCCGAAAATTGATTTTTTGGACTGTACCAAAAATGATTCAAAATGTCAATTGGATCGTGCCTCATGTTGAATAACCACTTTTTAAACCCTCACAGTGACCAAAATTGCCATTTTTACAGAGTTTTGCTTACTCAAAAGCTTCAATTTTGACCCCTTTGAGGCACAGAAATGACTTTAAACACACGTATTTTAGTTGACAAAGTCATAATTCACATCCAACAGTCATTTACAGTCAAAAGATTAAATGTTAAAATTTCATCCATATTGACCATTTTGGGATCGTTCGACATGTCCGGAGTCATCGTTTTTCATCCGAAAATTGATTTTTTGGACTGTACCAAAAATGATTCAAAATGTCAATTGGATCGTGCCTCATTTTGAATAACCACTTTTTAAACCCTCACAGTGACCAAAATTGCCATTTTTACAGAGTTTTGCTTACACAAAAGCTTCAATTTTGACCCATTTCAGGCACAGAAATGACTTTAAACACACTTATTTTAGTTGACAAAGTCATAATTCACATCCAACAGTCATTTACAGTCAAAAGATTAAATGTTAAAATTTCATCCATATTGACCATTTTGGGATCGTTCGACATGTCCGGAGTCATCGTTTTTCATTCGAAAATTGATTTTTTGGACTGTACCAAAAATGATTCAAAATGTCAATTGGATCGTGCCTCATGTTGACTAACCACTTTTTAAACCCTCACAGTGACCAAAATTGCCAATTTTACACAGTTTTGCTTACTCAAAAGCTTCAATTTTGACCCATTTCAGGCACAGAAATGACTTTAAACACACTTATTTTAGTTGACAAAGCCATAATTCACATCCAACAGTCATTTAGAGTCAAAAGATTAAATGTTAAAATTTCATCATTATAGACCATTTTGGGAACGTTCGACAGGTCCGGAGTCATCGTTTTTCGTCTGAAAATTGATTTTTTGGACTGTACCAAAAATGATTCAAAAGGTCAATTGGATCGTGCCTCATGTTGAATAACCACTTTTTAAACCCTCAGAGTGACCAAAATTGCCATTTTTACAGAGTTTTGATTACTCAAAAGCTTCAATTTTTACCCCTTTGAGGCACAGAAATGACTTTAAACTCACTTATTTTAGTTGACAAAGTCATTATTCACATCCAACAGTCATTTAGAGTCAAAAGATTAAATGTTAAAATTTCATCCATATTGACCATTTTGGGATCGTTCGACATGTCCGGAGTCATCGTTTTTCATCCGAAAATTGATTTTTTGGACTGTACCAAAAATGATTCAAAATGTCAATTGGATCGTGCCTCATATAACCACTTTTTAAACTCTCACAGTGACCAAAATTGCCATTTTTACAGAGTTTTGATTACTCAAAAGCTGCAATTTTTACCCCTTTGAGGCACAGAAATGACTTTAAACACACTTATTTTAGTTGACAAAGTCATAATTCACATCCAACAGTCATTTACAGTCAAAAGATTAAATGTTAAAATTTCATCCATATTGACCATTTTGGGATCGTTCGACATGTCCGGAGTCATCGTTTTTCATCCGAAAATTGATTTTTTGGACTGTACCAAAAATGATTCAAAATGTCAATTGGATCGTGCCTCATGTTGAATAACCACTTTTTAAACCCTCACAGTGACCAAAATTGCCAATTTTACAGAGTTTTGCTTACTCAAAAGCTTTAATTTTGACCCATTTCAGGCACAGAAATGACTTTAAACACACTTATTTTAGTTGACAAAGTCATAATTCACATCCAACAGTCATTTAGAGTCAAAAGATTAAATGTTAAAATTTCATCATTATAGACCATTTTGGGAACGTTCGACAGGTCCGGAGTCATCGTTTTTCGTCTGAAAATTGATTTTTTGGACTGTACCAAAAATGATTCAAAATGTCAATTGGATCGTGCCTCATGTTGAATAACCACTTTTTAAACCCTCACAGTGACCAAAATTGCCATTTTTACAGAGTTTTGATTACTCAAAAGCTTCAATTTTGACCCATTTCAGGCACAGAAATGACTTTAAACACACTTATTTTAGTTGACAAAGTCATAATTCACATCCAACAGTCATTTACAGTCAAAAGATTAAATGTTAAAATTTCATCCATATTGACCATTTTGGGATCGTTCGACATGTCCGGAGTCATTGTTTTTCATCCGAAAATTGATTTTTTGGACTGTACCAAAAATGATTCAAAATGTCAATTGGATCGTGCCTCATGTTGAATAACCACTTTTTAAACCCTCACAGTGACCAAAATTGCCATTTTTACAGAGTTTTGCTTACTCAAAAGCTTCAATTTTGACCCATTTCAGGCACAGAAATGACTTTAAACACACTTATTTTAGTTGACAAAGTCATAATTCACATCCAACAGTCATTTACAGTCAAAAGATTAAATGTTAAAATTTCATCCATATTGACCATTTTGGGATCGTTCGACATGTCCGGAGTCATCGTTTTTCATCCGAAAATTGATTTTTTGGACTGTACCAAAAATGATTCAAAATGTCAATTGGATCGTGCCTCATGTTGAATAACCACTTTTTAAACCCTCAGAGTGACCAAAATTGCCATTTTTACAGAGTTTTGATTACTCAAAAGCTTCAATTTTTACCCCTTTGAGGCACAGAAATGACTTTAAACACACTTATTTTAGTTGACAAAGTCATAATTCACATCCAACAGTCATTTACAGTCAAAAGATTAAATGTTAAAATTTCATCCATATTGACCATTTTGGGATCGTTCGACATGTCCGGAGTCATCATTTTTCATCCGAAAATTGATTTTTTGGACTGTACCAAAAATGATTCAAAATGTCAATTGGATCGTGCCTCATTTTGAATAACCACTTTTTAAACCCTCACAGTGACCAAAATTGCCAATTTTACAGAGTTTTGCTTACTCAAAAGCTTCAATTTTGACCCGTTTCAGGCACAGAAATGACTTTAAACACACTTATTTTAGTTGACAAAGTCATAATTCACATCCAACATCATTTACAGTCTAAAGATTAAATGTTAAAATTTCATCCATATTGACCATTTTGAGATCGTTCGACATGTCCGGAGTCATCGTTTTTCATTCGAAAATTGATTTTTTGGACTGTACCAAAAATGATTCAAAATGTCAATTGGATCATGCCTCATGTTGAATAACCACTTTTTAAACCCTCACAGTGACCAAAATTGCCATTTTTACAGAGTTTTGATTACTCAAAAGCTTCAATTTTGACCCATTTCAGGCACAGAAATGACTTTAAACACACTTATTTTAGTTGACAAAGTCATAATTCACATCCAACAGTCATTTACAGTCAAAAGACTAAATGTTAAAATTTCATCCATATTGACCATTTTGGGATCGTTCGACATGTCCGGAGTCATCGTTTTTCATCCGAAAATTGATTTTTTGGACTGTACCAAAAATGATTCAAAATGTCAATTGGATCGTGCCTCATGTTGAATAACCACTTTTTAAACCCTCACAGTGACCAAAATTGCCATTTTTACAGAGTTTTGTTTACTCAAAAGCTTCAATTTTGACCCATTTCAGGCACAGAAATGACTTTAAACACACTTATTTTAGTTGACAAAGTCATAATTCACATCCAACAGTCATTTACAGTCAAAAGATTAAATGTTAAAATTTCATCCATATTGACCATTTTGGGATCGTTCGACATGTCCGGAGTCATCGTTTTTCATCCGAAAATTGATTTTTTGGACTGTACCAAAAATGATTCAAAATGTCAATTGGATCGTGCCTCATGTTGAATAACCACTTTTTAAACCCTCACAGTGACCAAAATTGCCATTTTTACAGAGTTTTCCTTACTCAAAAGCTTCAATTTTGACCCATTTCAGGCACAGAAATGACTTTAAACACACTTATTTTAGTTGACAAAGTCATAATTCACATCCAACAGTCATTTACAGTCAAAAGATTAAATGTTAAAATTTTATCCATATTGACCATTTTGGGATCGTTCGACATGTCCGGAGTCATCGTTTTTCATCCGAAAATTGATTTTTTGGACTGTACCAAAAATGATTCAAAATGTCAATTGGATCATGCCTCATGTTGAATAACCACTTTTTAAACCCTCACAGTGACCAAAATTGCCATTTTTACAGAGTTTTGATTACTCAAAAGCTTCAATTTTTACCCCTTTGAGGCACAGAAATAACTTTAAACACACTTATTTTAGTTGACAAAGTCATAATTCACATCCAACAGTCATTTACAGTCAAAAGATTAAATGTTAAAATTTCATCCATATTGACCATTTTGGGATCGTTCGACATGTCCGGAGTCATCGTTTTTCATCCGAAAATTGATTTTTTGAACTGTACCAAAAATGATTCAAAATGTCAATTGGATCGTGCCTCATGTTGAATAACCACTTTTTAAACCCTCACAGTGACCAAAATTGCCATTTTTACAGAGTTTTGATTACTCAAAAGCTTCAATTTTGACCCATTTCAGGCACAGAAATGACTTTAAACACACTTATTTTAGTTGACAAAGTCATAATTCACATCCAACAGTCATTTACAGTCAAAAGATTAAATGTTAAAATTTCATCCATATTGACCATTTTGGGATCGTTCGACATGTCCGGAGTCATCGTTTTTCATCCGAAAATTGATTTTTTGGACTGTACCAAAAATGATTCAAAATGTCAATTGGATCGTGCCTCATTTTGAATAACCACTTTTTAAACCCTCACAGTGACCAAAATTGCCATTTTTACAGAGTTTTGATTACTCAAAAGCTTCAATTTTGACCCATTTCAGGCACAGAAATGACTTTAAACACACTTATTTTAGTTGACAAAGTCATAATTCACATCCAACAGTCATTTACAGTCAAAAGATTAAATGTTAAAATTTCATCCATATTGACCATTTTGGGATCGTTCGACATGTCCGGAGTCATCGTTTTTCATCCGAAAATTGATTTTTTGGACTGTACCAAAAATGATTCAAAATGTCAATTGGATCGTGCCTCATGTTGAATAACCACTTTTTAAACCCTCACAGTGACCAAAATTGCCATTTTTACAGAGTTTTGCTTACTCAAAAGCTTCAATTTTGACCCATTTCAGGCACAGAAATCACTTTAAACACACTTATTTTAGTTGACAAAGTCATAATTCACATCCAACAGTCATTTACAGTCAAAAGATTAAATGTTAACATTTCATCCATATTGACCATTTTGGGATCGTTCGACATGTCCGGAGTCATCGTTTTTCATCCGAAAATTGATTTTTTGGACTGTACCAAAAATGATTCAAAATGTCAATTGGATCGTGCCTCATTTTGAATAACCACTTTTTAAACCCTCACAGTGACCAAAATTGCCATTTTTACAGAGTTTTGATTACTCAAAAGCTTCAATTTTGACCCATTTCAGGCACAGAAATGACTTTAAACACACTTATTTTAGTTGACAAAGTCATAATTCACATCCAACAGTCATTTACAGTCAAAAGATTAAATGTTAAAATTTCATCCATATTGACCATTTTGGGATCGTTCGACATGTCCGGAGTCATCGTTTTTCATCCGAAAATTGATTTTTTGGACTGTACCAAAAATGATTCAAAATGTCAATTGGATCGTGCCTCATGTTGAATAACCACTTTTTAAACCCTCACAGTGACCAAAATTGCCATTTTTACAGAGTTTTGCTTACTCAAAAGCTTCAATTTTGACCCATTTCAGGCACAGAAATCACTTTAAACACACTTATTTTAGTTGACAAAGTCATAATTCACATCCAACAGTCATTTACAGTCAAAAGATTAAATGTTAACATTTCATCCATATTGACCATTTTGGGATCGTTCGACATGTCCGGAGTCATCGTTTTTCATCCGAAAATTGATTTTTTGGACTGTACCAAAAATGATTCAAAATGTCAATTGGATCGTGCCTCATGTTGAATAACCACTTTTTAAACCCTCAGAGTGACCAAAATTTCCATTTTTACAGAGTTTTGATTACTCAAAAGCTTCAATTTTTACCCCTTTGAGGCACAGAAATGACTTTAAACACACTTATTTTAGTTGACAAAGTCATAATTCACATCCAACAGTCATTTACAGTCAAAAGATTAAATGTTAAAATTTCATCCATATTGACCATTTTGGGATCGTTCGACATGTCCGGAGTCATCATTTTTCATCCGAAAATTGATTTTTTGGACTGTACCAAAAATTATTCAAAATGTCAATTGGATCGTGCCTCATGTTGAATAACCACTTTTTAAACCCTCACAGTGACCAAAATTGCCAATTTTACAGAGTTTTGCTTACTCAAAAGCTTCAATTTTGACCCATTTCAGGCACAGAAATGACTTTAAACACACTTATTTTAGTTGACAAAGTCATAATTCACATCCAACAGTCATTTAGAGTCAAAAGATTAAATGTTAAAATTTCATCATTATAGACCATTTTGGGAACGTTCGACAGGTCCGGAGTCATCGTTTTTCGTCTACAAATTGATTTTTTGGACTGTACCAAAAATGATTCAAAATGTCAATTGGATCGTGCCTCATGTTGAATAACCACTTTTTAAACCCTCACAGTGACCAAAATTGCCATTTTTACAGAGTTTTGATTACTCAAAAGCTTCAATTTTTACCCCTTTGAGGCACAGAAATGACTTTAAACACACTTATTTTAGTTGACAAAGTCATAATTCACATCCAACAGTCATTTAGAGTCAAAAGATTAAATGTTAAAATTTCATCCATATTGACCATTTTGGGATCGTTCGACATGTCCGGAGTCATCGTTTTTCATCCGAAAATTGATTTTTTGGACTGTACCAAAAATGATTCAAAATGTCAATTGGATCGTGCCTCATGTTGAATAACCACTTTTTAAACCCTCACAGTGACCAAAATTGCCATTTTTACAGAGTTTTGATTACTCAAAAGCTTCAATTTTGACCCATTTTAGGCACAGAAATGACTTTAAACACACTTATTTTAGTTGACAAAGTCATAATTCACATCCAACAGTCATTTACAGTCAAAAGATTAAATGTTAAAATGTCATCCATATTGACCATTTTGGGATCGTTCGACATGTCCGGAGTCATCGTTTTTCATCCGAAAATTGATTTTTTGGACTGTACCAAAAATGATTCAAAATGTCAATTGGATCGTGCCTCATGTTGAATAACCACTTTTTAAACCCTCACAGTGACCAAAATTGCCATTTTTACAGAGTTTTGCTTACTCAAAAGCTTCAATTTTGACCCATTTCAGGCACAGAAATGACTTTAAACACACTTATTTTAGTTGACAAAGTCATAATTCACATCCAACAGTCATTTACAGTCAAAAGAGTAAATGTTAAAATTTCATCCATATTGACCATTTTGGGATCGTTCGACATGTCCGGAGTCATCGTTTTTCATCCGAAAATTGATTTTTTGGACTGTACCAAAAATGATTCAAAATGTCAATTGGATCGTGCCTCATGTTGAATACCCACTTTTTAAACCCTCACAGTGACCAAAATTGCCATTTTTACAGAGTTTTCCTTACTCAAAAGCTTCAATTTTGACCCATTTCAGGCACAGAAATGACTTTAAACACACTTATTTTAGTTGACAAAGTCATAATTCACATCCAACAGTCATTTACAGTCAAAATATTAAATGTTAAAATTTCATCCATATTGACCATTTTGGGATCGTTCGACAGGTCCGGAGTCATCGTTTTTCGTCTGAAAATTGATTTTTTGGACTGTACCAAAAATGATTCAAAATGTCAATTGGATCGTGCCTCATGTTGAATAACCACTTTTTAAACCCTCACAGTGACCAAAATTGCCATTTTTACAGAGTTTTGATTACTCAAAAGCTTCAATTTTGACCCATTTCAGGCACAGAAATGACTTTAAACACACTTATTTTAGTTGCCAAAGTCATAATTCACATCCAACAGTCATTTACAGTCAAAAGTTTAAATGTTAAAATTTCATCCATATTGACCATTTTGGGATCGTTCGACATGTCCGGAGTCATCGTTTTTCATCCGAAAATTGATTTTTTGGACTGTACCAAAAATGATTCAAAATGTCAATTGGATCGTGCCTCATTTTGAATAACCACTTTTTAAACCCTCACAGTGACCAAAATTGCAAATTTTACAGAGTTTTGCTTACACAAAAGCTTCAATTTTGACCCGTTTCAGGCACAGAAATGACTTTAAACACACTTATTTTAGTTGACAAAGTCATTATTCACATCCAACAGTCATTTAGAGTCAAAAGATGAAATGTTAAAATTTCATCCATATTGACCATTTTGGGATCGTTCGACATGTCCGGAGTCATCGTTTTTCATCCGAAAATTAATTTTTTGGACTGTACCAAAAATGATTCAAAATGTCAATTGGATCGTGCCTCATGTTGAATAACCACTTTTTAAACCCTCACAGTGACCAAAATTGCCATTTTTACAGAGTTTTGATTACTAAAAAGCTTCAATTTTTACCCCTTTGAGGCACAGAAATGACTTTAAACACACTTATTTTAGTTGACAAAGTCATAATTCACATCCAACAGTCATTTACAGTCAAAAGATTAAATGTTAAAATTTCATCCATATTGACCATTTTGGGATCGTTCGACATGTCCGGAGTCATCGTTTTTCATCCGAAAATTGATTTTTTGGACTGTACCAAAAATGATTCAAAATGTCAATTGGATCGTGCCTCATGTTGAATAACCACTTTTTAAACCCTCACAGTGACCAAAATTGCCAATTTTACAGAGTTTTGCTTACTCAAAAGCTTTAATTTTGACCCATTTCAGGCACAGAAATGACTTTAAACACACTTATTTTAGTTGACAAAGTCATAATTCACATCCAACAGTCATTTACAGTCAAAAGATTAAATGTTAAAATTTCATCCATATTGACCATTTTGGGATCGTTCGACATGTCCGGAGTCATTGTTTTTCATCCGAAAATTGATTTTTTGGACTGTACCAAAAATGATTCAAAATGTCAATTGGATCGTGCCTCATGTTGAATAACCACTTTTTAAACCCTCACAGTGACCAAAATTGCCATTTTTACAGAGTTTTGATTACTCAAAAGCTTCAATTTTGACCCATTTCAGGCACAGAAATGACTTTAAACACACTTATTTTAGTTGACAAAGTCATAATTCACATCCAACAGTCATTTACAGTCAAAAGATTAAATGTTAAAATTTCATCCATATTGACCATTTTGGGATCGTTCGACATGTCCGGAGTCATTGTTTTTCATCCGAAAATTGATTTTTTGGACTGTACCAAAAATGATTCAAAATGTCAATTGGATCATGCCTCATGTTGAATAACCACTTTTTAAACCCTCACAGTGACCAAAATTGCCAATTTTACAGAGTTTTGCTTACTCAAAAGCTTCAATTTTGACCCGTTTCAGGCACAGAAATGACTTTAAACACACTTATTTTAGTTGACAAAGTCATAATTCACATCCAACAGTCATTTACAGTCAAAAGATTAAATGTTAAAATTTCATCCATATTGACCATTTTGAGATCGTTCGACATGTCCGGAGTCATCGTTTTTCATTCGAAAATTGATTTTTTGGACTGTACCAAAAATGATTCAAAATGTCAATTGGATCATGCCTCATGTTGAATAACCACTTTTTAAACCCTCACAGTGACCAAAATTGCCATTTTTACAGAGTTTTGATTACTCAAAAGCTTCAATTTTGACCCATTTCAGGCACAGAAATGACTTTAAACACACTTATTTTAGTTGACAAAGTCATAATTCACATCCAACAGTCATTTACAGTCAAAAGATTAAATGTTAAAATTTCATCCATATTGACCATTTTGGGATCGTTCGACATGTCCGGAGTCATCGTTTTTCATCTGAAAATTGATTTTTTGGACTGTACCAAAAATGATTCAAAATGTCAATTGGATCGTGCCTCATGTTGAATAACCACTTTTTAAACCCTCACAGTGACCAAAATTGCCATTTTTACAGAGTTTTGCTTACTCAAAAGCTTCAATTTTGACCCATTTCAGGCACAGAAATGACTTTAAACACACTTATTTTAGTTGACAAAGTCATAATTCACATCCAACAGTCATTTACAGTCAAAAGATTAAATGTTAAAAATTCATCCATATTGACCATTTTGGGATCGTTCGACATGTCCGGAGTCATCGTTTTTCATCAGAAAATTGATTTTTTGGACTGTACCAAAAATGATTCAAAATGTCAATTGGATCGTGCCTCATGTTGAATAACCACTTTTTAAACCCTCACAGTGACCAAAATTGCCATTTTTACAGAGTTTTCCTTACTCAAAAGCTTCAATTTTGACCCATTTCAGGCACAGAAATGACTTTAAACGCACTTATTTTAGTTGACAAAGTCATAATTCACATCCAACAGTCATTTACAGTCAAAAGATTAAATGTTAAAATTTCATCCATATTGACCATTTTGGGATCGTTCGACATGTCCGGAGTCATCATTTTTCATCCGAAAATTGATTTTTTGGACTGTACCAAAAATGATTCAAAATGTCAATTGGATCATGCCTCATGTTGAATAACCACTTTTTAAACCCTCACAGTGACCAAAATTGCCATTTTTACAGAGTTTTGATTACTCAAAAGCTTCAATTTTTACCCCTTTGAGGCACAGAAATAACTTTAAACACACTTATTTTAGTTGACAAAGTCATAATTCACATCCAACAGTCATTTACAGTCAAAAGATTAAATGTTAAAATTTCATCCATATTGACCATTTTGGGATCGTTCGACATGTCCGGAGTCATCGTTTTTCATCCGAAAATTGATTTTTTGAACTGTACCAAAAATGATTCAAAATGTCAATTGGATCGTGCCTCATGTTGAATAACCACTTTTTAAACCCTCACAGTGACCAAAATTGCCATTTTTACAGAGTTTTGATTACTCAAAAGCTTCAATTTTGACCCATTTCAGGCACAGAAATGACTTTAAACACACTTATTTTAGTTGACAAAGTCATAATTCACATCCAACAGTCATTTACAGTCAAAAGATTAAATGTTAAAATTTCATCCATATTGACCATTTTGGGATCGTTCGACATGTCCGGAGTCATCGTTTTTCATCCGAAAATTGATTTTTTGGACTGTACCAAAAATGATTCAAAATGTCAATTGGATCGTGCCTCATTTTGAATAACCACTTTTTAAACCCTCACAGTGACCAAAATTGCCATTTTTACAGAGTTTTGATTACTCAAAAGCTTCAATTTTGACCCATTTCAGGCACAGAAATGACTTTAAACACACTTATTTTAGTTGACAAAGTCATAATTCACATCCAACAGTCATTTACAGTCAAAAGATTAAATGTTAAAATTTCATCCATATTGACCATTTTGGGATCGTTCGACATGTATGGAGTCATCGTTTTTCATCCGAAAATTGATTTTTTGGACTGTACCAAAAATGATTCAAAATGTCAATTGGATCGTGCCTCATGTTGAATAACCACTTTTTAAACCCTCACAGTGACCAAAATTGCCATTTTTACAGAGTTTTGTTACTCAAAAGCTTCAATTTTGACCCATTTCAGGCACAGAAATGACTTTAAACACACTTATTTTAGTTGACAAAGTCATAATTCACATCCAACAGTCATTTACAGTCAAAAGATTAAATGTTAACATTTCATCCATATTGACCATTTTGGGATCGTTCGACATGTCCGGAGTCATCGTTTTTCATCCGAAAATTGATTTTTTGGACTGTACCAAAAATGAATCAACATGTCAATTGGATCGTGCCTCATGTTGAATAACCACTTTTTAAACCCTCAGAGTGACCAAAATTTCCATTTTTACAGAGTTTTGATTACTCAAAAGCTTCAATTTTTACCCCTTTGAGGCACAGAAATGACTTTAAACACACTTATTTTAGTTAACAAAGTCATAATTCACATCCAACAGTCATTTACAGTCAAAAGATTAAATGGTAAAATTTCATCATTATAGACCATTTTGGGAACGTTCGACATGTCCGGAGTCATCGTTTTTCGTCTGAAAATTGATTTTTTGGACTGTACCAAAAATGATTCAAAATGTCAATTGGATCGTGCCTCATGTTGAATAACCACTTTTTAAACCCTCACAGTGACCAAAATTGCCAATTTTACAGAGTTTTGCTTACTCAAAAGCTTCAATTTTGACCCATTTCAGGCACAGAAATGACTTTAAACACACTTATTTTAGTTGACAAAGTCATAATTCACATCCAACAGTCATTTAGAGTCAAAAGATTAAATGTTAAAATTTCATCATTATAGACCATTTTGGGAACGTTCGACAGGTCCGGAGTCATCGTTTTTCGTCTGAAAATTGATTTTTTGGACTGTACCAAAAATGATTCAAAATGTCAATTGGATCGTGCCTCATGTTGAATAACCACTTTTTAAACCCTCACAGTGACCAAAATTGCCATTTTTACAGAGTTTTGATTACTCAAAAGCTTCAATTTTTACCCCTTTGAGGCACAGAAATGACTTTAAACACACTTATTTTAGCTGACAAAGTCATAATTCACATCCAACAGTCATTTAGAGTCAAAAGATTAAATGTTAAAATTTCATCCATATTGACCATTTTGGGATCGTTCGACATGTCCGGAGTCATCGTTTTTCATCCGAAAATTGATTTTTTGGACTGTACCAAAAATGATTCAAAATGTCAATTGGATCGTGCCTCATGTTGAATAACCACTTTTTAAACCCTCACAGTGACCAAAATTGCCATTTTTACAGAGTTTTGATTACTCAAAAGCTTCAATTTTGACCCATTTTAGGCACAGAAATGACTTTAAACACACTTATTTTAGTTGACAAAGTCATAATTCACATCCAACAGTCATTTACAGTCAAAAGATTAAATGTTAAAATTTCATCCATATTGACCATTTTGGGATCGTTCGACATGTCCGGAGTCATCGTTTTTCATCCGAAAATTGATTTTTTGGACTGTACCAAAAATGATTCAAAATGTCAATTGGATCGTGCCTCATGTTGAATAACCACTTTTTAAACCCTCACAGTGACCAAAATTGCCATTTTTACAGAGTTTTGATTACTCAAAAGCTTCAATTTTGACCCATTTTAGGCACAGAAATGACTTTAAACACACTTATTTTAGTTGACAAAGTCATAATTCACATCCAACAGTCATTTACAGTCAAAAGATTAAATGTTAAAATTTCATCCATATTGACCATTTTGGGATCGTTCGACATGTCCGGAGTCATCGTTTTTCATCCGAAAATTGATTTTTTGAACTGTACCAAAAATGATTCAAAATGTCAATTGGATCGTGCCTCATGTTGAATAACCACTTTTTAAACCCTCACAGTGACCAAAATTGCCAATTTTACACAGTTTTGCTTACTCAAAAGCTTCAATTTTGACCCATTTCAGGCACAGAAATGACTTTAAACACACTTATTTTAGTTGACAAAGTCATAATTCACATCCAACAGTCATTTAGAGTCAAAAGATTAAATGTTAAAATTTCATCATTATAGACCATTTTGGGAACGTTCGACAGGTCCGGAGTCATCGTTTTTCGTCTGAAAATTGATTTTTTGGACTGTACCAAAAATGATTCAAAATGTCAATTGGATCGTGCCTCATGTTGAATAACCACTTTTTAAACCCTCACAGTGACCAAAATTGCCATTTTTACAGAGTTTTGATTACTCAAAAGCTTCAATTTTGACCCATTTCAGGCACAGAAATGACTTTAAACACACTTATTTTAGTTGACAAAGTCATAATTCACATCCAACAGTCATTTACAGTCAAAAGATTAAATGTTAAAATTTCATCCATATTGACCATTTTGGGATCGTTCGACTTGTCCGGAGTCATTGTTTTTCATCCGAAAATTGATTTTTTGGACTGTACCAAAAATGATTCAAAATGTCAATTGGATCGTGCCTCATGTTGAATAACCACTTTTTAAACCCTCAGAGTGACCAAAATTGCCAATTTTACAGAGTTTTGATTACTCAAAAGCTTCAATTTTTACCCCTTTGAGGCACAGAAATGACTTTAAACACACTTATTTTAGTTGACAAAGTCATAATTCACATCCAACAGTCATTTACAGTCAAAAGATTAAATGGTAACATTTCATCATTATAGACCATTTTGGGAACGTTCGACATGTCCGGAGTCATCGTTTTTCGTCTGAAAATTGATTTTTTGGACTGTACCAAAAATGATTCAAAATGTCAATTGGATCGTGCCTCATGTTGAATAACCACTTTTTAAACCCTCGCAGTGACCAAAATTGCCAATTTTACAGAGTTTTGCTTACTCAAAAGCTTCAATTTTGACCCATTTCAGGCACAGAAATGACTTTAAACACACTTATTTTAGTTGACAAAGTCATAATTCACATCCAACAGTCATTTAGAGTCAAAAGATTAAATGTTAAAATTTCATCATTATAGACCATTTTGGGAACGTTCGACAGGTCCGGAGTCATCGTTTTTCGTCTGAAAATTGATTTTTTGGACTGTACCAAAAATGATTCAAAATGTCAATTGGATCGTGCCTCATGTTGAATAACCACTTTTTAAACCCTCACAGTGACCAAAATTGCCATTTTTACAGAGTTTTGATTACTCAAAAGCTTCAATTTTTACCCCTTTGAGGCACAGAAATGACTTTAAACACACTTATTTTAGTTGACAAAGTCATAATTCACATCCAACAGTCATTTAGAGTCAAAAGATTAAATGTTAAAATTTCATCCATATTGACCATTTTGGGATCGTTCGACATGTCCGGAGTCATCGTTTTTTATCCGAAAATTGATTTTTTGGACTGTACCAAAAATGATTCAAAATGTCAATTGGATCGTGCCTCATGTTGAATAACCACTTTTTAAACCCTCACAGTGACCAAAATTGCCATTTTTACAGAGTTTTGATTACTCAAAAGCTTCAATTTTGACCCATTTTAGGCACAGAAATGACTTTAAACACACTTATTTTAGTTGACAAAGTCATAATTCACATCCAACAGTCATTTACAGTCAAAAGATTAAATGTTAAAATTTCATCCATATTGACCATTTTGGGATCGTTCGACATGTCCGGAGTCATCGTTTTTCATCCGAAAATTGATTTTTTTGGACTGTACCAAAAATGATTCAAAATGTCAATTGGATCGTGCCTCATGTTGAATAACCACTTTTTAAACCCTCACAGTGACCAAAATTGCCATTTTTACAGAGTTTTGATTACTCAAAAGCTTCAATTTTGACCCATTTTAGGCACAGAAATGACTTTAAACACACTTATTTTAGTTGACAAAGTCATAATTCACATCCAACAGTCATTTACAGTCAAAAGATTAAATGTTAAAATTTCATCCATATTGACCATTTTGGGATCGTTCGACATGTCCGGAGTCATCGTTTTTCATCCGAAAATTGATTTTTTTGAACTGTACCAAAAATGATTCAAAATGTCAATTGGATCGTGCCTCATGTTGAATAACCACTTTTTAAACCCTCACAGTGACCAAAATTGCCAATTTTACACAGTTTTGCTTACTCAAAAGCTTCAATTTTGACCCATTTCAGGCACAGAAATGACTTTAAACACACTTATTTTAGTTGACAAAGTCATAATTCACATCCAACAGTCATTTAGAGTCAAAAGATTAAATGTTAAAATTTCATCATTATAGACCATTTTGGGAACGTTCGACAGGTCCGGAGTCATCGTTTTTCGTCTGAAAATTGATTTTTTGGACTGTACCAAAAATGATTCAAAATGTCAATTGGATCGTGCCTCATGTTGAATAACCACTTTTTAAACCCTCACAGTGACCAAAATTGCCATTTTTACAGAGTTTTGATTACTCAAAAGCTTCAATTTTGACCCATTTCAGGCACAGAAATGACTTTAAACACACTTATTTTAGTTGACAAAGTCATAATTCACATCCAACAGTCATTTACAGTCAAAAGATTAAATGTTAAAATTTCATCCATATTGACCATTTTGGGATCGTTCGACATGTCCGGAGTCATTGTTTTTCATCCGAAAATTGATTTTTTGGACTGTACCAAAAATGATTCAAAATGTCAATTGGATCGTGCCTCATGTTGAATAACCACTTTTTAAACCCTCACAGTGACCAAAATTGCCAATTTTACAGAGTTTTGCTTACTCAAAAGCTTCAATTTTGACCCGTTTCAGGCACAGAAATGACTTTAAACACACTTATTTTAGTTGACAAAGTCATAATTCACATCCAACAGTCATTTACAGTCAAAAGATTAAATGTTAAAATTTCATCCATATTGACCATTTTGAGATCGTTCGACATGTCCGGAGTCATCGTTTTTCATCCGAAAATTGATTTTTTGGACTGTACCAAAAATGATTCAAAATGTCAATTGGATCGTGCCTCATGTTGAATAACCACTTTTTAAACCCTCACAGTGACCAAAATTGCCATTTTTACAGAGTTTTGCTTACTCAAAAGCTTCAATTTTGACCCATTTCAGGCACAGAAATGACTTTAAACACACTTATTTTAGTTGACAAAGTCATAATTCACATCCAACAGTCATTTACAGTCAAAAGATTAAATGTTAAAAATTCATCCATATTGACCATTTTGGGATCGTTCGACATGTCCGGAGTCATCGTTTTTCATCCGAAAATTGATTTTTTGGACTGTACCAAAAATGATTCAAAATGTCAATTGGATCGTGCCTCATGTTGAATAACCACTTTTTAAACCCTCACAGTGACCAAAATTGCCATTTTTACAGAGTTTTCCTTACTCAAAAGCTTCAATTTTGACCCATTTCAGGCACAGAAATGACTTTAAACGCACTTATTTTAGTTGACAAAGTCATAATTCACATCCAACAGTCATTTACAGTCAAAAGATTAAATGTTAAAATTTCATCCATATTGACCATTTTGGGATCGTTCGACATGTCCGGAGTCATCATTTTTCATCCGAAAATTGATTTTTTCGACTGTACCAAAAATGATTCAAAATGTCAATTGGATCATGCCTCATGTTGAATAACCACTTTTTAAACCCTCACAGTGACCAAAATTGCCATTTTTACAGAGTTTTGATTACTCAAAAGCTTCAATTTTTACCCCTTTGAGGCACAGAAATAACTTTAAACACACTTATTTTAGTTGACAAAGTCATAATTCACATCCAACAGTCATTTACAGTCAAAAGATTAAATGTTCAATTTTCATCCATATTGACCATTTTGGGATCGTTCGACATGTCCGGAGTCATCGTTTTTCATCCGAAAATTGATTTTTTGAACTGTACCAAAAATGATTCAAAATGTCAATTGGATCGTGCCTCATGTTGAATAACCACTTTTTAAACCCTCACAGTGACCAAAATTGCCATTTTTACAGAGTTTTGATTACTCAAAAGCTTCAATTTTGACCCATTTCAGGCACAGAAATGACTTTAAACACACTTATTTTAGTTGACAAAGTCATAATTCACATCCAACAGTCATTTACAGTCAAAAGATTAAATGTTAAAATTTCATCCATATTGACCATTTTGGGATCGTTCGACATGTCCGGAGTCATCGTTTTTTCATCCGAAAATTGATTTTTTGGACTGTACCAAAAATGATTCAAAATGTCAATTGGATCGTGCCTCATTTTGAATAACCACTTTTAAACCCTCACAGTGACCAAAATTGCCATTTTTACAGAGTTTTGATTACTCAAAAGCTTCAATTTTGACCCATTTCAGGCACAGAAATGACTTTAAACACACTTATTTTAGTTGACAAAGTCATAATTCACATCCAACAGTCATTTACAGTCAAAAGATTAAATGTTAAAATTTCATCCATATTGACCATTTTGAGATCGTTCGACATGTCCGGAGTCATCGTTTTTCATCCGAAAATTGATTTTTTGGACTGTACCAAAAATGATTCAAAATGTCAATTGGATCGTGCCTCATGTTGAATAACCACTTTTTAAACCCTCACAGTGACCAAAATTGCCATTTTTACAGAGTTTTGCTTACTCAAAAGCTTCAATTTTGACCCATTTCAGGCACAGAAATGACTTTAAACACACTTATTTTAGTTGACAAAGTCATAATTCACATCCAACAGTCATTTACAGTCAAAAGATTAAATGTTAAAAATTCATCCATATTGACCATTTTGGGATCGTTCGACATGTCCGGAGTCATCGTTTTTCATCCGAAAATTGATTTTTTGGACTGTACCAAAAATGATTCAAAATGTCAATTGGATCGTGCCTCATGTTGAATAACCACTTTTTAAACCCTCACAGTGACCAAAATTGCCATTTTTACAGAGTTTTCCTTACTCAAAAGCTTCAATTTTGACCCATTTCAGGCACAGAAATGACTTTAAACGCACTTATTTTAGTTGACAAAGTCATAATTCACATCCAACAGTCATTTACAGTCAAAAGATTAAATGTTAAAATTTCATCCATATTGACCATTTTGGGATCGTTCGACATGTCCGGAGTCATCATTTTTCATCCGAAAATTGATTTTTTCGACTGTACCAAAAATGATTCAAAATGTCAATTGGATCATGCCTCATGTTGAATAACCACTTTTTAAACCCTCACAGTGACCAAAATTGCCATTTTTACAGAGTTTTGATTACTCAAAAGCTTCAATTTTTACCCCTTTGAGGCACAGAAATAACTTTAAACACACTTATTTTAGTTGACAAAGTCATAATTCACATCCAACAGTCATTTACAGTCAAAAGATTAAATGTTCAATTTTCATCCATATTGACCATTTTGGGATCGTTCGACATGTCCGGAGTCATCGTTTTTCATCCGAAAATTGATTTTTTGAACTGTACCAAAAATGATTCAAAATGTCAATTGGATCGTGCCTCATGTTGAATAACCACTTTTTAAACCCTCACAGTGACCAAAATTGCCATTTTTACAGAGTTTTGATTACTCAAAAGCTTCAATTTTGACCCATTTCAGGCACAGAAATGACTTTAAACACACTTATTTTAGTTGACAAAGTCATAATTCACATCCAACAGTCATTTACAGTCAAAAGATTAAATGTTAAAATTTCATCCATATTGACCATTTTGGGATCGTTCGACATGTCCGGAGTCATCGTTTTTTCATCCGAAAATTGATTTTTTGGACTGTACCAAAAATGATTCAAAATGTCAATTGGATCGTGCCTCATTTTGAATAACCACTTTTAAACCCTCACAGTGACCAAAATTGCCATTTTTACAGAGTTTTGATTACTCAAAAGCTTCAATTTTGACCCATTTCAGGCACAGAAATGACTTTAAACACACTTATTTTAGTTGACAAAGTCATAATTCACATCCAACAGTCATTTACAGTCAAAAGATTAAATGTTAAAATTTCATCCATATTGACCATTTTGGGATCGTTCGACATGTCCGGAGTCATCGTTTTTCATCCGAAAATTGATTTTTTGGACTGTACCAAAAATGAATCAAAATGTCAATTGGATCGTGCCTCATGTTGAATAACCACTTTTTAAACCCTCAGAGTGACCAAAATTGCCATTTTTACAGAGTTTTGATTACTCAAAAGCTTCAATTTTTACCCCTTTGAGGCACAGAAATGACTTTAAACACACTTATTTTAGTTGACAAAGTCATAATTCTTATCCAACAGTCATTTACAGTCAAAAGATTAAATGGTAAAATTTCATCATTATAGACCATTTTGGGAACGTTCGACATGTCCGGAGTCATCGTTTTTCGTCTGAAAATTGATTTTTTGGACTGTACTAAAAATGATTCAAAATGTCAATTGGATCGTGCCTCATGTTGAATAACCACTTTTTAAACCCTCACAGTGACCAAAATTGCCAATTTTACAGAGTTTTGCTTACTCAAAAGCTTCAATTTTGACCCATTTCAGGCACAGAAATGACTTTAACACACTTATTTTAGTTGACAAAGTCATAATTCACATCCAACAGTCATTTAGAGTCAAAAGATTAAATGTTAAAATTTCATCATTATAGACCATTTTGGGAACGTTCGACAGGTCCGGAGTCATCGTTTTTCGTCTGAAAATTGATTTTTTGGACTGTACCAAAAATGATTCAAAATGTCAATTGGATCGTGCCTCATGTTGAATAACCACTTTTTAAACCCTCACAGTGACCAAAATTGCCATTTTTACAGAGTTTTGATTACTCAAAAGCTTCAATTTTTACCCCTTTGAGGCACAGAAATGACTTTAAACACACTTATTTTAGTTGACAAAGTCATAATTCACATCCAACAGTCATTTAGAGTCAAAAGATTAAATGTTAAAATTTCATCCATATTGACCATTTTGGGATCGTTCGACATGTCCGGAGTCATCGTTTTTCATCCGAAAATTGATTTTTTGGACTGTACCAAAAATGATTCAAAATGTCAATTGGATCGTGCCTCATGTTGAATAACCACTTTTTAAACCCTCACAGTGACCAAAATTGCCATTTTTAAAGAGTTTTGATTACTCAAAAGCTTCAATTTTGACCCATTTCAGGCACAGAAATGACTTTAAACACACTTATTTTAGTTGACAAAGTCATAATTCACATCCAACAGTCATTTACAGTCAAAAGATTAAATGTTAAAATTTCATCCATATTGACCATTTTGGGATCGTTCGACATGTCCGGAGTCATCGTTTTTCATCCGAAAATTGATTTTTTGGACTGTACCAAAAATGATTCAAAATGTCAATTGGATCGTGCCTCATTTTGAATAACCACTTTTTAAACCCTCACAGTGACCAAAATTGCCATTTTTACAGAGTTTTGATTACTCAAAAGCTTCAATTTTGACCCATTTCAGGCACAGAAATGACTTTAAACACACTTATTTTAGTTGACAAAGTCATAATTCACATCCAACAGTCATTTACAGTCAAAAGATTAAATGTTAAAATTTCATCCATATTGACCATTTTGGGATCGTTCGACATGTATGGAGTCATCGTTTTTCATCCGAAAATTGATTTTTTGGACTGTATCAAAAATGATTCAAAATGTCAATTGGATCGTGCCTCATGTTGAATAACCACTTTTTAAACCCTCACAGTGACCAAAATTGCCATTTTTACAGAGTTTTGCTTACTCAAAAGCTTCAATTTTGACCCATTTCAGGCACAGAAATGACTTTAAACACACTTATTTTAGTTGACAAAGTCATAATTCACATCCAACAGTCATTTACAGTCAAAAGATTAAATGTTAAAATTTCATCCATATTGACCATTTTGGGATCGTTCGACATGTCCGGAGTCATCGTTTTTCATCCGAAAATTGATTTTTTGGACTGTACCAAAAATGAATCAAAATGTCAATTGGATCGTGCCTCATGTTGAATAACCACTTTTTAAACCCTCAGAGTGACCAAAATTTCCATTTTTACAGAGTTTTGATTACTCAAAAGCTTCAATTTTTACCCCTTTGAGGCACAGAAATGACTTTAAACACACTTATTTTAGTTGACAAAGTCATAATTCACATCCAACAGTCATTTACAGTCAAAAGATTAAATGGTAAAATTTCATCATTATAGACCATTTTGGGAACGTTCGACATGTCCGGAGTCATCGTTTTTCGTCTGAAAATTGATTTTTTGGACTGTACCAAAAATGATTCAAAATGTCAATTGGATCGTGCCTCATGTTGAATAACCACTTTTTAAACCCTCACAGTGACCAAAATTGCCAATTTTACAGAGTTTTGCTTACTCAAAAGCTTCAATTTTGACCCATTTCAGGCACAGAAATGACTTTAACACACTTATTTTAGTTGACAAAGTCATAATTCACATCCAACAGTCATTTAGAGTCAAAAGATTAAATGTTAAAATTTCATCATTATAGACCATTTTGGGAACGTTCGACAGGTCCGGAGTCATCGTTTTTCGTCTGAAAATTGATTTTTTGGACTGTACCAAAAATGATTCAAAATGTCAATTGGATCGTGCCTCATGTTGAATAACCACTTTTTAAACCCTCACAGTGACCAAAATTGCCATTTTTACAGAGTTTTGATTACTCAAAAGCTTCAATTTTTACCCCTTTGAGGCACAGAAATGACTTTAAACACACTTATTTTAGTTGACAAAGTCATAATTCACATCCAACAGTCATTTAGAGTCAAAAGATTAAATGTTAAAATTTCATCCATATTGACCATTTTGGGATCGTTCGACATGTCCGGAGTCATCGTTTTTCATCCGAAAATTGATTTTTTGGACTGTACCAAAAATGATTCAAAATGTCAATTGGATCGTGCCTCATGTTGAATAACCACTTTTTAAACCCTCACAGTGACCAAAATTGCCATTTTTACAGAGTTTTGATTACTCAAAAGCTTCAATTTTGACCCATTTTAGGCACAGAAATGACTTTAAACACACTTATTTTAGTTGACAAAGTCATAATTCACATCCAACAGTCATTTACAGTCAAAAGATTAAATGTTAAAATTTCATCCATATTGACCATTTTGGGATCGTTCGACATGTCCGGAGTCATCGTTTTTCATCCGAAAATTGATTTTTTGGACTGTACCAAAAATGATTCAAAATGTCAATTGGATCGTGCCTCGTGTTGAATAACCACTTTTTAAACCCTCACAGTGACCAAAATTGCCATTTTTACAGAGTTTTGATTACTCAAAAGCTTCAATTTTGACCCATTTTAGGCACAGAAATGACTTTAAACACACTTATTTTAGTTGACAAAGTCATAATTCACATCCAACAGTCATTTACAGTCAAAAGATTAAATGTTAAAATTTCATCCATATTGACCATTTTGGGATCGTTCGACATGTCCGGAGTCATCGTTTTTCATCCGAAAATTGATTTTTTGAACTGTACCAAAAATGATTCAAAATGTCCATTGGATCGTGCCTCATGTTGAATAACCACTTTTTAAACCCTCACAGTGACCAAAATTGCCAATTTTACACAGTTTTGCTTACTCAAAAGCTTCAATTTTGACCCATTTCAGGCACAGAAATGACTTTAAACACACTTATTTTAGTTGACAAAGCCATAATTCACATCCAACAGTCATTTAGAGTCAAAAGATTAAATGTTAAAATTTCATCATTATAGACCATTTTGGGAACGTTCGACAGGTCCGGAGTCATCGTTTTTCGTCTGAAAATTGATTTTTTGGACTGTACCAAAAATGATTCAAAATGTCAATTGGATCGTGCCTCATGTTGAATAACCACTTTTTAAACCCTCACAGTGACCAAAATTGCCATTTTTACAGAGTTTTGATTACTCAAAAGCTTCAATTTTGACCCATTTCAGGCACAGAAATGACTTTAAACACACTTATTTTAGTTGCCAAAGTCATAATTCACATCCAACAGTCATTTACAGTCAAAAGATTAAATGTTAAAATTTCATCCATATTGACCATTTTGGGATTGTTCGACATGTCCGGAGTCATCGTTTTTCATCCGAAAATTGATTTTTTGGACTGTACCAAAAATGATTCAAAATGTCAATTGGATCGTGCCTCATGTTGAATAACCACTTTTTAAACCCTCACAGTGACCAAAATTGCCAATTTTACAGAGTTTTGCTTACTCAAAAGCTTTAATTTTGACCCATTTCAGGCACAGAAATGACTTTAAACACACTTATTTTAGTTGACAAAGTCATAATTCACATCCAACAGTCATTTAGAGTCAAAAGATTAAATGTTAAAATTTCATCATTATAGACCATTTTGGGAACGTTCGACAGGTCCGGAGTCATCGTTTTTCGTCTGAAAATTGATTTTTTGGACTGTACCAAAAATGATTCAAAATGTCAATTGGATCGTGCCTCATGTTGAATAACCACTTTTTAAACACTCACAGTGACCAAAATTGCCAATTTTACAGAGTTTTGCTTACTCAAAAGCTTCAATTTTGACCCGTTTCAGGCACAGAAATGACTTTAAACACACTTATTTTAGTTGACAAAGTCATAATTCACATCCAACAGTCATTTACAGTCAAAAGATTAAATGTTAAAATTTCATCCATATTGACCATTTTGGGATCGTTCGACATGTCCGGAGTCATTGTTTTTCATCCGAAAATTGATTTTTTGGACTGTACCAAAAATGATTCAAAATGTCAATTGGATCGTGCCTCATGTTGAATAACCACTTTTTAAACCCTCACAGTGACCAAAATTGCCATTTTTACAGAGTTTTGCTTACTCAAAAGCTTCAATTTTGACCCATTTCAGGCACAGAAATGACTTTAAACACACTTATTTTAGTTGACAAAGTCATAATTCACATCCAACAGTCATTTACAGTCAAAAGATTAAATGTTAAAATTTCATCCATATTGACCATTTTTGGGATCGTTCGACATGTCCGGAGTCATCGTTTTTCATCCGAAAATTGATTTTTTGGACTGTACCAAAAATGATTCAAAATGTCAATTGGATCGTGCCTCATGTTGAATAACCACTTTTTAAACCCTCACAGTGACCAAAATTGCCATTTTTACAGAGTTTTGCTTACTCAAAAGCTTCAATTTTGACCCATTTCAGGCACAGAAATGACTTTAAACACACTTATTTTAGTTGACAAAGTCATAATTCACATCCAACAGTCATTTACAGTCAAAAGATTAAATGTTAAAATTTCATCCATATTGACCATTTTGGGATCGTTCGACATGTCCGGAGTCATTGTTTTTCATCCGAAAATTGATTTTTTGGACTGTACCAAAAATGATTCAAAATGTCAATTGGATCATGCTTCATGTTGAATAACCACTTTTTAAACCCTCACAGTGACCAAAATTGCCATTTTTACAGAGTTTTGATTACTCAAAAGCTTCAATTTTTACCCCTTTGAGGCACAGAAATAACTTTAAACACACTTATTTTAGTTGACAAAGTCATAATTCACATCCAACAGTCATTTACAGTCAAAAGATTAAATGTTAAAATTTCATCCATATTGACCATTTTGGGATCGTTTGACATGTCCGGAGTCATCGTTTTTCATCCGAAAATTGATTTTTTGAACTGTACCAAAAATGATTCAAAATGTCAATTGGATCGTGCCTCATGTTGAATAACCACTTTTTAAACCCTCACAGTGACCAAAATTGCCAATTTTACACAGTTTTGCTTACTCAAAAGCTTCAATTTTGACCCATTTCAGGCACAGAAATGACTTTAAACACACTTATTTTAGTTGACAAAGCCATAATTCACATCCAACAGTCATTTAGAGTCAAAAGATTAAATGTTAAAATTTCATCATTATAGACCATTTTGGGAACGTTCGACAGGTCCGGAGTCATCGTTTTTCGTCTGAAAATTGATTTTTTGGACTGTACCAAAAATGATTCAAAATGTCAATTGGATCGTGCCTCATGTTGAATAACCACTTTTTAAACCCTCACAGTGACCAAAATTGCCATTTTTACAGAGTTTTGATTACTCAAAAGCTTCAATTTTGACCCATTTCAGGCACAGAAATGACTTTAAACACACTTATTTTAGATGACAAAGTCATAATTCACATCCAACAGTCATTTACAGTCAAAAGTTTAAATGTTAAAATTTCATCCATATTGACCATTTTGGGATCGTTCGACATGTCCGGAGTCATCGTTTTTCATCCGAAAATTGATTTTTTGGACTGTACCAAAAATGAATCAAAATGTCAATTGGATCGTGCCTCATTTTGAATAACCACTTTTTAAACCCTCACAGTGACCAAAATTGCAAATTTTACAGAGTTTTGCTTACACAAAAGCTTCAATTTTGACCCGTTTCAGGCACAGAAATGACTTTAAACACACTTATTTTAGTTGACAAAGTCATTATTCACATTCAACAGTCATTTAGAGTCAAAAGATTAAATGTTAAAATTTCATCCATATTGACCATTTTGGGGTCGTTCGACATGTCCGGAGTCATCGTTTTTCATCCGAAAATTGATTTTTTGGACTGTACCAAAAATGATTCAAAATGTCAATTGGATCGTGCCTCATGTTGAATAACCACTTTTTAAACCCTCACAGTGACCAAAATTGCCATTTTTACAGAGTTTTGCTTACTCAAAAGCTTCAATTTTGACCCATTTCAGGCACAGAAATGACTTTAAACACACTTATTTCAGTTGACAAAGTCATAATTCACATCCAACAGTCATTTACAGTCAAAAGATTAAATGTTAAAATTTCATCCATATTGACCATTTTGGGATCGTTCGACATGTCCGGAGTCATCGTTTTTCATCCGAAAATTGATTTTGTGGACTGTACCAAAAATGATTCAAAATGTCAATTGGATCGTGCCTCATGTTGAATAACCACTTTTTAAACCCTCAGAGTGACCAAAATTGCCATTTTTACAGAGTTTTGATTACTCAAAAGCTTCAATTTTTACCCCTTTGAGGCACAGAAATGACTTTAAACACACTTATTTTAGTTGACAAAGTCATAATTCACATCCAACAGTCATTTACAGTCAAAAGATTAAATGTTAAAATTTCATCCATATTGACCATTTTGGGATCGTTCGACATGTCCGGAGTCATCGTTTTTCATCCGAAAATTGATTTTTTGGACTGTACCAAAAATGATTCAAAATGTCAATTGGATCGTGCCTCATGTTGAATAACCACTTTTTAAACCCTCACAGTGACCAAAATTGCCAATTTTACAGAGTTTTGCTTACTCAAAAGCTTCAATTTTGACCCATTTCAGGCACAGAAATGACTTTAAACACACTTATTTTAGTTGACAAAGTCATAATTCACATCCAACAGTCATTTAGAGTCAAAAGATTAAATGTTCAAATTTCATCATTATAGACCATTTTGGGAACGTTCGACAGGTCCGGAGTCATCGTTTTTCGTCTGAAAATTGATTTTTTGGACTGTACCAAAAATGATTCAAAATGTCAATTGGATCGTGCCTCATGTTGAATAACCACTTTTTAAACCCTCACAGTGACCAAAATTGCCATTTTTACAGAGTTTTGATTACTCAAAAGCTTCAATTTTTACCCCTTTGAGGCACAGAAATGACTTTAAACACACTTATTTTAGTTGACAAAGTCATAATTCACATCCAACAGTCATTTACAGTCAAAAGATTAAATGTTAAAATTTCATCCATATTGACCATTTTGGGATCGTTCGACATGTCCGGAGTCATCGTTTTTCATCTGAAAATTAATTTTTTGGACTGTACCAAAAATGATTCAAAATGTCAATTGGATCGTGCCTCATGTTGAATAACCACTTTTTAAACCCTCACAGTGACCAAAATTGCCATTTTTACAGAGTTTTGATTACTAAAAAGCTTCAATTTTTACCCCTTTGAGGCACAGAAATGACTTTAAACACACTTATTTTAGTTGACAAAGTCATAATTCACATCCAACAGTCATTTACAGTCAAAAGATTAAATGTTAAAATTTCATCCATATTGACCATTTTGGGATTGTTCGACATGTCCGGAGTCATCGTTTTTCATCCGAAAATTGATTTTTTGGACTGTACCAAAAATGATTCAAAATGTCAATTGGATCGTGCCTCATGTTGAATAACCACTTTTTAAACCCTCAGAGTGACCAAAATTGCCATTTTTACAGAGTTTTGATTACTCAAAAGCTTCAATTTTTACCCCTTTGAGGCACAGAAATGACTTTAAACACACTTATTTTAGTTGACAAAGTCATAATTCACATCCAACAGTCATTTACAGTCAAAAGATTAAATGTTAAAATTTCATCCATATTGACCATTTTGGGATTGTTCGACATGTCCGGAGTCATCGTTTTTCATCCGAAAATTGATTTTTTGGACTGTACCAAAAATGATTCAAAATGTCAATTGGATCGTGCCTCATGTTGAATAACCACTTTTTAAACCCTCACAGTGACCAAAATTGCCAATTTTACAGAGTTTTGCTTACTCAAAAGCTTTAATTTTGACCCATTTCAGGCACAGAAATGACTTTAAACACACTTATTTTAGTTGACAAAGTCATAATTCACATCCAACAGTCATTTAGAGTCAAAAGATTAAATGTTAAAATTTCATCATTATAGACCATTTTGGGAACGTTCGACAGGTCCGGAGTCATCGTTTTTCGTCTGAAAATTGATTTTTTGGACTGTACCAAAAATGATTCAAAATGTCAATTGGATCGTGCCTCATGTTGAATAACCACTTTTTAAACCCTCACAGTGACCAAAATTGCCATTTTTACAGAGTTTTGATTACTCAAAAGCTTCAATTTTGACCCATTTCAGGCACAGAAATGACTTTAAACACACTTATTTTAGTTGACAAAGTCATAATTCACATCCAACAGTCATTTACAGTCAAAAGATTAAATGTTAAAATTTCATCCATATTGACCATTTTGAGATCGTTCGACATGTCCGGAGTCATCGTTTTTCATTCGAAAATCGATTTTTTGGACTGTACCAAAAATGATTCAAAATGTCAATTGGATCATGCCTCATGTTGAATAACCACTTTTTAAACCCTCACAGTGACCAAAATTGCCATTTTTACAGAGTTTTGATTACTCAAAAGCTTCAATTTTGACCCATTTCAGGCACAGAAATGACTTTAAACACACTTATTTTAGTTGACAAAGTCATAATTCACATCCAACAGTCATTTACAGTCAAAAGATTAAATGTTAAAATTTCATCCATATTGACCATTTTGGGATCGTTCGACATGTCCGGAGTCATCGTTTTTCATCCGAAAATTGATTTTTTGGACTGTACCAAAAATGATTCAAAATGTCAATTGGATCGTGCCTCATGTTGAATAACCACTTTTTAAACCCTCACAGTGACCAAAATTGCCATTTTTACAGAGTTTTGCTTACTCAAAAGCTTCAATTTTGACCCATTTCAGGCACAGAAATGACTTTAAACACACTTATTTCAGTTGACAAAGTCATAATTCACATCCAACAGTCATTTACAGTCAAAAGATTAAATGTTAAAATTTCATGCATATTGACCATTTTGGGATTGTTCGACATGTCCGGAGTCATCGTTTTTCATCCGAAAATTGATTTTTTGAACTGTACCAAAAATGATTCAAAATGTCAATTGGATCGTGCCTCATGTTGAATAACCACTTTTTAAACCCTCACAGTGACCAAAATTGCCATTTTTACAGAGTTTTGATTACTCAAAAGCTTCAATTTTGACCCATTTCAGGCACAGAAATGACTTTAAACACACTTATTTTAGTTGACAAAGTCATAATTCACATCCAACAGTCATTTACAGTCAAAAGATTAAATGTTAAAATTTCATCCATATTGACCATTTTGGGATCGTTCGACATGTCCGGAGTCATCGTTTTTCATCCGAAAATTGATTTTTTGGACTGTACCAAAAATGATTCAAAATGTCAATTGGATCGTGCCTCATTTTGAATAACCACTTTTTAAACCCTCACAGTGACCAAAATTGCCATTTTTACTGAGTTTTGATTACTCAAAAGCTTCAATTTTGACCCATTTCAGGCACAGAAATGACTTTAAACACACTTATTTTAGTTGACAAAGTCATAATTCACATCCAACAGTCATTTACAGTCAAAAGATTAAATGTTAAAATTTCATCCATATTGACCATTTTGGGATCGTTCGACATGTCCGGAGTCATCGTTTTTCATCCGAAAATTGATTTTTTGGACTGTACCAAAAATGATTCAAAATGTCAATTGGATAGTGCCTCATGTTGAATAACCACTTTTTAAACCCTCACAGTGACCAAAATTGCCATTTTTACAGAGTTTTGCTTACTCAAAAGCTTCAATTTTGACCCATTTCAGGCACAGAAATGACTTTAAACACACTTATTTTAGTTGACAAAGTCATAATTCACATCCAACAGTCATTTACAGTCAAAAGATTAAATGTTAACATTTCATCCATATTGACCATTTTGGGATCGTTCGACATGTCCGGAGTCATCGTTTTTCATCCGAAAATTGATTTTTTGGACTGTACCAAAAATGATTCAAAATGTCAATTGGATCGTGCCTCATGTTGAATAACCACTTTTTAAACCCTCAGAGTGACCAAAATTTCCATTTTTACAGAGTTTTGATTACTCAAAAGCTTCAATTTTTACCCCTTTGAGGCACAGAAATGACTTTAAACACACTTATTTTAGTTGACAAAGTCATAATTCACATCCAACAGTCATTTACAGTCAAAAGATTAAATGGTAAAATGTCATCATTATAGACCATTTTGGGAACGTTCGACATGTCCGGAGTCATCGTTTTTCGTCTGAAAATTGATTTTTTGGACTGTACCAAAAATGATTCAAAATGTCAATTGGATCGTGCCTCATGTTGAATAACCACTTTTTAAACCCTCACAGTGACCAAAATTGCCAATTTTACAGAGTTTTGCTTACTCAAAAGCTTCAATTTTGACCCATTTCAGGCACAGAAATGACTTTAAACACACTTATTTTAGTTGACAAAGTCATAATTCACATCCAACAGTCATTTAGAGTCAAAAGATTAAATGTTAAAATTTCATCATTATAGACCATTTTGGGAACGTTCGACAGGTCCGGAGTCATCGTTTTTCGTCTGATAATTGATTTTTTGGACTGTACCAAAAATGATTCAAAATGTCAATTGGATCGTGCCTCATGTTGAATAACCACTTTTTAAACCCTCACAGTGACCAAAATTGCCATTTTTACAGAGTTTTGATTACTCAAAAGCTTCAATTTTTACCCCTTTGAGGCACAGAAATGACTTTAAACACACTCATTTTAGTTGACAAAGTCATAATTCACATCCAACAGTCATTTAGAGTCAAAATATTAAATGTTAAAATTTCATCCATATTGACCATTTTGGGATCGTTCGACATGTCCGGAGTCATCGTTTTTCATCCGAAAATTGATTTTTTGGACTGTACCAAAAATGATTCAAAATGTCAATTGGATCGTGCCTCATGTTGAATAACCACTTTTTAAACCCTCACAGTGACCAAAATTGCCATTTTTACAGAGTTTTGATTACTCAAAAGCTTCAATTTTGACCCATTTTAGGCACAGAAATGACTTTAAACACACTTATTTTAGTTGACAAAGTCATAATTCACATCCAACAGTCATTTACAGTCAAAAGATTAAATGTTAAAATTTCATCATTATAGACCATTTTGGGAACGTTCGACAGGTCCGGAGTCATCGTTTTTCGTCTGAAAATTGATTTTTTGGACTGTACCAAAAATGATTCAAAATGTCAATTGGATCATGCCTCATGTTGAATAACCACTTTTTAAACCCTCACAGTGACCAAAATTGCCATTTTTACAGAGTTTTGATTACTCAAAAGCTTCAATTTTGACCCATTTCAGGCACAGAAATGACTTTAAACACACTTATTTTAGTTGACAAAGTCATAATTCACATCCAACAGTCATTTACAGTCAAAAGATTAAATGTTAAAATTTCATTCATATTGACCATTTTGGGATCGTTCGACATGTCCGGAGTCATCGTTTTTCATCCGAAAATTGATTTTTTGGACTGTACCAAAAATGATTCAAAATGTCAATTGGATCGTGCCTCATGTTGAATAACCACTTTTTAAACCCTCACAGTGACCAAAATTGCCATTTTTACAGAGTTTTGCTTACTCAAAAGCTTCAATTTTGACCCATTTCAGGCACAGAAATGACTTTAAACACACTTATTTTAGTTGACAAAGTCATAATTCACATCCAACAGTCATTTACAGTCAAAAGATTAAATGTTAAAATTTCATCCATATTGACCATTTTGGGATCGTTCGACATGTCCGGAGTCATCGTTTTTCATCCGAAAATTGATTTTTTGGACTGTACCAAAAATGATTCAAAATGTCAATTGGATCGTGCCTCATGTTGAATAGCCACTTTTTAAACCCTCACAGTGACCAAAATTGCCATTTTTACAGAGTTTTGATTACTCAAAAGCTTCAATTTTGACCCATTTTAGGCACAGAAATGACTTTAAACACACTTATTTTAGTTGACAAAGTCATAATTCACATCCAACAGTCATTTACAGTCAAAAGATTAAATGTTAAAATTTCATCCATATTGACCATTTTGGGATCGTTCGACATGTCCGGAGTCATCGTTTTTCATCCGAAAATTGATTTTTTGGACTGTACCAAAAATGATTCAAAATGTCAATTGGATCGTGCCTCATTTTGAATAACCACTTTTTAAACCCTCACAGTGACCAACATTGCCATTTTTACAGAGTTTTGCTTACTCAAAAGCTTCAATTTTGACCCATTTCAGGCACAGAAATGACTTTAAAAACACGTATTTTAGTTGACAAAGTCATAATTCACATCCAACAGTCATTTACAGTCAAAAGATTCAATGTTAAAATTTCATCCATATTGACCATTTTGGGATCGTTCGACATGTCCGGAGTCATCGTTTTTCATCCGAAAATTGATTTTTTGGACTGTACCAAAAATGATTCAAAATGTCAATTGGATCGTGCCTCATGTTGAATAACCACTTTTTAAACCCTCACAGTGACCAAAATTGCCATTTTTACAGAGTTTTGCTTACTCAAAAGCTTCAATTTTGACCCATTTCAGGCACAGAAATGACTTTAAACACACTTATTTTAGTTGACAAAGTCATAATTCACATCCAACAGTCATTTACAGTCAAAAGATTAAATGTTAAAATTTCATCCATATTGACCATTTTGGGATCGTTCGACATGTCCGGAGTCATCGTTTTTCATCCGAAAATTGATTTTTTGGACTGTACCAAAAATGATTCAAAATGTCAATTGGATCATGCCTCATGTTGAATAACCACTTTTTAAACCCTCACAGTGACCAAAATTGCCATTTTTACAGAGTTTTGATTACTCAAAAGCTTCAATTTTTACCCCTTTGAGGCACAGAAATAACTTTAAACACACTTATTTTAGTTGACAAAGTCATAATTCACATCCAACAGTCATTTACAGTCAAAAGATTAAATGTTAAAATTTCATCCATATTGACCATTTTGGGATCGTTCGACATGTCCGGAGTCATCGTTTTTCATCCGAAAATTGATTTTTTGAACTGTACCAAAAATGATTCAAAATGTCAACTGGATCGTGCCTCATGTTGAATAACCACTTTTTAAACCCTCACAGTGACCAAAATTGCCATTTTTACAGAGTTTTGATTACTCAAAAGCTTCAATTTTGACCCATTTCAGGCACAGAAATGACTTTAAACACACTTATTTTAGTTGACAAAGCCATAATTCACATACAACAGTCATTTAGAGTCAAAAGATTAAATGTTAAAATTTCATCATTATAGACCATTTTGGGAACGTTCGACAGGTCGGGAGTCATCGTTTTTCGTCTGAAAATTGATTTTTTGGACTGTACCAAAAATGATTCAAAATGTCAATTGGATCGTGCCTCATGTTGAATAACCACTTTTTAAACCCTCACAGTGACCAAAATTGCCATTTTTACAGAGTTTTGATTACTCAAAAGCTTCAATTTTGACACATTTTAGGCACAGAAATGACTTTAAACACACTTATTTTAGTTGACAAAGCCATAATTCACATACAACAGTCATTTAGAGTCAAAAGATTAAATGTTAAAATTTCATCATTATAGACCATTTTGGGAACGTTCGACAGGTCCGGAGTCATCGTTTTTCGTCTGAAAATTGATTTTTTGGACTGTACCAAAAATGATTCAAAATGTCAATTGGATCGTGCCTCATGTTGAATAACCACTTTTTAAACCCTCACAGTGACCAAAATTGCCATTTTTACAGAGTTTTGATTACTCAAAAGCTTCAATTTTGACCCATTTTAGGCACAGAAATGACTTTAAACACACTTATTTTAGTTGACAAAGTCATAATTCACATCCAACAGTCATTTACAGTCAAAAGATTAAATGTTAAAATTTCATCATTATAGACCATTTTGGGAACGTTCGACAGGTCCGGAGTCATCGTTTTTCGTCTGAAAATTGATTTTTTGGACTGTACCAAAAATGATTCAAAATGTCAATTGGATCATGCCTCATGTTGAATAACCACTTTTTAAACCCTCACAGTGACCAAAATTGCCATTTTTACAGAGTTTTGATTACTCAAAAGCTTCAATTTTGACCCATTTCAGGCACAGAAATGACTTTAAACACACTTATTTTAGTTGACAAAGTCATAATTCACATCCAACAGTCATTTACAGTCAAAAGATTAAATGTTAAAATTTCATCCATATTGACCATTTTGGGATCGTTCGACATGTCCGGAGTCATCGTTTTTCATCCGAAAATTGATTTTTTGGACTGTACCAAAAATGATTCAAAATGTCAATTGGATCGTGCCTCATGTTGAATAACCACTTTTTAAACCCTCACAGTGACCAAAATTGCCATTTTTACAGAGTTTTGCTTACTCAAAAGCTTCAATTTTGACCCATTTCAGGCACAGAAATGACTTTAAACACACTTATTTTAGTTGACAAAGTCATAATTCACATCCAACAGTCATTTACAGTCAAAAGATTAAATGTTAAAATTTCATCCATATTGACCATTTTGGGATCGTTCGACATGTCCGGAGTCATCGTTTTTCATCCGAAAATTGATTTTTTGGACTGTACCAAAAATGATTCAAAATGTCAATTGGATCGTGCCTCATGTTGAATAACCACTTTTTAAACCCTCACAGTGACCAAAATTGCCATTTTTACAGAGTTTTGATTACTCAAAAGCTTCAATTTTGACCCATTTTAGGCACAGAAATGACTTTAAACACACTTATTTTAGTTGACAAAGTCATAATTCACATCCAACAGTCATTTACAGTCAAAAGATTAAATGTTAAAATTTCATCCATATTGACCATTTTGGGATCGTTCGACATGTCCGGAGTCATCGTTTTTCATCCGAAAATTGATTTTTTGGACTGTACCAAAAATGATTCAAAATGTCAATTGGATCGTGCCTCATTTTGAATAACCACTTTTTAAACCCTCACAGTGACCAACATTGCCATTTTTACAGAGTTTTGCTTACTCAAAAGCTTCAATTTTGACCCATTTCAGGCACAGAAATGACTTTAAAAACACTTATTTTAGTTGACAAAGTCATAATTCACATCCAACAGTCATTTACAGTCAAAAGATTAAATGTTAAAATTTCATCCATATTGACCATTTTGGGATCGTTCGACATGTCCGGAGTCATCGTTTTTCATCCGAAAATTGATTTTTTGGACTGTACCAAAAATGATTCAAAATGTCAATTGGATCGTGCCTCATGTTGAATAACCACTTTTTAAACCCTCACAGTGACCAAAATTGCCATTTTTACAGAGTTTTGCTTACTCAAAAGCTTCAATTTTGACCCATTTCAGGCACAGAAATGACTTTAAACACACTTATTTTAGTTGACAAAGTCATAATTCACATCCAACAGTCATTTACAGTCAAAAGATTAAATGTTAAAATTTCATCCATATTGACCATTTTGGGATCGTTCGACATGTCCGGAGTCATCGTTTTTCATCCGAAAATTGATTTTTTGGACTGTACCAAAAATGATTCAAAATGTCAATTGGATCATGCCTCATGTTGAATAACCACTTTTTAAACCCTCACAGTGACCAAAATTGCCATTTTTACAGAGTTTTGATTACTCAAAAGCTTCAATTTTGACCCATTTCAGGCACAGAAATGACTTTAAACACACTTATTTTAGTTGACAAAGCCATAATTCACATACAACAGTCATTTAGAGTCAAAAGATTAAATGTTAAAATTTCATCATTATAGACCATTTTGGGAACGTTCGACAGGTCCGGAGTCATCGTTTTTCGTCTGAAAATTGATTTTTTGGACTGTACCAAAAATGATTCAAAATGTCAATTGGATCGTGCCTCATGTTGAATAACCACTTTTTAAACCCTCACAGTGACCAAAATTGCCATTTTTACAGAGTTTTGATTACTCAAAAGCTTCAATTTTGACCCATTTTAGGCACAGAAATGACTTTAAACACACTTATTTTAGTTGACAAAGCCATAATTCACATACAACAGTCATTTAGAGTCAAAAGATTAAATGTTAAAATTTCATCATTATAGACCATTTTGGGAACGTTCGACAGGTCCGGAGTCATCGTTTTTCGTCTGAAAATTGATTTTTTGGACTGTACCAAAAATGATTCAAAATGTCAATTGGATCGTGCCTCATGTTGAATAACCACTTTTTAAACCCTCACAGTGACCAAAATTGCCATTTTTACAGAGTTTTGATTACTCAAAAGCTTCAATTTTGACCCATTTTAGGCACAGAAATGACTTTAAACACACTTATTTTAGTTGACAAAGTCATAATTCACATCCAACAGTCATTTACAGTCAAAAGATTAAATGTTAAAATTTCATCATTATAGACCATTTTGGGAACGTTCGACAGGTCCGGAGTCATCGTTTTTCGTCTGAAAATTGATTTTTTGGACTGTACCAAAAATGATTCAAAATGTCAATTGGATCATGCCTCATGTTGAATAACCACTTTTTAAACCCTCACAGTGACCAAAATTGCCATTTTTACAGAGTTTTGATTACTCAAAAGCTTCAATTTTGACCCATTTCAGGCACAGAAATGACTTTAAACACACTTATTTTAGTTGACAAAGTCATAATTCACATCCAACAGTCATTTACAGTCAAAAGATTAAATGTTAAAATTTCATCCATATTGACCATTTTGGGATCGTTCGACATGTCCGGAGTCATCGTTTTTCATCCGAAAATTGATTTTTTGGACTGTACCAAAAATGATTCAAAATGTCAATTGGATCGTGCCTCATGTTGAATAACCACTTTTTAAACCCTCACAGTGACCAAAATTGCCATTTTTACAGAGTTTTGCTTACTCAAAAGCTTCAATTTTGACCCATTTCAGGCACAGAAATGACTTTAAACACACTTATTTTAGTTGACAAAGTCATAATTCACATCCAACAGTCATTTACAGTCAAAAGATTAAATGTTAAAATTTCATCCATATTGACCATTTTGGGATCGTTCGACATGTCCGGAGTCATCGTTTTTCATCCGAAAATTGATTTTTTGGACTGTACCAAAAATGATTCAAAATGTCAATTGGATCGTGCCTCATGTTGAATAACCACTTTTTAAACCCTCACAGTGACCAAAATTGCCATTTTTACAGAGTTTTGATTACTCAAAAGCTTCAATTTTGACCCATTTTAGGCACAGAAATGACTTTAAACACACTTATTTTAGTTGACAAAGTCATAATTCACATCCAACAGTCATTTACAGTCAAAAGATTAAATGTTAAAATTTCATCCATATTGACCATTTTGGGATCGTTCGACATGTCCGGAGTCATCGTTTTTCATCCGAAAATTGATTTTTTGGACTGTACCAAAAATGATTCAAAATGTCAATTGGATCGTGCCTCATTTTGAATAACCACTTTTTAAACCCTCACAGTGACCAACATTGCCATTTTTACAGAGTTTTGCTTACTCAAAAGCTTCAATTTTGACCCATTTCAGGCACAGAAATGACTTTAAAAACACTTATTTTAGTTGACAAAGTCATAATTCACATCCAACAGTCATTTACAGTCAAAAGATTAAATGTTAAAATTTCATCCATATTGACCATTTTGGGATCGTTCGACATGTCCGGAGTCATCGTTTTTCATCCGAAAATTGATTTTTTGGACTGTACCAAAAATGATTCAAAATGTCAATTGGATCGTGCCTCATGTTGAATAACCACTTTTTAAACCCTCACAGTGACCAAAATTGCCATTTTTACAGAGTTTTGCTTACTCAAAAGCTTCAATTTTGACCCATTTCAGGCACAGAAATGACTTTAAACACACTTATTTTAGTTGACAAAGTCATAATTCACATCCAACAGTCATTTACAGTCAAAAGATTAAATGTTAAAATTTCATCCATATTGACCATTTTGGGATCGTTCGACATGTCCGGAGTCATCGTTTTTCATCCGAAAATTGATTTTTTGGACTGTACCAAAAATGATTCAAAATGTCAATTGGATCATGCCTCATGTTGAATAACCACTTTTTAAACCCTCACAGTGACCAAAATTGCCATTTTTACAGAATTTTTGATTACTCAAAAGCTTCAATTTTTACCCCTTTGAGGCACAGAAATAACTTTAAACACACTTATTTTAGTTGACAAAGTCATAATTCACATCCAACAGTCATTTACAGTCAAAAGATTAAATGTTAAAATTTCATCCATATTGACCATTTTGGGATCGTTCGACATGTCCGGAGTCATCGTTTTTCATCCGAAAATTGATTTTTTGAACTGTACCAAAAATGATTCAAAATGTCAACTGGATCGTGCCTCATGTTGAATAACCACTTTTTAAACCCTCACAGTGACCAAAATTGCCATTTTTACAGAGTTTTGATTACTCAAAAGCTTCAATTTTGACCCATTTCAGGCACAGAAATGACTTTAAACACACTTATTTTAGTTGACAAAGCCATAATTCACATACAACAGTCATTTAGAGTCAAAAGATTAAATGTTAAAATTTCATCATTATAGACCATTTTGGGAACGTTCGACAGGTCCGGAGTCATCGTTTTTCGTCTGAAAATTGATTTTTTGGACTGTACCAAAAATGATTCAAAATGTCAATTGGATCGTGCCTCATGTTGAATAACCACTTTTTAAACCCTCACAGTGACCAAAATTGCCATTTTTACAGAGTTTTGATTACTCAAAAGCTTCAATTTTGACCCATTTCAGGCACAGAAATGACTTTAAACACACTTATTTTAGTTGCCAAAGTCATAATTCACATCCAACAGTCATTTACAGTCAAAAGTTTAAATGTAAAAATTTCATCCATATTGACCATTTTGGGATCGTTCGACATGTCCGGAGTCATCGTTTTTCATCCGAAAATTGATTTTTTGGACTGTACCAAAAATGATTCAAAATGTCAATTGGATCGTGCCTCATGTTGAATAACCACTTTTTAAACCCTCACAGTGACCAAAATTGCCATTTTTACAGAGTTTTGATTACTCAAAAGCTTCAATTTTGACCCATTTCAGGCACAGAAATGACTTTAAACACACTTATTTTAGATGACAAAGTCATAATTCACATCCAACAGTCATTTACAGTCAAAAGTTTAAATGTTAAAATTTCATCCATATTGACCATTTTGGGATCGTTCGACATGTCCGGAGTCATCGTTTTTCATCCGAAAATTGATTTTTTGGACTGTACCAAAAATGAATCAAAATGTCAATTGGATCGTGCCTCATTTTGAATAACCACTTTTTAAACCCTCACAGTGACCAAAATTGCAAATTTTACAGAGTTTTGCTTACACAAAAGCTTCAATTTTGACCCGTTTCAGGCACAGAAATGACTTTAAACACACTTATTTTAGTTGACAAAGTCATTATTCACATCCAACAGTCATTTAGAGTCAAAAGATTAAATGTTAAAATTTCATCCATATTGACCATTTTGGGATCGTTCGACATGTCCGGAGTCATCGTTTTTCATCCGAAAATTGATTTTTTGGACTGTACCAAAAATGATTCAAAATGTCAATTGGATCGTGCCTCATGTTGAATAACCACTTTTTAAACCCTCACAGTGACCAAAATTGCCATTTTTACAGAGTTTTGCTTACTCAAAAGCTTCAATTTTGACCCATTTCAGGCACAGAAATGACTTTAAACACACTTATTTCAGTTGACAAAGTCATAATTCACATCCAACAGTCATTTACAGTCAAAAGATTAAATGTTAAAATTTCATCCATATTGACCATTTTGGGATCGTTCGACATGTCCGGAGTCATCGTTTTTCATCCGAAAATTGATTTTTTGGACTGTACCAAAAATGATTCAAAATGTCAATTGGATCGTGCCTCATGTTGAATAACCACTTTTTAAACCCTCACAGTGACCAAAATTGCCATTTTTACAGAGTTTTGATTACTCAAAAGCTTCAATTTTTACCCCTTTGAGGCACAGAAATAACTTTAAACACACTTATTTTAGTTGACAAAGTCATAATTCACATCCAACAGTCATTTACAGTCAAAAGATTAAATGTTAAAATTTCATCCATATTGACCATTTTGGGATCGTTCGACATGTCCGGAGTCATCGTTTTTCATCCGAAAATTGATTTTTTGAACTGTACCAAAAATGATTCAAAATGTCAATTGGATCGTGCCTCATGTTGAATAACCACTTTTTAAACCCTCACAGTGACCAAAATTGCCATTTTTACAGAGTTTTGATTACTCAAAAGCTTCAATTTTGACCCATTTCAGGCACAGAAATGACTTTAAACACACTTATTTTAGTTGACAAAGTCATAATTCACATCCAACAGTCATTTACAGTCAAAAGATTAAATGTTAAAATTTCATCCATATTGACCATTTTGGGATCGTTCGACATGTCCGGAGTCTTCGTTTTTCATCCGAAAATTGATTTTTTGGACTGTACCAAAAATGATTCAAAATGTCAATTGGATCGTGCCTCATTTTGAATAACCACTTTTTAAACCCTCACAGTGACCAAAATTGCCATTTTTACAGAGTTTTGATTACTCAAAAGCTTCAATTTTGACCCATTTCAGGCACAGAAATGACTTTAAACACACTTATTTTAGTTGACAAAGTCATAATTCACATCCAACAGTCATTTACAGTCAAAAGATTAAATGTTAACATTTCATCCATATTGACCATTTTGGGACCGTTCGACATGTCCGGAGTCATCGTTTTTCATCCGAAAATTGATTTTTTGGACTGTACCAAAAATGATTCAAAATGTCAATTGGATCGTGCCTCATGTTGAATAACCACTTTTTAAACCCTCAGAGTGACCAAAATTTCCATTTTTACAGAGTTTTGATTACTCAAAAGCTTCAATTTTTACCCCTTTGAGGCACAGAAATGACTTTAAACACACTTATTTTAGTTGACAAAGTCATAATTCACATCCAACAGTCATTTACAGTCAAAAGATTAAATGGTAAAATTTCATCATTATAGACCATTTTGGGAACGTTCGACATGTCCGGAGTCATCGTTTTTCGTCTGAAAATTGATTTTTTGGACTGTACCAAAAATGATTCAAAATGTCAATTGGATCGTGCCTCATGTTGAATAACCACTTTTTAAACCCTCACAGTGACCAAAATTGCCAATTTTACAGAGTTTTGCTTACTCAAAAGCTTCAATTTTGACCCATTTCAGGCACAGAAATGACTTTAAACACACTTATTTTAGTTGACAAAGTCATAATTCACATCCAACAGTCATTTAGAGTCAAAAGATTAAATGTTAAAATTTCATCATTATAGACCATTTTGGGAACGTTCGACAGGTCCGGAGTCATCGTTTTTCGTCTGAAAATTGATTTTTTGGACTGTACCAAAAATGATTCAAAATGTCAATTGGATCGTGCCTCATGTTGAATAACCACTTTTTAAACCCTCACAGTGACCAAAATTGCCATTTTTACAGAGTTTTGATTACTCAAAAGCTTCAATTTTTACCCCTTTGAGGCACAGAAATGACTTTAAACACACTTATTTTAGTTGACAAAGTCATAATTCACATCCAACAGTCATTTAGAGTCAAAAGATTAAATGTTAAAATTTCATCATTATAGACCATTTTGGGAACGTTCGACAGGTCCGGAGTCATCGTTTTTCGTCTGAAAATTGATTTTTTGGACTGTACCAAAAATGATTCAAAATGTCAATTGGATCGTGCCTCATGTTGAATAACCACTTTTTAAACCCTCACAGTGACCAAAATTGCCATTTTTACAGAGTTTTGATTACTCAAAAGCTTCAATTTTGACCCATTTCAGGCACAGAAATGACTTTAAACACACTTATTTTAGTTGACAAAGTCATAATTCACATCCAACAGTCATTTACAGTCAAAAGATTAAATGTTAAAATTTCATCCATATTGACCATTTTGGGATCGTTCGACATGTCCGGAGTCATTGTTTTTCATCCGAAAATTGATTTTTTGGACTGTACCAAAAATGATTCAAAATGTCAATTGGATCGTGCCTCATGTTGAATAACCACTTTTTAAACCCTCACAGTGACCAAAATTGCCAATTTTACAGAGTTTTGCTTACTCAAAAGCTTCAATTTTGACCCGTTTCAGGCACAGAAATGACTTTAAACACACTTATTTTAGTTGACAAAGTCATAATTCACATCCAACATCATTTACAGTCTAAAGATTAAATGTTAAAATTTCATCCATATTGACCATTTTGAGATCGTTCGACATGTCCGGAGTCATCGTTTTTCATTCGAAAATTGATTTTTTGGACTGTACCAAAAATGATTCAAAATGTCAATTGGATCATGCCTCATGTTGAATAACCACTTTTTAAACCCTCACAGTGACCAAAATTGCCATTTTTACAGAGTTTTGATTACTCAAAAGCTTCAATTTTGACCCATTTCAGGCACAGAAATGACTTTAAACACACTTATTTTAGTTGACAAAGTCATAATTCACATCCAACAGTCATTTACAGTCAAAAGATTAAATGTTAAAATTTCATCCATATTGACCATTTTGGGATCGTTCGACATGTCCGGAGTCATCGTTTTTCATCCGAAAATTGATTTTTTGGACTGTACCAAAAATGATTCAAAATGTCAATTGGATCGTGCCTCATGTTGAATAACCACTTTTTAAACCCTCAGAGTGACCAAAATTGCCATTTTTACAGAGTTTTGCTTACTCAAAAGCCTCAATTTTGACCCATTTCAGGCACAGAAATGACTTTAAACACACTTATTTTAGTTGACAAAGTAATAATTCACATCCAACAGTCATTTAGAGTCAAAAGATTAAATGTTAAAATTTCATCATTATAGACCATTTTGGGAACGTTCGACAGGTCCGGAGTCATCGTTTTTCGTCTGAAAATTGATTTTTTGGACTGTACCAAAAATGATTCAAAATGTCAATTGGATCGTGCCTCATGTTGAATAACCACTTTTTAAACCCTCACAGTGACCAAAATTGCCATTTTTACAGAGTTTTGATTACTCAAAAGCATCAATTTTTACCCCTTTGAGGCACAGAAATGACTTTAAACACACTTATTTTAGTTGACAAAGTCATAATTCACATCCAACAGTCATTTACAGTCAAAAGATTAAATGTTAAAATTTTATCCATATTGACCATTTTGGGATCGTTCGACATGTCCGGAGTCATCGTTTTTCATCCGAAAATTGATTTTTTGGACTGTACCAAAAATGATTCAAAATGTCAATTGGATCGTGCCTCATGTTGAATAACCACTTTTTAAACCCTCACAGTGACCAAAATTGCCATTTTTACAGAGTTTTGATTACTCAAAAGCTTCAATTTTTACCCCTTTGAGGCACAGAAATAACTTTAAACACACTTATTTTAGTTGACAAAGTCATAATTCACATCCAACAGTCATTTACAGTCAAAAGATTAAATGTTAAAATTTCATCCATATTGACCATTTTGGGATCGTTCGACATGTCCGGAGTCATCGTTTTTCATCCGAAAATTGATTTTTTGAACTGTACCAAAAATGATTCAAAATGTCAATTGGATCGTGCCTCATGTTGAATAACCACTTTTTAAACCCTCACAGTGACCAAAATTGCCATTTTTACAGAGTTTTGATTACTCAAAAGCTTCAATTTTGACCCATTTCAGGCACAGAAATGACTTTAAACACACTTATTTTAGTTGACAAAGTCATAATTCACATCCAACAGTCATTTACAGTCAAAAGATTAAATGTTAAAATTTCATCCATATTGACCATTTTGGGATCGTTCGACATGTCCGGAGTCATCGTTTTTCATCCGAAAATTGATTTTTTGGACTGTACCAAAAATGATTCAAAATGTCAATTGGATCGTGCCTCATTTTGAATAACCACTTTTTAAACCCTCACAGTGACCAAAATTGCCATTTTTACAGAGTTTTGATTACTCAAAAGCTTCAATTTTGACCCATTTCAGGCACAGAAATGACTTTAAACACACTTATTTTAGTTGACAAAGTCATAATTCACATCCAACAGTCATTTACAGTCAAAAGATTAAATGTTAAAATTTCATCCATATTGACCATTTTGGGATCGTTCGACATGTCCGGAGTCATCGTTTTTCATCCGAAAATTGATTTTTTGGACTGTACCAAAAATGATTCAAAATGTCAATTGGATCGTGCCTCATGTTGAATAACCACTTTTTAAACCCTCACAGTGACCAAAATTGCCATTTTTACAGAGTTTTGCTTACTCAAAAGCTTCAATTTTGACCCATTTCAGGCACAGAAATGACTTTAAACACACTTATTTTAGTTGACAAAGTCATAATTCACATCCAACAGTCATTTACAGTCAAAAGATTAAATGTTAACATTTCATCCATATTGACCATTTTGGGATCGTTCGACATGTCCGGAGTCATCGTTTTTCATCCGAAAATTGATTTTTTGGACTGTACCAAAAATGATTCAAAATGTCAATTGGATCGTGCCTCATGTTGAATAACCACTTTTTAAACCCTCAGAGTGACCAAAATTTCCATTTTTACAGAGTTTTGATTACTCAAAAGCTTCAATTTTTACCCCTTTGAGGCACAGAAATGACTTTAAACACACTTATTTTAGTTGACAAAGTCATAATTCACATCCAACAGTCATTTACAGTCAAAAGATTAAATGGTAAAATTTCATCATTATAGACCATTTTGGGAACGTTCCACATGTCCGGAGTCATCGTTTTTCGTCTGAAAATTGATTTTTTGGACTGTACCAAAAATGATTCAAAATGTCAATTGGATCGTGCCTCATGTTGAATAACCACTTTTTAAACCCTCACAGTGACCAAAATTGCCAATTTTACAGAGTTTTGCTTACTCAAAAGCTTCAATTTTGACCCATTTCAGGCACAGAAATGACTTTAAACACACTTATTTTAGTTGACAAAGTCATAATTCACATCCAACAGTCATTTAGAGTCAAAAGATTAAATGTTAAAATTTCATCATTATAGACCATTTTGGGAACGTTCGACAGGTCCGGAGTCATCGTTTTTCGTCTGAAAATTGATTTTTTGGACTGTACCAAAAATGATTCAAAATGTCAATTGGATCGTGCCTCATGTTGAATAACCACTTTTTAAACCCTCACAGTGACCAAAATTGCCATTTTTACAGAGTTTTGATTACTCAAAAGCTTCAATTTTTACCCCTTTGAGGCACAGAAATGACTTTAAACACACTTATTTTAGTTGACAAAGTCATAATTCACATCCAACAGTCATTTAGAGTCAAAAGATTAAATGTTAAAATTTCATCCATATTGACCATTTTGGGATCGTTCGACATGTCCGGAGTCATCGTTTTTCATCCGAAAATTGATTTTTTGGACTGTACCAAAAATGATTCAAAATGTCAATTGGATCGTGCCTCATGTTGAATAACCACTTTTTAAACCCTCACAGTGACCAAAATTGCCATTTTTACAGAGTTTTGATTACTCAAAAGCTTCAATTTTGACCCATTTTAGGCACAGAAATGACTTTAAACACACTTATTTTAGTTGACAAAGTCATAATTCACATCCAACAGTCATTTACAGTCAAAAGATTAAATGTTAAAATTTCATCCATATTGACCATTTTGGGATCGTTCGACATGTCCGGAGTCATCGTTTTTCATCCGAAAATTGATTTTTTGGACTGTACCAAAAATGATTCGAAATGTCAATTGGATCGTGCCTCATGTTGAATAACCACTTTTTAAACCCTCACAGTGACCAAAATTGCCATTTTTACAGAGTTTTGCTTACTCAAAAGCTTCAATTTTGACCCATTTCAGGCACAGAAATGACTTTAAACACACTTATTTTAGTTGACAAAGTCATAATTCACATCCAACAGTCATTTACAGTCAAAAGATTAAATGTTAAAATTTCATCCATATTGACCATTTTGGGATCGTTCGACATGTCCGGAGTCATCGTTTTTCATCCGAAAATTGATTTTTTGGACTGTACCAAAAATGATTCAAAATGTCAATTGGATCGTGCCTCATGTTGAATACCCACTTTTTAAACCCTCACAGTGACCAAAATTGCCATTTTTACAGAGTTTTCCTTACTCAAAAGCTTCAATTTTGACCCATTTCAGGCACAGAAATGACTTTAAACACACTTATTTTAGTTGACAAAGTCATAATTCACATCCAACAGTCATTTACAGTCAAAATATTAAATGTTAAAATTTCATCCATATTGACCATTTTGGGATCGTTCGACAGGTCCGGAGTCATCGTTTTTCGTCTGAAAATTGATTTTTTGGACTGTACCAAAAATGATTCAAAATGTCAATTGGATCGTGCCTCATGTTGAATAACAACTTTTTAAACCCTCACAGTGACCAAAATTGCAAATTTTACAGAGTTTTGCTTACACAAAAGCTTCAATTTTGACCCGTTTCAGGCACAGAAATGACTTTAAACACACTTATTTTAGTTGACAAAGTCATTATTCACATCCAACAGTCATTTAGAGTCAAAAGATGAAATGTTAAAATTTCATCCATATTGACCATTTTGGGATCGTTCGACATGTCCGGAGTCATCGTTTTTCATCCGAAAATTGATTTTTTGGACTGTACCAAAAATGATTCAAAATGTCAATTGGATCGTGCCTCATGTTGAATAACCACTTTTTAAACCCTCACAGTGACCAAAATTGCCATTTTTACAGAGTTTTGCTTACTCAAAAGCTTCAATTTTGACCCATTTCAGGCACAGAAATGACTTTAAACACACTTATTTTAGTTGACAAAGTCATAATTCACATCCAACAGTCATTTACAGTCAAAAGATTAAATGTTAAAATTTCATCCATATTGACCATTTTGGGATCGTTCGACATGTCCGGAGTCATCGTTTTTCATCCGAAAATTGATTTTTTGGACTGTACCAAAAATGATTCAAAATGTCAATTGGATCATGCCTCATGTTGAATAACCACTTTTTAAACCCTCACAGTGACCAAAATTGCCATTTTTACAGAATTTTTGATTACTCAAAAGCTTCAATTTTTACCCCTTTGAGGCACAGAAATAACTTTAAACACACTTATTTTAGTTGACAAAGTCATAATTCACATCCAACAGTCATTTACAGTCAAAAGATTAAATGTTAAAATTTCATCCATATTGACCATTTTGGGATCGTTCGACATGTCCGGAGTCATCGTTTTTCATCCGAAAATTGATTTTTTGAACTGTACCAAAAATGATTCAAAATGTCAACTGGATCGTGCCTCATGTTGAATAACCACTTTTTAAACCCTCACAGTGACCAAAATTGCCATTTTTACAGAGTTTTGATTACTCAAAAGCTTCAATTTTGACCCATTTCAGGCACAGAAATGACTTTAAACACACTTATTTTAGTTGACAAAGCCATAATTCACATACAACAGTCATTTAGAGTCAAAAGATTAAATGTTAAAATTTCATCATTATAGACCATTTTGGGAACGTTCGACAGGTCCGGAGTCATCGTTTTTCGTCTGAAAATTGATTTTTTGGACTGTACCAAAAATGATTCAAAATGTCAATTGGATCGTGCCTCATGTTGAATAACCACTTTTTAAACCCTCACAGTGACCAAAATTGCCATTTTTACAGAGTTTTGATTACTCAAAAGCTTCAATTTTGACCCATTTCAGGCACAGAAATGACTTTAAACACACTTATTTTAGTTGCCAAAGTCATAATTCACATCCAACAGTCATTTACAGTCAAAAGTTTAAATGTAAAAATTTCATCCATATTGACCATTTTGGGATCGTTCGACATGTCCGGAGTCATCGTTTTTCATCCGAAAATTGATTTTTTGGACTGTACCAAAAATGATTCAAAATGTCAATTGGATCGTGCCTCATGTTGAATAACCACTTTTTAAACCCTCACAGTGACCAAAATTGCCATTTTTACAGAGTTTTGATTACTCAAAAGCTTCAATTTTGACCCATTTCAGGCACAGAAATGACTTTAAACACACTTATTTTAGATGACAAAGTCATAATTCACATCCAACAGTCATTTACAGTCAAAAGTTTAAATGTTAAAATTTCATCCATATTGACCATTTTGGGATCGTTCGACATGTCCGGAGTCATCGTTTTTCATCCGAAAATTGATTTTTTGGACTGTACCAAAAATGAATCAAAATGTCAATTGGATCGTGCCTCATTTTGAATAACCACTTTTTAAACCCTCACAGTGACCAAAATTGCAAATTTTACAGAGTTTTGCTTACACAAAAGCTTCAATTTTGACCCGTTTCAGGCACAGAAATGACTTTAAACACACTTATTTTAGTTGACAAAGTCATTATTCACATCCAACAGTCATTTAGAGTCAAAAGATTAAATGTTAAAATTTCATCCATATTGACCATTTTGGGATCGTTCGACATGTCCGGAGTCATCGTTTTTCATCCGAAAATTGATTTTTTGGACTGTACCAAAAATGATTCAAAATGTCAATTGGATCGTGCCTCATGTTGAATAACCACTTTTTAAACCCTCACAGTGACCAAAATTGCCATTTTTACAGAGTTTTGCTTACTCAAAAGCTTCAATTTTGACCCATTTCAGGCACAGAAATGACTTTAAACACACTTATTTCAGTTGACAAAGTCATAATTCACATCCAACAGTCATTTACAGTCAAAAGATTAAATGTTAAAATTTCATCCATATTGACCATTTTGGGATCGTTCGACATGTCCGGAGTCATCGTTTTTCATCCGAAAATTGATTTTTTGGACTGTACCAAAAATGATTCAAAATGTCAATTGGATCGTGCCTCATGTTGAATAACCACTTTTTAAACCCTCACAGTGACCAAAATTGCCATTTTTACAGAGTTTTGATTACTCAAAAGCTTCAATTTTTACCCCTTTGAGGCACAGAAATAACTTTAAACACACTTATTTTAGTTGACAAAGTCATAATTCACATCCAACAGTCATTTACAGTCAAAAGATTAAATGTTAAAATTTCATCCATATTGACCATTTTGGGATCGTTCGACATGTCCGGAGTCATCGTTTTTCATCCGAAAATTGATTTTTTGAACTGTACCAAAAATGATTCAAAATGTCAATTGGATCGTGCCTCATGTTGAATAACCACTTTTTAAACCCTCACAGTGACCAAAATTGCCATTTTTACAGAGTTTTGATTACTCAAAAGCTTCAATTTTGACCCATTTCAGGCACAGAAATGACTTTAAACACACTTATTTTAGTTGACAAAGTCATAATTCACATCCAACAGTCATTTACAGTCAAAAGATTAAATGTTAAAATTTCATCCATATTGACCATTTTGGGATCGTTCGACATGTCCGGAGTCTTCGTTTTTCATCCGAAAATTGATTTTTTGGACTGTACCAAAAATGATTCAAAATGTCAATTGGATCGTGCCTCATTTTGAATAACCACTTTTTAAACCCTCACAGTGACCAAAATTGCCATTTTTACAGAGTTTTGATTACTCAAAAGCTTCAATTTTGACCCATTTCAGGCACAGAAATGACTTTAAACACACTTATTTTAGTTGACAAAGTCATAATTCACATCCAACAGTCATTTACAGTCAAAAGATTAAATGTTAACATTTCATCCATATTGACCATTTTGGGACCGTTCGACATGTCCGGAGTCATCGTTTTTCATCCGAAAATTGATTTTTTGGACTGTACCAAAAATGATTCAAAATGTCAATTGGATCGTGCCTCATGTTGAATAACCACTTTTTAAACCCTCAGAGTGACCAAAATTTCCATTTTTACAGAGTTTTGATTACTCAAAAGCTTCAATTTTTACCCCTTTGAGGCACAGAAATGACTTTAAACACACTTATTTTAGTTGACAAAGTCATAATTCACATCCAACAGTCATTTACAGTCAAAAGATTAAATGGTAAAATTTCATCATTATAGACCATTTTGGGAACGTTCGACATGTCCGGAGTCATCGTTTTTCGTCTGAAAATTGATTTTTTGGACTGTACCAAAAATGATTCAAAATGTCAATTGGATCGTGCCTCATGTTGAATAACCACTTTTTAAACCCTCACAGTGACCAAAATTGCCAATTTTACAGAGTTTTGCTTACTCAAAAGCTTCAATTTTGACCCATTTCAGGCACAGAAATGACTTTAAACACACTTATTTTAGTTGACAAAGTCATAATTCACATCCAACAGTCATTTAGAGTCAAAAGATTAAATGTTAAAATTTCATCATTATAGACCATTTTGGGAACGTTCGACAGGTCCGGAGTCATCGTTTTTCGTCTGAAAATTGATTTTTTGGACTGTACCAAAAATGATTCAAAATGTCAATTGGATCGTGCCTCATGTTGAATAACCACTTTTTAAACCCTCACAGTGACCAAAATTGCCATTTTTACAGAGTTTTGATTACTCAAAAGCTTCAATTTTTACCCCTTTGAGGCACAGAAATGACTTTAAACACACTTATTTTAGTTGACAAAGTCATAATTCACATCCAACAGTCATTTAGAGTCAAAAGATTAAATGTTAAAATTTCATCATTATAGACCATTTTGGGAACGTTCGACAGGTCCGGAGTCATCGTTTTTCGTCTGAAAATTGATTTTTTGGACTGTACCAAAAATGATTCAAAATGTCAATTGGATCGTGCCTCATGTTGAATAACCACTTTTTAAACCCTCACAGTGACCAAAATTGCCATTTTTACAGAGTTTTGATTACTCAAAAGCTTCAATTTTGACCCATTTCAGGCACAGAAATGACTTTAAACACACTTATTTTAGTTGACAAAGTCATAATTCACATCCAACAGTCATTTACAGTCAAAAGATTAAATGTTAAAATTTCATCCATATTGACCATTTTGGGATCGTTCGACATGTCCGGAGTCATTGTTTTTCATCCGAAAATTGATTTTTTGGACTGTACCAAAAATGATTCAAAATGTCAATTGGATCGTGCCTCATGTTGAATAACCACTTTTTAAACCCTCACAGTGACCAAAATTGCCAATTTTACAGAGTTTTGCTTACTCAAAAGCTTCAATTTTGACCCGTTTCAGGCACAGAAATGACTTTAAACACACTTATTTTAGTTGACAAAGTCATAATTCACATCCAACATCATTTACAGTCTAAAGATTAAATGTTAAAATTTCATCCATATTGACCATTTTGAGATCGTTCGACATGTCCGGAGTCATCGTTTTTCATTCGAAAATTGATTTTTTGGACTGTACCAAAAATGATTCAAAATGTCAATTGGATCATGCCTCATGTTGAATAACCACTTTTTAAACCCTCACAGTGACCAAAATTGCCATTTTTACAGAGTTTTGATTACTCAAAAGCTTCAATTTTGACCCATTTCAGGCACAGAAATGACTTTAAACACACTTATTTTAGTTGACAAAGTCATAATTCACATCCAACAGTCATTTACAGTCAAAAGATTAAATGTTAAAATTTCATCCATATTGACCATTTTGGGATCGTTCGACATGTCCGGAGTCATCGTTTTTCATCCGAAAATTGATTTTTTGGACTGTACCAAAAATGATTCAAAATGTCAATTGGATCGTGCCTCATGTTGAATAACCACTTTTTAAACCCTCAGAGTGACCAAAATTGCCATTTTTACAGAGTTTTGCTTACTCAAAAGCCTCAATTTTGACCCATTTCAGGCACAGAAATGACTTTAAACACACTTATTTTAGTTGACAAAGTAATAATTCACATCCAACAGTCATTTAGAGTCAAAAGATTAAATGTTAAAATTTCATCATTATAGACCATTTTGGGAACGTTCGACAGGTCCGGAGTCATCGTTTTTCGTCTGAAAATTGATTTTTTGGACTGTACCAAAAATGATTCAAAATGTCAATTGGATCGTGCCTCATGTTGAATAACCACTTTTTAAACCCTCACAGTGACCAAAATTGCCATTTTTACAGAGTTTTGATTACTCAAAAGCATCAATTTTTACCCCTTTGAGGCACAGAAATGACTTTAAACACACTTATTTTAGTTGACAAAGTCATAATTCACATCCAACAGTCATTTACAGTCAAAAGATTAAATGTTAAAATTTTATCCATATTGACCATTTTGGGATCGTTCGACATGTCCGGAGTCATCGTTTTTCATCCGAAAATTGATTTTTTGGACTGTACCAAAAATGATTCAAAATGTCAATTGGATCGTGCCTCATGTTGAATAACCACTTTTTAAACCCTCACAGTGACCAAAATTGCCATTTTTACAGAGTTTTGATTACTCAAAAGCTTCAATTTTTACCCCTTTGAGGCACAGAAATAACTTTAAACACACTTATTTTAGTTGACAAAGTCATAATTCACATCCAACAGTCATTTACAGTCAAAAGATTAAATGTTAAAATTTCATCCATATTGACCATTTTGGGATCGTTCGACATGTCCGGAGTCATCGTTTTTCATCCGAAAATTGATTTTTTGAACTGTACCAAAAATGATTCAAAATGTCAATTGGATCGTGCCTCATGTTGAATAACCACTTTTTAAACCCTCACAGTGACCAAAATTGCCATTTTTACAGAGTTTTGATTACTCAAAAGCTTCAATTTTGACCCATTTCAGGCACAGAAATGACTTTAAACACACTTATTTTAGTTGACAAAGTCATAATTCACATCCAACAGTCATTTACAGTCAAAAGATTAAATGTTAAAATTTCATCCATATTGACCATTTTGGGATCGTTCGACATGTCCGGAGTCATCGTTTTTCATCCGAAAATTGATTTTTTGGACTGTACCAAAAATGATTCAAAATGTCAATTGGATCGTGCCTCATTTTGAATAACCACTTTTTAAACCCTCACAGTGACCAAAATTGCCATTTTTACAGAGTTTTGATTACTCAAAAGCTTCAATTTTGACCCATTTCAGGCACAGAAATGACTTTAAACACACTTATTTTAGTTGACAAAGTCATAATTCACATCCAACAGTCATTTACAGTCAAAAGATTAAATGTTAAAATTTCATCCATATTGACCATTTTGGGATCGTTCGACATGTCCGGAGTCATCGTTTTTCATCCGAAAATTGATTTTTTGGACTGTACCAAAAATGATTCAAAATGTCAATTGGATCGTGCCTCATGTTGAATAACCACTTTTTAAACCCTCACAGTGACCAAAATTGCCATTTTTACAGAGTTTTGCTTACTCAAAAGCTTCAATTTTGACCCATTTCAGGCACAGAAATGACTTTAAACACACTTATTTTAGTTGACAAAGTCATAATTCACATCCAACAGTCATTTACAGTCAAAAGATTAAATGTTAACATTTCATCCATATTGACCATTTTGGGATCGTTCGACATGTCCGGAGTCATCGTTTTTCATCCGAAAATTGATTTTTTGGACTGTACCAAAAATGATTCAAAATGTCAATTGGATCGTGCCTCATGTTGAATAACCACTTTTTAAACCCTCAGAGTGACCAAAATTTCCATTTTTACAGAGTTTTGATTACTCAAAAGCTTCAATTTTTACCCCTTTGAGGCACAGAAATGACTTTAAACACACTTATTTTAGTTGACAAAGTCATAATTCACATCCAACAGTCATTTACAGTCAAAAGATTAAATGGTAAAATTTCATCATTATAGACCATTTTGGGAACGTTCCACATGTCCGGAGTCATCGTTTTTCGTCTGAAAATTGATTTTTTGGACTGTACCAAAAATGATTCAAAATGTCAATTGGATCGTGCCTCATGTTGAATAACCACTTTTTAAACCCTCACAGTGACCAAAATTGCCAATTTTACAGAGTTTTGCTTACTCAAAAGCTTCAATTTTGACCCATTTCAGGCACAGAAATGACTTTAAACACACTTATTTTAGTTGACAAAGTCATAATTCACATCCAACAGTCATTTAGAGTCAAAAGATTAAATGTTAAAATTTCATCATTATAGACCATTTTGGGAACGTTCGACAGGTCCGGAGTCATCGTTTTTCGTCTGAAAATTGATTTTTTGGACTGTACCAAAAATGATTCAAAATGTCAATTGGATCGTGCCTCATGTTGAATAACCACTTTTTAAACCCTCACAGTGACCAAAATTGCCATTTTTACAGAGTTTTGATTACTCAAAAGCTTCAATTTTTACCCCTTTGAGGCACAGAAATGACTTTAAACACACTTATTTTAGTTGACAAAGTCATAATTCACATCCAACAGTCATTTAGAGTCAAAAGATTAAATGTTAAAATTTCATCCATATTGACCATTTTGGGATCGTTCGACATGTCCGGAGTCATCGTTTTTCATCCGAAAATTGATTTTTTGGACTGTACCAAAAATGATTCAAAATGTCAATTGGATCGTGCCTCATGTTGAATAACCACTTTTTAAACCCTCACAGTGACCAAAATTGCCATTTTTACAGAGTTTTGATTACTCAAAAGCTTCAATTTTGACCCATTTTAGGCACAGAAATGACTTTAAACACACTTATTTTAGTTGACAAAGTCATAATTCACATCCAACAGTCATTTACAGTCAAAAGATTAAATGTTAAAATTTCATCCATATTGACCATTTTGGGATCGTTCGACATGTCCGGAGTCATCGTTTTTCATCCGAAAATTGATTTTTTGGACTGTACCAAAAATGATTCGAAATGTCAATTGGATCGTGCCTCATGTTGAATAACCACTTTTTAAACCCTCACAGTGACCAAAATTGCCATTTTTACAGAGTTTTGCTTACTCAAAAGCTTCAATTTTGACCCATTTCAGGCACAGAAATGACTTTAAACACACTTATTTTAGTTGACAAAGTCATAATTCACATCCAACAGTCATTTACAGTCAAAAGATTAAATGTTAAAATTTCATCCATATTGACCATTTTGGGATCGTTCGACATGTCCGGAGTCATCGTTTTTCATCCGAAAATTGATTTTTTGGACTGTACCAAAAATGATTCAAAATGTCAATTGGATCGTGCCTCATGTTGAATACCCACTTTTTAAACCCTCACAGTGACCAAAATTGCCATTTTTACAGAGTTTTCCTTACTCAAAAGCTTCAATTTTGACCCATTTCAGGCACAGAAATGACTTTAAACACACTTATTTTAGTTGACAAAGTCATAATTCACATCCAACAGTCATTTACAGTCAAAATATTAAATGTTAAAATTTCATCCATATTGACCATTTTGGGATCGTTCGACAGGTCCGGAGTCATCGTTTTTCGTCTGAAAATTGATTTTTTGGACTGTACCAAAAATGATTCAAAATGTCAATTGGATCGTGCCTCATGTTGAATAACAACTTTTTAAACCCTCACAGTGACCAAAATTGCAAATTTTACAGAGTTTTGCTTACACAAAAGCTTCAATTTTGACCCGTTTCAGGCACAGAAATGACTTTAAACACACTTATTTTAGTTGACAAAGTCATTATTCACATCCAACAGTCATTTAGAGTCAAAAGATGAAATGTTAAAATTTCATCCATATTGACCATTTTGGGATCGTTCGACATGTCCGGAGTCATCGTTTTTCATCCGAAAATTGATTTTTTGGACTGTACCAAAAATGATTCAAAATGTCAATTGGATCGTGCCTCATGTTGAATAACTACTTTTTAAACCCTCACAGTGACCAAAATTGCCATTTTTACAGAGTTTTGATTACCCAAAAGCTTCAATTTTGACCCATTTCAGGCACAGAAATGACTTTAAACACACTTATTTTAGTTGACAAAGTCATAATTCACATCCAACAGTCATTTACAGTCAAAAGATTAAATGTTAAAATTTCATCCATATTGACCATTTTGGGATCGTTCGACATGTCCGGAGTCATCGTTTTTCATCCGAAAATTAATTTTTTGGACTGTACCAAAAATGATTCAAAATGTCAATTGGATCGTGCCTCATGTTGAATAACCACTTTTTAAACCCTCACAGTGACCAAAATTGCCATTTTTACAGAGTTTTGATTACTAAAAAGCTTCAATTTTTACCCCTTTGAGGCACAAAAATGACTTTAAACACACTTATTTTAGTTGACAAAGTCATAATTCACATCCAACAGTCATTTACAGTCAAAAGATTAAATGTTAAAATTTCATCCATATTGACCATTTTGGGATCGTTCGACATGTCCGGAGTCATCGTTTTTCATCCGAAAATTGATTTTTTGGACTGTACCAAAAATGATTCAAAATGTCAATTGGATCGTGCCTCATGTTGAATAACCACTTTTTAAACCCTCACAGTGACCAAAATTGCCAATTTTACAGAGTTTTGCTTACTCAAAAGCTTTAATTTTGACCCATTTCAGGCACAGAAATGACTTTAAACACACTTATTTTAGTTGACAAAGTCATAATTCACATCCAACAGTCATTTAGAGTCAAAAGATTAAATGTTAAAATTTCATCATTATAGACCATTTTGGGAACGTTCGACAGGTCCGGAGTCATCGTTTTTCGTCTGAAAATTGATTTTTTGGACTGTACCAAAAATGATTCAAAATGTCAATTGGATCGTGCCTCATGTTGAATAACCACTTTTTAAACCCTCACAGTGACCAAAATTGCCATTTTTACAGAGTTTTGATTACTCAAAAGCTTCAATTTTGACCCATTTCAGGCACAGAAATGACTTTAAACACACTTATTTTAGTTGACAAAGTCATAATTCACATCCAACAGTCATTTACAGTCAAAAGATTAAATGTTAAAATTTCATCCATATTGACCATTTTGGGATCGTTCGACATGTCCGGAGTCATCGTTTTTCATCCGAAAATTGATTTTTTGGACTGTACCAAAAATGATTCAAAATGTCAATTGGATCGTGCCTCATGTTGAATACCCACTTTTTAAACCCTCACAGTGACCAAAATTGCCATTTTTACAGAGTTTTCCTTACTCAAAAGCTTCAATTTTGACCCATTTCAGGCACAGAAATGACTTTAAACACACTTATTTTAGTTGACAAAGTCATAATTCACATCCAACAGTCATTTACAGTCAAAATATTAAATGTTAAAATTTCATCCATATTGACCATTTTGGGATCGTTCGACAGGTCCGGAGTCATCGTTTTTCGTCTGAAAATTGATTTTTTGGACTGTACCAAAAATGATTCAAAATGTCAATTGGATCGTGCCTCATGTTGAATAACCACTTTTTAAACCCTCACAGTGACCAAAATTGCCATTTTTACAGAGTTTTGATTACTCAAAAGCTTCAATTTTGACCCATTTCAGGCACAGAAATGACTTTAAACACACTTATTTTAGTTGCCAAAGTCATAATTCACATCCAACAGTCATTTACAGTCAAAAGTTTAAATGTTAAAATTTCATCCATATTGACCATTTTGGGATCGTTCGACATGTCCGGAGTCATCGTTTTTCATCCGAAAATTGATTTTTTGGACTGTACCAAAAATGATTCAAAATGTCAATTGGATCGTGCCTCATTTTGAATAACCACTTTTAAACCCTCACAGTGACCAAAATTGCAAATTTTACAGAGTTTTGCTTACACAAAAGCTTCAATTTTGACCCGTTTCAGGCACAGAAATGACTTTAAACACACTTATTTTAGTTGACAAAGTCATTATTCACATCCAACAGTCATTTAGAGTCAAAAGATGAAATGTTAAAATTTCATCCATATTGACCATTTTGGGATCGTTCGACATGTCCGGAGTCATCGTTTTTCATCCGAAAATTGATTTTTTGGACTGTACCAAAAATGATTCAAAATGTCAATTGGATCGTGCCTCATGTTGAATAACCACTTTTTAAACCCTCACAGTGACCAAAATTGCCATTTTTACAGAGTTTTGATTACTCAAAAGCTTCAATTTTGACCCATTTCAGGCACAGAAATGACTTTAAACACACTTATTTTAGTTGACAAAGTCATAATTCACATCCAACAGTCATTTACAGTCAAAAGATTAAATGTTAAAATTTCATCCATATTGACCATTTTGGGATCGTTCGACATGTCCGGAGTCATCGTTTTTCATCCGAAAATTAATTTTTTGGACTGTACCAAAAATGATTCAAAATGTCAATTGGATCGTGCCTCATGTTGAATAACCACTTTTTAAACCCTCACAGTGACCAAAATTGCCAATTTTACAGAGTTTTGCTTACTCAAAAGCTTTAATTTTGACCCATTTCAGGCACAGAAATGACTTTAAACACACTTATTTTAGTTGACAAAGTCATAATTCACATCCAACAGTCATTTAGAGTCAAAAGATTAAATGTTAAAATTTCATCATTATAGACCATTTTGGGAACGTTCGACAGGTCCGGAGTCATCGTTTTTCGTCTGAAAATTGATTTTTTGGACTGTACCAAAAATGATTCAAAATGTCAATTGGATCGTGCCTCATGTTGAATAACCACTTTTTAAACCCTCACAGTGACCAAAATTGCCATTTTTACAGAGTTTTGATTACTCAAAAGCTTCAATTTTGACCCATTTCAGGCACAGAAATGACTTTAAACACACTTATTTTAGTTGACAAAGTCATAATTCACATCCAACAGTCATTTACAGTCAAAAGATTAAATGTTAAAATTTCATCCATATTGACCATTTTGGGATCGTTCGACATGTCCGGAGTCATTGTTTTTCATCCGAAAATTGATTTTTTGGACTGTACCAAAAATGATTCAAAATGTCAATTGGATCATGCCTCATGTTGAATAACCACTTTTTTAAACCCTCACAGTGACCAAAATTGCCAATTTTACAGAGTTTTGCTTACTCAAAAGCTTCAATTTTGACCCGTTTCAGGCACAGAAATGATCTTTAAACACACTTATTTTAGTTGACAAAGTCATAATTCACATCCAACAGTCATTTACAGTCAAAAGATTAAATGTTAAAATTTCATCCATATTGACCATTTTGGGATCGTTCGACATGTCCGGAGTCATCGTTTTTCATCCGAAAATTGATTTTTTGGACTGTACCAAAAATGATTCAAAATGTCAATTGGATCGTGCCTCATGTTGAATAACCACTTTTTAAACCCTCACAGTGACCAAAATTGCCATTTTTACAGAGTTTTGCTTACTCAAAAGCTTCAATTTTGACCCATTTCAGGCACAGAAATGACTTTAAACACACTTATTTTAGTTGACAAAGTCATAATTCACATCCAACAGTCATTTACAGTCAAAAGATTAAATGTTAACATTTCATCCATATTGACCATTTTGGGATCGTTCGACATGTCCGGAGTCATCGTTTTTCATCCGAAAATTGATTTTTTGGACTGTACCAAAAATGATTCAAAATGTCAATTGGATCGTGCCTCATGTTGAATAACCACTTTTTAAACCCTCAGAGTGACCAAAATTTCCATTTTTACAGAGTTTTGATTACTCAAAAGCTTCAATTTTTACCCCTTTGAGGCACAGAAATGACTTTAAACACACTTAATTTTAGTTGACAAAGTCATAATTCACATCCAACAGTCATTTACAGTCAAAGATTAAATGGTAAAATTTCATCATTATAGACCATTTTGGGAACGTTCCACATGTCCGGAGTCATCGTTTTTTCGTCTGAAAATTGATTTTTTGGACTGTACCAAAAATGATTCAAAATGTCAATTGGATCGTGCCTCATGTTGAATAACCACTTTTTTAAACCCTCACAGTGACCAAAATTGCCAATTTTACAGAGTTTTGCTTACTCAAAAGCTTCAATTTTGACCCATTTCAGGGCACAGAAATGACTTTAAACACACTTATTTTAGTTGACAAAGTCATAATTCACATCCAACAGTCATTTAGAGTCAAAAGATTAAATGTTAAAATTTCATCCATATTGACCATTTTGGGATCGTTCGACATGTCCGGAGTCATCGTTTTTCATCCGAAAATTGATTTTTTGGACTGTACCAAAAATGATTCAAAATGTCAATTGGATCGTGCCTCATGTTGAATAACCACTTTTTAAACCCTCACAGTGACCAAAATTGCCATTTTTACAGAGTTTTGATTACTCAAAAGCTTCAATTTTGACCCATTTTAGGCACAGAAATGACTTTAAACACACTTATTTTAGTTGACAAAGTCATAATTCACATCCAACAGTCATTTACAGTCAAAAGATTAAATGTTAAAATTTCATCCATATTGACCATTTTGGGATCGTTCGACATGTCCGGAGTCATCGTTTTTCATCCGAAAATTGATTTTTTGGACTGTACCAAAAATGATTCGAAATGTCAATTGGATCGTGCCTCATGTTGAATAACCACTTTTTAAACCCTCACAGTGACCAAAATTGCCATTTTTACAGAGTTTTGCTTACTCAAAAGCTTCAATTTTGACCCATTTCAGGCACAGAAATGACTTTAAACACACTTATTTTAGTTGACAAAGTCATAATTCACATCCAACAGTCATTTACAGTCAAAAGATTAAATGTTAAAATTTCATCCATATTGACCATTTTGGGATCGTTCGACATGTCCGGAGTCATCGTTTTTCATCCCGAAAATTGATTTTTTGGACTGTACCAAAAATGATTCAAAATGTCAATTGGATCGTGCCTCATGTTGAATACCCACTTTTTAAACCCTCACAGTGACCAAAATTGCCATTTTTACAGAGTTTTCCTTACTCAAAAGATTCAATTTTGACCCATTTCAGGCACAGAAATGACTTTAAACACACTTATTTTAGTTGACAAAGTCATAATTCACATCCAACAGTCATTTACAGTCAAAATATTAAATGTTAAAATTTCATCCATATTGACCATTTTGGGATCGTTCGACAGGTCCGGAGTCATCGTTTTCGTCTGAAAATTGATTTTTTGGACTGTACCAAAAATGATTCAAAATGTCAATTGGATCGTGCCTCATGTTGAATAACCACTTTTTAAACCCTCACAGTGACCAAAATTGCAAATTTTACAGAGTTTTGCTTACACAAAAGCTTCAATTTTGACCCGTTTCAGGCACAGAAATGGACTTTAAACACACTTATTTTAGTTGACAAAGTCATTATTCACATCCAACAGTCATTTAGAGTCAAAAGATGAAATGTTAAAATTTCATCCATATTGACCATTTTGGGATCGTTCGACATGTCCGGAGTCATCGTTTTTCATCCGAAAATTGATTTTTTGGACTGTACCAAAAATGATTCAAAATGTCAATTGGATCGTGCCTCATGTTGAATAACCACTTTTTAAACCCTCACAGTGACCAAAATTGCCATTTTTACAGAGTTTTGATTACCCAAAAGCTTCAATTTTGACCCATTTCAGGCACAGAAATGACTTTAAACACACTTATTTTAGTTGACAAAGTCATAATTCACATCCAACAGTCATTTACAGTCAAAAGATTAAATGTTAAAATTTCATCCATATTGACCATTTTGGGATCGTTCGACATGTCCGGAGTCATCGTTTTTCATCCGAAAATTAATTTTTTGGACTGTACCAAAAATGATTCAAAATGTCAATTGGATCGTGCCTCATGTTGAATAACCACTTTTTAAACCCTCACAGTGACCAAAATTGCCATTTTTACAGAGTTTTGATTACTAAAAAGCTTCAATTTTTACCCCTTTGAGGCACAAAAATGACTTTAAACACACTTATTTTAGTTGACAAAGTCATAATTCACATCCAACAGTCATTTACAGTCAAAAGATTAAATGTTAAAATTTCATCCATATTGACCATTTTGGGATCGTTCGACATGTCCGGAGTCATCGTTTTTCATCCGAAAATTGATTTTTTGGACTGTACCAAAAATGATTCAAAATGTCAATTGGATCGTGCCTCATGTTGAATAACCACTTTTTAAACCCTCACAGTGACCAAAATTGCCAATTTTACAGAGTTTTGCTTACTCAAAAGCTTTAATTTTGACCCATTTCAGGCACAGAAATGACTTTAAACACACTTATTTTAGTTGACAAAGTCATAATTCACATCCAACAGTCATTTAGAGTCAAAAGATTAAATGTTAAAATTTCATCATTATAGACCATTTTGGGAACGTTCGACAGGTCCGGAGTCATCGTTTTTCGTCTGAAAATTGATTTTTTGGACTGTACCAAAAATGATTCAAAATGTCAATTGGATCGTGCCTCATGTTGAATAACCACTTTTTAAACCCTCACAGTGACCAAAATTGCCATTTTTACAGAGTTTTGATTACTCAAAAGCTTCAATTTTGACCCATTTCAGGCACAGAAATGACTTTAAACACACTTATTTTAGTTGACAAAGTCATAATTCACATCCAACAGTCATTTACAGTCAAAAGATTAAATGTTAAAATTTCATCCATATTGACCATTTTGGGATCGTTCGACATGTCCGGAGTCATCGTTTTTCATCCGAAAATTGATTTTTTGGACTGTACCAAAAATGATTCAAAATGTCAATTGGATCGTGCCTCATGTTGAATACCCACTTTTTAAACCCTCACAGTGACCAAAATTGCCATTTTTACAGAGTTTTCCTTACTCAAAAGCTTCAATTTTGACCCATTTCAGGCACAGAAATGACTTTAAACACACTTATTTTAGTTGACAAAGTCATAATTCACATCCAACAGTCATTTACAGTCAAAATATTAAATGTTAAAATTTCATCCATATTGACCATTTTGGGATCGTTCGACAGGTCCGGAGTCATCGTTTTTCGTCTGAAAATTGATTTTTTGGACTGTACCAAAAATGATTCAAAATGTCAATTGGATCATGCCTCATGTTGAATAACCACTTTTTAAACCCTCACAGTGACCAAAATTGCCATTTTTACAGAGTTTTGATTACTCAAAAGCTTCAATTTTGACCCATTTCAGGCACAGAAATGACTTTAAACACACTTATTTTAGTTGCCAAAGTCATAATTCACATCCAACAGTCATTTACAGTCAAAAGTTTAAATGTTAAAATTTCATCCATATTGACCATTTTGGGATCGTTCGACATGTCCGGAGTCATCGTTTTTCATCCGAAAATTGATTTTTTGGACTGTACCAAAAATGATTCAAAATGTCAATTGGATCGTGCCTCATTTTGAATAACCACTTTTTAAACCCTCACAGTGACCAAAATTGCAAATTTTACAGAGTTTTGCTTACACAAAAGCTTCAATTTTGACCCGTTTCAGGCACAGAAATGACTTTAAACACACTTATTTTAGTTGACAAAGTCATTATTCACATCCAACAGTCATTTAGAGTCAAAAGATGAAATGTTAAAATTTCATCCATATTGACCATTTTGGGATCGTTCGACATGTCCGGAGTCATCGTTTTTCATCCGAAAATTGATTTTTTGGACTGTACCAAAAATGATTCAAAATGTCAATTGGATCGTGCCTCATGTTGAATAACCACTTTTTAAACCCTCACAGTGACCAAAATTGCCATTTTTACAGAGTTTTGATTACTCAAAAGCTTCAATTTTGACCCATTTCAGGCACAGAAATGACTTTAAACACACTTATTTTAGTTGACAAAGTCATAATTCACATCCAACAGTCATTTACAGTCAAAAGATTAAATGTTAAAATTTCATCCATATTGACCATTTTGGGATCGTTCGACATGTCCAGAGTCATCGTTTTTCATCCGAAAATTAATTTTTTGGACTGTACCAAAAATGATTCAAAATGTCAATTGGATCGTGCCTCATGTTGAATAACCACTTTTTAAACCCTCACAGTGACCAAAATTGCCATTTTTACAGAGTTTTGATTACTAAAAAGCTTCAATTTTTACCCCTTTGAGGCACAGAAATGACTTTAAACACACTTATTTTAGTTGACAAAGTCATAATTCACATCCAACAGTCATTTACAGTCAAAAGATTAAATGTTAAAATTTCATCCATATTGACCATTTTGGGATCGTTCGACATGTCCGGAGTCATCGTTTTTCATCCGAAAATTGATTTTTTGGACTGTACCAAAAATGATTCAAAATGTCAATTGGATCGTGCCTCATGTTGAATAACCACTTTTTAAACCCTCACAGTGACCAAAATTGCCAATTTTACAGAGTTTTGCTTACTCAAAAGCTTTAATTTTGACCCATTTCAGGCACAGAAATGACTTTAAACACACTTATTTTAGTTGACAAAGTCATAATTCACATCCAACAGTCATTTAGAGTCAAAAGATTAAATGTTAAAATTTCATCATTATAGACCATTTTGGGAACGTTCGACAGGTCCGGAGTCATCGTTTTTCGTCTGAAAATTGATTTTTTGGACTGTACCAAAAATGATTCAAAATGTCAATTGGATCGTGCCTCATGTTGAATAACCACTTTTTAAACCCTCACAGTGACCAAAATTGCCATTTTTACAGAGTTTTGATTACTCAAAAGCTTCAATTTTGACCCATTTCAGGCACAGAAATGACTTTAAACACACTTATTTTAGTTGACAAAGTCATAATTCACATCCAACAGTCATTTACAGTCAAAAGATTAAATGTTAAAATTTCATCCATATTGACCATTTTGGGATCGTTCGACATGTCCGGAGTCATTGTTTTTCATCCGAAAATTGATTTTTTGGACTGTACCAAAAATGATTCAAAATGTCAATTGGATCATGCCTCATGTTGAATAACCACTTTTTAAACCCTCACAGTGACCAAAATTGCCAATTTTACAGAGTTTTGCTTACTCAAAAGCTTCAATTTTGACCCGTTTCAGGCACAGAAATGACTTTAAACACACTTATTTTAGTTGACAAAGTCATAATTCACATCCAACAGTCATTTACAGTCAAAAGATTAAATGTTAAAATTTCATCCATATTGACCATTTTGAGATCGTTCGACATGTCCGGAGTCATCGTTTTTCATTCGAAAATTGATTTTTTGGACTGTACCAAAAATGATTCAAAATGTCAATTGGATCATGCCTCATGTTGAATAACCACTTTTTAAACCCTCACAGTGACCAAAATTGCCATTTTTACAGAGTTTTGATTACTCAAAAGCTTCAATTTGACCCATTTCAGGCACAGAAATGACTTTAAACACACTTATTTTAGTTGACAAAGTCATAATTCACATCCAACAGTCATTTACAGTCAAAAGATTAAATGTTAAAATTTCATCCATATTGACCATTTTGGGATCGTTCGACATGTCCGGAGTCATCGTTTTTCATCTGAAAATTGATTTTTTGGACTGTACCAAAAATGATTCAAAATGTCAATTGGATCGTGCCTCATGTTGAATAACCACTTTTTAAACCCTCACAGTGACCAAAATTGCCATTTTTACAGAGTTTTGCTTACTCAAAAGCTTCAATTTTGACCCATTTCAGGCACAGAAATGACTTTAAACACACTTATTTTAGTTGACAAAGTCATAATTCACATCCAACAGTCATTTACAGTCAAAAGATTAAATGTTAAAAATTCATCCATATTGACCATTTTGGGATCGTTCGACATGTCCGGAGTCATCGTTTTTCATCCGAAAATTGATTTTTTGGACTGTACCAAAAATGATTCAAAATGTCAATTGGATCGTGCCTCATGTTGAATAACCACTTTTTAAACCCTCACAGTGACCAAAATTGCCATTTTTACAGAGTTTTCCTTACTCAAAAGCTTCAATTTTGACCCATTTCAGGCACAGAAATGACTTTAAACGCACTTATTTTAGTTGACAAAGTCATAATTCACATCCAACAGTCATTTACAGTCACAAGATTAAATGTTAAAATTTCATCCATATTGACCATTTTGGGATCGTTCGACATGTCCGGAGTCATCATTTTTCATCCGAAAATTGATTTTTTGGACTGTACCAAAAATGATTCAAAATGTCAATTGGATCATGCCTCATGTTGAATAACCACTTTTTAAACCCTCACAGTGACCAAAATTGCCATTTTTACAGAGTTTTGATTACTCAAAAGCTTCAATTTTTACCCCTTTGAGGCACAGAAATAACTTTAAACACACTTATTTTAGTTGACAAAGTCATAATTCACATCCAACAGTCATTTACAGTCAAAAGATTAAATGTTAAAATTTCATCCATATTGACCATTTTGGGATCGTTCGACATGTCCGGAGTCATCATTTTTCATCCGAAAATTGATTTTTTGAACTGTACCAAAAATGATTCAAAATGTCAATTGGATCGTGCCTCATGTTGAATACCCACTTTTTAAACCCTCACAGTGACCAAAATTGCCATTTTTACAGAGTTTTCCTTACTCAAAAGCTTCAATTTTGACCCATTTCAGGCACAGAAATGACTTTAAACACACTTATTTTAGTTGACAAAGTCATAATTCACATCCAACAGTCATTTACAGTCAAAATATTAAATGTTAAAATTTCATCCATATTGACCATTTTGGGATCGTTCGACAGGTCCGGAGTCATCGTTTTTCGTCTGAAAATTGATTTTTTGGACTGTACCAAAAATGATTCAAAATGTCAATTGGATCGTGCCTCATGTTGAATAACCACTTTTTAAACCCTCACAGTGACCAAAATTGCAAATTTTACAGAGTTTTGCTTACACAAAAGCTTCAATTTTGACCCGTTTCAGGCACAGAAATGACTTTAAACACACTTATTTTAGTTGACAAAGTCATTATTCACATCCAACAGTCATTTAGAGTCAAAAGATGAAATGTTAAAATTTCATCCATATTGACCATTTTGGGATCGTTCGACATGTCCGGAGTCATCGTTTTTCATCCGAAAATTGATTTTTTGGACTGTACCAAAAATGATTCAAAATGTCAATTGGATCGTGCCTCATGTTGAATAACCACTTTTTAAACCCTCACAGTGACCAAAATTGCCATTTTTACAGAGTTTTGATTACTCAAAAGCTTCAATTTTGACCCATTTCAGGCACAGAAATGACTTTAAACACACTTATTTTAGTTGACAAAGTCATAATTCACATCCAACAGTCATTTACAGTCAAAAGATTAAATGTTAAAATTTCATCCATATTGACCATTTTGGGATCGTTCGACATGTCCGGAGTCATCGTTTTTCATCCGAAAATTAATTTTTTGGACTGTACCAAAAATGATTCAAAATGTCAATTGGATCGTGCCTCATGTTGAATAACCACTTTTTAAACCCTCACAGTGACCAAAATTGCCATTTTTACAGAGTTTTGATTACTAAAAAGCTTCAATTTTTACCCCTTTGAGGCACAGAAATGACTTTAAACACACTTATTTTAGTTGACAAAGTCATAATTCACATCCAACAGTCATTTACAGTCAAAAGATTAAATGTTAAAATTTCATCCATATTGACCATTTTGGGATCGTTCGACATGTCCGGAGTCATCGTTTTTCATCCGAAAATTGATTTTTTGGACTGTACCAAAAATGATTCAAAATGTCAATTGGATCGTGCCTCATGTTGAATAACCACTTATTAAACCCTCACAGTGACCAAAATTGCCAATTTTACAGAGTTTTGCTTACTCAAAAGCTTTAATTTTGACCCATTTCAGGCACAGAAATGACTTTAAACACACTTATTTTAGTTGCCAAAGTCATAATTCACATCCAACAGTCATTTACAGTCAAAAGTTTAAATGTTAAAATTTCATCCATATTGACCATTTTGGGATCGTTCGACATGTCCGGAGTCATCGTTTTTCATCCGAAAATTGATTTTTTGGACTGTACCAAAAATGATTCAAAATGTCAATTGGATCGTGCCTCATTTTGAATAACCACTTTTTAAACCCTCACAGTGACCAAAATTGCAAATTTTACAGAGTTTTGCTTACACAAAAGCTTCAATTTTGACCCGTTTCAGGCACAGAAATGACTTTAAACACACTTATTTTAGTTGACAAAGTCATTATTCACATCCAACAGTCATTTAGAGTCAAAAGATGAAATGTTAAAATTTCATCCATATTGACCATTTTGGGATCGTTCGACATGTCCGGAGTCATCGTTTTTCATCCGAAAATTGATTTTTTGGACTGTACCAAAAATGATTCAAAATGTCAATTGGATCGTGCCTCATGTTGAATAACCACTTTTTAAACCCTCACAGTGACCAAAATTGCCATTTTTACAGAGTTTTGATTACTCAAAAGCTTCAATTTTGACCCATTTCAGGCACAGAAATGACTTTAAACACACTTATTTTAGTTGACAAAGTCATAATTCACATCCAACAGTCATTTACAGTCAAAAGATTAAATGTTAAAATTTCATCCATATTGACCATTTTGGGATCGTTCGACATGTCCGGAGTCATCGTTTTTCATCCGAAAATTGATTTTTTGGACTGTACCAAAAATGATTCAAAATGTCAATTGGATCGTGCCTCATGTTGAATAACCACTTTTTAAACCCTCACAGTGACCAAAATTGCCAATTTTACAGAGTTTTGCTTACTCAAAAGCTTTAATTTTGACCCATTTCAGGCACAGAAATGACTTTAAACACACTTATTTTAGTTGACAAAGTCATAATTCACATCCAACAGTCATTTAGAGTCAAAAGATTAAATGTTAAAATTTCATCATTATAGACCATTTTGGGAACGTTCGACAGGTCCGGAGTCATCGTTTTTCGTCTGAAAATTGATTTTTTGGACTGTACCAAAAATGATTCAGAATGTCAATTGGATCGTGCCTCATGTTGAATAACCACTTTTTAAACCCTCACAGTGACCAAAATTGCCATTTTTACAGAGTTTTGATTACTCAAAAGCTTCAATTTTGACCCATTTCAGGCACAGAAATGACTTTAAACACACTTATTTTAGTTGACAAAGTCATAATTCACATCCAACAGTCATTTACAGTCAAAAGATTAAATGTTAAAATTTCATCCATATTGACCATTTTGGGATCGTTCGACATGTCCGGAGTCATTGTTTTTCATCCGAAAATTGATTTTTTGGACTGTACCAAAAATGATTCAAAATGTCAATTGGATCATGCCTCATGTTGAATAACCACTTTTTAAACCCTCACAGTGACCAAAATTGCCAATTTTACAGAGTTTTGCTTACTCAAAAGCTTCAATTTTGACCCGTTTCAGGCACAGAAATGACTTTAAACACACTTATTTTAGTTGACAAAGTCATAATTCACATCCAACAGTCATTTACAGTCAAAAGATTAAATGTTAAAATTTCATCCATATTGACCATTTTGAGATCGTTCGACATGTCCGGAGTCATCGTTTTTCATTCGAAAATTGATTTTTTGGACTGTACCAAAAATGATTCAAAATGTCAATTGGATCATGCCTCATGTTGAATAACCACTTTTTAAACCCTCACAGTGACCAAAATTGCCATTTTTACAGAGTTTTGATTACTCAAAAGCTTCAATTTTGACCCATTTCAGGCACAGAAATGACTTTAAACACACTTATTTTAGTTGACAAAGTCATAATTCACATCCAACAGTCATTTACAGTCAAAAGATTAAATGTTAAAATTTCATCCATATTGACCATTTTTGGAGCGTTCGACATGTCCGGAGTCATCGTTTTTCATCTGAAAATTGATTTTTTGGACTGTACCAAAAATGATTCAAAATGTCAATTGGATCGTGCCTCATGTTGAATAACCACTTTTTAAACCCTCACAGTGACCAAAATTGCCATTTTTACAGAGTTTTGCTTACTCAAAAGCTTCAATTTTGACCCATTTCAGGCACAGAAATGACTTTAAACACACTTATTTTAGTTGACAAAGTCATAATTCACATCCAACAGTCATTTACAGTCAAAAGATTAAATGTTAAAAATTCATCCATATTGACCATTTTGGGATCGTTCGACATGTCCGGAGTCATCGTTTTTCATCCGAAAATTGATTTTTTGGACTGTACCAAAAATGATTCAAAATGTCAATTGGATCGTGCCTCATGTTGAATAACCACTTTTTAAACCCTCACAGTGACCAAAATTGCCATTTTTACAGAGTTTTGATTACTCAAAAGCTTCAATTTTTACCCCTTTGAGGCACAGAAATAACTTTAAACACACTTATTTTAGTTGACAAAGTCATAATTCACATCCAACAGTCATTTACAGTCAAAAGATTAAATGTTAAAATTTCATCCATATTGACCATTTTGGGATCGTTCGACATGTCCGGAGTCATCGTTTTTCATCCGAAAATTGATTTTTTGAACTGTACCAAAAATGATTCAAAATGTCAATTGGATCGTGCCTCATGTTGAATAACCACTTTTTAAACCCTCACAGTGACCAAAATTGCCATTTTTACAGAGTTTTGATTACTCAAAAGCTTCAATTTTGACCCATTTCAGGCACAGAAATGACTTTAAACACACTTATTTTAGTTGACAAAGTCATAATTCACATCCAACAGTCATTTACAGTCAAAAGATTAAATGTTAAAATTTCATCCATATTGACCATTTTGGGATCGTTCGACATGTATGGAGTCATCGTTTTTCATCCGAAAATTGATTTTTTGGACTGTACCAAAAATGATTCAAAATGTCAATTGGATCGTGCCTCATGTTGAATAACCACTTTTTAAACCCTCACAGTGACCAAAATTGCCATTTTTACAGAGTTTTGCTTACTCAAAAGCTTCAATTTTGACCCATTTCAGGCACAGAAATGACTTTAAACACACTTATTTTAGTTGACAAAGTCATAATTCACATCCAACAGTCATTTACAGTCAAAAGATTAAATGTTAACATTTCATCCATATTGACCATTTTGGGATCGTTCGACATGTCCGGAGTCATCGTTTTTCATCCGAAAATTGATTTTTTGGACTGTACCAAAAATGAATCAAAATGTCAATTGGATCGTGCCTCATGTTGAATAACCACTTTTTAAACCCTCAGAATGACCAAAATTTCCATTTTTACAGAGTTTTGATTACTCAAAAGCTTCAATTTTTACCCCTTTGAGGCACAGAAATGACTTTAAACACACTTATTTTAGTTGACAAAGTCATAATTCACATCCAACAGTCATTTACAGTCAAAAGATTAAATGGTAAAATTTCATCATTATAGACCATTTTGGGAACGTTCGACATGTCCGGAGTCATCGTTTTTCGTCTGAAAATTGATTTTTTGGACTGTACCAAAAATGATTCAAAATGTCAATTGGATCGTGCCTCATGTTGAATAACCACTTTTTAAACCCTCACAGTGACCAAAATTGCCAATTTTACAGAGTTTTGCTTACTCAAAAGCTTCAATTTTGACCCATTTCAGGCACAGAAATGACTTTAAACACACTTATTTTAGTTGACAAAGTCATAATTCACATCCAACAGTCATTTAGAGTCAAAAGATTAAATGTTAAAATTTCATCATTATAGACCATTTTGGGAACGTTCGACAGGTCCGGAGTCATCGTTTTTCGTCTGAAAATTGATTTTTTGGACTGTACCAAAAATGATTCAAAATGTCAATTGGATCGTGCCTCATGTTGAATAACCACTTTTTAAACCCTCACAGTGACCAAAATTGCCATTTTTACAGAGTTTTGATTACTCAAAAGCTTCAATTTTTACCCCTTTGAGGCACAGAAATGACTTTAAACACACTTAATTTAGTTGACAAAGTCATAATTCACATCCAACAGTCATTTAGAGTCAAAAGATTAAATGTTAAAATTTCATCCATATTGACCATTTTGGGATCGTTCGACATGTCCGGAGTCATCGTTTTTCATCCGAAAATTGATTTTTTGGACTGTACCAAAAATGATTCAAAATGTCAATTGGATCGTGCCTCATGTTGAATAACCACTTTTTAAACCCTCACAGTGACCAAAATTGCCATTTTTACAGAGTTTTGATTACTCAAAAGCTTCAATTTTGACCCATTTTAGGCACAGAAATGACTTTAAACACACTTATTTTAGTTGACAAAGTCATAATTCACATCCAACAGTCATTTACAGTCAAAAGATTAAATGTTAAAATTTCATCCATATTGACCATTTTGGGATCGTTCGACATGTCCGGAGTCATCGTTTTTCATCCGAAAATTGATTTTTTGGACTGTACCAAAAATGATTCAAAATGTCAATTGGATCGTGCCTCATGTTGAATAACCACTTTTTAAACCCTCACAGTGACCAAAATTGCCATTTTTACAGAGTTTTGATTACTCAAAAGCTTCAATTTTGACCCATTTTAGGCACAGAAATGACTTTAAACACACTTATTTTAGTTGACAAAGTCATAATTCACATCCAACAGTCATTTAGAGTCAAAAGATTAAATGTTAAAATGTCATCATTATAGACCATTTTGGGAACGTTCGACAGGTCCGGAGTCATCGTTTTTCGTCTGAAAATTGATTTTTTGGACTGTACCAAAAATGATTCAAAATGTCAATTGGATCGTGCCTCATGTTGAATAACCACTTTTTAAACCCTCACAGTGACCAAAATTGCCATTTTTACAGAGTTTTGATTACTCAAAAGCTTCAATTTTGACCCATTTCAGGCACAGAAATGACTTTAAACACACTTATTTTAGTTGACAAAGTCATAATTCACATCCAACAGTCATTTACAGTCAAAAGATTAAATGTTAAAATTTCATCCATATTGACCATTTTGGGATCGTTCGACATGTCCGGAGTCATTGTTTTTCATCCGAAAATTGATTTTTTGGACTGTACCAAAAATGATTCAAAATGTCAATTGGATCGTGCCTCATGTTGAATAACCACTTTTTAAACCCTCACAGTGACCAAAATTGCCATTTTTACAGAGTTTTGCTTACTCAAAAGCTTCAATTTTGACCCATTTCAGGCACAGAAATGACTTTAAACACACTTATTTTAGTTGACAAAGTCATAATTCACATCCAACAGTCATTTACAGTCAAAAGATTAAATGTTAAAAATTCATCCATATTGACCATTTTGGGATCGTTCGACATGTCCGGAGTCATCGTTTTTCATCCGAAAATTGATTTTTTGGACTGTACCAAAAATGATTCAAAATGTCAATTGGATCGTGCCTCATGTTGAATAACCACTTTTTAAACCCTCACAGTGACCAAAATTGCCATTTTTACAGAGTTTTCCTTACTCAAAAGCTTCAATTTTGACCCATTTCAGGCACAGAAATGACTTTAAACGCACTTATTTTAGTTGACAAAGTCATAATTCACATCCAACAGTCATTTACAGTCAAAAGATTAAATGTTAAAATTTCATCCATATTGACCATTTTGGGATCGTTCGACATGTCCGGAGTCATCATTTTTCATCCGAAAATTGATTTTTTCGACTGTACCAAAAATGATTCAAAATGTCAATTGGATCATGCCTCATGTTGAATAACCACTTTTTAAACCCTCACAGTGACCAAAATTGCCATTTTTACAGAGTTTTGATTACTCAAAAGCTTCAATTTTTACCCCTTTGAGGCACAGAAATAACTTTAAACACACTTATTTTAGTTGACAAAGTCATAATTCACATCCAACAGTCATTTACAGTCAAAAGATTAAATGTTAAATTTTCATCCATATTGACCATTTTGGGATCGTTCGACATGTCCGGAGTCATCGTTTTTCATCCGAAAATTGATTTTTTGAACTGTACCAAAAATGATTCAAAATGTCAATTGGATCGTGCCTCATGTTGAATAACCACTTTTTAAACCCTCACAGTGACCAAAATTGCCATTTTTACAGAGTTTTGATTACTCAAAAGCTTCAATTTTGACCCATTTCAGGCACAGAAATGACTTTAAACACACTTATTTTAGTTGACAAAGTCATAATTCACATCCAACAGTCATTTAGAGTCAAAAGATTAAATGTTAAAATTTCATCATTATAGACCATTTTGGGAACGTTCGACAGGTCCGGAGTCATCGTTTTTCGTCTGAAAATTGATTTTTTGGACTGTACCAAAAATGATTCAAAATGTCAATTGGATCGTGCCTCATGTTGAATAACCACTTTTTAAACCCTCACAGTGACCAAAATTGCCATTTTTACAGAGTTTTGATTACTCAAAAGCTTCAATTTTTACCCCTTTGAGGCACAGAAATGACTTTAAACACACTTATTTTAGTTGACAAAGTCATAATTCACATCCAACAGTCATTTAGAGTCAAAAGATTAAATGTTAAAATTTCATCCATATTGACCATTTTGGGATCGTTCGACATGTCCGGAGTCATCGTTTTTCATCCGAAAATTGATTTTTTGGACTGTACCAAAAATGATTCAAAATGTCAATTGGATCGTGCCTCATGTTGAATAACCACTTTTTAAACCCTCACAGTGACCAAAATTGCCATTTTTACAGAGTTTTGATTACTCAAAAGCTTCAATTTTGACCCATTTTAGGCACAGAAATGACTTTAAACACACTTATTTTAGTTGACAAAGTCATAATTCACATCCAACAGTCATTTAGAGTCAAAAGATTAAATGTTAAAATTTCATCATTATAGACCATTTTGGGAACGTTCGACAGGTCCGGAGTCATCGTTTTTCGTCTGAAAATTGATTTTTTGGACTGTACCAAAAATGATTCAAAATGTCAATTGGATCGTGCCTCATGTTGAATAACCACTTTTTAAACCCTCACAGTGACCAAAATTGCCATTTTTACAGAGTTTTGATTACTCAAAAGCTTCAATTTTGACCCATTTCAGGCACAGAAATGACTTTAAACACACTTATTTTAGTTGACAAAGTCATAATTCACATCCAACAGTCATTTACAGTCAAAAGATTAAATGTTAAAATTTCATCCATATTGACCATTTTGGGATCGTTCGACATGTCCGGAGTCATTGTTTTTCATCCGAAAATTGATTTTTTGGACTGTACCAAAAATGATTCAAAATGTCAATTGGATCGTGCCTCATGTTGAATAACCACTTTTTAAACCCTCACAGTGACCAAAATTGCCATTTTTACAGAGTTTTGCTTACTCAAAAGCTTCAATTTTGACCCATTTCAGGCACAGAAATGACTTTAAACACACTTATTTTAGTTGACAAAGTCATAATTCACATCCAACAGTCATTTACAGTCAAAAGATTAAATGTTAAAAATTCATCCATATTGACCATTTTGGGATTGTTCGACATGTCCGGAGTCATCGTTTTTCATCCGAAAATTGATTTTTTTGGACTGTACCAAAAATGATTCAAAATGTCAATTGGATCGTGCCTCATGTTGAATAACCACTTTTTAAACCCTCACAGTGACCAAAATTGCCATTTTTACAGAGTTTTCCTTACTCAAAAGCTTCAATTTTGACCCATTTCAGGCACAGAAATGACTTTAAACGCACTTATTTTAGTTGACAAAGTCATAATTCACATCCAACAGTCATTTACAGTCAAAAGATTAAATGTTAAAATTTCATCCATATTGACCATTTTGGGATCGTTCGACATGTCCGGAGTCATCATTTTTCATCCGAAAATTGATTTTTTCGACTGTACCAAAAATGATTCAAAATGTCAATTGGATCATGCCTCATGTTGAATAACCACTTTTTAAACCCTCACAGTGACCAAAATTGCCATTTTTACAGAGTTTTGATTACTCAAAAGCTTCAATTTTTACCCCTTTGAGGCACAGAAATAACTTTAAACACACTTATTTTAGTTGACAAAGTCATAATTCACATCCAACAGTCATTTACAGTCAAAAGATTAAATGTTAAATTTTCATCCATATTGACCATTTTGGGATCGTTCGACATGTCCGGAGTCATCGTTTTTCATCCGAAAATTGATTTTTTGAACTGTACCAAAAATGATTCAAAATGTCAATTGGATCGTGCCTCATGTTGAATAACCACTTTTTAAACCCTCACAGTGACCAAAATTGCCATTTTTACAGAGTTTTGATTACTCAAAAGCTTCAATTTTGACCCATTTCAGGCACAGAAATGACTTTAAACACACTTATTTTAGTTGACAAAGTCATAATTCACATCCAACAGTCATTTACAGTCAAAAGATTAAATGTTAAAATTTCATCCATATTGACCATTTTGGGATCGTTCGACATGTCCGGAGTCATCGTTTTTCATCCGAAAATTGATTTTTTGGACTGTACCAAAAATGATTCAAAATGTCAATTGGATCGTGCCTCATTTTGAATAACCACTTTTTAAACCCTCACAGTGACCAAAATTGCCATTTTTACAGAGTTTTGATTACTCAAAAGCTTCAATTTTGACCCATTTCAGGCACAGAAATGACTTTAAACACACTTATTTTAGTTGACAAAGTCATAATTCACATCCAACAGTCATTTACAGTCAAAAGATTAAATGTTAAAATTTCATCCATATTGACCATTTTGGGATCGTTCGACATGTATGGAGTCATCGTTTTTCATCCGAAAATTGATTTTTTGGACTGTACCAAAAATGATTCAAAATGTCAATTGGATCGTGCCTCATGTTGAATAACCACTTTTTAAACCCTCACAGTGACCAAAATTGCCATTTTTACAGAGTTTTGCTTACTCAAAAGCTTCAATTTTGACCCATTTCAGGCACAGAAATGACTTTAAACACACTTATTTTAGTTGACAAAGTCATAATTCACATCCAACAGTCATTTACAGTCAAAAGATTAAATGTTAAAATTTCATCATTATAGACCATTTTGGGAACGTTCGACAGGTCCGGAGTCATCGTTTTTCGTCTGAAAATTGATTTTTTGGACTGTACCAAAAATGATTCAAAATGTCAATTGGATCGTGCCTCATGTTGAATAACCACTTTTTAAACCCTCACAGTGACCAAAATTGCCAATTTTACAGAGTTTTGCTTACTCAAAAGCTTCAATTTTGACCCGTTTCAGGCACAGAAATGACTTTAAACACACTTATTTTAGTTGACAAAGTCATAATTCACATCCAACAGTCATTTACAGTCAAAAGATTAAATGTTAAAATTTCATCCATATTGACCATTTTGGGATCGTTCGACATGTCCGGAGTCATCGTTTTTCATCCGAAAATTGATTTTTTGGACTGTACCAAAAATGATTCAAAATGTCAATTGGATCGTGCCTCATGTTGAATACCCACTTTTTAAACCCTCACAGTGACCAAAATTGCCATTTTTACAGAGTTTTCCTTACTCAAAAGCTTCAATTTTGACCCATTTCAGGCACAGAAATGACTTTAAACACACTTATTTTAGTTGACAAAGTCATAATTCACATCCAACAGTCATTTAGAGTCAAAAGATTAAATGTTAAAATTTCATCATTATAGACCATTTTGGGAACGTTCGACAGGTCCGGAGTCATCGTTTTTCGTCTGAAAATTGATTTTTTGGACTGTACCAAAAATGATTCAAAATGTCAATTGGATCGTGCCTCATGTTGAATAACCACTTTTTAAACCCTCACAGTGACCAAAATTGCCATTTTTACAGAGTTTTGATTACTCAAAAGCTTCAATTTTGACCCATTTCAGGCACAGAAATGACTTTAAACACACTTATTTTAGTTGACAAAGTCATAATTCACATCCAACAGTCATTTACAGTCAAAAGATTAAATGTTAAAATTTCATCCATATTGACCATTTTGGGATCGTTCGACATGTCCGGAGTCATCGTTTTTCATCCGAAAATTGATTTTTTGGACTGTACCAAAAATGATTCAAAATGTCAATTGGATCGTGCCTCATGTTGAATACCCACTTTTTAAACCCTCACAGTGACCAAAATTGCCATTTTTACAGAGTTTTCCTTACTCAAAAGCTTCAATTTTGACCCATTTCAGGCACAGAAATGACTTTAAACACACTTATTTTAGTTGACAAAGTCATAATTCACATCCAACAGTCATTTACAGTCAAAATATTAAATGTTAAAATTTCATCCATATTGACCATTTTGGGATCGTTCGACAGGTCCGGAGTCATCGTTTTTCGTCTGAAAATTGATTTTTTGGACTGTACCAAAAATGATTCAAAATGTCAATTGGATCGTGCCTCATGTTGAATAACCACTTTTTAAACCCTCACAGTGACCAAAATTGCCATTTTTACAGAGTTTTGATTACTCAAAAGCTTCAATTTTGACCCATTTCAGGCACAGAAATGACTTTAAACACACTTATTTTAGTTGCCAAAGTCATAATTCACATCCAACAGTCATTTACAGTCAAAAGTTTAAATGTTAAAATTTCATCCATATTGACCATTTTGGGATCGTTCGACATGTCCGGAGTCATCGTTTTTCATCCGAAAATTGATTTTTTGGACTGTACCAAAAATGATTCAAAATGTCAATTGGATCGTGCCTCATGTTGAATAACTAGTTTTTAAACCCTCACAGTGACCAAAATTGCCATTTTTACAGAGTTTTGATTACTCAAAAGCTTCAATTTTGACCCATTTCAGGCACAGAAATGACTTTAACACACTTATTTTAGTTGACAAAGTCATAATTCACATCCAACAGTCATTTAGAGTCAAAAGATTAAATGTTAAAATTTCATCATTATAGACCATTTTGGGAACGTTCGACAGGTCCGGAGTCATCGTTTTTCGTCTGAAAATTGATTTTTTGGACTGTACCAAAAATGATTCAAAATGTCAATTGGATCGTGCCTCATGTTGAATAACCACTTTTTAAACCCTCACAGTGACCAAAATTGCCATTTTTACAGAGTTTTGATTACTCAAAAGCTTCAATTTTTACCCCTTTGAGGCACAGAAATGACTTTAAACACACTTATTTTAGTTGACAAAGTCATAATTCACATCCAACAGTCATTTAGAGTCAAAAGATTAAATGTTAAAATTTCATCCATATTGACCATTTTGGGATCGTTCGACATGTCCGGAGTCATCGTTTTTCATCCGAAAATTGATTTTTTGGACTGTACCAAAAATGATTCAAAATGTCAATTGGATCGTGCCTCATGTTGAATAACCACTTTTTAAACCCTCACAGTGACCAAAATTGCCATTTTTACAGAGTTTTGATTACTCAAAAGCTTCAATTTTGACCCATTTCAGGCACAGAAATGACTTTAAACACACTTATTTTAGTTGACAAAGTCATAATTCACATCCAACAGTCATTTACAGTCAAAAGATTAAATGTTAAAATTTCATCCATATTGACCATTTTGGGATCGTTCGACATGTCCGGAGTCATCGTTTTTCATCCGAAAATTGATTTTTTGGACTGTACCAAAAATGATTCAAAATGTCAATTGGATCGAGCCTCATTTTGAATAACCACTTTTTAAACCCTCACAGTGACCAAAATTGCCATTTTTACAGAGTTTTGATTACTCAAAAGCTTCAATTTTGACCCATTTCAGGCACAGAAATGACTTTAAACACACTTATTTTAGTTGACAAAGTCATAATTCACATCCAACAGTCATTTACAGTCAAAAGATTAAATGTTAAAATTTCATCCATATTGACCATTTTGGGATCGTTCGACATGTATGGAGTCATCGTTTTTCATCCGAAAATTGATTTTTTGGACTGTACCAAAAATGATTCAAAATGTCAATTGGATCGTGCCTCATGTTGAATAACCACTTTTTAAACCCTCACAGTGACCAAAATTGCCATTTTTACAGAGTTTTGCTTACTCAAAAGCTTCAATTTTGACCCATTTCAGGCACAGAAATGACTTTAAACACACTTATTTTAGTTGACAAAGTCATAATTCACATCCAACAGTCATTTACAGTCAAAAGATTAAATGTTAAAATTTCATCCATATTGACCATTTTGGGATCGTTCGACATGTATGGAGTCATCGTTTTTCATCCGAAAATTGATTTTTTGGACTGTACCAAAAATGATTCAAAATGTCAATTGGATCGTGCCTCATGTTGAATAACCACTTTTTAAACCCTCACAGTGACCAAAATTGCCATTTTTACAGAGTTTTGCTTACTCAAAAGCTTCAATTTTGACCCATTTCAGGCACAGAAATGACTTTAAACACACTTATTTTAGTTGACAAAGTCATAATTCACATCCAACAGTCATTTACAGTCAAAAGATTAAATGGTAAAATTTCATCATTATAGACCATTTTGGGAACGTTCGACATGTCCGGAGTCATCGTTTTTCGTCTGAAAATTGATTTTTTGGACTGTACCAAAAATGATTCAAAATGTCAATTGGATCGTGCCTCATGTTGAATAACCACTTTTTAAACCCTCACAGTGACCAAAATTGCCAATTTTACAGAGTTTTGCTTACTCAAAAGCTTCAATTTTGACCCATTTCAGGCACAGAAATGACTTTAACACACTTATTTTAGTTGACAAAGTCATAATTCACATCCAACAGTCATTTAGAGTCAAAAGATTAAATGTTAAAATTTCATCATTATAGACCATTTTGGGAACGTTCGACAGGTCCGGAGTCATCGTTTTTCGTCTGAAAATTGATTTTTTGGACTGTACCAAAAATGATTCAAAATGTCAATTGGATCGTGCCTCATGTTGAATAACCACTTTTTAAACCCTCACAGTGACCAAAATTGCCATTTTTACAGAGTTTTGATTACTCAAAAGCTTCAATTTTTACCCCTTTGAGGCACAGAAATGACTTTAAACACACTTATTTTAGTTGACAAAGTCATAATTCACATCCAACAGTCATTTAGAGTCAAAAGATTAAATGTTAAAATTTCATCCATATTGACCATTTTGGGATCGTTCGACATGTCCGGAGTCATCGTTTTTCATCCGAAAATTGATTTTTTGGACTGTACCAAAAATGATTCAAAATGTCAATTGGATCGTGCCTCATGTTGAATAACCACTTTTTAAACCCTCACAGTGACCAAAATTGCCATTTTTACAGAGTTTTGATTACTCAAAAGCTTCAATTTTGACCCATTTTAGGCACAGAAATGACTTTAAACACACTTATTTTAGTTGACAAAGTCATAATTCACATCCAACAGTCATTTACAGTCAAAAGATTAAATGTTAAAATTTCATCCATATTGACCATTTTGGGATCGTTCGACATGTCCGGAGTCATCGTTTTTCATCCGAAAATTGATTTTTTGGACTGTACCAAAAATGATTCAAAATGTCAATTGGATCGTGCCTCGTGTTGAATAACCACTTTTTAAACCCTCACAGTGACCAAAATTGCCATTTTTACAGAGTTTTGATTACTCAAAAGCTTCAATTTTGACCCATTTTAGGCACAGAAATGACTTTAAACACACTTATTTTAGTTGACAAAGTCATAATTCACATCCAACAGTCATTTACAGTCAAAAGATTAAATGTTAAAATTTCATCCATATTGACCATTTTGGGATCGTTCGACATGTCCGGAGTCATCGTTTTTCATCCGAAAATTGATTTTTTGAACTGTACCAAAAATGATTCAAAATGTCAATTGGATCGTGCCTCATGTTGAATAACCACTTTTTAAACCCTCACAGTGACCAAAATTGCCAATTTTACACAGTTTTGCTTACTCAAAAGCTTCAATTTTGACCCATTTCAGGCACAGAAATGACTTTAAACACACTTATTTTAGTTGCCAAAGTCATAATTCACATCCAACAGTCATTTACAGTCAAAAGTTTAAATGTTAAAATTTCATCCATATTGACCATTTTGGGATCGTTCGACATGTCCGGAGTCATCGTTTTTCATCCGAAAATTGATTTTTTGGACTGTACCAAAAATGATTCAAAATGTCAATTGGATCGTGCCTCATTTTGAATAACCACTTTTTAAACCCTCACAGTGACCAAAATTGCAAATTTTACAGAGTTTTGCTTACACAAAAGCTTCAATTTTGACCCGTTTCAGGCACAGAAATGACTTTAAACACACTTATTTTAGTTGACAAAGTCATTATTCACATCCAACAGTCATTTAGAGTCAAAAGATTAAATGTTAAAATTTCATCCATATTGACCATTTTGGGATCGTTCGACATGTCCGGAGTCATTGTTTTTCACCTGAAAATTGATTTTTTGGACTGTACCAAAAATGATTCAAAATGTCAATTGGATCGTGCCTCATGTTGAATAACCACTTTTTAAACCCTCACAGTGACCAAAATTGCCAATTTTACAGAGTTGTGCTTACTCAAAAGCTTCAATTTTGACCCGTTTCAGGCACAGAAATGACTTTAAACACACTTATTTTAGTTGACAAAGTCATAATTCACATCCAACAGTCATTTACAGTCAAAAGATTAAATATTAAAATTTCATCCATATTGACCATTTTGAGATCGTTCGACATGTCCGGAGTCATCGTTTTTCATTCGAAAATTGATTTTTTGGACTGTACCAAAAATGATTCAAAATGTCAATTGGATCATGCCTCATGTTGAATAACGACTTTTTAAACCCTCACAGTGACCAAAATTGCCATTTTTACAGAGTTTTGATTACTCAAAAGCTTCAATTTTGACCCATTTCAGGCACAGAAATGACTTTAAACACACTTATTTTAGTTGACAAAGTCATAATTCACATCCAACAGTCATTTACAGTCAAAAGATTAAATGTTAAAATTTCATCCATATTGACCATTTTGGGATCGTTCGACATGTCCGGAGTCATCGTTTTTCATCCGAAAATTGATTTTTTGGACTGTACCAAAAATGATTCAAAATGTCAATTGGATCGTGCCTCATGTTGAATAACCACTTTTTAAACCCTCACAGTGACCAAAATTGCCATTTTTACAGAGTTTTGCTTACTCAAAAGCTTCAATTTTGACCCATTTCTGGCACAGAAATGACTTTAAACACACTTATTTTAGTTGACAAAGTCATAATTCACATCCAACAGTCATTTACAGTCAAAAGATTAAATGTTAAAAATTCATCCATATTGACCATTTTGGGATCGTTCGACATGTCCGGAGTCATCGTTTTTCATCCGAAAATTGATTTTTTGGACTGTACCAAAAATGATTCAAAATGTCAATTGGATCGTGCCTCATGTTGAATAACCACTTTTTAAACCCTCACAGTGACCAAAATTGCCATTTTTACAGAGTTTTGCTTACTCAAAAGCTTCAATTTTGACCCATTTCAGGCACAGAAATGACTTTAAACACACTTATTTTAGTTGACAAAGTCATAATTCACATCCAACAGTCATTTACAGTCAAAAGATTAAATGTTAAAAATTCATCCATATTGACCATTTTGGGATCGTTCGACAAGTCCGGAGTCATCGTTTTTCATCCGAAAATTGATTTTTTGGACTGTACCAAAAATGATTCAAAATGTCAATTGGATCGTGCCTCATGTTGAATAACCACTTTTTAAACCCTCACAGTGACCAAAATTGCCATTTTTACAGAGTTTTCCTTACTCAAAAGCTTCAATTTTGACCCATTTCAGGCACAGAAATGACTTTAAACGCACTTATTTTAGTTGACAAAGTCATAATTCACATCCAACAGTCATTTACAGTCAAAAGATTAAATGTTAAAATTTCATCCATATTGACCATTTTGGGATCGTTCGACATGTCCGGAGTCATCATTTTTCATCCGAAAATTGATTTTTTCGACTGTACCAAAAATGATTCAAAATGTCAATTGGATCATGCCTCATGTTGAATAACCACTTTTTAAACCCTCACAGTGACCAAAATTGCCATTTTTACAGAGTTTTGATTACTCAAAAGCTTCAATTTTTACCCCTTTGAGGCACAGAAATAACTTTAAACACACTTATTTTAGTTGACAAAGTCATAATTCACATCCAACAGTCATTTACAGTCAAAAGATTAAATGTTAAATTTTCATCCATATTGACCATTTTGGGATCGTTCGACATGTCCGGAGTCATCGTTTTTCATCCGAAAATTGATTTTTTGAACTGTACCAAAAATGATTCAAAATGTCAATTGGATCGTGCCTCATGTTGAATAACCACTTTTTAAACCCTCACAGTGACCAAAATTGCCATTTTTACAGAGTTTTGATTACTCAAAAGCTTCAATTTTGACCCATTTCAGGCACAGAAATGACTTTAAACACACTTATTTTAGTTGACAAAGTCATAATTCACATCCAACAGTCATTTACAGTCAAAAGATTAAATGTTAAAATTTCATCCATATTGACCATTTTGGGATCGTTCGACATGTCCGGAGTCATCGTTTTTCATCCGAAACTTGATTTTTTGGACTGTACCAAAAATGATTCAAAATGTCAATTGGATCGTGCCTCATTTTGAATAACCACTTTTTAAACCCTCACAGTGACCAAAATTGCCATTTTTACAGAGTTTTGATTACTCAAAAGCTTCAATTTTGACCCATTTCAGGCACAGAAATGACTTTAAACACACTTATTTTAGTTGACAAAGTCATAATTCACATCCAACAGTCATTTACAGTCAAAAGATTAAATGTTAAAATTTCATCCATATTGACCATTTTGGGATCGTTCGACATGTATGGAGTCATCGTTTTTCATCCGAAAATTGATTTTTTGGACTGTACCAAAAATGATTCAAAATGTCAATTGGATCGTGCCTCATGTTGAATAACCACTTTTTAAACCCTCACAGTGACCAAAATTGCCATTTTTACAGAGTTTTGCTTACTCAAAAGCTTCAATTTTGACCCATTTCAGGCACAGAAATGACTTTAAACACACTTATTTTAGTTGACAAAGTCATAATTCACATCCAACAGTCATTTACAGTCAAAAGATTAAATGTTAAAATTTCATCATTATAGACCATTTTGGGAACGTTCGACAGGTCCGGAGTCATCGTTTTTCGTCTGAAAATTGATTTTTTGGACTGTACCAAAAATGATTCAAAATGTCAATTGGATCGTGCCTCATGTTGAATAACCACTTTTTAAACCCTCACAGTGACCAAAATTGCCATTTTTACAGAGTTTTGATTACTCAAAAGCTTCAATTTTGACCCATTTCAGGCACAGAAATGACTTTAAACACACTTATTTTAGTTGACAAAGTCATAATTCACATCCAACAGTCATTTACAGTCAAAAGATTAAATGTTAAAATTTCATCCATATTGACCATTTTGGGATCGTTCGACATGTCCGGAGTCATCGTTTTTCATCCGAAAATTGATTTTTTGGACTGTACCAAAAATGATTCAAAATGTCAATTGGATCGTGCCTCATGTTGAATACCCACTTTTTAAACCCTCACAGTGACCAAAATTGCCATTTTTACAGAGTTTTCCTTACTCAAAAGCTTCAATTTTGACCCATTTCAGGCACAGAAATGACTTTAAACACACTTATTTTAGTTGACAAAGTCATAATTCACATCCAACAGTCATTTAGAGTCAAAAGATTAAATGTTAAAATTTCATCATTATAGACCATTTTGGGAACGTTCGACAGGTCCGGAGTCATCGTTTTTCGTCTGAAAATTGATTTTTTGGACTGTACCAAAAATGATTCAAAATGTCAATTGGATCGTGCCTCATGTTGAATAACCACTTTTTAAACCCTCACAGTGACCAAAATTGCCATTTTTACAGAGTTTTGATTACTCAAAAGCTTCAATTTTGACCCATTTCAGGCACAGAAATGACTTTAAACACACTTATTTTAGTTGACAAAGTCATAATTCACATCCAACAGTCATTTACAGTCAAAAGATTAAATGTTAAAATTTCATCCATATTGACCATTTTGGGATCGTTCGACATGTCCGGAGTCATCGTTTTTCATCCGAAAATTGATTTTTTGGACTGTACCAAAAATGATTCAAAATGTCAATTGGATTGTGCCTCATGTTGAATACCCACTTTTTAAACCCTCACAGTGACCAAAATTGCCATTTTTACAGAGTTTTCCTTACTCAAAAGCTTCAATTTTGACCCATTTCAGGCACAGAAATGACTTTAAACACACTTATTTTAGTTGACAAAGTCATAATTCACATCCAACAGTCATTTACAGTCAAAATATTAAATGTTAAAATTTCATCCATATTGACCATTTTGGGATCGTTCGACAGGTCCGGAGTCATCGTTTTTCGTCTGAAAATTGATTTTTTGGACTGTACCAAAAATGATTCAAAATGTCAATTGGATCGTGCCTCATGTTGAATAACCACTTTTTAAACCCTCACAGTGACCAAAATTGCCATTTTTACAGAGTTTTGATTACTCAAAAGCTTCAATTTTGACCCATTTCAGGCACAGAAATGACTTTAAACACACTTATTTTAGTTGCCAAAGTCATAATTCACATCCAACAGTCATTTACAGTCAAAAGTTTAAATGTTAAAATTTCATCCATATTGACCATTTTGGGATCGTTCGACATGTCCGGAGTCATCGTTTTTCATCCGAAAATTGATTTTTTGGACTGTACCAAAAATGATTCAAAATGTCAATTGGATCGTGCCTCATGTTGAATAACTACTTTTTAAACCCTCACAGTGACCAAAATTGCCATTTTTACAGAGTTTTGATTACTCAAAAGCTTCAATTTTGACCCATTTCAGGCACAGAAATGACTTTAACACACTTATTTTAGTTGACAAAGTCATAATTCACATCCAACAGTCATTTAGAGTCAAAAGATTAAATGTTAAAATTTCATCATTATAGACCATTTTGGGAACGTTCGACAGGTCCGGAGTCATCGTTTTTCGTCTGAAAATTGATTTTTTGGACTGTACCAAAAATGATTCAAAATGTCAATTGGATCGTGCCTCATGTTGAATAACCACTTTTTAAACCCTCACAGTGACCAAAATTGCCATTTTTACAGAGTTTTGATTACTCAAAAGCTTCAATTTTGACCCATTTCAGGCACAGAAATGACTTTAACACACTTATTTTAGTTGACAAAGTCATAATTCACATCCAACAGTCATTTAGAGTCAAAAGATTAAATGTTAAAATTTCATCATTATAGACCATTTTGGGAACGTTCGACAGGTCCGGAGTCATCGTTTTTCGTCTGAAAATTGATTTTTTGGACTGTACCAAAAATGATTCAAAATGTCAATTGGATCGTGCCTCATGTTGAATAACCACTTTTTAAACCCTCACAGTGACCAAAATTGCCATTTTTACAGAGTTTTGATTACTCAAAAGCTTCAATTTTTACCCCTTTGAGGCACAGAAATGACTTTAAACACACTTATTTTAGTTGACAAAGTCATAATTCACATCCAACAGTCATTTAGAGTCAAAAGATTAAATGTTAAAATTTCATCCATATTGACCATTTTGGGATCGTTCGACATGTCCGGAGTCATCGTTTTTCATCCGAAAATTGATTTTTTGGACTGTACCAAAAATGATTCAAAATGTCAATTGGATCGTGCCTCATGTTGAATAACCACTTTTTAAACCCTCACAGTGACCAAAATTGCCATTTTTACAGAGTTTTGATTACTCAAAAGCTTCAATTTTGACCCATTTCAGGCACAGAAATGACTTTAAACACACTTATTTTAGTTGACAAAGTCATAATTCACATCCAACAGTCATTTACAGTCAAAAGATTAAATGTTAAAATTTCATCCATATTGACCATTTTGGGATCGTTCGACATGTCCGGAGTCATCGTTTTTCATCCGAAAATTGATTTTTTGGACTGTACCAAAAATGATTCAAAATGTCAATTGGATCGAGCCTCATTTTGAATAACCACTTTTTAAACCCTCACAGTGACCAAAATTGCCATTTTTACAGAGTTTTGATTACTCAAAAGCTTCAATTTTGACCCATTTCAGGCACAGAAATGACTTTAAACACACTTATTTTAGTTGACAAAGTCATAATTCACATCCAACAGTCATTTACAGTCAAAAGATTAAATGTTAAAATTTCATCCATATTGACCATTTTGGGATCGTTCGACATGTATGGAGTCATCGTTTTTCATCCGAAAATTGATTTTTTGGACTGTACCAAAAATGATTCAAAATGTCAATTGGATCGTGCCTCATGTTGAATAACCACTTTTTAAACCCTCACAGTGACCAAAATTGCCATTTTTACAGAGTTTTGATTACTCAAAAGCTTCAATTTTGACCCATTTCAGGCACAGAAATGACTTTAAACACACTTATTTTAGTTGACAAAGTCATAATTCACATCCAACAGTCATTTACAGTCAAAAGATTAAATGTTAAAATTTCATCCATATTGACCATTTTGGGATCGTTCGACATGTCCGGAGTCATCGTTTTTCATCCGAAAATTGATTTTTTGGACTGTACCAAAAATGAATCAAAATTTCAATTGGATCGTGCCTCATGTTGAATAACCACTTTTTAAACCCTCAGAGTGACAAAAATTTCCATTTTTACAGAGTTTTGATTACTCAAAAGCTTCAATTTTTACCCCTTTGAGGCACAGAAATGACTTTAAACACACTTATTTTAGTTGACAAAGTCATAATTCACATCCAACAGTCATTTACAGTCAAAAGATTAAATGGTAAAATTTCATCATTATAGACCATTTTGGGAACGTTCGACATGTCCGGAGTCATCGTTTTTCGTCTGAAAATTGATTTTTTGGACTGTACCAAAAATGATTCAAAATGTCAATTGGATCGTGCCTCATGTTGAATAACCACTTTTTAAACCCTCACAGTGACCAAAATTGCCAATTTTACAGAGTTTTGCTTACTCAAAAGCTTCAATTTTGACCCATTTCAGGCACAGAAATGACTTTAACACACTTATTTTAGTTGACAAAGTCATAATTCACATCCAACAGTCATTTAGAGTCAAAAGATTAAATGTTAAAATTTCATCATTATAGACCATTTTGGGAACTTTCGACAGGTCCGGAGTCATCGTTTTTCGTCTGAAAATTGATTTTTTGGACTGTACCAAAAATGATTCAAAATGTCAATTGGATCGTGCCTCATGTTGAATAACCACTTTTTAAACCCTCACAGTGACCAAAATTGCCATTTTTACAGAGTTTTGATTACTCAAAAGCTTCAATTTTTACCCCTTTGAGGCACAGAAATGACTTTAAACACACTTATTTTAGTTGACAAAGTCATAATTCACATCCAACAGTCATTTAGAGTCAAAAGATTAAATGTTAAAATTTCATCCATATTGACCATTTTGGGATCGTTCGACATGTCCGGAGTCATCGTTTTTCATCTGAAAATTGATTTTTTGGACTGTACCAAAAATGATTCAAAATGTCAATTGGATCGTGCCTCATGTTGAATAACCACTTTTTAAACCCTCACAGTGACCAAAATTGCCATTTTTACAGAGTTTTGATTACTCAAAAGCTTCAATTTTGACCCATTTTAGGCACAGAAATGACTTTAAACACACTTATTTTAGTTGACAAAGTCATAATTCACATCCAACAGTCATTTACAGTCAAAAGATTAAATGTTAAAATTTCATCCATATTGACCATTTTGGGATCGTTCGACATGTCCGGAGTCATCGTTTTTCATCCGAAAATTGATTTTTTGGACTGTACCAAAAATGATTCAAAAAATCAATTGGATCGTGCCTCGTGTTGAATAACCACTTTTTAAACCCTCACAGTGACCAAAATTGCCATTTTTACAGAGTTTTGATTACTCAAAAGCTTCAATTTTGACCCATTTTAGGCACAGAAATGACTTTAAACACACTTATTTTAGTTGACAAAGTCATAATTCACATCCAACAGTCATTTACAGTCAAAAGATTAAATGTTAAAATTTCATCCATATTGACCATTTTGGGATCGTTCGACATGTCCGGAGTCATCGTTTTTCATCCGAAAATTGATTTTTTGAACTGTACCAAAAATGATTCAAAATGTCAATTGGATCGTGCCTCATGTTGAATAACCACTTTTTAAACCCTCACAGTGACCAAAATTGCCAATTTTACACAGTTTTGCTTACTCAAAAGCTTCAATTTTGACCCATTTCAGGCACAGAAATGACTTTAAACACACTTATTTTAGTTGACAAAGCCATAATTCACATCCAACAGTCATTTAGAGTCAAAAGATTAAATGTTAAAATTTCATCATTATAGACCATTTTGGGAACGTTCGACAGGTCCGGAGTCATCGTTTTTCGTCTGAAAATTGATTTTTTGGACTGTACCAAAAATGATTCAAAATGTCAATTGGATCGTGCCTCATGTTGAATAACCACTTTTTAAACCCTCACAGTGACCAAAATTGCCATTTTTACAGAGTTTTGATTACTCAAAAGCTTCAATTTTGACCCATTTCAGGCACAGAAATGACTTTAAACACACTTATTTTAGTTGCCAAAGTCATAATTCACATCCAACAGTCATTTACAGTCAAAAGTTTAAATGTTAAAATTTCATCCATATTGACCATTTTGGGATCGTTCGACATGTCCGGAGTCATCGTTTTTCATCCGAAAATTGATTTTTTGGACTGTACCAAAAATGATTCAAAATGTCAATTGGATCGTGCCTCATTTTGAATAACCACTTTTTAAACCCTCACAGTGACCAAAATTGCAAATTTTACAGAGTTTTGCTTACACAAAAGCTTCAATTTTGACCCGTTTCAGGCACAGAAATGACTTTAAACACACTTATTTTAGTTGACAAAGTCATTATTCACATCCAACAGTCATTTAGAGTCAAAAGATTAAATGTTAAAATTTCATCCATATTGACCATTTTGGGATCGTTCGACATGTCCGGAGTCATTGTTTTTCACCTGAAAATTGATTTTTTGGACTGTACCAAAAATGATTCAAAATGTCAATTGGATCGTGCCTCATGTTGAATAACCACTTTTTAAACCCTCACAGTGACCAAAATTGCCAATTTTACAGAGTTGTGCTTACTCAAAAGCTTCAATTTTGACCCGTTTCAGGCACAGAAATGACTTTAAACACACTTATTTTAGTTGACAAAGTCATAATTCACATCCAACAGTCATTTACAGTCAAAAGATTAAATATTAAAATTTCATCCATATTGACCATTTTGAGATCGTTCGACATGTCCGGAGTCATCGTTTTTCATCCGAAAATTGATTTTTTGAACTGTACCAAAAATGATTCAAAATGTCAATTGGATCGTGCCTCATGTTGAATAACCACTTTTTAAACCCTCACAGTGACCAAAATTGCCATTTTTACAGAGTTTTGATTACTCAAAAGCTTCAATTTTGACCCATTTCAGGCACAGAAATGACTTTAAACACACTTATTTTAGTTGACAAAGTCATAATTCACATCCAACAGTCATTTACAGTCAAAAGATTAAATGTTAAAATTTCATCCATATTGACCATTTTGGGATCGTTCGACATGTCCGGAGTCATCGTTTTTCATCCGAAAATTGATTTTTTGGACTGTACCAAAAATGATTCAAAATGTCAATTGGATCGTGCCTCATTTTGAATAACCACTTTTTAAACCCTCACAGTGACCAAAATTGCCATTTTTACAGAGTTTTGATTACTCAAAAGCTTCAATTTTGACCCATTTCAGGCACAGAAATGACTTTAAACACACTTATTTTAGTTGACAAAGTCATAATTCACATCCAACAGTCATTTACAGTCAAAAGATTAAATGTTAAAATTTCATCCATATTGACCATTTTGGGATCGTTCGACATGTATGGAGTCATCGTTTTTCATCCGAAAATTGATTTTTTGGACTGTACCAAAAATGATTCAAAATGTCAATTGGATCGTGCCTCATGTTGAATAACCACTTTTTAAACCCTCACAGTGACCAAAATTGCCATTTTTACAGAGTTTTGCTTACTCAAAAGCTTCAATTTTGACCCATTTCAGGCACAGAAATGACTTTAAACACACTTATTTTAGTTGACAAAGTCATAATTCACATCCAACAGTCATTTACAGTCAAAAGATTAAATGTTAAAATTTCATCATTATAGACCATTTTGGGAACGTTCGACAGGTCCGGAGTCATCGTTTTTCGTCTGAAAATTGATTTTTTGGACTGTACCAAAAATGATTCAAAATGTCAATTGGATCGTGCCTCATGTTGAATAACCACTTTTTAAACCCTCACAGTGACCAAAATTGCCATTTTTACAGAGTTTTGATTACTCAAAAGCTTCAATTTTGACCCATTTCAGGCACAGAAATGACTTTAAACACACTTATTTTAGTTGACAAAGTCATAATTCACATCCAACAGTCATTTACAGTCAAAAGATTAAATGTTAAAATTTCATCCATATTGACCATTTTGGGATCGTTCGACATGTCCGGAGTCATCGTTTTTCATCCGAAAATTGATTTTTTGGACTGTACCAAAAATGATTCAAAATGTCAATTGGATCGTGCCTCATGTTGAATACCCACTTTTTAAACCCTCACAGTGACCAAAATTGCCATTTTTACAGAGTTTTCCTTACTCAAAAGCTTCAATTTTGACCCATTTCAGGCACAGAAATGACTTTAAACACACTTATTTTAGTTGACAAAGTCATAATTCACATCCAACAGTCATTTAGAGTCAAAAGATTAAATGTTAAAATTTCATCATTATAGACCATTTTGGGAACGTTCGACAGGTCCGGAGTCATCGTTTTTCGTCTGAAAATTGATTTTTTGGACTGTACCAAAAATGATTCAAAATGTCAATTGGATCGTGCCTCATGTTGAATAACCACTTTTTAAACCCTCACAGTGACCAAAATTGCCATTTTTACAGAGTTTTGATTACTCAAAAGCTTCAATTTTGACCCATTTCAGGCACAGAAATGACTTTAAACACACTTATTTTAGTTGACAAAGTCATAATTCACATCCAACAGTCATTTACAGTCAAAAGATTAAATGTTAAAATTTCATCCATATTGACCATTTTGGGATCGTTCGACATGTCCGGAGTCATCGTTTTTCATCCGAAAATTGATTTTTTGGACTGTACCAAAAATGATTCAAAATGTCAATTGGATTGTGCCTCATGTTGAATACCCACTTTTTAAACCCTCACAGTGACCAAAATTGCCATTTTTACAGAGTTTTCCTTACTCAAAAGCTTCAATTTTGACCCATTTCAGGCACAGAAATGACTTTAAACACACTTATTTTAGTTGACAAAGTCATAATTCACATCCAACAGTCATTTACAGTCAAAATATTAAATGTTAAAATTTCATCCATATTGACCATTTTGGGATCGTTCGACAGGTCCGGAGTCATCGTTTTTCGTCTGAAAATTGATTTTTTGGACTGTACCAAAAATGATTCAAAATGTCAATTGGATCGTGCCTCATGTTGAATAACTACTTTTTAAACCCTCACAGTGACCAAAATTGCCATTTTTACAGAGTTTTGATTACTCAAAAGCTTCAATTTTGACCCATTTCAGGCACAGAAATGACTTTAACACACTTATTTTAGTTGACAAAGTCATAATTCACATCCAACAGTCATTTAGAGTCAAAAGATTAAATGTTAAAATTTCATCATTATAGACCATTTTGGGAACGTTCGACAGGTCCGGAGTCATCGTTTTTCGTCTGAAAATTGATTTTTTGGACTGTACCAAAAATGATTCAAAATGTCAATTGGATCGTGCCTCATGTTGAATAACCACTTTTTAAACCCTCACAGTGACCAAAATTGCCATTTTTACAGAGTTTTGATTACTCAAAAGCTTCAATTTTGACCCATTTCAGGCACAGAAATGACTTTAACACACTTATTTTAGTTGACAAAGTCATAATTCACATCCAACAGTCATTTAGAGTCAAAAGATTAAATGTTAAAATTTCATCATTATAGACCATTTTGGGAACGTTCGACAGGTCCGGAGTCATCGTTTTTCGTCTGAAAATTGATTTTTTGGACTGTACCAAAAATGATTCAAAATGTCAATTGGATCGTGCCTCATGTTGAATAACCACTTTTTAAACCCTCACAGTGACCAAAATTGCCATTTTTACAGAGTTTTGATTACTCAAAAGCTTCAATTTTTACCCCTTTGAGGCACAGAAATGACTTTAAACACACTTATTTTAGTTGACAAAGTCATAATTCACATCCAACAGTCATTTAGAGTCAAAAGATTAAATGTTAAAATTTCATCCATATTGACCATTTTGGGATCGTTCGACATGTCCGGAGTCATCGTTTTTCATCCGAAAATTGATTTTTTGGACTGTACCAAAAATGATTCAAAATGTCAATTGGATCGTGCCTCATGTTGAATAACCACTTTTTAAACCCTCACAGTGACCAAAATTGCCATTTTTACAGAGTTTTGATTACTCAAAAGCTTCAATTTTGACCCATTTCAGGCACAGAAATGACTTTAAACACACTTATTTTAGTTGACAAAGTCATAATTCACATCCAACAGTCATTTACAGTCAAAAGATTAAATGTTAAAATTTCATCCATATTGACCATTTTGGGATCGTTCGACATGTCCGGAGTCATCGTTTTTCATCCGAAAATTGATTTTTTGGACTGTACCAAAAATGATTCAAAATGTCAATTGGATCGAGCCTCATTTTGAATAACCACTTTTTAAACCCTCACAGTGACCAAAATTGCCATTTTTACAGAGTTTTGATTACTCAAAAGCTTCAATTTTGACCCATTTCAGGCACAGAAATGACTTTAAACACACTTATTTTAGTTGACAAAGTCATAATTCACATCCAACAGTCATTTACAGTCAAAAGATTAAATGTTAAAATTTCATCCATATTGACCATTTTGGGATCGTTCGACATGTATGGAGTCATCGTTTTTCATCCGAAAATTGATTTTTTGGACTGTACCAAAAATGATTCAAAATGTCAATTGGATCGTGCCTCATGTTGAATAACCACTTTTTAAACCCTCACAGTGACCAAAATTGCCATTTTTACAGAGTTTTGCTTACTCAAAAGCTTCAATTTTGACCCATTTCAGGCACAGAAATGACTTTAAACACACTTATTTTAGTTGACAAAGTCATAATTCACATCCAACAGTCATTTACAGTCAAAAGATTAAATGTTAAAATTTCATCCATATTGACCATTTTGGGATCGTTCGACATGTCCGGAGTCATCGTTTTTCATCCGAAAATTGATTTTTTGGACTGTACCAAAAATGAATCAAAATGTCAATTGGATCGTGCCTCATGTTGAATAACCACTTTTTAAACCCTCAGAGTGACAAAAATTTCCATTTTTACAGAGTTTTGATTACTCAAAAGCTTCAATTTTTACCCCTTTGAGGCACAGAAATGACTTTAAACACACTTATTTTAGTTGACAAAGTCATAATTCACATCCAACAGTCATTTACAGTCAAAAGATTAAATGGTAAAATTTCATCATTATAGACCATTTTGGGAACGTTCGACATGTCCGGAGTCATCGTTTTTCGTCTGAAAATTGATTTTTTGGACTGTACCAAAAATGATTCAAAATGTCAATTGGATCGTGCCTCATGTTGAATAACCACTTTTTAAACCCTCACAGTGACCAAAATTGCCAATTTTACAGAGTTTTGCTTACTCAAAAGCTTCAATTTTGACCCATTTCAGGCACAGAAATGACTTTAACACACTTATTTTAGTTGACAAAGTCATAATTCACATCCAACAGTCATTTAGAGTCAAAAGATTAAATGTTAAAATTTCATCATTATAGACCATTTTGGGAACGTTCGACAGGTCCGGAGTCATCGTTTTTCGTCTGAAAATTGATTTTTTGGACTGTACCAAAAATGATTCAAAATGTCAACTGGATCGTGCCTCATGTTGAATAACCACTTTTTAAACCCTCACAGTGACCAAAATTGCCATTTTTACAGAGTTTTGATTACTCAAAAGCTTCAATTTTTACCCCTTTGAGGCACAGAAATGACTTTAAACACACTTATTTTAGTTGACAAAGCCATAATTCACATCCAACAGTCATTTAGAGTCAAAAGATTAAATGTTAAAATTTCATCATTATAGACCATTTTGGGAACGTTCGACAGGTCCGGAGTCATCGTTTTTCGTCTGAAAATTGATTTTTTGGACTGTACCAAAAATGATTCAAAATGTCAATTGGATCGTGCCTCATGTTGAATAACCACTTTTTAAACCCTCACAGTGACCAAAATTGCCATTTTTACAGAGTTTTGATTACTCAAAAGCTTCAATTTTGACCCATTTCAGGCACAGAAATGACTTTAAACACACTTATTTTAGTTGCCAAAGTCATAATTCACATCCAACAGTCATTTACAGTCAAAAGTTTAAATGTTAAAATTTCATCCATATTGACCATTTTGGGATCGTTCGACATGTCCGGAGTCATCGTTTTTCATCCGAAAATTGATTTTTTGGACTGTACCAAAAATGATTCAAAATGTCAATTGGATCGTGCCTCATTTTGAATAACCACTTTTTAAACCCTCACAGTGACCAAAATTGCAAATTTTACAGAGTTTTGCTTACACAAAAGCTTCAATTTTGACCCGTTTCAGGCACAGAAATGACTTTAAACACACTTATTTTAGTTGACAAAGTCATTATTCACATCCAACAGTCATTTAGAGTCAAAAGATTAAATGTTAAAATTTCATCCATATTGACCATTTTGGGATCGTTCGACATGTCCGGAGTCATTGTTTTTCACCTGAAAATTGATTTTTTGGACTGTACCAAAAATGATTCAAAATGTCAATTGGATCGTGCCTCATGTTGAATAACCACTTTTTAAACCCTCACAGTGACCAAAATTGCCAATTTTACAGAGTTGTGCTTACTCAAAAGCTTCAATTTTGACCCGTTTCAGGCACAGAAATGACTTTAAACACACTTATTTTAGTTGACAAAGTCATAATTCACATCCAACAGTCATTTACAGTCAAAAGATTAAATATTAAATTTTCATCCATATTGACCATTTTGGGATCGTTCGACATGTCCGGAGTCATCGTTTTTCATTCGAAAATTGATTTTTTGGACTGTACCAAAAATGATTCAAAATGTCAATTGGATCATGCCTCATGTTGAATAACGACTTTTTAAACCCTCACAGTGACCAAAATTGCCATTTTTACAGAGTTTTGATTACTCAAAAGCTTCAATTTTGACCCATTTCAGGCACAGAAATGACTTTTAACACACTTATTTTAGTTGACAAAGTCATAATTCACATCCAACAGTCATTTACAGTCAAAAGATTAAATGTTAAAATTTCATCCATATTGACCATTTTGGGATCGTTCGACATGTCCGGAGTCATCGTTTTTCATCCGAAAATTGATTTTTTGGACTGTACCAAAAATGATTCAAAATGTCAATTGGATCGTGCCTCATGTTGAATAACCACTTTTTAAACCCTCACAGTGACCAAAATTGCCATTTTTACAGAGTTTTGCTTACTCAAAAGCTTCAATTTTGACCCATTTCAGGCACAGAAATGACTTTAAACACACTTATTTTAGTTGACAAAGTCATAATTCACATCCAACAGTCATTTACAGTCAAAAGATTAAATGTTAAAAATTCATCCATATTGACCATTTTGGGATCGTTCGACATGTCCGGAGTCATCGTTTTTCATCCGAAAATTGATTTTTTGGACTGTACCAAAAATGATTCAAAATGTCAATTGGATCGTGCCTCATGTTGAATAACCACTTTTTAAACCCTCACAGTGACCAAAATTGCCATTTTTACAGAGTTTTGCTTACTCAAAAGCTTCAATTTTGACCCATTTCAGGCACAGAAATGACTTTAAACACACTTATTTTAGTTGACAAAGTCATAATTCACATCCAACAGTCATTTACAGTCAAAAGATTAAATGTTAAAAATTCATCCATATTGACCATTTTGGGATCGTTCGACATGTCCGGAGTCATCGTTTTTCATCCGAAAATTGATTTTTTGGACTGTACCAAAAATGATTCAAAATGTCAATTGGATCGTGCCTCATGTTGAATAACCACTTTTTAAACCCTCACAGTGACCAAAATTGCCATTTTTACAGAGTTTTCCTTACTCAAAAGCTTCAATTTTGACCCATTTCAGGCACAGAAATGACTTTAAACGCACTTATTTTAGTTGACAAAGTCATAATTCACATCCAACAGTCATTTACAGTCAAAAGATTAAATGTTAAAATTTCATCCATATTGACCATTTTGGGATCGTTCGACATGTCCGGAGTCATCATTTTTCATCCGAAAATTGATTTTTTCGACTGTACCAAAAATGATTCAAAATGTCAATTGGATCATGCCTCATGTTGAATAACCACTTTTTAAACCCTCACAGTGACCAAAATTGCCATTTTTACAGAGTTTTGATTACTCAAAAGCTTCAATTTTTACCCCTTTGAGGCACAGAAATAACTTTAAACACACTTATTTTAGTTGACAAAGTCATAATTCACATCCAACAGTCATTTACAGTCAAAAGATTAAATGTTAAATTTTCATCCATATTGACCATTTTGGGATCGTTCGACATGTCCGGAGTCATCGTTTTTCATCCGAAAATTGATTTTTTGAACTGTACCAAAAATGATTCAAAATGTCAATTGGATCGTGCCTCATGTTGAATAACCACTTTTTAAACCCTCACAGTGACCAAAATTGCCATTTTTACAGAGTTTTGATTACTCAAAAGCTTCAATTTTGACCCATTTCAGGCACAGAAATGACTTTAAACACACTTATTTTAGTTGACAAAGTCATAATTCACATCCAACAGTCATTTACAGTCAAAAGATTAAATGTTAAAATTTCATCCATATTGACCATTTTGGGATCGTTCGACATGTCCGGAGTCATCGTTTTTCATCCGAAAATTGATTTTTTGGACTGTACCAAAAATGATTCAAAATGTCAATTGGATCGTGCCTCATGTTGAATAACCACTTTTTAAACCCTCACAGTGACCAAAATTGCCATTTTTACAGAGTTTTGCTTACTCAAAAGCTTCAATTTTGACCCATTTCAGGCACAGAAATGACTTTAAACACACTTATTTTAGTTGACAAAGTCATAATTCACATCCAACAGTCATTTACAGTCAAAAGATTAAATGTTAAAAATTCATCCATATTGACCATTTTGGGATCGTTCGACATGTCCGGAGTCATCGTTTTTCATCCGAAAATTGATTTTTTGGACTGTACCAAAAATGATTCAAAATGTCAATTGGATCGTGCCTCATGTTGAATAACCACTTTTTAAACCCTCACAGTGACCAAAATTGCCATTTTTACAGAGTTTTGCTTACTCAAAAGCTTCAATTTTGACCCATTTCAGGCACAGAAATGACTTTAAACACACTTATTTTAGTTGACAAAGTCATAATTCACATCCAACAGTCATTTACAGTCAAAAGATTAAATGTTAAAAATTCATCCATATTGACCATTTTGGGATCGTTCGACATGTCCGGAGTCATCGTTTTTCATCCGAAAATTGATTTTTTGGACTGTACCAAAAATGATTCAAAATGTCAATTGGATCGTGCCTCATGTTGAATAACCACTTTTTAAACCCTCACAGTGACCAAAATTGCCATTTTTACAGAGTTTTCCTTACTCAAAAGCTTCAATTTTGACCCATTTCAGGCACAGAAATGACTTTAAACGCACTTATTTTAGTTGACAAAGTCATAATTCACATCCAACAGTCATTTACAGTCAAAAGATTAAATGTTAAAATTTCATCCATATTGACCATTTTGGGATCGTTCGACATGTCCGGAGTCATCATTTTTCATCCGAAAATTGATTTTTTCGACTGTACCAAAAATGATTCAAAATGTCAATTGGATCATGCCTCATGTTGAATAACCACTTTTTAAACCCTCACAGTGACCAAAATTGCCATTTTTACAGAGTTTTGATTACTCAAAAGCTTCAATTTTTACCCCTTTGAGGCACAGAAATAACTTTAAACACACTTATTTTAGTTGACAAAGTCATAATTCACATCCAACAGTCATTTACAGTCAAAAGATTAAATGTTAAATTTTCATCCATATTGACCATTTTGGGATCGTTCGACATGTCCGGAGTCATCGTTTTTCATCCGAAAATTGATTTTTTGAACTGTACCAAAAATGATTCAAAATGTCAATTGGATCGTGCCTCATGTTGAATAACCACTTTTTAAACCCTCACAGTGACCAAAATTGCCATTTTTACAGAGTTTTGATTACTCAAAAGCTTCAATTTTGACCCATTTCAGGCACAGAAATGACTTTAAACACACTTATTTTAGTTGACAAAGTCATAATTCACATCCAACAGTCATTTACAGTCAAAAGATTAAATGTTAAAATTTCATCCATATTGACCATTTTGGGATCGTTCGACATGTCCGGAGTCATCGTTTTTCATCCGAAAATTGATTTTTTGGACTGTACCAAAAATGATTCAAAATGTCAATTGGATCGTGCCTCATTTTGAATAACCACTTTTTAAACCCTCACAGTGACCAAAATTGCCATTTTTACAGAGTTTTGATTACTCAAAAGCTTCAATTTTGACCCATTTCAGGCACAGAAATGACTTTAAACACACTTATTTTAGTTGACAAAGTCATAATTCACATCCAACAGTCATTTACAGTCAAAAGATTAAATGTTAAAATTTCATCCATATTGACCATTTTGGGATCGTTCGACATGTATGGAGTCATCGTTTTTCATCCGAAAATTGATTTTTTGGACTGTACCAAAAATGATTCACAATGTCAATTGGATCGTGCCTCATGTTGAATAACCACTTTTTAAACCCTCACAGTGACCAAAATTGCCAATTTTACAGAGTTGTGCTTACTCAAAAGCTTCAATTTTGACCCGTTTCAGGCACAGAAATGACTTTAAACACACTTATTTTAGTTGACAAAGTCATAATTCACATCCAACAGTCATTTACAGTCAAAAGATTAAATATTAAAATTTCATCCATATTGACCATTTTGAGATCGTTCGACATGTCCGGAGTCATCGTTTTTCATTCGAAAATTGATTTTTTGGACTGTACCAAAAATGATTCAAAATGTCAATTGGATCATGCCTCATGTTGAATAACAACTTTTTAAACCCTCACAGTGACCAAAATTGCCATTTTTACAGAGTTTTGATTACTCAAAAGCTTCAATTTTGACCCATTTCAGGCACAGAAATGACTTTAAACACACTTATTTTAGTTGACAAAGTCATAATTCACATCCAACAGTCATTTACAGTCAAAAGATTAAATGTTAAAATTTCATCCATATTGACCATTTTGGGATCGTTCGACATGTCCGGAGTCATCGTTTTTCATCCGAAAATTGATTTTTTGGACTGTACCAAAAATGATTCAAAATGTCAATTGGATCGTGCCTCATGTTGAATAACCACTTTTTAAACCCTCACAGTGACCAAAATTGCCATTTTTACAGAGTTTTGCTTACTCAAAAGCTTCAATTTTGACCCATTTCAGGCACAGAAATGACTTTAAACACACTTATTTTAGTTGACAAAGTCATAATTCACATCCAACAGTCATTTACAGTCAAAAGATTAAATGTTAAAAATTCATCCATATTGACCATTTTGGGATCGTTCGACATGTCCGGAGTCATCGTTTTTCATCCGAAAATTGATTTTTTGGACTGTACCAAAAATGATTCAAAATGTCAATTGGATCGTGCCTCATGTTGAATAACCACTTTTTAAACCCTCACAGTGACCAAAATTGCCATTTTTACAGAGTTTTGCCTACTCAAAAGCTTCAATTTTGACCCATTTCAGGCACAGAAATGACTTTAAACACACTTATTTTAGTTGACAAAGTCATAATTCACATCCAACAGTCATTTACAGTCAAAAGATTAAATGTTAAAAATTCATCCATATTGACCATTTTGGGATCGTTCGACATGTCCGGAGTCATCGTTTTTCATCCGAAAATTGATTTTTTGGACTGTACCAAAAATGATTCAAAATGTCAATTGGATCGTGCCTCATGTTGAATAACCACTTTTTAAACCCTCACAGTGACCAAAATTGCCATTTTTACAGAGTTTTCCTTACTCAAAAGCTTCAATTTTGACCCATTTCAGGCACAGAAATGACTTTAAACGCACTTATTTTAGTTGACAAAGTCATAATTCACATCCAACAGTCATTTACAGTCAAAAGATTAAATGTTAAAATTTCATCCATATTGACCATTTTGGGATCGTTCGACATGTCCGGAGTCATCATTTTTCATCCGAAAATTGATTTTTTCGACTGTACCAAAAATGATTCAAAATGTCAATTGGATCATGCCTCATGTTGAATAACCACTTTTTAAACCCTCACAGTGACCAAAATTGCCATTTTTACAGAGTTTTGATTACTCAAAAGCTTCAATTTTTACCCCTTTGAGGCACAGAAATAACTTTAAACACACTTATTTTAGTTGACAAAGTCATAATTCACATCCAACAGTCATTTACAGTCAAAAGATTAAATGTTAAATTTTCATCCATATTGACCATTTTGGGATCGTTCGACATGTCCGGAGTCATCGTTTTTCATCCGAAAATTGATTTTTTGAACTGTACCAAAAATGATTCAAAATGTCAATTGGATCGTGCCTCATGTTGAATAACCACTTTTTAAACCCTCACAGTGACCAAAATTGCCATTTTTACAGAGTTTTGATTACTCAAAAGCTTCAATTTTGACCCATTTCAGGCACAGAAATGACTTTAAACACACTTATTTTAGTTGACAAAGTCATAATTCACATCCAACAGTCATTTACAGTCAAAAGATTAAATGTTAAAATTTCATCCATATTGACCATTTTGGGATCGTTCGACATGTCCGGAGTCATCGTTTTTCATCCGAAAATTGATTTTTTGGACTGTACCAAAAATGATTCAAAATGTCAATTGGATCGTGCCTCATTTTGAATAACCACTTTTTAAACCCTCACAGTGACCAAAATTGCCATTTTTACAGAGTTTTGATTACTCAAAAGCTTCAATTTTGACCCATTTCAGGCACAGAAATGACTTTAAACACACTTATTTTAGTTGACAAAGTCATAATTCACATCCAACAGTCATTTACAGTCAAAAGATTAAATGTTAAAATTTCATCCATATTGACCATTTTGGGATCGTTCGACATGTATGGAGTCATCGTTTTTCATCCGAAAATTGATTTTTTGGACTGTACCAAAAATGATTCAAAATGTCAATTGGATCGTGCCTCATGTTGAATAACCACTTTTTAAACCCTCACAGTGACCAAAATTGCCATTTTTACAGAGTTTTGCTTACTCAAAAGCTTCAATTTTGACCCATTTCAGGCACAGAAATGACTTTAAACACACTTATTTTAGTTGACAAAGTCATAATTCACATCCAACAGTCATTTACAGTCAAAAGATTAAATGTTAAAATTTCATCATTATAGACCATTTTGGGAACGTTCGACAGGTCCGGAGTCATCGTTTTTCGTCTGAAAATTGATTTTTTGGACTGTACCAAAAATGATTCAAAATGTCAATTGGATCGTGCCTCATGTTGAATAACCACTTTTTAAACCCTCACAGTGACCAAAATTGCCATTTTTACAGAGTTTTGATTACTCAAAAGCTTCAATTTTGACCCATTTCAGGCACAGAAATGACTTTAAACACACTTATTTTAGTTGACAAAGTCATAATTCACATCCAACAGTCATTTACAGTCAAAAGATTAAATGTTAAAATTTCATCCATATTGACCATTTTGGGATCGTTCGACATGTCCGGAGTCATCGTTTTTCATCCGAAAATTGATTTTTTGGACTGTACCAAAAATGATTCAAAATGTCAATTGGATCGTGCCTCATGTTGAATACCCACTTTTTAAACCCTCACAGTGACCAAAATTGCCATTTTTACAGAGTTTTCCTTACTCAAAAGCTTCAATTTTGACCCATTTCAGGCACAGAAATGACTTTAAACACACTTATTTTAGTTGACAAAGTCATAATTCACATCCAACAGTCATTTAGAGTCAAAAGATTAAATGTTAAAATTTCATCATTATAGACCATTTTGGGAACGTTCGACAGGTCCGGAGTCATCGTTTTTCGTCTGAAAATTGATTTTTTGGACTGTACCAAAAATGATTCAAAATGTCAATTGGATCGTGCCTCATGTTGAATAACCACTTTTTAAACCCTCACAGTGACCAAAATTGCCATTTTTACAGAGTTTTGATTACTCAAAAGCTTCAATTTTGACCCATTTCAGGCACAGAAATGACTTTAAACACACTTATTTTAGTTGACAAAGTCATAATTCACATCCAACAGTCATTTACAGTCAAAAGATTAAATGTTAAAATTTCATCCATATTGACCATTTTGGGATCGTTCGACATGTCCGGAGTCATCGTTTTTCATCCGAAAATTGATTTTTTGGACTGTACCAAAAATGATTCAAAATGTCAATTGGATCGTGCCTCATGTTGAATACCCACTTTTTAAACCCTCACAGTGACCAAAATTGCCATTTTTACAGAGTTTTCCTTACTCAAACGCTTCAATTTTGACCCATTTCAGGCACAGAAAGGACTTTAAACACACTTATTTTAGTTGACAAAGTCATAATTCACATCCAACAGTCATTTACAGTCAAAATATTAAATGTTAAAATTTCATCCATATTGACCATTTTGGGATCGTTCGACAGGTCCGGAGTCATCGTTTTTCGTCTGAAAATTGATTTTTTGGACTGTACCAAAAATGATTCAAAATGTCAATTGGATCGTGCCTCATGTTGAATAACCACTTTTTAAACCCTCACAGTGACCAAAATTGCCATTTTTACAGAGTTTTGATTACTCAAAAGCTTCAATTTTGACCCATTTCAGGCACAGAAATGACTTTAAACACACTTATTTTAGTTGCCAAAGTCATAATTCACATCCAACAGTCATTTACAGTCAAAAGTTTAAATGTTAAAATTTCATCCATATTGACCATTTTGGGATCGTTCGACATGTCCGGAGTCATCGTTTTTCATCCGAAAATTGATTTTTTGGACTGTACCAAAAATGATTCAAAATGTCAATTGGATCGTGCCTCATGTTGAATAACTACTTTTTAAACCCTCACAGTGACCAAAATTGCCATTTTTACAGAGTTTTGATTACTCAAAAGCTTCAATTTTGACCCATTTCAGGCACAGAAATGACTTTAACACACTTATTTTAGTTGACAAAGTCATAATTCACATCCAACAGTCATTTAGAGTCAAAAGATTAAATGTTAAAATTTCATCATTATAGACCATTTTGGGAACGTTCGACAGGTCCGGAGTCATCGTTTTTCGTCTGAAAATTGATTTTTTGGACTGTACCAAAAATGATTCAAAATGTCAATTGGATCGTGCCTCATGTTGAATAACCACTTTTTAAACCCTCACAGTGACCAAAATTGCCATTTTTACAGAGTTTTGATTACTCAAAAGCTTCAATTTTTACCCCTTTGAGGCACAGAAATGACTTTAAACACACTTATTTTAGTTGACAAAGTCATAATTCACATCCAACAGTCATTTAGAGTCAAAAGATTAAATGTTAAAATTTCATCCATATTGACCATTTTGGGATCGTTCGACATGTCCGGAGTCATCGTTTTTCATCCGAAAATTGATTTTTTGGACTGTACCAAAAATGATTCAAAATGTCAATTGGATCGTGCCTCATGTTGAATAACCACTTTTTAAACCCTCACAGTGACCAAAATTGCCATTTTTACAGAGTTTTGATTACTCAAAAGCTTCAATTTTGACCCATTTCAGGCACAGAAATGACTTTAAACACACTTATTTTAGTTGACAAAGTCATAATTCACATCCAACAGTCATTTACAGTCAAAAGATTAAATGTTAAAATTTCATCCATATTGACCATTTTGGGATCGTTCGACATGTCCGGAGTCATCGTTTTTCATCCGAAAATTGATTTTTTGGACTGTACCAAAAATGATTCAAAATGTCAATTGGATCAAGCCTCATTTTGAATAACCACTTTTTAAACCCTCACAGTGACCAAAATTGCCATTTTTACAGAGTTTTGATTACTCAAAAGCTTCAATTTTGACCCATTTCAGGCACAGAAATGACTTTAAACACACTTATTTTAGTTGACAAAGTCATAATTCACATCCAACAGTCATTTACAGTCAAAAGATTAAATGTTAAAATTTCATCCATATTGACCATTTTGGGATCGTTCGACATGTATGGAGTCATCGTTTTTCATCCGAAAATTGATTTTTTGGACTGTACCAAAAATGATTCAAAATGTCAATTGGATCGTGCCTCATGTTGAATAACCACTTTTTAAACCCTCACAGTGACCAAAATTGCCATTTTTACAGAGTTTTGCTTACTCAAAAGCTTCAATTTTGACCCATTTCAGGCACAGAAATGACTTTAAACACACTTATTTTAGTTGACAAAGTCATAATTCACATCCAACAGTCATTTACAGTCAAAAGATTAAATGTTAAAATTTCATCCATATTGACCATTTTGGGATCGTTCGACATGTCCGGAGTCATCGTTTTTCATCCGAAAATTGATTTTTTGGACTGTACCAAAAATGAATCAAAATGTCAATTGGATCGTGCCTCATGTTGAATAACCACTTTTTAAACCCTCAGAGTGACAAAAATTTCCATTTTTACAGAGTTTTGATTACTCAAAAGCTTCAATTTTTACCCCTTTGAGGCACAGAAATGACTTTAAACACACTTATTTTAGTTGACAAAGTCATAATTCACATCCAACAGTCATTTACAGTCAAAAGATTAAATGGTAAAATTTCATCATTATAGACCATTTTGGGAACGTTCGACATGTCCGGAGTCATCGTTTTTCGTCTGAAAATTGATTTTTTGGACTGTACCAAAAATGATTCAAAATGTCAATTGGATCGTGCCTCATGTTGAATAACCACTTTTTAAACCCTCACAGTGACCAAAATTGCCAATTTTACAGAGTTTTGCTTACTCAAAAGCTTCAATTTTGACCCATTTCAGGCACAGAAATGACTTTAACACACTTATTTTAGTTGACAAAGTCATAATTCACATCCAACAGTCATTTAGAGTCAAAAGATTAAATGTTAAAATTTCATCATTATAGACCATTTTGGGAACGTTCGACAGGTCCGGAGTCATCGTTTTTCGTCTGAAAATTGATTTTTTGGACTGTACCAAAAATGATTCAAAATGTCAATTGGATCGTGCCTCATGTTGAATAACCACTTTTTAAACCCTCACAGTGACCAAAATTGCCATTTTTACAGAGTTTTGATTACTCAAAAGCTTCAATTTTGACCCATTTTAGGCACAGAAATGACTTTAAACACACTTATTTTAGTTGACAAAGTCATAATTCACATCCAACAGTCATTTACAGTCAAAAGATTAAATGTTAAAATTTCATCCATATTGACCATTTTGGGATCGTTCGACATGTCCGGAGTCATCGTTTTTCATCCGAAAATTGATTTTTTGGACTGTACCAAAAATGATTCAAAATGTCAATTGGATCGTGCCTCGTGTTGAATAACCACTTTTTAAACCCTCACAGTGACCAAAATTGCCATTTTTACAGAGTTTTGATTACTCAAAAGCTTCAATTTTGACCCATTTTAGGCACAGAAATGACTTTAAACACACTTATTTTAGTTGACAAAGTCATAATTCACATCCAACAGTCATTTACAGTCAAAAGATTAAATGTTAAAATTTCATCCATATTGACCATTTTGGGATCGTTCGACATGTCCGGAGTCATCGTTTTTCATCCGAAAATTGATTTTTTGAACTGTACCAAAAATGATTCAAAATGTCAATTGGATCGTGCCTCATGTTGAATAACCACTTTTTAAACCCTCACAGTGACCAAAATTGCCAATTTTACACAGTTTTGCTTACTCAAAAGCTTCAATTTTGACCCATTTCAGGCACAGAAATGACTTTAAACACACTTATTTTAGTTGACAAAGCCATAATTCACATCCAACAGTCATTTAGAGTCAAAAGATTAAATGTTAAAATTTCATCATTATAGACCATTTTGGGAACGTTCGACAGGTCCGGAGTCATCGTTTTTCGTCTGAAAATTGATTTTTTGGACTGTACCAAAAATGATTCAAAATGTCAATTGGATCGTGCCTCATGTTGAATAACCACTTTTTAAACCCTCACAGTGACCAAAATTGCCATTTTTACAGAGTTTTGATTACTCAAAAGCTTCAATTTTGACCCATTTCAGGCACAGAAATGACTTTAAACACACTTATTTTAGTTGCCAAAGTCATAATTCACATCCAACAGTCATTTACAGTCAAAAGTTTAAATGTTAAAATTTCATCCATATTGACCATTTTGGGATCGTTCGACATGTCCGGAGTCATCGTTTTTCATCCGAAAATTGATTTTTTGGACTGTACCAAAAATGATTCAAAATGTCAATTGGATCGTGCCTCATTTTGAATAACCACTTTTTAAACCCTCACAGTGACCAAAATTGCAAATTTTACAGAGTTTTGCTTACACAAAAGCTTCAATTTTGACCCGTTTCAGGCACAGAAATGACTTTAAACACACTTATTTTAGTTGACAAAGTCATTATTCACATCCAACAGTCATTTAGAGTCAAAAGATTAAATGTTAAAATTTCATCTATATTGACCATTTTGGGATCGTTCGACATGTCCGGAGTCATTGTTTTTCACCTGAAAATTGATTTTTTGGACTGTACCAAAAATGATTCAAAATGTCAATTGGATCGTGCCTCATGTTGAATAACCACTTTTTAAACCCTCACAGTGACCAAAATTGCCAATTTTACAGAGTTGTGCTTACTCAAAAGCTTCAATTTTGACCCGTTTCAGGCACAGAAATGACTTTAAACACACTTATTTTAGTTGACAAAGTCATAATTCACATCCAACAGTCATTTACAGTCAAAAGATTAAATATTAAAATTTCATCCATATTGACCATTTTGAGATCGTTCGACATGTCCGGAGTCATCGTTTTTCATTCGAAAATTGATTTTTTGGACTGTACCAAAAATGATTCAAAATGTCAATTGGATCATGCCTCATGTTGAATAACGACTTTTTAAACCCTCACAGTGACCAAAATTGCCATTTTTACAGAGTTTTGATTACTCAAAAGCTTCAATTTTGACCCATTTCAGGCACAGAAATGACTTTAAACACACTTATTTTAGTTGACAAAGTCATAATTCACATCCAACAGTCATTTACAGTCAAAAGATTAAATGTTAAAATTTCATCCATATTGACCATTTTGGGATCGTTCGACATGTCCGGAGTCATCGTTTTTCATCCGAAAATTGATTTTTTGGACTGTACCAAAAATGATTCAAAATGTCAATTGGATCGTGCCTCATGTTGAATAACCACTTTTTAAACCCTCACAGTGACCAAAATTGCCATTTTTACAGAGTTTTGCTTACTCAAAAGCTTCAATTTTGACCCATTTCAGGCACAGAAATGACTTTAAACACACTTATTTTAGTTGACAAAGTCATAATTCACATCCAACAGTCATTTACAGTCAAAAGATTAAATGTTAAAAATTCATCCATATTGACCATTTTGGGATCGTTCGACATGTCCGGAGTCATCGTTTTTCATCCGAAAATTGATTTTTTGGACTGTACCAAAAATGATTCAAAATGTCAATTGGATCATGCCTCATGTTGAATAACCACTTTTTAAACCCTCACAGTGACCAAAATTGCCATTTTTACAGAGTTTTCCTTACTCAAAAGCTTCAATTTTGACCCATTTCAGGCACAGAAATGACTTTAAACGCACTTATTTTAGTTGACAAAGTCATAATTCACATCCAACAGTCATTTACAGTCAAAAGATTAAATGTTAAAATTTCATCCATATTGACCATTTTGGGATCGTTCGACATGTCCGGAGTCATCGTTTTTCATCCGAAAATTGATTTTTTGGACTGTACCAAAAATGATTCAAAATGTCAATTGGATCGTGCCTCGTGTTGAATAACCACTTTTTAAACCCTCACAGTGACCAAAATTGCCATTTTTACAGAGTTTTGATTACTCAAAAGCTTCAATTTTGACCCATTTTAGGCACAGAAATGACTTTAAACACACTTATTTTAGTTGACAAAGTCATAATTCACATCCAACAGTCATTTACAGTCAAAAGATTAAATGTTAAAATTTCATCCATATTGACCATTTTGGGATCGTTCGACATGTCCGGAGTCATCGTTTTTCATCCGAAAATTGATTTTTTGAACTGTACCAAAAATGATTCAAAATGTCAATTGGATCGTGCCTCATGTTGAATAACCACTTTTTAAACCCTCACAGTGACCAAAATTGCCAATTTTACACAGTTTTGCTTACTCAAAAGCTTCAATTTTGACCCATTTCAGGCACAGAAATGACTTTAAACACACTTATTTTAGTTGACAAAGCCATAATTCACATCCAACAGTCATTTAGAGTCAAAAGATTAAATGTTAAAATTTCATCATTATAGACCATTTTGGGAACGTTCGACAGGTCCGGAGTCATCGTTTTTCGTCTGAAAATTGATTTTTTGGACTGTACCAAAAATGATTCAAAATGTCAATTGGATCGTGCCTCATGTTGAATAACCACTTTTTAAACCCTCACAGTGACCAAAATTGCCATTTTTACAGAGTTTTGATTACTCAAAAGCTTCAATTTTGACCCATTTCAGGCACAGAAATGACTTTAAACACACTTATTTTAGTTGCCAAAGTCATAATTCACATCCAACAGTCATTTACAGTCAAAAGTTTAAATGTTAAAATTTCATCCATATTGACCATTTTGGGATCGTTCGACATGTCCGGAGTCATCGTTTTTCATCCGAAAATTGATTTTTTGGACTGTACCAAAAATGATTCAAAATGTCAATTGGATCGTGCCTCATTTTGAATAACCACTTTTTAAACCCTCACAGTGACCAAAATTGCAAATTTTACAGAGTTTTGCTTACACAAAAGCTTCAATTTTGACCCGTTTCAGGCACAGAAATGACTTTAAACACACTTATTTTAGTTGACAAAGTCATTATTCACATCCAACAGTCATTTAGAGTCAAAAGATTAAATGTTAAAATTTCATCCATATTGACCATTTTGGGATCGTTCGACATGTCCGGAGTCATTGTTTTTCACCTGAAAATTGATTTTTTGGACTGTACCAAAAATGATTCAAAATGTCAATTGGATCGTGCCTCATGTTGAATAACCACTTTTTAAACCCTCACAGTGACCAAAATTGCCAATTTTACAGAGTTGTGCTTACTCAAAAGCTTCAATTTTGACCCGTTTCAGGCACAGAAATGACTTTAAACACACTTATTTTAGTTGACAAAGTCATAATTCACATCCAACAGTCATTTACAGTCAAAAGATTAAATGTTAAAATTTCATCCATATTGACCATTTTGAGATCGTTCGACATGTCCGGAGTCATCGTTTTTCATTCGAAAATTGATTTTTTGGACTGTACCAAAAATGATTCAAAATGTCAATTGGATCATGCCTCATGTTGAATAACGACTTTTTAAACCCTCACAGTGACCAAAATTGCCATTTTTACAGAGTTTTGATTACTCAAAAGCTTCAATTTTGACCCATTTCAGGCACAGAAATGACTTTAAACACACTTATTTTAGTTGACAAAGTCATAATTCACATCCAACAGTCATTTACAGTCAAAAGATTAAATGTTAAAATTTCATCCATATTGACCATTTTGGGATCGTTCGACATGTCCGGAGTCATCGTTTTTCATCCGAAAATTGATTTTTTGAACTGTACCAAAAATGATTCAAAATGTCAATTGGATCGTGCCTCATGTTGAATAACCACTTTTTAAACCCTCACAGTGACCAAAATTGCCATTTTTACAGAGTTTTGATTACTCAAAAGCTTCAATTTTGACCCATTTCAGGCACAGAAATGACTTTAAACACACTTATTTTAGTTGACAAAGTCATAATTCACATCCAACAGTCATTTACAGTCAAAAGATTAAATGTTAAAATTTCATCCATATTGACCATTTTGGGATCGTTCGACATGTCCGGAGTCATCGTTTTTCATCCGAAAATTGATTTTTTGGACTGTACCAAAAATGATTCAAAATGTCAATTGGATCGTGCCTCATGTTGAATAACCACTTTTTAAACCCTCACAGTGACCAAAATTGCCATTTTTACAGAGTTTTGCTTACTCAAAAGCTTCAATTTTGACCCATTTCAGGCACAGAAATGACTTTAAACACACTTATTTTAGTTGACAAAGTCATAATTCACATCCAACAGTCATTTACAGTCAAAAGATTAAATGTTAAAATTTCATCATTATAGACCATTTTGGGAACGTTCGACAGGTCCGGAGTCATCGTTTTTCATCTGAAAATTGATTTTTTGGACTGTACCAAAAATGATTCAAAATGTCAATTGGATCGTGCCTCATGTTGAATAACCACTTTTTAAACCCTCACAGTGACCAAAATTGCCATTTTTACAGAGTTTTGATTACTCAAAAGCTTCAATTTTGACCCATTTCAGGCACAGAAATGACTTTAAACACACTTATTTTAGTTGACAAAGTCATAATTCACATCCAACAGTCATTTACAGTCAAAAGATTAAATGTTAAAATTTCATCCATATTGACCATTTTGGGATCGTTCGACATGTCCGGAGTCATCGTTTTTCATCCGAAAATTGATTTTTTGGACTGTACCAAAAATGATTCAAAATGTCAATTGGATCGTGCCTCATGTTGAATACCCACTTTTTAAACCCTCACAGTGACCAAAATTGCCATTTTTACAGAGTTTTCCTTACTCAAAAGCTTCAATTTTGACCCATTTCAGGCACAGAAATGACTTTAAACACACTTATTTTAGTTGACAAAGTCATAATTCACATCCAACAGTCATTTAGAGTCAAAAGATTAAATGTTAAAATTTCATCATTATAGACCATTTTGGGAACGTTCGACAGGTCCGGAGTCATCGTTTTTCGTCTGAAAATTGATTTTTTGGACTGTACCAAAAATGATTCAAAATGTCAATTGGATCGTGCCTCATGTTGAATAACCACTTTTTAAACCCTCACAGTGACCAAAATTGCCATTTTTACAGAGTTTTGATTACTCAAAAGCTTCAATTTTGACCCATTTCAGGCACAGAAATGACTTTAAACACACTTATTTTAGTTGACAAAGTCATAATTCACATCCAACAGTCATTTACAGTCAAAAGATTAAATGTTAAAATTTCATCCATATTGACCATTTTGGGATCGTTCGACATGTCCGGAGTCATCGTTTTTCATCCGAAAATTGATTTTTTGGACTGTACCAAAAATGATTCAAAATGTCAATTGGATCGTGCCTCATGTTGAATACCCACTTTTTAAACCCTCACAGTGACCAAAATTGCCATTTTTACAGAGTTTTCCTTACTCAAAAGCTTCAATTTTGACCCATTTCAGGCACAGAAATGACTTTAAACACACTTATTTTAGTTGACAAAGTCATAATTCACATCCAACAGTCATTTACAGTCAAAATATTAAATGTTAAAATTTCATCCATATTGACCATTTTGGGATCGTTCGACAGGTCCGGAGTCATCGTTTTTCGTCTGAAAATTGATTTTTTGGACTGTACCAAAAATGATTCAAAATGTCAATTGGATCGTGCCTCATGTTGAATAACCACTTTTTAAACCCTCACAGTGACCAAAATTGCCATTTTTACAGAGTTTTGATTACTCAAAAGCTTCAATTTTGACCCATTTCAGGCACAGAAATGACTTTAAACACACTTATTTTAGTTGCCAAAGTCATAATTCACATCCAACAGTCATTTACAGTCAAAAGTTTAAATGTTAAAATTTCATCCATATTGACCATTTTGGGATCGTTCGACATGTCCGGAGTCATCGTTTTTCATCCGAAAATTGATTTTTTGGACTGTACCAAAAATGATTCAAAATGTCAATTGGATCGTGCCTCATGTTGAATAACTACTTTTTAAACCCTCACAGTGACCAAAATTGCCATTTTTACAGAGTTTTGATTACTCAAAAGCTTCAATTTTGACCCATTTCAGGCACAGAAATGACTTTAACACACTTATTTTAGTTGACAAAGTCATAATTCACATCCAACAGTCATTTAGAGTCAAAAGATTAAATGTTAAAATTTCATCATTATAGACCATTTTGGGAACGTTCGACAGGTCCGGAGTCATCGTTTTTCGTCTGAAAATTGATTTTTTGGACTGTACCAAAAATGATTCAAAATGTCAATTGGATCGTGCCTCATGTTGAATAACCACTTTTTAAACCCTCACAGTGACCAAAATTGCCATTTTTACAGAGTTTTGATTACTCAAAAGCTTCAATTTTTACCCCTTTGAGGCACAGAAATGACTTTAAACACACTTATTTTAGTTGACAAAGTCATAATTCACATCCAACAGTCATTTAGAGTCAAAAGATTAAATGTTAAAATTTCATCCATATTGACCATTTTGGGATCGTTCGACATGTCCGGAGTCATCGTTTTTCATCCGAAAATTGATTTTTTGGACTGTACCAAAAATGATTCAAAATGTCAATTGGATCGTGCCTCATGTTGAATAACCACTTTTTAAACCCTCACAGTGACCAAAATTGCCATTTTTACAGAGTTTTGATTACTCAAAAGCTTCAATTTTGACCCATTTCAGGCACAGAAATGACTTTAAACACACTTATTTTAGTTGACAAAGTCATAATTCACATCCAACAGTCATTTACAGTCAAAAGATTAAATGTTAAAATTTCATCCATATTGACCATTTTGGGATCGTTCGACATGTCCGGAGTCATCGTTTTTCATCCGAAAATTGATTTTTTGGACTGTACCAAAAATGATTCAAAATGTCAATTGGATCGAGCCTCATTTTGAATAACCACTTTTTAAACCCTCACAGTGACCAAAATTGCCATTTTTACAGAGTTTTGATTACTCAAAAGCTTCAATTTTGACCCATTTCAGGCACAGAAATGACTTTAAACACACTTATTTTAGTTGACAAAGTCATAATTCACATCCAACAGTCATTTACAGTCAAAAGATTAAATGTTAAAATTTCATCCATATTGACCATTTTGGGATCGTTCGACATGTCCGGAGTCATCGTTTTTCATCCGAAAATTGATTTTTTGAACTGTACCAAAAATGATTCAAAATGTCAATTGGATCGTGCCTCATGTTGAATAACCACTTTTTAAACCCTCACAGTGACCAAAATTGCCAATTTTACACAGTTTTGCTTACTCAAAAGCTTCAATTTTGACCCATTTCAGGCACAGAAATGACTTTAAACACACTTATTTTAGTTGACAAAGCCATAATTCACATCCAACAGTCATTTAGAGTCAAAAGATTAAATGTTAAAATTTCATCATTATAGACCATTTTGGGAACGTTCGACAGGTCCGGAGTCATCGTTTTTCGTCTGAAAATTGATTTTTTGGACTGTACCAAAAATGATTCAAAATGTCAATTGGATCGTGCCTCATGTTGAATAACCACTTTTTAAACCCTCACAGTGACCAAAATTGCCATTTTTACAGAGTTTTGATTACTCAAAAGCTTCAATTTTGACCCATTTCAGGCACAGAAATGACTTTAAACACACTTATTTTAGTTGCCAAAGTCATAATTCACATCCAACAGTCATTTACAGTCAAAAGATTAAATGTTAAAATTTCATCCATATTGACCATTTTGGGATCGTTCGACATGTCCGGAGTCATCGTTTTTCATCCGAAAATTGATTTTTTGAACTGTACCAAAAATGATTCAAAATGTCAATTGGATCGTGCCTCATGTTGAATAACCACTTTTTAAACCCTCACAGTGACCAAAATTGCCATTTTTACAGAGTTTTGATTACTCAAAAGCTTCAATTTTGACCCATTTCAGGCACAGAAATGACTTTAAACACACTTATTTTAGTTGACAAAGTCATAATTCACATCCAACAGTCATTTACAGTCAAAAGATTAAATGTTAAAATTTCATCCATATTGACCATTTTGGGATCGTTCGACATGTCCGGAGTCATCGTTTTTCATCCGAAAATTGATTTTTTGGACTGTACCAAAAATGATTCAAAATGTCAATTGGATCGTGCCTCATTTTGAATAACCACTTTTTAAACCCTCACAGTGACCAAAATTGCCATTTTTACAGAGTTTTGATTACTCAAAAGCTTCAATTTTGACCCATTTCAGGCACAGAAATGACTTTAAACACACTTATTTTAGTTGACAAAGTCATAATTCACATCCAACAGTCATTTACAGTCAAAAGATTAAATGTTAAAATTTCATCCATATTGACCATTTTGGGATCGTTCGACATGTATGGAGTCATCGTTTTTCATCCGAAAATTGATTTTTTGGACTGTACCAAAAATGATTCAAAATGTCAATTGGATCGTGCCTCATGTTGAATAACCACTTTTTAAACCCTCACAGTGACCAAAATTGCCATTTTTACAGAGTTTTGCTTACTCAAAAGCTTCAATTTTGACCCATTTCAGGCACAGAAATGACTTTAAACACACTTATTTTAGTTGACAAAGTCATAATTCACATCCAACAGTCATTTACAGTCAAAAGATTAAATGTTAAAATTTCATCATTATAGACCATTTTGGGAACGTTCGACAGGTCCGGAGTCATCGTTTTTCATCTGAAAATTGATTTTTTGGACTGTACCAAAAATGATTCAAAATGTCAATTGGATCGTGCCTCATGTTGAATAACCACTTTTTAAACCCTCACAGTGACCAAAATTGCCATTTTTACAGAGTTTTGATTACTCAAAAGCTTCAATTTTGACCCATTTCAGGCACAGAAATGACTTTAAACACACTTATTTTAGTTGACAAAGTCATAATTCACATCCAACAGTCATTTACAGTCAAAAGATTAAATGTTAAAATTTCATCCATATTGACCATTTTGGGATCGTTCGACATGTCCGGAGTCATCGTTTTTCATCCGAAAATTGATTTTTTGGACTGTACCAAAAATGATTCAAAATGTCAATTGGATCGTGCCTCATTTTGAATAACCACTTTTTAAACCCTCACAGTGACCAAAATTGCCATTTTTACAGAGTTTTGATTACTCAAAAGCTTCAATTTTGACCCATTTCAGGCACAGAAATGACTTTAAACACACTTATTTTAGTTGACAAAGTCATAATTCACATCCAACAGTCATTTACAGTCAAAAGATTAAATGTTAAAATTTCATCCATATTGACCATTTTGGGATCGTTCGACATGTATGGAGTCATCGTTTTTCATCCGAAAATTGATTTTTTGGACTGTACCAAAAATGATTCAAAATGTCAATTGGATCGTGCCTCATGTTGAATAACCACTTTTTAAACCCTCACAGTGACCAAAATTGCCATTTTTACAGAGTTTTGCTTACTCAAAAGCTTCAATTTTGACCCATTTCAGGCACAGAAATGACTTTAAACACACTTATTTTAGTTGACAAAGTCATAATTCACATCCAACAGTCATTTACAGTCAAAAGATTAAATGTTAAAATTTCATCATTATAGACCATTTTGGGAACGTTCGACAGGTCCGGAGTCATCGTTTTTCATCTGAAAATTGATTTTTTGGACTGTACCAAAAATGATTCAAAATGTCAATTGGATCGTGCCTCATGTTGAATAACCACTTTTTAAACCCTCACAGTGACCAAAATTGCCATTTTTACAGAGTTTTGATTACTCAAAAGCTTCAATTTTGACCCATTTCAGGCACAGAAATGACTTTAAACACACTTATTTTAGTTGACAAAGTCATAATTCACATCCAACAGTCATTTACAGTCAAAAGATTAAATGTTAAAATTTCATCCATATTGACCATTTTGGGATCGTTCGACATGTCCGGAGTCATCGTTTTTCATCCGAAAATTGATTTTTTGGACTGTACCAAAAATGATTCAAAATGTCAATTGGATCGTGCCTCATGTTGAATACCCACTTTTTAAACCCTCACAGTGACCAAAATTGCCATTTTTACAGAGTTTTCCTTACTCAAAAGCTTCAATTTTGACCCATTTCAGGCACAGAAATGACTTTAAACACACTTATTTTAGTTGACAAAGTCATAATTCACATCCAACAGTCATTTAGAGTCAAAAGATTAAATGTTAAAATTTCATCATTATAGACCATTTTGGGAACGTTCGACAGGTCCGGAGTCATCGTTTTTCGTCTGAAAATTGATTTTTTGGACTGTACCAAAAATGATTCAAAATGTCAATTGGATCGTGCCTCATGTTGAATAACCACTTTTTAAACCCTCACAGTGACCAAAATTGCCATTTTTACAGAGTTTTGATTACTCAAAAGCTTCAATTTTGACCCATTTCAGGCACAGAAATGACTTTAAACACACTTATTTTAGTTGACAAAGTCATAATTCACATCCAACAGTCATTTACAGTCAAAAGATTAAATGTTAAAATTTCATCCATATTGACCATTTTGGGATCGTTCGACATGTCCGGAGTCATCGTTTTTCATCCGAAAATTGATTTTTTGGACTGTACCAAAAATGATTCAAAATGTCAATTGGATCGTGCCTCATGTTGAATACCCACTTTTTAAACCCTCACAGTGACCAAAATTGCCATTTTTACAGAGTTTTCCTTACTCAAAAGCTTCAATTTTGACCCATTTCAGGCACAGAAATGACTTTAAACACACTTATTTTAGTTGACAAAGTCATAATTCACATCCAACAGTCATTTACAGTCAAAATATTAAATGTTAAAATTTCATCCATATTGACCATTTTGGGATCGTTCGACAGGTCCGGAGTCATCGTTTTTCGTCTGAAAATTGATTTTTTGGACTGTACCAAAAATGATTCAAAATGTCAATTGGATCGTGCCTCATGTTGAATAACCACTTTTTAAACCCTCACAGTGACCAAAATTGCCATTTTTACAGAGTTTTGATTACTCAAAAGCTTCAATTTTGACCCATTTCAGGCACAGAAATGACTTTAAACACACTTATTTTAGTTGCCAAAGTCATAATTCACATCCAACAGTCATTTACAGTCAAAAGTTTAAATGTTAAAATTTCATCCATATTGACCATTTTGGGATCGTTCGACATGTCCGGAGTCATCGTTTTTCATCCGAAAATTGATTTTTTGGACTGTACCAAAAATGATTCAAAATGTCAATTGGATCGTGCCTCATGTTGAATAACTACTTTTTAAACCCTCACAGTGACCAAAATTGCCATTTTTACAGAGTTTTGATTACTCAAAAGCTTCAATTTTGACCCATTTCAGGCACAGAAATGACTTTAACACACTTATTTTAGTTGACAAAGTCATAATTCACATCCAACAGTCATTTAGAGTCAAAAGATTAAATGTTAAAATTTCATCATTATAGACCATTTTGGGAACGTTCGACAGGTCCGGAGTCATCGTTTTTCGTCTGAAAATTGATTTTTTGGACTGTACCAAAAATGATTCAAAATGTCAATTGGATCGTGCCTCATGTTGAATAACCACTTTTTAAACCCTCACAGTGACCAAAATTGCCATTTTTACAGAGTTTTGATTACTCAAAAGCTTCAATTTTTACCCCTTTGAGGCACAGAAATGACTTTAAACACACTTATTTTAGTTGACAAAGTCATAATTCACATCCAACAGTCATTTAGAGTCAAAAGATTAAATGTTAAAATTTCATCCATATTGACCATTTTGGGATCGTTCGACATGTCCGGAGTCATCGTTTTTCATCCGAAAATTGATTTTTTGGACTGTACCAAAAATGATTCAAAATGTCAATTGGATCGTGCCTCATGTTGAATAACCACTTTTTAAACCCTCACAGTGACCAAAATTGCCATTTTTACAGAGTTTTGATTACTCAAAAGCTTCAATTTTGACCCATTTCAGGCACAGAAATGACTTTAAACACACTTATTTTAGTTGACAAAGTCATAATTCACATCCAACAGTCATTTACAGTCAAAAGATTAAATGTTAAAATTTCATCCATATTGACCATTTTGGGATCGTTCGACATGTCCGGAGTCATCGTTTTTCATCCGAAAATTGATTTTTTGGACTGTACCAAAAATGATTCAAAATGTCAATTGGATCGAGCCTCATTTTGAATAACCACTTTTTAAACCCTCACAGTGACCAAAATTGCCATTTTTACAGAGTTTTGATTACTCAAAAGCTTCAATTTTGACCCATTTCAGGCACAGAAATGACTTTAAACACACTTATTTTAGTTGACAAAGTAATAATTCACATCCAACAGTCATTTACAGTCAAAAGATTAAATGTTAAAATTTCATCCATATTGACCATTTTGGGATCGTTCGACATGTATGGAGTCATCGTTTTTCATCCGAAAATTGATTTTTTGGACTGTACCAAAAATGATTCAAAATGTCAATTGGATCGTGCCTCATGTTGAATAACCACTTTTTAAACCCTCACAGTGACCAAAATTGCCATTTTTACAGAGTTTTGCTTACTCAAAAGCTTCAATTTTGACCCATTTCAGGCACAGAAATGACTTTAAACACACTTATTTTAGTTGACAAAGTCATAATTCACATCCAACAGTCATTTACAGTCAAAAGATTAAATGTTAAAATTTCATCCATATTGACCATTTTGGGATCGTTCGACATGTCCGGAGTCATCGTTTTTCATCCGAAAATTGATTTTTTGGACTGTACCAAAAATGAATCAAAATGTCAATTGGATCGTGCCTCATGTTGAATAACCACTTTTTAAACCCTCAGAGTGACAAAAATTTCCATTTTTACAGAGTTTTGATTACTCAAAAGCTTCAATTTTTACCCCTTTGAGGCACAGAAATGACTTTAAACACACTTATTTTAGTTGACAAAGTCATAATTCACATCCAACAGTCATTTACAGTCAAAAGATTAAATGGTAAAATTTCATCATTATAGACCATTTTGGGAACGTTCGACATGTCCGGAGTCATCGTTTTTCGTCTGAAAATTGATTTTTTGGACTGTACCAAAAATGATTCAAAATGTCAATTGGATCGTGCCTCATGTTGAATAACCACTTTTTAAACCCTCACAGTGACCAAAATTGCCAATTTTACAGAGTTTTGCTTACTCAAAAGCTTCAATTTTGACCCATTTCAGGCACAGAAATGACTTTAACACACTTATTTTAGTTGACAAAGTCATAATTCACATCCAACAGTCATTTAGAGTCAAAAGATTAAATGTTAAAATTTCATCATTATAGACCATTTTGGGAACGTTCGACAGGTCCGGAGTCATCGTTTTTCGTCTGAAAATTGATTTTTTGGACTGTACCAAAAATGATTCAAAATGTCAATTGGATCGTGCCTCATGTTGAATAACCACTTTTTAAACCCTCACAGTGACCAAAATTGCCATTTTTACAGAGTTTTGATTACTCAAAAGCTTCAATTTTGACCCATTTTAGGCACAGAAATGACTTTAAACACACTTATTTTAGTTGACAAAGTCATAATTCACATCCAACAGTCATTTACAGTCAAAAGATTAAATGTTAAAATTTCATCCATATTGACCATTTTGGGATCGTTCGACATGTCCGGAGTCATCGTTTTTCATCCGAAAATTGATTTTTTGGACTGTACCAAAAATGATTCAAAATGTCAATTGGATCGTGCCTCGTGTTGAATAACCACTTTTTAAACCCTCACAGTGACCAAAATTGCCATTTTTACAGAGTTTTGATTACTCAAAAGCTTCAATTTTGACCCATTTTAGGCACAGAAATGACTTTAAACACACTTATTTTAGTTGACAAAGTCATAATTCACATCCAACAGTCATTTACAGTCAAAAGATTAAATGTTAAAATTTCATCCATATTGACCATTTTGGGATCGTTCGACATGTCCGGAGTCATCGTTTTTCATCCGAAAATTGATTTTTTGAACTGTACCAAAAATGATTCAAAATGTCAATTGGATCGTGCCTCATGTTGAATAACCACTTTTTAAACCCTCACAGTGACCAAAATTGCCAATTTTACACAGTTTTGCTTACTCAAAAGCTTCAATTTTGACCCATTTCAGGCACAGAAATGACTTTAAACACACTTATTTTAGTTGACAAAGCCATAATTCACATCCAACAGTCATTTAGAGTCAAAAGATTAAATGTTAAAATTTCATCATTATAGACCATTTTGGGAACGTTCGACAGGTCCGGAGTCATCGTTTTTCGTCTGAAAATTGATTTTTTGGACTGTACCAAAAATGATTCAAAATGTCAATTGGATCGTGCCTCATGTTGAATAACCACTTTTTAAACCCTCACAGTGACCAAAATTGCCATTTTTACAGAGTTTTGATTACTCAAAAGCTTCAATTTTGACCCATTTCAGGCACAGAAATGACTTTAAACACACTTATTTTAGTTGCCAAAGTCATAATTCACATCCAACAGTCATTTACAGTCAAAAGTTTAAATGTTAAAATTTCATCCATATTGACCATTTTGGGATCGTTCGACATGTCCGGAGTCATCGTTTTTCATCCGAAAATTGATTTTTTGGACTGTACCAAAAATGATTCAAAATGTCAATTGGATCGTGCCTCATTTTGAATAACCACTTTTTAAACCCTCACAGTGACCAAAATTGCAAATTTTACAGAGTTTTGCTTACACAAAAGCTTCAATTTTGACCCGTTTCAGGCACAGAAATGACTTTAAACACACTTATTTTAGTTGACAAAGTCATTATTCACATCCAACAGTCATTTAGAGTCAAAAGATTAAATGTTAAAATTTCATCCATATTGACCATTTTGGGATCGTTCGACATGTCCGGAGTCATTGTTTTTCACCTGAAAATTGATTTTTTGGACTGTACCAAAAATGATTCAAAATGTCAATTGGATCGTGCCTCATGTTGAATAACCACTTTTTAAACCCTCACAGTGACCAAAATTGCCAATTTTACAGAGTTGTGCTTACTCAAAAGCTTCAATTTTGACCCGTTTCAGGCACAGAAATGACTTTAAACACACTTATTTTAGTTGACAAAGTCATAATTCACATCCAACAGTCATTTACAGTCAAAAGATTAAATATTAAAATTTCATCCATATTGACCATTTTGAGATCGTTCGACATGTCCGGAGTCATCGTTTTTCATTCGAAAATTGATTTTTTGGACTGTACCAAAAATGATTCAAAATGTCAATTGGATCATGCCTCATGTTGAATAACGACTTTTTAAACCCTCACAGTGACCAAAATTGCCATTTTTACAGAGTTTTGATTACTCAAAAGCTTCAATTTTGACCCATTTCAGGCACAGAAATGACTTTAAACACACTTATTTTAGTTGACAAAGTCATAATTCACATCCAACAGTCATTTACAGTCAAAAGATTAAATGTTAAAATTTCATCCATATTGACCATTTTGGGATCGTTCGACATGTCCGGAGTCATCGTTTTTCATCCGAAAATTGATTTTTTGGACTGTACCAAAAATGATTCAAAATGTCAATTGGATCGTGCCTCATGTTGAATAACCACTTTTTAAACCCTCACAGTGACCAAAATTGCCATTTTTACAGAGTTTTGCTTACTCAAAAGCTTCAATTTTGACCCATTTCAGGCACAGAAATGACTTTAAACACACTTATTTTAGTTGACAAAGTCATAATTCACATCCAACAGTCATTTACAGTAAAAAGATTAAATGTTAAAAATTCATCCATATTGACCATTTTGGGATCGTTCGACATGTCCGGAGTCATCGTTTTTCATCCGAAAATTGATTTTTTGGACTGTACCAAAAATGATTCAAAATGTCAATTGGATCATGCCTCATGTTGAATAACCACTTTTTAAACCCTCACAGTGACCAAAATTGCCATTTTTACAGAGTTTTCCTTACTCAAAAGCTTCAATTTTGACCCATTTCAGGCACAGAAATGACTTTAAACGCACTTATTTTAGTTGACAAAGTCATAATTCACATCCAACAGTCATTTACAGTCAAAAGATTAAATGTTAAAATTTCATCCATATTGACCATTTTGGGATCGTTCGACATGTCCGGAGTCATCGTTTTTCATCCGAAAATTGATTTTTTGGACTGTACCAAAAATGATTCAAAATGTCAATTGGATCGTGCCTCGTGTTGAATAACCACTTTTTAAACCCTCACAGTGACCAAAATTGCCATTTTTACAGAGTTTTGATTACTCAAAAGCTTCAATTTTGACCCATTTTAGGCACAGAAATGACTTTAAACACACTTATTTTAGTTGACAAAGTCATAATTCACATCCAACAGTCATTTACAGTCAAAAGATTAAATGTTAAAATTTCATCCATATTGACCATTTTGGGATCGTTCGACATGTCCGGAGTCATCGTTTTTCATCCGAAAATTGATTTTTTGAACTGTACCAAAAATGATTCAAAATGTCAATTGGATCGTGCCTCATGTTGAATAACCACTTTTTAAACCCTCACAGTGACCAAAATTGCCAATTTTACACAGTTTTGCTTACTCAAAAGCTTCAATTTTGACCCATTTCAGGCACAGAAATGACTTTAAACACACTTATTTTAGTTGACAAAGCCATAATTCACATCCAACAGTCATTTAGAGTCAAAAGATTAAATGTTAAAATTTCATCATTATAGACCATTTTGGGAACGTTCGACAGGTCCGGAGTCATCGTTTTTCGTCTGAAAATTGATTTTTTGGACTGTACCAAAAATGATTCAAAATGTCAATTGGATCGTGCCTCATGTTGAATAACCACTTTTTAAACCCTCACAGTGACCAAAATTGCCATTTTTACAGAGTTTTGATTACTCAAAAGCTTCAATTTTGACCCATTTCAGGCACAGAAATGACTTTAAACACACTTATTTTAGTTGCCAAAGTCATAATTCACATCCAACAGTCATTTACAGTCAAAAGTTTAAATGTTAAAATTTCATCCATATTGACCATTTTGGGATCGTTCGACATGTCCGGAGTCATCGTTTTTCATCCGAAAATTGATTTTTTGGACTGTACCAAAAATGATTCAAAATGTCAATTGGATCGTGCCTCATTTTGAATAACCACTTTTTAAACCCTCACAGTGACCAAAATTGCAAATTTTACAGAGTTTTGCTTACACAAAAGCTTCAATTTTGACCCGTTTCAGGCACAGAAATGACTTTAAACACACTTATTTTAGTTGACAAAGTCATTATTCACATCCAACAGTCATTTAGAGTCAAAAGATTAAATGTTAAAATTTCATCCATATTGACCATTTTGGGATCGTTCGACATGTCCGGAGTCATTGTTTTTCACCTGAAAATTGATTTTTTGGACTGTACCAAAAATGATTCAAAATGTCAATTGGATCGTGCCTCATGTTGAATAACCACTTTTTAAACCCTCACAGTGACCAAAATTGCCAATTTTACAGAGTTGTGCTTACTCAAAAGCTTCAATTTTGACCCGTTTCAGGCACAGAAATGACTTTAAACACACTTATTTTAGTTGACAAAGTCATAATTCACATCCAACAGTCATTTACAGTCAAAAGATTAAATGTTAAAATTTCATCCATATTGACCATTTTGAGATCGTTCGACATGTCCGGAGTCATCGTTTTTCATTCGAAAATTGATTTTTTGGACTGTACCAAAAATGATTCAAAATGTCAATTGGATCATGCCTCATGTTGAATAACGACTTTTTAAACCCTCACAGTGACCAAAATTGCCATTTTTACAGAGTTTTGATTACTCAAAAGCTTCAATTTTGACCCATTTCAGGCACAGAAATGACTTTAAACACACTTATTTTAGTTGACAAAGTCACAATTCACATCCAACAGTCATTTACAGTCAAAAGATTAAATGTTAAAATTTCATCCATATTGACCATTTTGGGATCGTTCGACATGTCCGGAGTCATCGTTTTTCATCCGAAAATTGATTTTTTGGACTGTACCAAAAATGATTCAAAATGTCAATTGGATCGTGCCTCATGTTGAATAACCACTTTTTAAACCCTCACAGTGACCAAAATTGCCATTTTTACAGAGTTTTGCTTACTCAAAAGCTTCAATTTTGACCCATTTCAGGCACAGAAATGACTTTAAACACACTTATTTTAGTTGACAAAGTCATAATTCACATCCAACAGTCATTTACAGTCAAAAGATTAAATGTTAAAAATTCATCCATATTGACCATTTTGGGATCGTTCGACATGTCCGGAGTCATCGTTTTTCATCCGAAAATTGATTTTTTGGACTGTACCAAAAATGATTCAAAATGTCAATTGGATCGTGCCTCATGTTGAATAACCACTTTTTAAACCCTCACAGTGACCAAAATTGCCATTTTTACAGAGTTTTCCTTACTCAAAAGCTTCAATTTTGACCCATTTCAGGCACAGAAATGACTTTAAACGCACTTATTTTAGTTGACAAAGTCATAATTCACATCCAACAGTCATTTACAGTCAAAAGATTAAATGTTAAAATTTCATCCATATTGACCATTTTGGGATCGTTCGACATGTCCGGAGTCATCATTTTTCATCCGAAAATCGATTTTTTCGACTGTACCAAAAATGATTCAAAATGTCAATTGGATCATGCCTCATGTTGAATAACCACTTTTTAAACCCTCACAGTGACCAAAATTGCCATTTTTACAGAGTTTTGATTACTCAAAAGCTTCAATTTTTACCCCTTTGAGGCACAGAAATAACTTTAAACACACTTATTTTAGTTGACAAAGTCATAATTCACATCCAACAGTCATTTACAGTCAAAAGATTAAATGTTAAATTTTCATCCATATTGACCATTTTGGGATCGTTCGACATGTCCGGAGTCATCGTTTTTCATCCGAAAATTGATTTTTTGAACTGTACCAAAAATGATTCAAAATGTCAATTGGATCGTGCCTCATGTTGAATAACCACTTTTTAAACCCTCACAGTGACCAAAATTGCCATTTTTACAGAGTTTTGATTACTCAAAAGCTTCAATTTTGACCCATTTCAGGCACAGAAATGACTTTAAACACACTTATTTTAGTTGACAAAGTCATAATTCACATCCAACAGTCATTTACAGTCAAAAGATTAAATGTTAAAATTTCATCCATATTGACCATTTTGGGATCGTTCGACATGTCCGGAGTCATCGTTTTTCATCCGAAAATTGATTTTTTTGGACTGTACCAAAAATGATTCAAAATGTCAATTGGATCGTGCCTCATTTTGAATAACCACTTTTTAAACCCTCACAGTGACCAAAATTGCCATTTTTACAGAGTTTTGATTACTCAAAAGCTTCAATTTTGACCCATTTCAGGCACAGAAATGACTTTAAACACACTTATTTTAGTTGACAAAGTCATAATTCACATCCAACAGTCATTTACAGTCAAAAGATTAAATGTTAAAATTTCATCCATATTGACCATTTTGGGATCGTTCGACATGTATGGAGTCATCGTTTTTCATCCGAAAATTGATTTTTTGGACTGTACCAAAAATGATTCAAAATGTCAATTGGATCGTGCCTCATGTTGAATAACCACTTTTTAAACCCTCACAGTGACCAAAATTGCCATTTTTACAGAGTTTTGCTTACTCAAAAGCTTCAATTTTGACCCATTTCAGGCACAGAAATGACTTTAAACACACTTATTTTAGTTGACAAAGTCATAATTCACATCCAACAGTCATTTACAGTCAAAAGATTAAATGTTAAAATTTCATCCATATTGACCATTTTGGGATCGTTCGACATGTCCGGAGTCATCGTTTTTCATCCGAAAATTGATTTTTTGGACTGTACCAAAAATTATTCAAAATGTCAATGGGATCGTGCCTCATGTTGAATAACCACTTTTTAAACCCTCACAGTGACCAAAATTGCCATTTTTACAGAGTTTTGATTACTCAAAAGCTTCAATTTTGACCCATTTCAGGCACAGAAATGACTATAAACACACTTATTTTAGTTGACAAAGTCATAATTCACATCCAACAGTCATTTACAGTCAAAAGATTAAATGTTAAAATTTCATCCATATTGACCATTTTGGGATCGTTCGACATGTCCGGAGTCATCGTTTTTCATCCGAAAATTGATTTTTTGGACTGTACCAAAAATGATTCAAAATGTCAATTGGATCGTGCCTCATTTTGAATAACCACTTTTTAAACCCTCACAGTGACCAAAATTGCCATTTTTACAGAGTTTTGATTACTCAAAAGCTTCAATTTTGACCCATTTCAGGCACAGAAATGACTTTAAACACACTTATTTTAGTTGACAAAGTCATAATTCACATCCAACAGTCATTTACAGTCAAAAGATTAAATGTTAAAATTTCATCCATATTGACCATTTTGGGATCGTTCGACATGTATGGAGTCATCGTTTTTCATCCGAAAATTGATTTTTTGGACTGTACCAAAAATGATTCAAAATGTCAATTGGATCGTGCCTCATGTTGAATAACCACTTTTTAAACCCTCACAGTGACCAAAATTGCCATTTTTACAGAGTTTTGCTTACTCAAAAGCTTCAATTTTGACCCATTTCAGGCACAGAAATGACTTTAAACACACTTATTTTAGTTGACAAAGTCATAATTCACATCCAACAGTCATTTACAGTCAAAAGATTAAATGTTAAAATTTCATCCATATTGACCATTTTGGGATCGTTCGACATGTCCGGAGTCATCGTTTTTCATCCGAAAATTGATTTTTTGGACTGTACCAAAAATGAATCAAAATGTCAATTGGATCGTGCCTCATGTTGAATAACCACTTTTTAAACCCTCACAGTGACCAAAATTGCCAATTTTACAGAGTTTTGCTTACTCAAAAGCTTCAATTTTGACCCATTTCAGGCACAGAAATTACTTTAACACACTTATTTTAGTTGACAAAGTCATAATTCACATCCAACAGTCATTTAGAGTCAAAAGATTAAATGTTAAAATTTCATCATTATAGACCATTTTGGGAACGTTCGACAGGTCCGGAGTCATCGTTTTTCGTCTGAAAATTGATTTTTTGGACTGTACCAAAAATGATTCAAAATGTCAATTGGATCGTGCCTCATGTTGAATAACCACTTTTTAAACCCTCACAGTGACCAAAATTGCCATTTTTACAGAGTTTTGATTACTCAAAAGCTTCAATTTTTACCCCTTTGAGGCACAGAAATGACTTTAAACACACTTATTTTAGTTGACAAAGTCATAATTCACATCCAACAGTCATTTAGAGTCAAAAGATTAAATGTTAAAATTTCATCCATATTGACCATTTTGGGATCGTTCGACATGTCCGGAGTCATCGTTTTTCATCCGAAAATTGATTTTTTGGACTGTACCAAAAATGATTCAAAATGTCAATTGGATCGTGCCTCATGTTGAATAACCACTTTTTAAACCCTCACAGTGACCAAAATTGCCATTTTTACAGAGTTTTGATTACTCAAAAGCTTCAATTTTGACCCATTTCAGGCACAGAAATGACTTTAAACACACTTATTTTAGTTGACAAAGTCATAATTCACATCCAACAGTCATTTACAGTCAAAAGATTAAATGTTAAAATTTCATCCATATTGACCATTTTGGGATCGTTCGACATGTCCGGAGTCATCGTTTTTCATCCGAAAATTGATTTTTTGGACTGTACCAAAAATGATTCAAAATGTCAATTGGATCGTGCCTCATTTTGAATAACCACTTTTTAAACCCTCACAGTGACCAAAATTGCCATTTTTACAGAGTTTTGATTACTCAAAAGCTTCAATTTTGACCCATTTCAGGCACAGAAATGACTTTAAACACACTTATTTTAGTTGACAAAGTCATAATTCACATCCAACAGTCATTTACAGTCAAAAGATTAAATGTTAAAATTTCATCCATATTGACCATTTTGGGATCGTTCGACATGTATGGAGTCATCGTTTTTCATCCGAAAATTGATTTTTTGGACTGTACCAAAAATGATTCAAAATGTCAATTGGATCGTGCCTCATGTTGAATAACCACTTTTTAAACCCTCACAGTGACCAAAATTGCCATTTTTACAGAGTTTTGCTTACTCAAAAGCTTCAATTTTGACCCATTTCAGGCACAGAAATGACTTTAAACACACTTATTTTAGTTGACAAAGTCATAATTCACATCCAACAGTCATTTACAGTCAAAAGATTAAATGTTAAAATTTCATCCATATTGACCATTTTGGGATCGTTCGACATGTCCGGAGTCATCGTTTTTCATCCGAAAATTGATTTTTTGGACTGTACCAAAAATGAATCAAAATGTCAATTGGATCGTGCCTCATGTTGAATAACCACTTTTTAAACCCTCAGAGTGACAAAAATTTCCATTTTTACAGAGTTTTGATTACTCAAAAGCTTCAATTTTTACCCCTTTGAGGCACAGAAATGACTTTAACACACTTATTTTAGTTGACAAAGTCATAATTCACATCCAACAGTCATTTAGAGTCAAAAGATTAAATGTTAAAATTTCATCATTATAGACCATTTTGGGAACGTTCGACAGGTCCGGAGTCATCGTTTTTCGTCTGAAAATTGATTTTTTGGACTGTACCAAAAATGATTCAAAATGTCAATTGGATCGTGCCTCATGTTGAATAACCACTTTTTAAACCCTCACAGTGACCAAAATTGCCATTTTTACAGAGTTTTGATTACTCTAAAGCTTCAATTTTTACCCCTTTGAGGCACAGAAATGACTTTAAACACACTTATTTTAGTTGACAAAGTCATAATTCACATCCAACAGTCATTTAGAGTCAAAAGATTAAATGTTAAAATTTCATCCATATTGACCATTTTGGGATCGTTCGACCTGTCCGGAGTCATCGTTTTTCATCCGAAAATTGATTTTTTGGACTGTACCAAAAATGATTCAAAATGTCAATTGGATCGTGCCTCATGTTGAATAACCACTTTTTAAACCCTCACAGTGACCAAAATTGCCATTTTTACAGAGTTTTGATTACTCAAAAGCTTCAATTTTGACCCATTTTAGGCACAGAAATGACTTTAAACACACTTATTTTAGTTGACAAAGTCATAATTCACATCCAACAGTCATTTACAGTCAAAAGATTAAATGTTAAAATTTCATCCATATTGACCATTTTGGGATCGTTCGACATGTCCGGAGTCATCGTTTTTCATCCGAAAATTGATTTTTTGGACTGTACCAAAAATGATTCAAAATGTCAATTGGATCGTGCCTCGTGTTGAATAACCACTTTTTAAACCCTCACAGTGACCAAAATTGCCATTTTTACAGAGTTTTGATTACTCAAAAGCTTCAATTTTGACCCATTTTAGGCACAGAAATGACTTTAAACACACTTATTTTAGTTGACAAAGTCATAATTCACATCCAACAGTCATTTACAGTCAAAAGATTAAATGTTAAAATTTCATCCATATTGACCATTTTGGGATCGTTCGACATGTCCGGAGTCATCGTTTTTCATCCGAAAATTGATTTTTTGAACTGTACCAAAAATGATTCAAAATGTCAATTGGATCGTGCCTCATGTTGAATAACCACTTTTTAAACCCTCACAGTGACCAAAATTGCCAATTTTACACAGTTTTGCTTACTCAAAAGCTTCAATTTTGACCCATTTCAGGCACAGAAATGACTTTAAACACACTTATTTTAGTTGACAAAGCCATAATTCACATCCAACAGTCATTTAGAGTCAAAAGATTAAATGTTAAAATTTCATCATTATAGACCATTTTGGGAACGTTCGACAGGTCCGGAGTCGTCGTTTTTCGTCTGAAAATTGATTTTTTGGACTGTACCAAAAATGATTCAAAATGTCAATTGGATCGTGCCTCATGTTGAATAACCACTTTTTAAACCCTCACAGTGACCAAAATTGCTATTTTTACAGAGTTTTGATTACTCAAAAGCTTCAATTTTGACCCATTTCAGGCACAGAAATGACTTTAAACACACTTATTTTAGTTGCCAAAGTCATAATTCACATCCAACAGTCATTTACAGTCAAAAGTTTAAATGTTAAAATTTCATCCATATTGACCATTTTGGGATCGTTCGACATGTCCGGAGTCATCGTTTTTCATCCGAAAATTGATTTTTTGGACTGTACCAAAAATGATTCAAAATGTCAATTGGATCGTGCCTCATTTTGAATAACCACTTTTTAAACCCTCACAGTGACCAAAATTGCAAATTTTACAGAGTTTTGCTTACACAAAAGCTTCAATTTTGACCCGTTTCAGGCACAGAAATGACTTTAAACACACTTATTTTAGTTGACAAAGTCATTATTCACATCCAACAGTCATTTAGAGTCAAAAGATTAAATGTTAAAATTTCATCCATATTGACCATTTTGGGATCGTTCGACATGTCCGGAGTCATCGTTTTTCATCCGAAAATTGAATTTTTTGGACTGTACCAAAAATGATTCAAAATGTCAATTGGATCGTGCCTCATGTTGAATAACCACTTTTTAAACCCTCACAGTGACCAAAATTGCCATTTTTACAGAGTTTTGATTACTCAAAAGCTTCAATTTTGACCCATTTCAGGCACAGAAATGACTTTAAACACACTTATTTTAGTTGAGAAAGTCATAATTCACATCCAACAGTCATTTACAGTCAAAAGATTAAATGTTAAAATTTCATCCATATTGACCATTTTGGGATCGTTCGACATGTCCGGAGTCATCGTTTTTCATCCGAAAATTAATTTTTTGGACTGTACCAAAAATGATTCAAAATGTCAATTGGATCGTGCCTCATGTTGAATAACCACTTTTTAAACCCTCACAGTGACCAAAATTGCCATTTTTACAGAGTTTTGATTACTAAAAAGCTCCAATTTTTACCCCTTTGAGGCACAGAAATGACTTTAAACACACTTATTTTAGTTGACAAAGTCATAATTCACATCCAACAGTCATTTACAGTCAAAAGATTAAATGTTAAAATTTCATCCATATTGACCATTTTGGGATCGTTCGACATGTCCGGAGTCATCGTTTTTCATCCGAAAATTGATTTTTTGGACTGTACCAAAAATGATTCAAAATGTCAATTGGATCGTGCCTCATGTTGAATAACCACTTTTTAAACCCTCACAGTGACCAAAATTGCCAATTTTACAGAGTTTTGCTTACTCAAAAGCTTTAATTTTGACCCATTTCAGGCACAGAAATGACTTTAAACACACTTATTTTAGTTGACAAAGTCATAATTCACATCCAACAGTCATTTAGAGTCAAAAGATTAAATGTTAAAATTTCATCATTATAGACCATTTTGGGAACGTTCGACAGGTCCGGAGTCATCGTTTTTCGTCTGAAAATTGATTTTTTGGACTGTACCAAAAATGATTCAAAATGTCAATTGGATCGTGCCTCATGTTGAATAACCACTTTTTAAACCCTCACAGTGACCAAAATTGCCATTTTTACAGAGTTTTGATTACTCAAAAGCTTCAATTTTGACCCATTTCAGGCACAGAAATGACTTTAAACACACTTATTTTAGTTGACAAAGTCATAATTCACATCCAACAGTCATTTACAGTCAAAAGATTAAATGTTAAAATTTCATCCATATTGACCATTTTGGGATCGTTCGACATGTCCGGAGTCATTGTTTTTCATCCGAAAATTGATTTTTTGGACTGTACCAAAAATGATTCAAAATGTCAATTGGATCGTGCCTCATGTTGAATAACCACTTTTTAAACCCTCACAGTGACCAAAATTGCCATTTTTACAGAGTTTTGATTACTCAAAAGCTTCAATTTTGACCCATTTCAGGCACAGAAATGACTTTAAACACACTTATTTTAGTTGACAAAGTCATAATTCACATCCAACAGTCATTTACAGTCAAAAGATTAAATGTTAAAATTTCATCCATATTGACCATTTTGGGATCGTTCGACATGTCCGGAGTCATCGTTTTTCATCCGGAAATTGATTTTTTGGACTGTACCAAAAATGATTCAAAATGTCAATTGGATCGTGCCTCATGTTGAATAACCACTTTTTAAACCCTCACAGTGACCAAAATTGCCATTTTTACAGAGTTTTGCTTACTCAAAAGCTTCAATTTTGACCCATTTCAGGCACAGAAATGACTTTAAACACACTTATTTTAGTTGACAAAGTCATAATTCACATCCAACAGTCATTTACAGTCAAAAGATTAAATGTTAAAATTTCATCCATATTGACCATTTTGGGATCGTTCGACATGTCCGGAGTCATCGTTTTTCATCCGAAAATTGATTTTTTGGACTGTACCAAAAATGATTCAAAATGTCAATTGGATCGTGCCTCATGTTGAATAACCACTTTTTAAACCCTCACAGTGACCAAAATTGCCATTTTTACAGAGTTTTCCTTACTCAAAAGTTTCAATTTTGATCCATTTCAGGCACAGAAATGACTTTAAACGCACTTATTTTAGTTGACAAAGTCATAATTCACATCCAACAGTCATTTACAGTCAAAAGATTAAATGTTAAAATTTCATCCATATTGACCATTTTGGGATCGTTCGACATGTCCGGAGTCATCATTTTTCATCCGAAAATTGATTTTTTGGACTGTACCAAAAATGATTCAAAATGTCAATTGGATCATGCCTCATGTTGAATAACCACTTTTTAAACCCTCACAGTGACCAAAATTGCCATTTTTACAGAGTTTTGATTACTCAAAAGCTTCAATTTTTACCCCTTTGAGGCACAGAAATAACTTTAAACACACTTATTTTAGTTGACAAAGTCATAATTCACATCCAACAGTCATTTACAGTCAAAAGATTAAATGTTAAAATTTCATCCATATTGACCATTTTGGAATCGTTCGACATGTCCGGAGTCATCGTTTTTCATCCGAAAATTGATTTTTTGAACTGTACCAAAAATGATTCAAAATGTCAATTGGATCGTGCCTCATGTTGAATAACCACTTTTTAAACCCTCACAGTGACCAAAATTGCCATTTTTACAGAGTTTTGATTACTCAAAAGCTTCAATTTTGACCCATTTCAGGCACAGAAATGACTTTAAACACACTTATTTTAGTTGACAAAGTCATAATTCACATCCAACAGTCATTTACAGTCAAAAGATTAAATGTTAAAATTTCATCCATATTGACCATTTTGGGATCGTTCGACATGTCCGGAGTCATCGTTTTTCATCCAAAAATTGATTTTTTGGACTGTACCAAAAATGATTCAAAATGTCAATTGGATCGTGCCTCATTTTGAATAACCACTTTTTAAACCCTCACAGTGACCAAAATTGCCATTTTTACAGAGTTTTGATTACTCAAAAGCTTCAATTTTGACCCATTTCAGGCACAGAAATGACTTTAAACACACTTATTTTAGTTGACAAAGTCATAATTCACATCCAACAGTCATTTACAGTCAAAAGATTAAATGTTAAAATTTCATCCATATTGACCATTTTGGGATCGTTCGACATGTATGGAGTCATCGTTTTTCATCCGAAAATTGATTTTTTGGACTGTACCAAAAATGATTCAAAATGTCAATTGGATCGTGCCTCATGTTGAATAACCACTTTTTAAACCCTCACAGTGACCAAAATTGCCATTTTTACAGAGCTTTGCTTACTCAAAAGCTTCAATTTTGACCCATTTCAGGCACAGAAATGACTTTAAACACACTTATTTAAGTTGACAAAGTCATAATTCACATCCAACAGTCATTTACAGTCAAAAGATTAAATGTTAACATTTCATCCATATTGACCATTTTGGGATCGTTCGACATGTCCGGAGTCATCGTTTTTCATCCGAAAATTGATTTTTTGGACTGTACCAAAAATGATTCAAAATGTCAATTGGATCGTGCCTCATGTTGAATAACCACTTTTTAAACCCTCAGAGTGACCAAAATTTCAATTTTTACAGAGTTTTGATTACTCAAAAGCTTCAATTTTTACCCCTTTGAGGCACAGAAATGACTTTAAACACACTTATTTTAGTTGACAAAGTCATAATTCACATCCAACAGTCATTTACAGTCAAAAGATTAAATGTTAAAATTTCATCATTATAGACCATTTTGGGAACGTTCGACAGGTCCGGAGTCATCGTTTTTCGTCTGAAAATTGATTTTTTGGACTGTACCAAAAATGATTCAAAATGTCAATTGGATCGTGCCTCATGTTGAATAACCACTTTTTAAACCCTCACAGTGACCAAAATTGCCATTTTTACAGAGTTTTGATTACTCAAAAGCTTCAATTTTTACCCCTTTGAGGCACAGAAATGACTTTAAACACACTTATTTTAGTTGACAAAGTCATAATTCACATCCAACAGTCATTTAGAGTCAAAAGATTAAATGTTAAAATTTCATCCATATTGACCATTTTGGGATCGTTCGACATGTCCGGAGTCATCGTTTTTCATCCGAAAATTGATTTTTTGGACTGTACCAAAAATGATTCAAAATGTCAATTGGATCGTGCCTCATGTTGAATAACCACTTTTTAAACCCTCACAGTGACCAAAATTGCCATTTTTACAGAGTTTTGATTACTCAAAAGCTTCAATTTTGACCCATTTTAGGCACAGAAATGACTTTAAACACACTTATTTTAGTTGACAAAGTCATAATTCACATCCAACAGTCATTTACAGTCAAAAGATTAAATGTTAAAATTTCATCCATATTGACCATTTTGGGATCGTTCGACATGTCCGGAGTCATCGTTTTTCATCCGAAAATTGATTTTTTGGACTGTACCAAAAATGATTCAAAATGTCAATTGGATCGTGCCTCATGTTGAATAACCACTTTTTAAACCCTCACAGTGACCAAAATTGCCATTTTTACAGAGTTTTGATTACTCAAAAGCTTCAATTTTGACCCATTTTAGGCACAGAAATGACTTTAAACACACTTATTTTAGTTGACAAAGTCATAATTCACATCCAACAGTCATTTACAGTCAAAAGATTAAATGTTAAAATTTCATCCATATTGACCATTTTGGGATCGTTCGACATGTCCGGAGTCATCGTTTTTCATCCGAAAATTGATTTTTTGGACTGTACCAAAAATGATTCAAAATGTCAATTGGATCGTGCCTCATGTTGAATAACCACTTTTTAAACCCTCACAGTGACCAAAATTGCCATTTTTACAGAGTTTTGCTTACTCAAAAGCTTCAATTTTGACCCATTTCAGGCACAGAAATGACTTTAAACACACTTATTTTAGTTGACAAAGTCATAATTCACATCCAACAGTCATTTACAGTCAAAAGATTAAATGTTAAAATTTCATCCATATTGACCATTTTGGGATCGTTCGACATGTCCGGAGTCATCGTTTTTCATCCGAAAATTGATTTTTTGAACTGTACCAAAAATGATTCAAAATGTCAATTGGATCGTGCCTCATGTTGAATAACCACTTTTTAAACCCTCACAGTGACCAAAATTGCCATTTTTACAGAGTTTTGATTACTCAAAAGCTTCAATTTTTACCCCTTTGAGGCACAGAAATAACTTTAAACACACTTATTTTAGTTGACAAAGTCATAATTCACATCCAACAGTCATTTACAGTCAAAAGATTAAATGTTAAAATTTCATCCATATTGACCATTTTGGGATCGTTCGACATGTCCGGAGTCATCGTTTTTCATCCGAAAATTGATTTTTTGAACTGTACCAAAAATGATTCAAAATGTCAATTGGATCGTGCCTCATGTTGAATAACCACTTTTTAAACCCTCACAGTGACCAAAATTGCCATTTTTACAGAGTTTTGATTACTCAAAAGCTTCAATTTTGACCCATTTCAGGCACAGAAATGACTTTAAACACACTTATTTTAGTTGACAAAGTCATAATTCACATCCAACAGTCATTTACAGTCAAAAGATTAAATGTTAAAATTTCATCCATATTGACCATTTTGGGATCGTTCGACATGTCCGGAGTCATCGTTTTTCATCCAAAAATTGATTTTTTGGACTGTACCAAAAATGATTCAAAATGTCAATTGGATCATGCCTCATTTTGAATAACCACTTTTTAAACCCTCACAGTGACCAAAATTGCCATTTTTACAGAGTTTTGATTACTCAAAAGCTTCAATTTTGACCCATTTCAGGCACAGAAATGACTTTAAACACACTTATTTTAGTTGACAAAGTCATAATTCACATCCAACAGTCATTTACAGTCAAAAGATTAAATGTTAAAATTTCATCCATATTGACCATTTTGGGATCGTTCGACATGTATGGAGTCATCGTTTTTCATCCGAAAATTGATTTTTTGGACTGTACCAAAAATGATTCAAAATGTCAATTGGATCGTGCCTCATGTTGAATAACCACTTTTTAAACCCTCACAGTGACCAAAATTGCCATTTTTACAGAGCTTTGCTTACTCAAAAGCTTCAATTTTGACCCATTTCAGGCACAGAAATGACTTTAAACACACTTATTTAAGTTGACAAAGTCATAATTCACATCCAACAGTCATTTACAGTCAAAAGATTAAATGTTAACATTTCATCCATATTGACCATTTTGGGATCGTTCGACATGTCCGGAGTCATCGTTTTTCATCCGAAAATTGATTTTTTGGACTGTACCAAAAATGATTCAAAATGTCAATTGGATCGTGCCTCATGTTGAATAACCACTTTTTAAACCCTCAGAGTGACCAAAATTTCCATTTTTACAGAGTTTTGATTACTCAAAAGCTTCAATTTTTACCCCTTTGAGGCACAGAAATGACTTTAAACACACTTATTTTAGTTGACAAAGTCATAATTCACATCCAACAGTCATTTACAGTCAAAAGATTAAATGGTAAAATTTCATCATTATAGACCATTTTGGGAACGTTCGACATGTCCGGAGTCATCGTTTTTCGTCTGAAAATTGATTTTTTGGACTGTACCAAAAATGATTCAAAATGTCAATTGGATCGTGCCTCATGTTGAATAACCACTTTTTAAACCCTCACAGTGACCAAAATTGACAATTTTACAGAGTTTTGCTTACTCAAAAGCTTCAATTTTGACCCATTTCAGGCACAGAAATGACTTTAAACACACTTATTTTAGTTGACAAAGTCATAATTCACATCCAACAGTCATTTAGAGTCAAAAGATTAAATGTTAAAATTTCATCATTATAGACCATTTTGGGAACGTTCGACAGGTCCGGAGTCATCGTTTTTCGTCTGAAAATCGATTTTTTGGACTGTACCAAAAATGATTCAAAATGTCAATTGGATCGTGCCTCATGTTGAATAACCACTTTTTAAACCCTCACAGTGACCAAAATTGCCATTTTTACAGAGTTTTGATTACTCAAAAGCTTCAATTTTTACCCCTTTGAGGCACAGAAATGACTTTAAACACACTTATTTTAGTTGACAAAGTCATAATTCACATCCAACAGTCATTTAGAGTCAAAAGATTAAATGTTAAAATTTCATCCATATTGACCATTTTGGGATCGTTCGACATGTCCGGAGTCATCGTTTTTCATCCGAAAATTGATTTTTTGGACTGTACCAAAAATGATTCAAAATGTCAATTGGATCGTGCCTCATGTTGAATAACCACTTTTTAAACCCTCACAGTGACCAAAATTGCCATTTTTACAGAGTTTTGATTACTCAAAAGCTTCAATTTTGACCCATTTTAGGCACAGAAATGACTTTAAACACACTTATTTTAGTTGACAAAGTCATAATTCACATCCAACAGTCATTTACAGTCAAAAGATTAAATGTTAAAATTTCATCCATATTGACCATTTTGGGATCGTTCGACATGTCCGGAGTCATCGTTTTTCATCCGAAAATTGATTTTTTGGACTGTACCAAAAATGATTCAAAATGTCAATTGGATCGTGCCTCATGTTGAATAACCACTTTTTAAACCCTCACAGTGACCAAAATTGCCATTTTTACAGAGTTTTGATTACTCAAAAGCTTCAATTTTGACCCATTTTAGGCACAGAAATGACTTTAAACACACTTATTTTAGTTGACAAAGTCATAATTCACATCCAACAGTCATTTACAGTCAAAAGATTAAATGTTAAAATTTCATCCATATTGACCATTTTGGGATCGTTCGACATGTCCGGAGTCATCGTTTTTCATCCGAAAATTGATTTTTTGGACTGTACCAAAAATGATTCAAAATGTCAATTGGATCGTGCCTCATGTTGAATAACCACTTTTTAAACCCTCACAGTGACCAAAATTGCCATTTTTACAGAGTTTTGCTTACTCAAAAGCTTCAATTTTGACCCATTTCAGGCACAGAAATGACTTTAAACACACTTATTTTAGTTGACAAAGTCATAATTCACATCCAACAGTCATTTAGAGTCAAAAGATTAAATGTTAAAATTTCATCCATATTGACCATTTTGGGATCGTTCGACATGTCCGGAGTCATCGTTTTTCATCCGAAAATTGATTTTTTGGACTGTACCAAAAATGATTCAAAATGTCAATTGGATCGTGCCTCATGTTGAATAACCACTTTTTAAACCCTCACAGTGACCAAAATTGCCATTTTTACAGAGTTTTGCTTACTCAAAAGCTTCAATTTTGACCCATTTCAGGCACAGAAATGACTTTAAATACACTTATTTTAGTTGACAAAGTCATAATTCACATCCAACAGTCATTTACAGTCAAAAGATTAAATGTTAAAATTTCATCCATATTGACCATTTTGGGATCGTTCGACATGTCCGGAGTCATCGTTTTTCATCCGAAAATTGATTTTTTGGACTGTACCAAAAATGATTCAAAATGTCAATTGGATCATGCCTCATGTTGAATAACCACTTTTTAAACCCTCACAGTGACCAAAATTGCCATTTTTACAGAGTTTTGATTACTCAAAAGCTTCAATTTTTACCCCTTTGAGGCACAGAAATAACTTTAAACACACTTATTTTAGTTGACAAAGTCATAATTCACATCCAACAGTCATTTACAGTCAAAAGATTAAATGTTAAAATTTCATCCATATTGACCATTTTGGGATCGTTCGACATGTCCGGAGTCATCGTTTTTCATCCGAAAATTGATTTTTTGAACTGTACCAAAAATGATTCAAAATGTCAATTGGATCGTGCCTCATGTTGAATAACCTCTTTTTAAACCCTCACAGTGACCAAAATTGCCAATTTTACACAGTTTTGCTTACTCAAAAGCTTCAATTTTGACCCATTTCAGGCACAGAAATGACTTTAAACACACTTATTTTGGTTGACAAAGCCATAATTCACATCCAACAGTCATTTAGAGTCAAAAGATTAAATGTTGAAATTTCATCATTATAGACCATTTTGGGAACGTTTGACAGGTCCGGAGTCATCGTTTTTCGTCTGAAAATTGATTTTTTGGACTGTACCAAAAATGATTCAAAATGTCAATTGGATCGTGCCTCATGTTGAATAACCACTTTTTAAACCCTCACAGTGACCAAAATTGCCATTTTTACAGAGTTTTGATTACTCAAAAGCTTCAATTTTGACCCATTTCAGGCACAGAAATGACTTTAAACACACTTATTTTAGTTGCCAAAGTCATAATTCACATCCAACAGTCATTTACAGTCAAAAGTTTAAATGTTAAAATTTCATCCATATTGACCATTTTGGGATCGTTCGACATGTCCGGAGTCATCGTTTTTCATCCGAAAATTGATTTTTTGGACTGTACCAAAAATGATTCAAAATGTCAATTGGATCGTGCCTCATTTTGAATAACCACTTTTTAAACCCTCACAGTGACCAAAATTGCCATTTTTACAGAGTTTTGCTTACTCAAAAGCTTCAATTTTGACCCATTTCAGGCACAGAAATGACTTTAAACACACTTATTTTAGTTGACAAAGTCATAATTCACATCCAACAGTCATTTACAGTCAAAAGATTAAATGTTAAAATTTCATCCATATTGACCATTTTGGGATCGTTCGACATGTCCGGAGTCATCGTTTTTCATCCGAAAATTGATTTTTTGGACTGTACCAAAAATGATTCAAAATGTCAATTGGATCATGCCTCATGTTGAATAACCACTTTTTAAACCCTCACAGTGACCAAAATTGCCATTTTTACAGAGTTTTGATTACTCAAAAGCTTCAATTTTTACCCCTTTGAGGCACAGAAATAACTTTAAACACACTTATTTTAGTTGACAAAGTCATAATTCACATCCAACAGTCATTTACAGTCAAAAGATTAAATGTTAAAATTTCATCCATATTGACCATTTTGGGATCGTTCGACATGTCCGGAGTCATCGTTTTTCATCCGAAAATTGATTTTTTGAACTGTACCAAAAATGATTCAAAATGTCAATTGGATCGTGCCTCATGTTGAATAACCACTTTTTAAACCCTCACAGTGACCAAAATTGCCAATTTTACACAGTTTTGCTTACTCAAAAGCTTCAATTTTGACCCATTTCAGGCACAGAAATGACTTTAAACACACTTATTTTAGTTGACAAAGCCATAATTCACATCCAACAGTCATTTAGAGTCAAAAGATTAAATGTTGAAATTTCATCATTATAGACCATTTTGGGAACGTTCGACAGGTCCGGAGTCATCGTTTTTCGTCTGAAAATTGATTTTTTGGACTGTACCAAAAATGATTCAAAATGTCAATTGGATCGTGCCTCATGTTGAATAACCACTTTTTAAACCCTCACAGTGACCAAAATTGCCATTTTTACAGAGTTTTGATTACTCAAAAGCTTCAATTTTGACCCATTTCAGGCACAGAAATGACTTTAAACACACTTATTTTAGTTGCCAAAGTCATAATTCACATCCAACAGTCATTTACAGTCAAAAGTTTAAATGTTAAAATTTCATCCATATTGACCATTTTGGGATCGTTCGACATGTCCGGAGTCATCGTTTTTCATCCGAAAATTGATTTTTTGGACTGTACCAAAAATGATTCAAAATGTCAATTGGATCATGCCTCATGTTGAATAACCACTTTTTAAACCCTCACAGTGACCAAAATTGCCATTTTTACAGAGTTTTGATTACTCAAAAGCTTCAATTTTTACCCCTTTGAGGCACAGAAATAACTTTAAACACACTTATTTTAGTTGACAAAGTCATAATTCACATCCAACAGTCATTTACAGTCAAAAGATTAAATGTTAAAATTTCATCCATATTGACCATTTTGGGATCGTTCGACATGTCCGGAGTCATCGTTTTTCATCCGAAAATTGATTTTTTGAACTGTACAAAAAATGATTCAAAATGTCAATTGGATCGTGCCTCATGTTGAATAACCACTTTTTAAACCCTCACAGTGACCAAAATTGCCAATTTTACACAGTTTTGCTTACTCAAAAGCTTCAATTTTTACCCCTTTGAGGCACAGAAATGACTTTAAACACACTTATTTTAGTTGACAAAGTCATAATTCACATCCAACAGTCATTTAGAGTCAAAAGATTAAATGTTAAAATTTCATCATTATAGACCATTTTGGGAACGTTCGACAGGTCCGGAGTCATCGTTTTTCGTCTGAAAATTGATTTTTTGGACTGTACCAAAAATGATTCAAAATGTCAATTGGATCGTGCCTCATGTTGAATAACCACTTTTTAAACCCTCACAGTGACCAAAATTGCCATTTTTACAGAGTTTTGATTACTCAAAAGCTTCAATTTTGACCCATTTCAGGCACAGAAATGACTTTAAACACACTTATTTTAGTTGACAAAGTCATAATTCACATCCAACAGTCATTTACAGTCAAAAGATTAAATGTTAAAATTTCATCCATATTGACCATTTTGGGATCGTTCGACATGTCCGGAGTCATTGTTTTTCATCCGAAAATTGATTTTTTGGACTGTACCAAAAATGATTCAAAATGTCAATTGGATCGTGCCTCATGTTGAATAACCACTTTTTAAACCCTCACAGTGACCAAAATTGCCAATTTTACAGAGTTTTGCTTACTCAAAAGCTTCAATTTTGACCCGTTTCAGGCACAGAAATGACTTTAAACACACTTATTTTAGTTGACAAAGTCATAATTCACATCCAACAGTCATTTACAGTCAAAAGATTAAATGTTAAAATTTCATCCATATTGACCATTTTGAGATCGTTCGACATGTCCGGAGTCATCGTTTTTCATTCGAAAATTGATTTTTTTGGACTGTACCAAAAATGATTCAAAATGTCAATTGGATCATGCCTCATGTTGAATAACCACTTTTTAAACCCTCACAGTGACCAAAATTGCCATTTTTACAGAGTTTTGATTACTCAAAAGCTTCAATTTTGACCCATTTCAGGCACAGAAATGACTTTAAACACACTTATTTTAGTTGACAAAGTCATAATTCACATCCAACAGTCATTTACAGTCAAAAGATTAAATGTTAAAATTTCATCCATATTGACCATTTTGGGATCGTTCGACATGTCCGGAGTCATTGTTTTTCATCCGAAAATTGATTTTTTGGACTGTACCAAAAATGATTCAAAATGTCAATTGGATCGTGCCTCATGTTGAATAACCACTTTTTAAACCCTCACAGTGACCAAAATTGCCATTTTTACAGAGTTTTCCTTACTCAAAAGCTTCAATTTTGACCCATTTCAGGCACAGAAATGACTTTAAACGCACTTATTTTAGTTGACAAAGTCATAATTCACATCCAACAGTCATTTACAGTCAAAAGATTAAATGTTAAAATTTCATCCATATTGACCATTTTGGGATCGTTCGACATGTCCGGAGTCATCGTTTTTCATCCGAAAATTGATTTTTTGGACTGTACCAAAAATGATTCGAAATGTCAATTGGATCGTGCCTCATGTTGAATAACCACTTATTAAACCCTCACAGTGACCAAAATTGCCATTTTTACAGAGTTTTGCTTACTCAAAAGCTTCAATTTTGACCCATTTCAGGCACAGAAATGACTTTAAACACACTTATTTTAGTTGACAAAGTCATAATTCACATCCAACAGTCATTTACAGTCAAAAGATTAAATGTTAAAATTTCATCCATATTGACCATTTTGGGATCGTTCGACATGTCCGGAGTCATCGTTTTTCATCCGAAAATTGATTTTTTGGACTGTACCAAAAATGATTCAAAATGTCAATTGGATCATGCCTCGTGTTGAATAACCACTTTTTAAACCCTCACAGTGACCAAAATTGCCATTTTTACAGAGTTTTGATTACTCAAAAGCTTCAATTTTTACCCCTTTGAGGCACAGAAATAACTTTAAACACACTTATTTTAGTTGACAAAGTCATAATTCACATCCAACAGTCATTTACAGTCAAAAGATTAAATGTTAAAATTTCATCCATATTGACCATTTTGGGATCGTTCGACATGTCCGGAGTCATCGTTTTTCATCCGAAAATTGATTTTTTGGACTGTACCAAAAATGATTCAAAATGTCAATTGGATCGTGCCTCATGTTGAATAACCACTTTTTAAACCCTCACAGTGACCAAAATTGCCATTTTTACAGAGTTTTGCTTACTCAAAAGCTTCAATTTTGACCCATTTCAGGCACAGAAATGACTTTAAATACACTTATTTTAGTTGACAAAGTCATAATTCACATCCAACAGTCATTTACAGTCAAAAGATTAAATGTTAAAATTTCATCCATATTGACCATTTTGGGATCGTTCGACATGTCCGGAGTCATCGTTTTTCATCCGAAAATTGATTTTTTGAACTGTACCAAAAATGATTCAAAATGTCAATTGGATCGTGCCTCATGTTGAATAACCACTTTTTAAACCCTCACAGTGACCAAAATTGCCAATTTTACACAGTTTTGCTTACTCAAAAGCTTCAATTTTGACCCATTTCAGGCACAGAAATGACTTTAAACACACTTATTTTAGTTGACAAAGCCATAATTCACATCCAACAGTCATTTAGAGTCAAAAGATTAAATGTTGAAATTTCATCATTATAGACCATTTTGGGAACGTTCGACAGGTCCGGAGTCATCGTTTTTCATCCGAAAATTGATTTTTTGGACTGTACCAAAAATGATTCAAAATGTCAATTGGATCGTGCCTCATGTTGAATAACCACTTTTTAAACCCTCACAGTGACCAAAATTGCCATTTTTACAGAGTTTTGATTACTCAAAAGCTTCAAATTTGACCCATTTCAGGCACAGAAATGACTTTAAACACACTTATTTTAGTTGACAAAGTCATAATTCACATCCAACAGTCATTTACAGTCAAAAGATTAAATGTTAAAATTTCATCCATATTGACCATTTTGGGATCGTTCGACATGTCCGGAGTCATCGTTTTTCATCCGAAAATTAATTTTTTGGACTGTACCAAAAATGATTCAAAATGTCAATTGGATCGTGCCTCATGTTGAATAACCACTTTTTAAACCCTCACAGTGACCAAAATTGCCATTTTTACAGAGTTTTGATTACTAAAAAGCTTCAATTTTTACCCCTTTGAGGCACAGAAATGACTTTAAACACACTTATTTTAGTTGACAAAGTCATAATTCACATCCAACAGTCATTTACAGTCAAAAGATTAAATGTTAAAATTTCATCCATATTGACCATTTTGGGATCGTTCGACATGTCCGGAGTCATCGTTTTTCATCCGAAAATTGATTTTTTGGACTGTACCAAAAATGATTCAAAATGTCAATTGGATCGTGCCTCATGTTGAATAACCACTTTTTAAACTCTCACAGTGACCAAAATTGCCAATTTTACAGAGTTTTGCTTACTCAAAAGCTTTAATTTTGACCCATTTCAGGCACAGAAATGACTTTAAACACACTTATTTTAGTTGACAAAGTCATAATTCACATCCAACAGTCATTTAGAGTCAAAAGATTAAATGTTAAAATTTCATCATTATAGACCATTTTGGGAACGTTCGACAGGTCCGGAGTCATCGTTTTTCGTCTGAAAATTGATTTTTTGGACTGTACCAAAAATGATTCAAAATGTCAATTGGATCGTGCCTCATGTTGAATAACCACTTTTTAAACCCTCACAGTGACCAAAATTGCCATTTTTACAGAGTTTTGATTACTCAAAAGCTTCAATTTTGACCCATTTCAGGCACAGAAATGACTTTAAACACACTTATTTTAGTTGACAAAGTCATAATTCACATCCAACAGTCATTTACAGTCAAAAGATTAAATGTTAAAATTTCATCCATATTGACCATTTTGGGATCGTTCGACATGTCCGGAGTCATTGTTTTTCATCCGAAAATTGATTTTTTGGACTGTACCAAAAATGATTCAAAATGTCAATTGGATCGTGCCTCATGTTGAATAACCACTTTTTAAACCCTCACAGTGACCAAAATTGCCAATTTTACAGAGTTTTGCTTACTCAAAAGCTTCAATTTTGACCCGTTTCAGGCACAGAAATGACTTTAAACACACTTATTTTAGTTGACAAAGTCATAATTCACATCCAACAGTCATTTACAGTCAAAAGGTTAAATGTTAAAATTTCATCCATATTGACCATTTTGAGATCGTTCGACATGTCCGGAGTCATCGTTTTTCATTCGAAAATTGATTTTTTGGACTGTACCAAAAATGATTCAAAATGTCAATTGGATCATGCCTCATGTTGAATAACCACTTTTTAAACCCTCACAGTGACCAAAATTGCCATTTTTACAGTTTTGATTACTCAAAAGCTTCAATTTTGACCCATTTCAGGCACAGAAATGACTTTAAACACACTTATTTTAGTTGACAAAGTCATAATTCACATCCAACAGTCATTTACAGTCAAAAGATTAAATGTTAAAATTTCATCCATATTGACCATTTTGGGATCGTTCGACATGTCCGGAGTCATTGTTTTTCATCCGAAAATTGATTTTTTGGACTGTACCAAAAATGATTCAAAATGTCAATTGGATCGTGCCTCATGTTGAATAACCACTTTTTAAACCCTCACAGTGACCAAAATTGCCATTTTTACAGAGTTTTCCTTACTCAAAAGCTTCAATTTTGACCCATTTCAGGCACAGAAATGACTTTAAACGCACTTATTTTAGTTGACAAAGTCATAATTCACATCCAACAGTCATTTACAGTCAAAAGATTAAATGTTAAAATTTCATCCATATTGACCATTTTGGGATCGTTCGACATGTCCGGAGTCATCGTTTTTCATCCGAAAATTGATTTTTTGGACTGTACCAAAAATGATTCGAAATGTCAATTGGATCGTGCCTCATGTTGAATAACCACTTATTAAACCCTCACAGTGACCAAAATTGCCATTTTTACAGAGTTTTGCTTACTCAAAAGCTTCAATTTTGACCCATTTCAGGCACAGAAATGACTTTAAACACACTTATTTTAGTTGACAAAGTCATAATTCACATCCAACAGTCATTTACAGTCAAAAGATTAAATGTTAAAATTTCATCCATATTGACCATTTTGGGATCGTTCGACATGTCCGGAGTCATCGTTTTTCATCCGAAAATTGATTTTTTGGACTGTACCAAAAATGATTCAAAATGTCAATTGGATCATGCCTCGTGTTGAATAACCACTTTTTAAACCCTCACAGTGACCAAAATTGCCATTTTTACAGAGTTTTGATTACTCAAAAGCTTCAATTTTTACCCCTTTGAGGCACAGAAATAACTTTAAACACACTTATTTTAGTTGACAAAGTCATAATTCACATCCAACAGTCATTTACAGTCAAAAGATTAAATGTTAAAATTTCATCCATATTGACCATTTTGGGATCGTTCGACATGTCCGGAGTCATCGTTTTTCATCCGAAAATTGATTTTTTGGACTGTACCAAAAATGATTCAAAATGTCAATTGGATCGTGCCTCATGTTGAATAACCACTTTTTAAACCCTCACAGTGACCAAAATTGCCATTTTTACAGAGTTTTGCTTACTCAAAAGCTTCAATTTTGACCCATTTCAGGCACAGAAATGACTTTAAATACACTTATTTTAGTTGACAAAGTCATAATTCACATCCAACAGTCATTTACAGTCAAAAGATTAAATGTTAAAATTTCATCCATATTGACCATTTTGGGATCGTTCGACATGTCCGGAGTCATCGTTTTTCATCCGAAAATTGATTTTTTGGACTGTACCAAAAATTATTCAAAATGTCAATTGGATCATGCCTCATGTTGAATAACCACTTTTTAAACCCTCACAGTGACCAAAATTGCCATTTTTACAGAGTTTTGATTACTCAAAAGCTTCAATTTTTACCCCTTTGAGGCACAGAAATAACTTTAAACACACTTATTTTAGTTGACAAAGTCATAATTCACATCCAACAGTCATTTACAGTCAAAAGATTAAATGTTAAAATTTCATCCATATTGACCATTTTGGGATCGTTCGACATGTCCGGAGTCATCGTTTTTCATCCGAAAATTGATTTTTTGAACTGTACCAAAAATGATTCAAAATGTCAATTGGATCGTGCCTCATGTTGAATAACCTCTTTTTAAACCCTCACAGTGACCAAAATTGCCAATTTTACACAGTTTTGCTTACTCAAAAGCTTCAATTTTGACCCATTTCAGGCACAGAAATGACTTTAAACACACTTATTTTAGTTGACAAAGCCATAATTCACATCCAACAGTCATTTAGAGTCAAAAGATTAAATGTTGAAATTTCATCATTATAGACCATTTTGGGAACGTTCGACAGGTCCGGAGTCATCGTTTTTCGTCTGAAAATTGATTTTTTGGACTGTACCAAAAATGATTCAAAATGTCAATTGGATCGTGCCTCATGTTGAATAACCACTTTTTAAACCCTCACAGTGACCAAAATTGCCATTTTTACAGAGTTTTGATTACTCAAAAGCTTCAATTTTGACCCATTTCAGGCACAAAAATGACTTTAAACACACTTATTTTAGTTGCCAAAGTCATAATTCACATCCAACAGTCATTTACAGTCAAAAGTTTAAATGTTAAAATTTCATCCATATTGACCATTTTGGGATCGTTCGACCTGTTCGGAGTCATCGTTTTTCATCCGAAAATTGATTTTTTGGACTGTACCAAAAATGATTCAAAATGTCAATTGGATCGTGCCTCATTTTGAATAACCACTTTTTAAACCCTCACAGTGACCAAAATTGCCATTTTTACAGAGTTTTGCTTACTCAAAAGCTTCAATTTTGACCCATTTCAGGCACAGAAATGACTTTAAACACACTTATTTTAGTTGACAAAGTCATAATTCACATCCAACAGGCATTTACAGTCAAAAGATTAAATGTTAAAATTTCATCCATATTGACCATTTTGGGATCGTTCGACATGTCCGGAGTCATCGTTTTTCATCCGAAAATTGATTTTTTGGACTGTACAAAAAATGATTCAAAATGTCAATTGGATCATGCCTCATGTTGAATAACCACTTTTTAAACCCTCACAGTGACCAAAATTGCCATTTTTACAGAGTTTTGATTACTCAAAAGCTTCAATTTTTACCCCTTTGAGGCACAGAAATAACTTTAAACACACTTATTTTAGTTGACAAAGTCATAATTCACATCCAACAGTCATTTACAGTCAAAAGATTAAATGGTAAAATTTCATCCATATTGACCATTTTGGGATCGTTCGACATGTCCGGAGTCATCGTTTTTCATCCGAAAATTGATTTTTTGAACTGTACCAAAAATGATTCAAAATGTCAATTGGATCGTGCCTCATGTTGAATAACCACTTTTTAAACCCTCACAGTGACCAAAATTGCCAATTTTACACAGTTTTGCTTACTCAAAAGCTTCAATTTTGACCCATTTCAGGCACAGAAATGACTTTAAACACACTTATTTTAGTTGACAAAGCCATAATTCACATCCAACAGTCATTTAGAGTCAAAAGATTAAATGTTGAAATTTCATCATTATAGACCATTTTGGGAACGTTCGACAGGTCCGGAGTCATCGTTTTTCGTCTGAAAATTGATTTTTTGGACTGTACCAAAAATGATTCAAAATGTCAATTGGATCGTGCCTCATGTTGAATAACCACTTTTTAAACCCTCACAGTGACCAAAATTGCCATTTTTACAGAGTTTTGATTACTCAAAAGCTTCAATTTTGACCCATTTCAGGCACAGAAATGACTTTAAACACACTTATTTTAGTTGCCAAAGTCATAATTCACATCCAACAGTCATTTACAGTCAAAAGTTTAAATGTTAAAATTTCATCCATATTGACCATTTTGGGATCGTTCGACATGTCCGGAGTCATCGTTTTTCATCCGAAAATTGATTTTTTGGACTGTACCAAAAATGATTCAAAATGTCAATTGGATCATGCCTCATGTTGAATAACCACTTTTTAAACCCTCACAGTGACCAAAATTGCCATTTTTACAGAGTTTTGATTACTCAAAAGCTTCAATTTTTACCCCTTTGAGGCACAGAAATAACTTTAAACACACTTATTTTAGTTGACAAAGTCATAATTCACATCCAACAGTCATTTACAGTCAAAAGATTAAATGTTAAAATTTCATCCATATTGACCATTTTGGGATCGTTCGACATGTCCGGAGTCATCGTTTTTCATCCGAAAATTGATTTTTTGAACTGTACCAAAAATGATTCAAAATGTCAATTGGATCGTGCCTCATGTTGAATAACCACTTTTTAAACCCTCACAGTGACCAAAATTGCCAATTTTACACAGTTTTGCTTACTCAAAAGCTTCAATTTTGACCCATTTCAGGCACAGAAATGACTTTAAACACACTTATTTTAGTTGACAAAGCCATAATTTACATCCAACAGTCATTTAGAGTCAAAAGATTAAATGTTGAAATTTCATCATTATAGACCATTTTGGGAACGTTCGACAGGTCCGGAGTCATCGTTTTTCGTCTGAAAATTGATTTTTTGGACTGTACCAAAAATTATTCAAAATGTCAATTGGATCGTGCCTCATGTTGAATAACCACTTTTTAAACCCTCACAGTGACCAAAATTGCCATTTTTACAGAGTTTTGATTACTCAAAAGCTTCAATTTTGACCCATTTCAGGCACAGAAATGACTTTAAACACACTTATTTTAGTTGCCAAAGTCATAATTCACATCCAACAGTCATTTACAGTCAAAAGTTTAAATGTTAAAATTTCATCCATATTGACCATTTTGGGATCGTTCGACATGTCCGGAGTCATCGTTTTTCATCCGAAAATTGATTTTTTGGACTGTACCAAAAATGATTCAAAATGTCAATTGGATCGTGCCTCATTTTGAATAACCACTTTTTAAACCCTCACAGTGACCAAAATTGCAAATTTTACAGAGTTTTGCTTACACAAAAGCTTCAATTTTGACCCGTTTCAGGCACAGAAATGACTTTAAACACACTTATTTTAGTTGACAAAGTCATTATTCACATCCAACAGTCATTTAGAGTCAAAAGATTAAATGTTAAAATTTCATCCATATTGACCATTTTGGGATCGTTCGACATGTCCGGAGTCATCGTTTTTCATCCGAAAATTGATTTTTTGGACTGTACCAAAAATGATTCAAAATGTCAATTGGATCGTGCCTCATGTTGAATAACCACTTTTTAAACCCTCACAGTGACCAAAATTGCCATTTTTACAGAGTTTTGATTACTCAAAAGCTTCAAATTTGACCCATTTCAGGCACAGAAATGACTTTAAACACACTTATTTTAGTTGACAAAGTCATAATTCACATCCAACAGTCATTTACAGTCAAAAGATTAAATGTTAAAATTTCATCCATATTGACCATTTTGGGATCGTTCGACATGTCCGGAGTCATCGTTTTTCATCCGAAAATTAATTTTTTGGACTGTACCAAAAATGATTCAAAATGTCAATTGGATCGTGCCTCATGTTGAATAACCACTTTTTAAACCCTCACAGTGACCAAAATTGCCATTTTTACAGAGTTTTGATTACTAAAAAGCTTCAATTTTTACCCCTTTGAGGCACAGAAATGACTTTAAACACACTTATTTTAGTTGACAAAGTCATAATTCACATCCAACAGTCATTTACAGTCAAAAGATTAAATGTTAAAATTTCATCCATATTGACCATTTTGGGATCGTTCGACATGTCCGGAGTCATCGTTTTTCATCCGAAAATTGATTTTTTGGACTGTACCAAAAATGATTCAAAATGTCAATTGGATCGTGCCTCATGTTGAATAACCACTTTTTAAACCCTCACAGTGACCAAAATTGCCAATTTTACAGAGTTTTGCTTACTCAAAAGCTTTAATTTTGACCCATTTCAGGCACAGAAATGACTTTAAACACACTTATTTTAGTTGACAAAGTCATAATTCACATCCAACAGTCATTTAGAGTCAAAAGATTAAATGTTAAAATTTCATCATTATAGACCATTTTGGGAACGTTCGACAGGTCCGGAGTCATCGTTTTTCGTCTGAAAATTGATTTTTTGGAGTGTACCAAAAATGATTCAAAATGTCAATTGGATCGTGCCTCATGTTGAATAACCACTTTTTAAACCCTCACAGTGACCAAAATTGCCATTTTTACAGAGTTTTGATTACTCAAAAGCTTCAATTTTGACCCATTTCAGGCACAGAAATGACTTTAAACACACTTATTTTAGTTGACAAAGTCATAATTCACATCCAACAGTCATTTACAGTCAAAAGATTAAATGTTAAAATTTCATCCATATTGACCATTTTGGGATCGTTCGACATGTCCGGAGTCATTGTTTTTCATCCGAAAATTGATTTTTTGGACTGTACCAAAAATGATTCAAAATGTCAATTGGATCGTGCCTCATGTTGAATAACCACTTTTTAAACCCTCACAGTGACCAAAATTGCCAATTTTACAGAGTTTTGCTTACTCAAAAGCTTCAATTTTGACCCGTTTCAGGCACAGAAATGACTTTAAACACACTTATTTTAGTTGACAAAGTCATAATTCACATCCAACAGTCATTTACAGTCAAAAGATTAAATGCTAAAATTTCATCCATATTGACCATTTTGAGATCGTTCGACATGTCCGGAGTCATCGTTTTTCATTCGAAAATTGATTTTTTGGACTGTACCAAAAATGATTCAAAATGTCAATTGGATCATGCCTCATGTTGAATAACCACTTTTTAAACCCTCACAGTGACCAAAATTGCCATTTTTACAGAGTTTTGATTACTCAAAAGCTTCAATTTTGACCCATTTCAGGCACAGAAATGACTTTAAACACACTTATTTTAGTTGACAAAGTCATAATTCACATCCAACAGTCATTTACAGTCAAAAGATTAAATGTTAAAATTTCATCCATATTGACCATTTTGGGATCGTTCGACATGTCCGGAGTCATTGTTTTTCATCCGAAAATTGATTTTTTGGACTGTACCAAAAATGATTCAAAATGTCAATTGGATCGTGCCTCATGTTGAATAACCACTTTTTAAACCCTCACAGTGACCAAAATTGCCATTTTTACAGAGTTTTCCTTACTCAAAAGCTTCAATTTTGACCCATTTCAGGCACAGAAATGACTTTAAACGCACTTATTTTAGTTGACAAAGTCATAATTCACATCCAACAGTCATTTACAGTCAAAAGATTAAATGTTAAAATTTCATCCATATTGACCATTTTGGGATCGTTCGACATGTCCGGAGTCATCATTTTTCATCCGAAAATTGATTTTTTGGACTGTACCAAAAATGATTCAAAATGTCAATTGGATCATGCCTCATGTTGAATAACCACTTTTTAAACCCTCACAGTGACCAAAATTGCCATTTTTACAGAGTTTTGATTACTCAAAAGCTTCAATTTTTACCCCTTTGAGGCACAGAAATAACTTTAAACACACTTATTTTAGTTGACAAAGTCATAATTCACATCCAACAGTCATTTACAGTCAAAAGATTAAATGTTAACATTTCATCCATATTGACCATTTTGGGATCGTTCGACATGTCCGGAGTCATCGTTTTTCATCTGAAAATTGATTTTTTGGACTGTACCAAAAATGATTCGAAATGTCAATTGGATCGTGCCTCATGTTGAATAACCACTTATTAAACCCTCACAGTGACCAAAATTGCCATTTTTACAGAGTTTTGCTTACTCAAAAGCTTCAATTTTGACCCATTTCAGGCACAGAAATGACTTTAAACACACTTATTTTAGTTGACAAAGTCATAATTCACATCCAACAGTCATTTACAGTCAAAAGATTAAATGTTAAAATTTCATCCATATTGACCATTTTGGGATCGTTCGACATGTCCGGAGTCATCGTTTTTCATCCGAAAATTGATTTTTTGGACTGTACCAAAAATGATTCAAAATGTCAATTGGATCATGCCTCGTGTTGAATAACCACTTTTTAAACCCTCACAGTGACCAAAATTGCCATTTTTACAGAGTTTTGATTACTCAAAAGCTTCAATTTTTACCCCTTTGAGGCACAGAAATAACTTTAAACACACTTATTTTAGTTGACAAAGTCATAATTCACATCCAACAGTCATTTACAGTCAAAAGATTAAATGTTAAAATTTCATCCATATTGACCATTTTGGGATCGTTCGACATGTCCGGAGTCATCGTTTTTCATCCGAAAATTGATTTTTTGAACTGTACCAAAAATGATTCAAAATGTCAATTGGATCGTGCCTCATGTTGAATAACCACTTTTTAAACCCTCACAGTGACCAAAATTGCCAATGTTACACAGTTTTGCTTACTCAAAAGCTTCAATTTTGACCCATTTCAGGCACAGAAATGACTTTAAACACACTTATTTTAGTTGACAAAGCCATAATTCACATCCAACAGTCATTTAGAGTCAAAAGATTAAATGTTAAAATGTCATCATTATAGACCATTTTGGGAACGTTCGACAGGTCCGGAGTCATCGTTTTTCATCTGAAAATTGATTTTTTGGACTGTACCAAAAATGATTCAAAATGTGAATTGGATCGTGCCTCATGTTGAATAACCACTTTTTAAACCCTCACAGTGACCAAAATTGCCATTTTTACAGAGTTTTGATTACTCAAAAGCTTCAATTTTGACCCATTTCAGGCACAGAAATGACTTTAAACACACTTATTTTAGTTGACAAAGTCATAATTCACATCCAACAGTCATTTACAGTCAAAAGATTAAATGTTAAAATTTCATCCATATTGACCATTTTGGGATCGTTCGACATGTCCGGAGTCATCGTTTTTCATCCGAAAATTGATTTTTTGGACTGTACCAAAAATGATTCAAAATGTCAATTGGATCGTGCCTCATTTTGAATAACCACTTTTTAAACCCTCACAGTGACCAAAATTGCCATTTTTATAGAGTTTTGATTACTCAAAAGCTTCAATTTTGACCCATTTCAGGCACAGAAATGACTTTAAACACACTTATTTTAGTTGACAAAGTCATAATTCACATCCAACAGTCATTTACAGTCAAAAGATTAAATGTTAAAATTTCATCCATATTGACCATTTTGGGATCGTTCGACATGTATGGAGTCATCGTTTTTCATCCGAAAATTGATTTTTTGGACTGTACCAAAAATGATTCAAAATGTCAATTGGATCGTGCCTCATGTTGAATAACCACTTTTTAAACCCTCACAGTGACCAAAATTGCCATTTTTACAGAGTTTTGCTTACTCAAAAGCTTCAATTTTGACCCATTTCAGGCACAGAAATGACTTTAAACACACTTATTTTAGTTGACAAAGTCATAATTCACATCCAACAGTCATTTACAGTCAAAAGATTAAATGTTAACATTTCATCCATATTGACCATTTTGGGATCGTTCGACATGTCCGGAGTCATCGTTTTTCATCCGAAAATGATTTTTTGGACTGTACCAAAAATGATTCAAAATGTCAATTGGATCGTGCCTCATGTTGAATAACCACTTTTTAAACCCTCAGAGTGACCAAAATTTCCATTTTTACAGAGTTTTGATTACTCAAAAGCTTCAATTTTTACCCCTTTGAGGCACAGAAATGACTTTAAACACACTTATTTTAGTTGACAAAGTCATAATTCACATCCAACAGTCATTTACAGTCAAAAGATTAAATGGTAAAATTTCATCATTATAGACCATTTTGGGAACGTTCGACATGTCCGGAGTCATCGTTTTTCGTCTGAAAATTGATGTTTTGGACTGTACCAAAAATGATTCAAAATGTCAATTGGATCGTGCCTCATGTTGAATAACCACTTTTTAAACCCTCACAGTGACCAAAATTGCCAATTTTACAGAGTTTTGCTTACTCAAAAGCTTCAATTTTGACCCATTTCAGGCACAGAAATGACTTTAAACACACTTATTTTAGTTGACAAAGTCATAATTCACATCCAACAGTCATTTACAGTCAAAAGATTAAATGTTAACATTTCATCCATATTGACCATTTTGGGATTGTTCGACATGTCCGGAGTCATCGTTTTTCATCCGAAAATGATTTTTTGGACTGTACCAAAAATTATTCAAAATGTCAATTGGATCGTGCCTCATGTTGAATAACCACTTTTTAAACCCTCAGAGTGACCAAAATTTCCATTTTTACAGAGTTTTGATTACTCAAAAGCTTCAATTTTTACCCCTTTGAGGCACAGAAATGACTTTAAACACACTTATTTTAGTTGACAAAGTCATAATTCACATCCAACAGTCATTTACAGTCAAAAGATTAAATGGTAAAATTTCATCATTATAGACCATTTTGGGAACGTTCGACATGTCCGGAGTCATCGTTTTTCGTCTGAAAATTGATGTTTTGGACTGTACCAAAAATGATTCAAAATGTCAATTGGATCGTGCCTCATGTTGAATAACCACTTTTTAAACCCTCACAGTGACCAAAATTGCCATTTTTACAGAGTTTTGCTTACTCAAAAGCTTCAATTTTGACCCATTTCAGGCACAGAAATGACTTTAAACACACTTATTTTAGTTGACAAAGTCATAATTCACATCCAACAGTCATTTACAGTCAAAAGATTAAATGTTAAAATTTCATCCATATTGACCATTTTGGGATCGTTCGACATGTCCGGAGTCATCGTTTTTCATCCGAAAATTGATTTTTTGGACTGTACCAAAAATGATTCAAAATGTCAATTGGATCATGCCTCATGTTGAATAACCACTTTTTAAACCCTCACAGTGACCAAAATTGCCATTTTTACAGAGTTTTGATTACTCAAAAGCTTCAATTTTTACCCCTTTGAGGCACAGAAATAACTTTAAACACACTTATTTTAGTTGACAAAGTCATAATTCACATCCAACAGTCATTTACAGTCAAAAGATTAAATGTTAAAATTTCATCCATATTGACCATTTTGGGATCGTTCGACATGTCCGGAGTCATCGTTTTTCATCCGAAAATTGATTTTTTGAACTGTACCAAAAATGATTCAAAATGTCAATTGGATCGTGCCTCATGTTGAATAACCACTTTTTAAACCCTCACAGTGACCAAAATTGCCAATTTTACACAGTTTTGCTTACTCAAAAGCTTCAATTTTGACCCATTTCAGGCACAGAAAGGACTTTAAACACACTTATGTTAGTTGACAAAGCCATAATTCACATCCAACAGTCATTTACAGTCAAAAGATTAAATGTTAAAATTTCATCATTATAGACCATTTTGGGAACGTTCGACAGGTCCGGAGTCATCGTTTTTCGTCTGAAAATTGATTTTTTGGACTGTACCAAAAATGATTCAAAATGTCAATTGGATCGTGCCTCATGTTGAATAACCACTTTTTAAACCCTCACAGTGACCAAAATTGCCATTTTTACAGAGTTTTGATTACTCAAAAGCTTCAATTTTGACCCATTTCAGGCACAGAAATGACTTTAAACACACTTATTTTAGTTGCCAAAGTCATAATTCACATCCAACAGTCATTTACAGTCAAAAGTTTAAATGTTAAAATTTCATCCATATTGACCATTTTGGGATCGTTCGACATGTCCGGAGTCATCGTTTTTCATCTGAAAATTGATTTTTTGGACTGTACCAAAAATGATTCAAAATGTCAATTGGATCGTGCCTCATTTTGAATAACCACTTTTTAAACCCTCACAGTGACCAAAATTGCAAATTTTACAGAGTTTTGCTTACACAAAAGCTTCAATTTTGACCCGTTTCAGGCACAGAAATGACTTTAAACACACTTATTTTAGTTGACAAAGTCATTATTCACATCCAACAGTCATTTAGATTCAAAAGATTAAATGTTAAAATTTCATCCATATTGACCATTTTGGGATCGTTCGACATGTCCGGAGTCATCGTTTTTCATCCGAAAATTGATTTTTTGGACTGTACCAAAAATGATTCAAAATGTCAATTGGATCGTGCCTCATGTTGAATAACCACTTTTTAAACCCTCACAGTGACCAAAATTGCCATTTTTACAGAGTTTTGCTTACTCAAAAGCTTCAATTTTGACCCATTTCAGGCACAGAAATGACTTTAAACACACTTATTTTAGTTGACAAAGTCATAATTCACATCCAACAGTCATTTACAGTCAAAAGATTAAATGTTAAAATTTCATCCATATTGACCATTTTGGGATCGTTCGACATGTCCGGAGTCATCGTTTTTCATCCGAAAATTGATTTTTTGGACTGTACCAAAAATGATTCAAAATGTCAATTGGATCGTGCCTCATGTTGAATAACCACTTTTTAAACCCTCACAGTGACCAAAATTGCCATTTTTACAGAGTTTTGCTTACTCAAAAGCTTCAATTTTTACCCCTTTGAGGCACAGAAATGACTTTAAACACACTTATTTTAGTTGAGAAAGTCATAATTCACATCCAACAGTCATTTACAGCCAAAAGATTAAATGTTAAAATTTCATCCATATTGACCATTTTGGGAACGTTCGACAGGTCCGGAGTCTTCGTTTTTCGTCTGAAAATTGATTTTTTGGACTGTACCAAAAATGATTCAAAATGTCAATTGGATCGTGCCTCATGTTGAATAACCACTTTTTAAACCCTCACAGTGACCAAAATTGCCATTTTTACAGAGTTTTGATTACTCAAAAGCTTCAATTTTTACCCCTTTGAGGCACAGAAATGACTTTAAACACACTTATTTTAGTTGACAAAGTCATAATTCACATCCAACAGTCATTTACAGTCAAAAGATTAAATGTTAAAATTTCATCCATATTGACCATTTTGGGATCGTTCGACATGTCCGGAGTCATCGTTTTTCATCCGAAAATTAATTTTTTGGACTGTACCAAAAATGATTCAAAATGTCAATTGGATCGTGCCTCATGTTGAATAACCACTTTTTAAACCCTCACAGTGACCAAAATTGCCATTTTTACAGAGTTTTGATTACTCAAAAGCTTCAATTTTTACCCCTTTGAGGCACAGAAATGACTTTAAACACACTTATTTTAGTTGACAAAGTCATAATTCACATCCAACAGTCATTTACAGTCAAAAGATTAAATGTTAACATTTCATCCATATTGACCATTTTGGGATCGTTCGACATGTCCGGAGTCATCGTTTTTCATCCGAAAATGATTTTTTGGACTGTACCAAAAATGATTCAAAATGTCAATTGGATCGTGCCTCATGTTGAATAACCACTTTTTAAACCCTCAGAGTGACCAAAATTTCCATTTTTACAGAGTTTTGATTACTCAAAAGCTTCAATTTTTACCCCTTTGAGGCACAGAAATGACTTTAAACACACTTATTTTAGTTGACAAAGTCATAATTCACATCCAACAGTCATTTACAGTCAAAAGATTAAATGGTAAAATTTCATCATTATAGACCATTTTGGGAACGTTCGACATGTCCGGAGTCATCGTTTTTCGTCTGAAAATTGATGTTTTGGACTGTACCAAAAATGATTCAAAATGTCAATTGGATCGTGCCTCATGTTGAATAACCACTTTTTAAACCCTCACAGTGACCAAAATTGCCAATTTTACAGAGTTTTGCTTACTCAAAAGCTTCAATTTTGACCCATTTCAGGCACAGAAATGACTTTAAACACACTTATTTTAGTTGACAAAGTCATAATTCACATCCAACAGTCATTTACAGTCAAAAGATTAAATGTTAACATTTCATCCATATTGACCATTTTGGGATTGTTCGACATGTCCGGAGTCATCGTTTTTCATCCGAAAATGATTTTTTGGACTGTACCAAAAATTATTCAAAATGTCAATTGGATCGTGCCTCATGTTGAATAACCACTTTTTAAACCCTCAGAGTGACCAAAATTTCCATTTTTACAGAGTTTTGATTACTCAAAAGCTTCAATTTTTACCCCTTTGAGGCACAGAAATGACTTTAAACACACTTATTTTAGTTGACAAAGTCATAATTCACATCCAACAGTCATTTACAGTCAAAAGATTAAATGGTAAAATTTCATCATTATAGACCATTTTGGGAACGTTCGACATGTCCGGAGTCATCGTTTTTCGTCTGAAAATTGATGTTTTGGACTGTACCAAAAATGATTCAAAATGTCAATTGGATCGTGCCTCATGTTGAATAACCACTTTTTAAACCCTCACAGTGACCAAAATTGCCATTTTTACAGAGTTTTGCAATACTCAAAAGCTTCAATTTTGACCCATTTCAGGCACAGAAATGACTTTAAACACACTTATTTTAGTTGACAAAGTCATAATTCACATCCAACAGTCATTTACAGTCAAAAGATTAAATGTTAAAATTTCATCCATATTGACCATTTTGGGATCGTTCGACATGTCCGGAGTCATCGTTTTTCATCCGAAAATTGATTTTTTGGACTGTACCAAAAATGATTCAAAATGTCAATTGGATCATGCCTCATGTTGAATAACCACTTTTTAAACCCTCACAGTGACCAAAATTGCCATTTTTACAGAGTTTTGATTACTCAAAAGCTTCAATTTTTACCCCTTTGAGGCACAGAAATAACTTTAAACACACTTATTTTAGTTGACAAAGTCATAATTCACATCCAACAGTCATTTACAGTCAAAAGATTAAATGTTAAAATTTCATCCATATTGACCATTTTGGGATCGTTCGACATGTCCGGAGTCATCGTTTTTCATCCGAAAATTGATTTTTTGAACTGTACCAAAAATGATTCAAAATGTCAATTGGATCGTGCCTCATGTTGAATAACCACTTTTTAAACCCTCACAGTGACCAAAATTGCCAATTTTACACAGTTTTGCTTACTCAAAAGCTTCAATTTTGACCCATTTCAGGCACAGAAAGGACTTTAAACACACTTATGTTAGTTGACAAAGCCATAATTCACATCCAACAGTCATTTAGAGTCAAAAGATTAAATGTTAAAATTTCATCATTATAGACCATTTTGGGAACGTTCGACAGGTCCGGAGTCATCGTTTTTCGTCTGAAAATTGATTTTTTGGACTGTACCAAAAATGATTCAAAATGTCAATTGGATCGTGCCTCATGTTGAATAACCACTTTTTAAACCCTCACAGTGACCAAAATTGCCATTTTTACAGAGTTTTGATTACTCAAAAGCTTCAATTTTGACCCATTTCAGGCACAGAAATGACTTTAAACACACTTATTTTAGTTGCCAAAGTCATAATTCACATCCAACAGTCATTTACAGTCAAAAGTTTAAATGTTAAAATTTCATCCATATTGACCATTTTGGGATCGTTCGACATGTCCGGAGTCATCGTTTTTCATCTGAAAATTGATTTTTTGGACTGTACCAAAAATGATTCAAAATGTCAATTGGATCGTGCCTCATTTTGAATAACCACTTTTTAAACCCTCACAGTGACCAAAATTGCAAATTTTACAGAGTTTTGCTTACACAAAAGCTTCAATTTTGACCCGTTTCAGGCACAGAAATGACTTTAAACACACTTATTTTAGTTGACAAAGTCATTATTCACATCCAACAGTCATTTAGATTCAAAAGATTAAATGTTAAAATTTCATCCATATTGACCATTTTGGGATCGTTCGACATGTCCGGAGTCATCGTTTTTCATCCGAAAATTGATTTTTTGGACTGTACCAAAAATGATTCAAAATGTCAATTGGATCGTGCCTCATGTTGAATAACCACTTTTTAAACCCTCACAGTGACCAAAATTGCCATTTTTACAGAGTTTTGATTACTCAAAAGCTTCAATTTTGACCCATTTCAGGCACAGAAATGACTTTAAACACACTTATTTTAGTTGACAAAGTCATAATTCACATCCAACAGTCATTTACAGTCAAAAGATTAAATGTTAAAATTTCATCCATATTGACCATTTTGGGATCGTTCGACATGTCCGGAGTCATCGTTTTTCATCCGAAAATTGATTTTTTGGACTGTACCAAAAATGATTCAAAATGTAAATTGGATCGTGCCTCATGTTGAATAACCACTTTTTAAACCCTCACAGTGACCAAAATTGCCATTTTTACAGAGTTTTGCTTACTCAAAAGCTTCAATTTTGACCCATTTCAGGCACAGAAATGACTTTAAACACACTTATTTCAGTTGACAAAGTCATAATTCACATCCAACAGTCATTTACAGTCAAAAGATTAAATGTTAAAATTTCATCCATATTGACCATTTTGGGATCGTTCGACATGTCCGGAGTCATCGTTTTTCATCCGAAAATTGATTTTTTGGACTGTACCAAAAATGATTCAAAATGTCAATTGGATCGTGCCTCATGTTGAATAACCACTTTTTAAACCCTCAGAGTGACCAAAATTGCCATTTTTACAGAGTTTTGATTACTCAAAAGCTTCAATTTTTACCCCTTTGAGGCACAGAAATGACTTTAAACACACTTATTTTAGTTGAGAAAGTCATAATTCACATCCAACAGTCATTTACAGCCAAAAGATTAAATGTTAAAATTTCATCCATATTGACCATTTTGGGAACGTTCGACAGGTCCGGAGTCTTCGTTTTTCGTCTGAAAATTGATTTTTTGGACTGTACCAAAAATGATTCAAAATGTCAATTGGATCGTGCCTCATGTTGAATAACCACTTTTTAAACCCTCACAGTGACCAAAATTGCCATTTTTACAGAGTTTTGATTACTCAAAAGCTTCAATTTTTACCCCTTTGAGGCACAGAAATGACTTTAAACACACTTATTTTAGTTGACAAAGTCATAATTCACATCCAACAGTCATTTACAGTCAAAAGATTAAATGTTAAAATTTCATCCATATTGACCATTTTGGGATCGTTCGACATGTCCGGAGTCATCGTTTTTCATCCGAAAATTAATTTTTTGGACTGTACCAAAAATGATTCAAAATGTCAATTGGATCGTGCCTCATGTTGAATAACCACTTTTTAAACCCTCACAGTAACCAAAATTGCCATTTTTACAGAGTTTTGATTACTCAAAAGCTTCAATTTTTACCCCTTTGAGGCACAGAAATGACTTTAAACACACTTATTTTAGTTGACAAAGTCATAATTCACATCCAACAGTCATTTAGAGTCAAAAGATTAAATGTTAAAATTTCATCATTATAGACCATTTTGAGAACGTTCGACAGGTCCGGAGTCATCGTTTTTCGTCTGAAAATTGATTTTTTGGACTGTACCAAAAATGATTCAAAATGTCAATTGGATCGTGCCTCATGTTGAATAACCACTTTTTAAACCCTCACAGTGACCACAATTGCCATTTTTACAGAGTTTTGATTACTCAAAAGCTTCAATTTTGACCCATTTCAGGCACAGAAATGACTTTAAACACACTTATTTTAGTTGACAAAGTCATAATTCACATCCAACAGTCATTTACAGTCAAAAGATTAAATGTTAAAATTTCATCCATATTGACCATTTTGGGATCGTTCGACATGTGGAGTCATTGTTTTTCATCCGAAAATTGATTTTTTGGACTGTACCAAAAATGATTCAAATTGTCAATTGGATCGTGCCTCATGTTGAATAACCACTTTTTAAACCCTCACATTGACCAAAATTGCCAATTTTACAGAGTTTTGCTTACTCAAAAGCTTCAATTTTGACCCGTTTCAGGCACAGAAATGACTTTAAACACACTTATTTTAGTTGACAAAGTCATAATTCACATCCAACAGTCATTTACAGTCAAAAGATTAAATGTTAAAATTTCATCCATATTGACCATTTGGAGATCGTTCGACATGTCCGGAGTCATCGTTTTTCATTCGAAAATTGATTTTTTGGACTGTACCAAAAATGATTCAAAATGTCAATTGGATCATGCCTCATGTTGAATAACCACTTTTTAAACCCTCACAGTGACCAAAATTGCCATTTTTACAGAGTTTTGATTACTCAAAAGCTTCAATTTTGACCCATTTCAGGCACAGAAATGACTTTAAACACACTTATTTTAGTTGACAAAGTCATAATTCACATCCAACAGTCATTTACAGTCAAAAGATTAAATGTTAAAATTTCATCCATATTGACCATTTTGGGATCGTTCGACATGTCCGGAGTCATCGTTTTTCATCCGAAAATTGATTTTTTGGACTGTACCAAAAATGATTCAAAATGTCAATTGGATCGTGCCTCATGTTGAATAACCACTTTTTAAACCCTCACAGTGACCAAAATTGCCATTTTTACAGAGTTTTGCTTACTCAAAAGCTTCAATTTTGACCCATTTCAGGCACAGAAATGACTTTAAACACACTTATTTTAGTTGACAAAGTCATAATTCACATCCAACAGTCATTTACAGTCAAAAGATTAAATGTTAAAATTTCATCCATATTGACCATTTTGGGATCGTTCGACATGTCCGGAGTCATCGTTTTTCATCCGAAAATTGATTTTTTGGACTGTACCAAAAATGATTCAAAATGTCAATTGGATCGTGCCTCATGTTGAATAACCACTTTTTAAACCCTCACAGTGACCAAAATTGCCATTTTTACAGAGTTTTCCTTACTCAAAAGCTTCAATTTTGACCCATTTCAGGCACAGAAATGACTTTAAACACACTTATTTTAGTTGACAAAGTCATAATTCACATCCAACAGTCATTTACAGTCAAAATATTAAATGTTAAAATTTCATCCATATTGACCATTTTGGGATCGTTCGACATGTCCGGAGTCATCGTTTTTCATCCGAAAATTGATTTTTTGGACTGTACCAAAAATGATTCAAAATGTCAATTGGATCATGCCTCATGTTGAATAACCACTTTTTAAACCCTCACAGTGACCAAAATTGCCATTTTTACAGAGTTTTGATTACTCAAAAGGTTCAATTTTTACCCCTTTGAGGCACAGAAATGACTTTAAACACACTTATTTTAGTTGACAAAGTCATAATTCACATCCAACAGTCATTTACAGTCAAAAGATTAAATGTTAAAATTTCATCCATATTGACCATTTTGGGATCGTTCGACATGTCCGGAGTCATCGTTTTTCATCCGAAAATTGATTTTTTGAACTGTACCAAAAAAGATTCAAAATGTCAATTGGATCGTGCCTCATGTTGAATAACCACTTTTTAAACCCTCACAGTGACCAAAATTGCCAATTTTACACAGTTTTGCTTACTCAAAAGCTTCAATTTTGACCCATTTCAGGCACAGAAATGACTTTAAACACACTTATTTCAGTTGACAAAGCCATAATTCACATCCAACAGTCATTTAGAGTCAAAAGATTAAATGTTAAAATTTCATCATTATAGACCATTTTGGGAACGTTCGACAGGTCCGGAGACATCGTTTTTCGTCTGAAAATTGATTTTTTGGACTGTACCAAAAATGATTCAAAATGTCAATTGGATCGTGCCTCATGTTGAATAACCACTTTTTAAAGCCTCACAGTGACCAAAATTGCCATTTTTACAGAGTTTTGATTACTCAAAAGCTTCAATTTTGACCCATTTCAGGCACAGAAATGACTTTAAACACACTTATTTTAGTTGCCAAAGTCATAATTCACATCCAACAGTCATTTACAGTCAAAAGTTTAAATGTTAAAATTTCATCCATATTGACCATTTTGGGATCGTTCGACATGTCCGGAGTCATCGTTTTTCATCCGAAAATTGATTTTTTGGACTGTACCAAAAATGATTCAAAATGTCAATTGGATCATGCCTCATGTTGAATAACCACTTTTTAAACCCTCACAGTGACCAAAATTGCCATTTTTACAGAGTTTTGCTTACTCAAAAGCTTCAATTTTGACCCATTTCAGGCACAGAAATGACTTTAAACACACTTATTTTAGTTGACAAAGTCATAATTCACATCCAACAGTCATTTACAGTCAAAAGATTAAATGTTAAAATTTCATCCATATTGACCATTTTGGGATCGTTCGACATGTCCGGAGTCATCGTTTTTCATCCGAAAATTGATTTTTTGGACTGTACCAAAAATGATTCAAAATGTCAATTGGATCGTGCCTCATGTTGAATAACCACTTTTTAAACCCTCACAGTGACCAAAATTGCCATTTTTACAGAGTTTTCCTTACTCAAAAGCTTCAATTTTGACCCATTTCAGGCACAGAAATGACTTTAAACACACTTATTTTAGTTGACAAAGTCATAATTCACATCCAACAGTCATTTACAGTCAAAATATTAAATGTTAAAATTTCATCCATATTGACCATTTTGGGATCGTTCGACATGTCCGGAGTCATCGTTTTTCATCCGAAAATTGATTTTTTGGACTGTACCAAAAATGATTCAAAATGTCAATTGGATCATGCCTCATGTTGAATAACCACTTTTTAAACCCTCACAGTGACCAAAATTGCCATTTTTACAGAGTTTTGATTACTCAAAAGGTTCAATTTTTACCCCTTTGAGGCACAGAAATGACTTTAAACACACTTATTTTAGTTGACAAAGTCATAATTCACATCCAACAGTCATTTACAGTCAAAAGATTAAATGTTAAAATTTCATCCATATTGACCATTTTGGGATCGTTCGACATGTCCGGAGTCATCGTTTTTCATCCGAAAATTGATTTTTTGAACTGTACCAAAAAAGATTCAAAATGTCAATTGGATCGTGCCTCATGTTGAATAACCACTTTTTAAACCCTCACAGTGACCAAAATTGCCAATTTTACACAGTTTTGCTTACTCAAAAGCTTCAATTTTGACCCATTTCAGGCACAGAAATGACTTTAAACACACTTATTTTAGTTGACAAAGCCATAATTCACATCCAACAGTCATTTAGAGTCAAAAGATTAAATGTTAAAATTTCATCATTATAGACCATTTTGGGAACGTTCGACAGGTCCGGAGTCATCGTTTTTCGTCTGAAAATTGATTTTTTGGACTGTACCAAAAATGATTCAAAATGTCAATTGGATCGTGCCTCATGTTGAATAACCACTTTTTAAACCCTCACAGTGACCAAAATTGCCATTTTTACAGAGTTTTGATTACTCAAAAGCTTCAATTTTGACCCATTTCAGGCACAGAAATGACTTTAAACACAATTATTTTAGTTGCCAAAGTCATAATTCACATCCAACAGTCATTTACAGTCAAAAGTTTAAATGTTAAAATTTCATCCATATTGACCATTTTGGGATCGTTCGACATGTCCGGAGTCATCGTTTTTCATCCGAAAATTGATTTTTTGGACTGTACCAAAAATGATTCAAAATGTCAATTGGATCGTGCCTCATTTTGAATAACCACTTTTTAAACCCTCACAGTGACCAAAATTGCAAATTTTACAGAGTTTTGATTACTCAAAAGCTTCAATTTTTACCCCTTTGAGGCACAGAAATGACTTTAAACACACTTATTTCAGTTGACAAAGTCATAATTCACATCCAACAGTCATTTACAGTCAAAAGATTAAATGTTAAAATTTCATCCATATTGACCATTTTGGGATCGTTCGACATGTCCGGAGTCATCGTTTTTCATCCGAAAATTGATTTTTTGGACTGTACCAAAAATGATTCAAAATGTCAATTGGATCGTGCCTCATGTTGAATAACCACTTTTTAAACCCTCACAGTGACCAAAATTGCCAATTTTACAGAGTTTTGCTTACTCAAAAGCTTTAATTTTGACCCATTTCAGGCACAGAAATGACTTTAAACACACTTATTTTAGTTGACAAAGTCATAATTCACATCCAACAGTCATTTAGAGTCAAAAGATTAAATGTTAAAATTTCATCATTATAGACCATTTTGGGAACGTTCGACAGGTCCGGAATCATCGTTTTTCGTCTGAAAATTGATTTTTTGGACTGTACCAAAAATGATTCAAAATGTCAATTGGATCGTGCCTCATGTTGAATAACCACTTTTTAAACCCTCACAGTGACCAAAATTGCCATTTTTACAGAGTTTTGATTACTCAAAAGCTTCAATTTTTACCCCTTTGAGGCACAGAAATGACTTTAAACACACTTATTTTAGTTGACAAAGTCATAATTCACATCCAACAGTCATTTACAGTCAAAAGATTAAATGTTAAAATTTCATCCATATTGACCATTTTGGGATCGTTCGACATGTCCGGAGTCATCGTTTTTCATCCGAAAATTGATTTTTTGGACTGTACCAAAAATGATTCAAAATGTCAATTGGATCGTGCCTCATGTTGAATAACCACTTTTTAAACCCTCACAGTGACCAAAATTGCCAATTTTACAGAGTTTTGCTTACTCAAAAGCTTTAATTTTGACCCATTTCAGGCACAGAAATGACTTTAAACACACTTATTTTAGTTGACAAAGTCATAATTCACATCCAACAGTCATTTAGAGTCAAAAGATTAAATGTTAAAATTTCATCATTATAGACCATTTTGGGAACGTTCGACAGGTCCGGAGTCATCGTTTTTCGTCTGAAAATTGATTTTTTGGACTGTACCAAAAATGATTCAAAATGTCAATTGGATCGTGCCTCATGTTGAATAACCACTTTTTAAACCCTCACAGTGACCAAAATTGCCATTTTTACAGAGTTTTGATTACTCAAAAGCTTCAATTTTGACCCATTTCAGGCACAGAAATGACTTTAAACACACTTATTTTAGTTGACAAAGTCATAATTCACATCCAACAGTCATTTACAGTCAAAAGATTAAATGTTAAAATTTCATCCATATTGACCATTTTGGGATCGTTCGACATGTCCGGAGTCATTGTTTTTCATCCGAAAATTGATTTTTTGGACTGTACCAAAAATGATTCAAAATGTCAATTGGATCATGCCTCATGTTGAATAACCGCTTTTTAAACCCTCACAGTGACCAAAATTGCCATTTTTACAGAGTTTTGATTACTCAAAAGCTTCAATTTTGACCCCTTTGAGGCACAGAAATGACTTTAAACACACTTATTTTAGTTGACAAAGTCATAATTCACATCCAACAGTCATTTACAGTCAAAAGATTAAATGTTAAAATTTCATCCATATTGACCATTTTGGGATCGTTCGACATGTCCGGAGTCATCGTTTTTCATCCGAAAATTGATTTTTTGGACTGTACCAAAAATGATTCAAAATGTCAATTGGATCGTGCCTCATGTTGAATAACCACTTTTTAAACCCTCACAGTGACCAAAATTGCCATTTTTACAGAGTTTTGCTTACTCAAAAGCTTCAATTTTGACCCATTTCAGGCACAGAAATGACTTTAAACACACTTATTTCAGTTGACAAAGTGATAATTCACATCCAACAGTCATTTACAGTCAAAAGATTAAATGTTAAAATTTCATCCATATTGACCATTTTGGGATCGTTCGACATGTCCGGAGTCATCGTTTTTCATCCGAAAATTGATTTTTTGGACTGTACCAAAAATGATTCAAAATGTCAATTGGATCGTGCCTCATGTTGAATAACCACTTTTTAAACCCTCAGAGTGACCAAAATTGCCATTTTTACAGAGTTTTGATTACTCAAAAGCTTCAATTTTTACCCCTTTGAGGCACAGAAATGACTTTAAACACACTTATTTTAGTTGAGAAAGTCATAATTCACATCCAACAGTCATTTACAGTCAAAAGATTAAATGTTAAAATTTCATCCATATTGACCATTTTGGGATCGTTCGACATGTCCGGAGTCATCGTTTTTCATCCGAAAATTGATTTTTTGGACTGTACCAAAAATGATTCAAAATGTCAATTGGATCGTGCCTCATGTTGAATAACCACTTTTTAAACCCTCACAGTGACCAAAATTGCCATTTTTACAGAGTTTTGATTACTCAAAAGCTTCAATTTTGACCCATTTCAGGCACAGAAATGACTTTAAACACACTTATTTTAGTTGACAAAGTCCTAATTCACATCCAACAGTCATTTACAGTCAAAAGATTAAATGTTAAAATTTCATCCATATTGACCATTTTGGGATCGTTCGACATGTCCGGAGTCATCGTTTTTCATCCGAAAATTGATTTTTTGGACTGTACCAAAAATGATTCAAAATGTCAATTGGATCGTGCCTCATTTTGAATAACCACTTTTTAAACCCTCACAGTGACCAAAATTGCCAATTTTACAGAGTTTTGCTTACACAAAAGCTTCAATTTTGACCCGTTTCAGGCACAGAAATGACTTTAAACACACTTATGTTAGTTGACAAAGTCATTATTCACATCCAACAGTCATTTAGAGTCAAAAGATTAAATGTTAAAATTTCATCCATATTGACCATTTTGGGATCGTTCGACATGTCCGGAGTCATCGTTTTTCATCCGAAAATTGATTTTTTGGACTGTACCAAAAATGATTCAAAATGTCAATTGGATCATGCCTCATGTTGAATAACCACTTTTTAAACCCTCACAGTGACCAAAATTGCCATTTTTACAGAGTTTTGATTACTCAAAAGCTTCAATTTTTACCCCTTTGAGGCACAGAAATAACTTTAAACACACTTATTTTAGCTGACAAAGTCATAATTCACATCCAACAGTCATTTACAGTCAAAAGATTAAATGTTAAAATTTCATCCATATTGACCATTTTGGGATCGTTCGACATGTCCGGAGTCATCGTTTTTCATCCGAAAATTGATTTTTTGAACTGTACCAAAAATGATTCAAAATGTCAATTGGATCGTGCCTCATGTTGAATAACCACTTTTTAAACCCTCACAGTGACCAAAATTGCCATTTTTACAGAGTTTTCCTTACTCAAAAGCTTCAATTTTGACCCATTTCAGGCACAGAAATGACTTTAAACACACTTATTTTAGTTGACAAAGTCATAATTCACATCCAACAGTCATTTACAGTCAAAAGATTAAATGTTAAAATTTCATCCATATTGACCATTTTGGGATCGTTCGACATGTCCGGAGTCATCGTTTTTCATCCAAAAATTGATTTTTTGGACTGTACCAAAAATGATTCAAAATGTCAATTGGATCATGCCTCATGTTGAATAACCACTTTTTAAACCCTCAGAGTGACCAAAATTGCCATTTTTACAGAGTTTTGATTACTCAAAGGCTTCAATTTGTACCCCTTTGAGGCACAGAAATGACTTTAAACACACTTATTTTAGTTGACAAAGTCATAATTCACATCCAACAGTCATTTACAGTCAAAAGATTAAATGTTAAAATTTCATCCATATTGACCATTTTGGGATCGTTCGACATGTCCGGAGTCATCGTTTTTCATCCGAAAATTGATTTTTTGGACTGTACAAAAAATGATTCAAAATGTCAATTGGATCGTGCCTCATGATGAATAACCACTTTTTAAACCCTCACAGTGACCAAAATTGCCATTTTTACAGAGTTTTGATTACTCAAAAGCTTCGATTTTGACCCATTTCAGGCACAGAAATGACTTTAAACACACTTATTTTAGTTGACAAAGTCATAATTCACATCCAACAGTCATTTACAGTCAAAAGATTAAATGTTAAAATTTCATCCATATTGACCATTTTGGGATCGTTCGACATGTCCGGAGTCATCGTTTTTCATCCGAAAATTGATTTTTTGGACTGTACCAAAAATGATTCAAAATGTCAATTGGATCGTGCCTCATTTTGAATAACCACTTTTTAAACCCTCACAGTGACCAAAATTGCCAATTTTACAGAGTTTTGCTTACACAAAAGCTTCAATTTTGACCCGTTTCAGGCACAGAAATGACTTTAAACACACTTATTTTAGATGACAAAGTCATTATTCACATCCAACAGTCATTTAGAGTCAAAAGATTAAATGTTAAAATTTCATCCATACTGACCATTTTGGGATCGTTCGACATGTCCGGAGTCATCGTTTTTCATCCGAAAATTGATTTTTTGGACTGTACCAAAAATGATTCAAAATGTCAATTGGATCATGCCTCATGTTGAATAACCACTTTTTAAACCCTCACAGTGACCAAAATTGCCATTTTTACAGAGTTTTGCTTACTCAAAAGCTTCAATTTTGACCCATTTCAGGCACAGAAATGACTTTAAACACACTTATTTTAGTTGACAAAAACATAATTCACATCCAACAGTCATTTACAGTCAAAAGATTAAATGTTAAAATTTCATCCATATTGACCATTTTGGGATCGTTCGACATGTCCGGAGTCATCGTTTTTCATCCGAAAATTGATTTTTTGGACTGTACCAAAAATGATTCAAAATGTCAATTGGATCGTGCCTCATGTTGAATAACCACTTTTTAAACCCTCACAGTGACCAAAATTGCCATTTTTACTGAGTTTTGCTTACTCAAAAGCTTCAATTTTGACCCATTTCAGGCACAGAAATGACTTTAAACACACTTATTTTAGTTGACAAAGTCATAATTCACATCCAACAGTCATTTACAGTCAAAAGATTAAATGTTAAAATTTCATCCATATTGACCATTTTGGGATCGTTCGACATGTCCGGAGTCATCGTTTTTCATCCGAAAATTGATTTTTTTGGACTGTACCAAAAATGATTCAAAATGTCAATTGGATCATGCCTCATGTTGAATAACCACTTTTTAAACCCTCACAGTGACCAAAATTGCCAATTTTACAGAGTTTTGATTACTCAAAAGCTACAATTTTTACCCCTTTGAGGCACAGAAATGACTTTAAACACACTTATTTTAGTTGACAAAGTCATAATTCACATCCAACAGTCATTTAGAGTCAAAAGATTAAATGTTAAAATTTCATCCATATTGACCATTTTGGGATCGTTCGACATGTCCGGAGTCATCGTTTTTCATCCGAAAATAGATTTTTTGAACTGTACCAAAAATGATTCAAAATGTCAATTGGATCGTGCCTCATGTTGAATAACGACTTTTTAAACCCTCACAGTGACCAAAATTGCCAATTTTACACAGTTTTGCTTACTCAAAAGCTTCAATTTTGACCCATTTCAGGCACAGAAATGACTTTAAACACACTTATTTTAGTTGACAAAGCCATAATTCACATCCAACAGTCATTTAGAGTCAAAAGATTAAATGTTAAAATTTCATCATTATAGACCATTTTGGGAACGTTCGACAGGTCCGGAGTCATCGTTTCTCGTCTGAAAATTGATTTTTTGGACTGTACCAAAAATGATTCAAAATGTCAAATGGATCGTGCCTCATGTTGAATAACCACTTTTTAAACCCTCAGAGTGACCAAAATTGCCATTTTTACAGAGTTTTGATTACTCAAAAGCTTCAATTTTTACCCCTTTGAGGCACAGAAATGACTTTAAACACACTTATTTTAGTTGACAAAGTCATAATTCACATCCAACAGTCATTTACAGTCAAAAGATTAAATGTTAAAATTTCATCCATATTGACCATTTTGGGATCGTTCGACGTGTCCGGAGTCATCGTTTTTCATCCGAAAATTGATTTTTTGGACTGTACCAAAAATGATTCAAAATGTCAATTGGATCGTGCCTCATGTTGAATAACCACTTTTTAAACCCTCACAGTGACCAAAATTGCCAGTTTTACAGAGTTTTGATTACTCAAAATCTTCAATTTTTACCCCTTTGAGGCACAGAAATGACTTTAAACACACTTATTTTAGTTGACAAAGTCATAATTCACATCCAACAGTCATTTACAGTCAAAAGATTAAATGTTAAAATTTCATCCATATTGACCATTTTGGGATCGTTCGACATGTCCGGAGTCATCGTTTTTCATCCGAAAATTGATTTTTTGGACTGTACCAAAAATGATTCAAAATGTCAATTGGATCGTGCCTCATGTTGAATAACCACTTTTTAAACCCTCACAGTGACCAAAATTGCCAATTTTACAGAGTTTTGCTTACTCAAAAGCTTTAATTTTGACCCATTTCAGGCACAGAAATGACTTTAAACACACTTATTTTAGTTGACAAAGTCATAATTCACATCCAACAGTCATTTAGAGTCAAAAGATTAAATGTTAAAATTTCATCATTATAGACCATTTTGGGAACGTTCGACAGGTCCGGAGTCATCGTTTTTCGTCTGAAAATTGATTTTTTGGACTGTACCAAAAATGATTCAAAATGTCAATTGGATCGTGCCTCATGTTGAATAACCACTTTTTAAACCCTCACAGTGACCAAAATTGCCATTTTTACAGAGTTTTGATTACTCAAAAGCTTCAATTTTGACCCATTTCAGGCACAGAAATGACTTTAAACACACTTATTTTAGTTGACAAAGTCCTAATTCACATCCAACAGTCATTTACAGTCAAAAGATTAAATGTTAAAATTTCATCCATATTGACCATTTTGGGATCGTTCGACATGTCCGGAGTCATCGTTTTTCATCCGAAAATTGATTTTTTGGACTGTACCAAAAATGATTCAAAATGTCAATTGGATCGTGCCTCATTTTGAATAACCACTTTTTAAACCCTCACAGTGACCAAAATTGCCAATTTTACAGAGTTTTGCTTACACAAAAGCTTCAATTTTGACCCGTTTCAGGCACAGAAATGACTTTAAACACACTTATTTTAGTTGACAAAGTCATTATTCACATCCAACAGTCATTTAGAGTCAAAAGATTAAATGTTAAAATTTCATCCATATTGACCATTTTGGGATCGTTCGACATGTCCGGAGTCATCGTTTTTCATCCGAAAATTGATTTTTTGGACTGTACCAAAAATGATTCAAAATGTCAATTGGATCATGCCTCATGTTGAATAACCACTTTTTAAACCCTCACAGTGACCAAAATTGCCATTTTTACAGAGTTTTGATTACTCAAAAGCTTCAATTTTTACCCCTTTGAGGTACAGAAATAACTTTAAACACACTTATTTTAGCTGACAAAGTCATAATTCACATCCAACAGTCATTTACAGTCAAAAGATTAAATGTTAAAATTTCATCCATATTGACCATTTTGGGATCGTTCGACATGTCCGGAGTCATCGTTTTTCATCCGAACATTGATTTTTTGAACTGTACCAAAAATGATTCAAAATGTCAATTGGATCGTGCCTCATGTTGAATAACCACTTTTTAAACCCTCACAGTGACCAAAATTGCCATTTTTACAGAGTTTTCCTTACTCAAAAGCTTCAATTTTGACCCATTTCAGGCACAGAAATGACTTTAAACACACTTATTTTAGTTGACAAAGTCATAATTCACATCCAACAGTCATTTACAGTCAAAAGATTAAATGTTAAAATTTCATCCATATTGACCATTTTGGGATCGTTCGACATGTCCGGAGTCATCGTTTTTCATCCAAAAATTGATTTTTTGGACTGTACCAAAAATGATTCAAAATGTCAATTGGATCATGCCTCATGTTGAATAACCACTTTTTAAACCCTCAGAGTGACCAAAATTGCCATTTTTACAGAGTTTTGATTACTCAAAGGCTTCAATTTGTACCCCTTTGAGGCACAGAAATGACTTTAAACACACTTATTTTAGTTGACAAAGTCATAATTCACATCCAACAGTCATTTACAGTCAAAAGATTAAATGTTAAAATTTCATCCATATTGACCATTTTGGGATCGTTCGACATGTCCGGAGTCATCGTTTTTCATCCGAAAATTGATTTTTTGGACTGTACAAAAAATGATTCAAAATGTCAATTGGATCGTGCCTCATGATGAATAACCACTTTTTAAACCCTCACAGTGACCAAAATTGCCATTTTTACAGAGTTTTGATTACTCAAAAGCTTCGATTTTGACCCATTTCAGGCACAGAAATGACTTTAAACACACTTATTTTAGTTGACAAAGTCATAATTCACATCCAACAGTCATTTACAGTCAAAAGATTAAATGTTAAAATTTCATCCATATTGACCATTTTGGGATCGTTCGACATGTCCGGAGTCATCGTTTTTCATCCGAAAATTGATTTTTTGGACTGTACCAAAAATGATTCAAAATGTCAATTGGATCGTGCCTCATTTTGAATAACCACTTTTTAAACCCTCACAGTGACCAAAATTGCCAATTTTACAGAGTTTTGCTTACACAAAAGCTTCAATTTTGACCCGTTTCAGGCACAGAAATGACTTTAAACACACTTATTTTAGATGACAAAGTCATTATTCACATCCAACAGTCATTTAGAGTCAAAAGATTAAATGTTAAAATTTCATCCATATTGACCATTTTGGGATCGTTCGACATGTCCGGAGTCATCGTTTTTCATCCGAAAATTGATTTTTTGGACTGTACCAAAAATGATTCAAAATGTCAATTGGATCGTGCCTCATGTTGAATAACCACTTTTTAAACCCTCACAGTGACCAAAATTGCCATTTTTACAGAGTTTTGCTTACTCAAAAGCTTCAATTTTGACCCATTTCAGGCACAGAAATGACTTTAAACACACTTATTTTAGTTGACAAAGTCATAATTCACATCCAACAGTCATTTACAGTCAAAAGATTAAATGTTAAAATTTCATCCATATTGACCATTTTGGGATCGTTCGACATGTCCGGAGTCATCGTTTTTCATCCGAAAATTGATTTTTTGGACTGTACCAAAAATGATTCAAAATGTCAATTGGATCGTGCCTCATGTTGAATAACCACTTTTTAAACCCTCACAGTGACCAAAATTGCCATTTTTACTGAGTTTTGCTTACTCAAAAGCTTCAATTTTGACCCATTTCAGGCACAGAAATGACTTTAAACACACTTATTTTAGTTGACAAAGTCATAATTCACATCCAACAGTCATTTACAGTCAAAAGATTAAATGTTAAAATTTCATCCATATTGACCATTTTGGGATCGTTCGACATGTCCGGAGTCATCGTTTTTCATCCGAAAATTGATTTTTTTGGACTGTACCAAAAATGATTCAAAATGTCAATTGGATCATGCCTCATGTTGAATAACCACTTTTTAAACCCTCACAGTGACCAAAATTGCCAATTTTACAGAGTTTTGATTACTCAAAAGCTACAATTTTTACCCCTTTGAGGCACAGAAATGACTTTAAACACACTTATTTTAGTTGACAAAGTCATAATTCACATCCAACAGTCATTTAGAGTCAAAAGATTAAATGTTAAAATTTCATCCATATTGACCATTTTGGGATCGTTCGACATGTCCGGAGTCATCGTTTTTCATCCGAAAATAGATTTTTTGAACTGTACCAAAAATGATTCAAAATGTCAATTGGATCGTGCCTCATGTTGAATAACCACTTTTTAAACCCTCACAGTGACCAAAATTGCCAATTTTACACAGTTTTGCTTACTCAAAAGCTTCAATTTTGACCCATTTCAGGCACAGAAATGACTTTAAACACACTTATTTTAGTTGACAAAGCCATAATTCACATCCAACAGTCATTTAGAGTCAAAAGATTAAATGTTAAAATTTCATCATTATAGACCATTTTGGGAACGTTCGACAGGTCCGGAGTCATCGTTTCTCGTCTGAAAATTGATTTTTTGGACTGTACCAAAAATGATTCAAAATGTCAAATGGATCGTGCCTCATGTTGAATAACCACTTTTTAAACCCTCAGAGTGACCAAAATTGCCATTTTTACAGAGTTTTGATTTCTCAAAAGCTTCAATTTTTACCCCTTTGAGGCACAGAAATGACTTTAAACACACTTATTTTAGTTGACAAAGTCATAATTCACATCCAACAGTCATTTACAGTCAAAAGATTAAATGTTAAAATTTCATCCATATTGACCATTTTGGGATCGTTCGACGTGTCCGGAGTCATCGTTTTTCATCCGAAAATTGATTTTTTGGACTGTACCAAAAATGATTCAAAATGTCAATTGGATCGTGCCTCATGTTGAATAACCACTTTTTAAACCCTCACAGTGACCAAAATTGCCAGTTTTACAGAGTTTTGATTACTCAAAATCTTCAATTTTTACCCCTTTGAGGCACAGAAATGACTTTAAACACACTTATTTTAGTTGACAAAGTCATAATTCACATCCAACAGTCATTTACAGTCAAAAGATTAAATGTTAAAATTTCATCCATATTGACCATTTTGGGATCGTTCGACATGTCCGGAGTCATCGTTTTTCATCCGAAAATTGATTTTTTGGACTGTACCAAAAATGATTCAAAATGTCAATTGGATCGTGCCTCATGTTGAATAACCACTTTTTAAACCCTCACAGTGACCAAAATTGCCAATTTTACAGAGTTTTGCTTACTCAAAAGCTTTAATTTTGACCCATTTCAGGCACAGAAATGACTTTAAACACACTTATTTTAGTTGACAAAGTCATAATTCACATCCAACAGTCATTTAGATTCAAAAGATTAAATGTTAAAATTTCATCATTATAGACCATTTTGGGAACGTTCGACAGGTCCGGAGTCATCGTTTTTCGTCTGAAAATTGATTTTTTGGACTGTACCAAAAATGATTCAAAATGTCAATTGGATCGTGCCTCATGTTGAATAACCACTTTTTAAACCCTCACAGTGACCAAAATTGCCATTTTTACAGAGTTTTGATTACTCAAAAGCTTCAATTTTGACCCATTTCAGGCACAGAAATGACTTTAAACACACTTATTTTAGTTGACAAAGTCATAATTCACATCCAACAGTCATTTACAGTCAAAAGATTAAATGTTAAAATTTCATCCATATTGACCATTTTGGGATCGTTCGACATGTCCGGAGTCATTGTTTTTCATCCGAAAATTGATTTTTTGGACTGTACCAAAAATGATTCAAAATGTCAATTGGATCGTGCCTCATGTTGAATAACCACTTTTTAAACCCTCACAGTGACCAAAATTGCCAATTTTACAGAGTTTTGCTTACTCAAAAGCTTCAATTTTGACCCGTTTCAGGCACAGAAATGACTTTAAACACACTTATTTTAGTTGACAAAGTCATAATTCACATCCAACAGTCATTTACAGTCAAAAGATTAAATGTTAAAATTTCATCCATATTGACCATTTTGAGATCGTTCGACATGTCCGGAGTCATCGTTTTTCATTCGAAAATTGATTTTTTGGACTGTACCAAAAATGATTCAAAATGTCAATTGGATCATGCCTCATGTTGAATAACCACTTTTTAAACCCTCACAGTGACCAAAATTGCCATTTTTACAGAGTTTTGATTACTCAAAAGCTTCAATTTTGACCCATTTCAGGCACAGAAATGACTTTAAACACACTTATTTTAGTTGACAAAGTCATAATTCACATCCAACAGTCATTTACAGTCAAAAGATTAAATGTTAAAATTTCATCCATATTGACCATTTTGGGATCGTTCGACATGTCCGGAGTCATCGTTTTTCATCCGAAAATTGATTTTTTGGACTGTACCAAAAATGATTCAAAATGTGAATTGGATCGTGCCTCATGTTGAATAACCACTTTTTAAACCCTCACAGTGACCAAAATTGCCATTTTTACAGAGTTTTGCTTACTCAAAAGCTTCAATTTTGACCCATTTCAGGCACAGAAATGACTTTAAACACACTTATTTTAGTTGACAAAGTCATAATTCACATCCAACAGTCATTTACAGTCAAAAGATTAAATGTTAAAATTTCATCCATATTGACCATTTTGGGATCGTTCGACATGTCCGGAGTCATCGTTTTTCATCCGAAAATTGATTTTTTGGACTGTACCAAAAATGATTCAAAATGTCAATTGGATCGTGCCTCATGATGAATAACCACTTTTTAAACCCTCACAGTGACCAAAATTGCCATTTTTACAGAGTTTTCCTTACTCAAAAGCTTCAATTTTGACCCATTTCAGGCACAGAAATGACTTTAAACACACTTATTTTAGTTGACAAAGTCATAATTCACATCCAACAGTCATTTACAGTCAAAAGATTAAATGTCAAAATTTCATCCATATTGACCATTTTGGGATCGTTCGACATGTCCGAAGTCATCGTTTTTCATCCGAAAATTGATTTTTTGGACTGTACCAAAAATGATTCAAAATGTCAATTGGATCGTGCCTCATGTTGAATAACCACTTTTTAAACCCTCAGAGTGACCAAAATTTCCATTTTTACAGAGTTTTGATTACTCAAAAGCTTCAATTTTTACCCCTTTGAGGCACAGAAATGACTTTAAACACACTTATTTTAGTTGACAAAGTCATAATTCACATCCAACAGTCATTTACAGTCAAAAGATTAAATGGTAAAATTTCATCATTATAGACCATTTTGGGAACGTTCGACATGTCCGGAGTCATCGTTTTTCGTCTGAAAATAGATTTTTTGGACTGTACCAAAAATGATTCAAAATGTCAATTGGATCGTGCCTCATGTTGAATAACCACTTTTTAAACCCTCACAGTGACCAAAATTGCCAATTTTACAGAGTTTTGCTTACTCAAAAGCTTCAATTTTGACCCATTTCAGGCACAGAAATGACTTTAAACACACTTATTTTAGTTGACAAAGTCATAATTCACATCCAACAGTCATTTAGAGTCAAAAGATTAAATGTTAAAATTTCATCATTATAGACCATTTTGGGAACGTTCGACAGGTCCGGAGTCATCGTTTTTCGTCTGAAAATTGATTTTTTGGACTGTACCAAAAATGATTCAAAATGTCAATTGGATCGTGCCTCATGTTGAATAACCACTTTTTAAACCCTCACAGTGACCAAAATTGCCATTTTTACAGAGTTTTGATTACTCAAAAGCTTCAATTTTTAACCCTTTGAGGCACAGAAATGACTTTAAACACACTTATTTTAGTTGACAAAGTCATAATTCACATCCAACAGTCATTTAGAGTCAAAAGATTAAATGTTAAAATTTCATCCATATTGACCATTTTGGGATCGTTCGACTGGAAAGGGGCGACCACTCGGTCCCCCCGAACGTATGGCAGAGTACCCCGATCCCCCCGGGAAGCCATCTTGGGCGGGAGGCGAGTCTCGGCTGGTATGCCCGAAGCGGCGTAGCCGGGGCGCGCCTTTTCCCGCCCTAGAGTAGGTTGGCCTAGACACTGACGCGGCTGGCCACGCCCAATGGGCAGGCAGGGGCGGGTGTACGCCCGCCCTGAAGACGGATAAAAGGAGAAGCAAGATCCGAAGGCATCCTCTTGTTCCTGTGCTCTGAAGCTGCACCTCCTCGCTGCACGTGAGCTCGAGACGGAACGAAGAGCCAATTTTGAGCGTTGTAATCGTTCTTGTTTGTTTTGCAGATACTCTATTGGAGAATGCCGAAGAAGGCGGGAAAGCGCATGACTACCGAACAGATGCTGCGTGTTCTCATGAAAGAGATGACCGAACTAAAGAAGCGAGTGGATAAGAACGAGGAAAGGGGACCAAAACGTCCTTTGGCGGGAGCAGCCCCGGGAGGGAAAAACAAGAGGCCCAGCAGGGGAGCAGCGGGAGAAGACATCCCGGGTCCCAGTGCCCCGCTCGAGGCACCAACTCCCGTGCCGCAGGAAGGGAATCCGATTCCCGTTGTGGTCACCCCCGTGTCCGAAGAAGATATGCCGCCCGAGCTGGCAGCACAATTGGCTGCGTGGTTGGGTAAAGGTAAAGAGGGCGCCACGGCTGTCGACGCGCAGGAGCTAATGAAGCAGCTGTGTGAGTCACGGGAAGCAGCGAAGGTGTCCACGCCGGCTGCAGCAGTAGAGAGGCCGCAGGGGACGGGTTCAGTAGCAGAGACGACGTCCGGTGCAGGTAAGCGGCCATTGCCGATTGCGAGGGATGAGTCGGCACCCTCTCGTAGGGAAAAATTGGGTCAGCATGTTCCTTTGGCTATTAAGGAAAAGATATGGGCAGGGGAGTATGTAAACATATTCTCGTTGCTTACTGATCACTATGAGATGGAGCATGTCAAGGGCCAGAAGGAGCTCATGCATCCGAGTGTTTGGCGCGCAAAAATGGCCGCCTTTAAGGTAAATGAAAACATTGGCAATTGGGGCCAAGCTTGGGGGGTTTTTACATCGATCTTGGGAGAGCGAAGGCCCGATCTGTTACCCGAATTGCCGATTTATCAATCACGAATCATGGGGTACTCGGTTTCACACGAGGGTAATCATTGGTTCTGTTATGATAACCTGTTTAGAAAGGCTAAAGAACACGATAAAAACTTAACATGGGATTGTTATGATTCTGTGTCGTGGTCCAAAATGAAGGAGACTGGTATGTTGAAATTGCCATTAGTGGGGAGTATCGTTGGCGAATCTTCCCGCCAGTATGCGGGGACGCCCTTTCGGTCAGGTACGGGTACAGACAATTACTCGAAGCCTGCCGGTAACACAGGAAAAAGGGGGGTTTGTTGGAACTTCAACAGGGGAAAATGTACTAGGCCCCAGGGATCATGCAAATTTAGACATGAATGTAGTGGGTGTGGGCAATCATCCCATCCTGAGTCCTCGTGCAGAGCCAAAACGGGTGATAACGGGGGTAGAGGAGGCGCCAAACAGGTCTAACATAGTCCGAGGGGCGCCTTTACCTACCCCGGTTGATACCTTGGCAATGATTCCTTGGCTCAGTGAATACCCGGATCGTGCTTCTGCTGGGGTGTTGCGGAACGGGTTTTCTTATGGTTTCCGCATCCCAGTGGGGGACTTTCAGGGTGCATCGAAATGTAAAAATCAGCTATCGGTCTTTCAACATACGACCGTGGTACAGAATAAGATCATGAAGGAGGTTGCTCGAGGTCGAGTCGCCGGTCCGTTTAGTGTACCACCGGTTCCTAATTTTGTTTGTTCCCCGTTAGGTGTGGTCCCAAAGAAGGACCCGGGTGAGTTTCGGCTGATACATAATTTATCAGCCCCACGTGGTCTCTCCGTCAATGAAGCGATAGACCCGGAAGTGTGTTCGGTGCGGTACGCATCATTCGATGAGGCCGTAGCCATTTTGAATCGCCTGGGGCCCGGGGCGCTGATGGCTAAATCTGATATCGAGTCAGCGTTCCGGTTGCTCCCGGTACATCCAGACGATCAGCGTCTCTTAGGTTTCATGTTTCAGGGTCATTATTACATGGATAGGTGTATGCCGATGGGGTGCTCTATATCTTGTGCCTATTTCGAAAAATTCAGTAGTTTTCTACAATGGGTCTTCACAAGGAAGACAGGTTTCCGAAATGTGATGCATTACCTGGATGATTTTTTGTTCCTGGGGGCAGCCGGGGACCCGGAATGTGGGCAGGCTTTAGCACAGTTTTGTGACTTGATGAATCAGTTTGGCGTGCCTTTGGCACCAGGTAAGACTGTGGGGCCTTCCACGTGCCTCGAGTTTCTGGGGATCGAGTTAGACTCCGCAGAAGGTTGTTTTCGTTTACCATCTGACAAAGTGTCAAAATTCAGGACATCCCTGCAGGTGTGCATAAAGGGACCTAAGGTTAGGCTGCATCAATTACAGCAGTTGGTTGGCCAGTTGAATTTTGCCCTGAGGGTTATACCAATGGCCCGCCCCTTTTCCCGTTCGATCGCTCAAGCCATGGTGGGCCTGAAGGAGTCCCATCATCGCACAAGGCTCTCGGCAGAGGTCCGCCAGGACATGCGCATTTGGTTGGCATTTCTGGCGGATTTCAATGGTCGAGTCGTCTGGAGCAAACCAGCCGTGTCCTCTGAGGAGCTGGGGCTGTGGACAGATTCGGCGGGAAGTATAGGTTTTGGTGCCATATTCGGCACGAGATGGTCTGCACAAAAGTGGCCGACATGGTGGCATGACAGTGGATTGACAAGTAACATTGCTTTCCTGGAACTTTTTCCCATTTTAGTGGCCCTGAGAACTTGGCCCGAAGGGTTCAGAGATCACTCGGTGGTATTTTGGTCTGACAATATGACCGTGGTCGAGTGTATCAATAGTCAGGCAGCTCGATGCAAGTGGATTCTGAGACTGCTCAAAGAAATTGTTTTACTTTGTATGCAATTGAATGTGCTATTCAGAGCAAGACATGTCCCAGGGGTACTGAACCAGGCGGCTGATGCACTGTCTCGTTTTCGTATACAGGCTTTCTGGGGTTTCCTTCCCACAGCGGACCCGGAGCCGGCACCCTTTCCCGAAGCTCTCTGGTCTCTCGGTGCCCCGAACTTCGTAACCTCGTGGGAGAGAGTTTAGCACCCAGGACGAGGAAGGCATATGAAGGGGCGTTCCGGTCCTATTTGGCCTTTTTGGGTACTGATAGGGAGGAGCTTTGGGGCCAGGAAGAGTGGGTGGTGGATTTTCTGATGTCCTTACACCGGGCCGGGAAATCGGTTGCCACGGCTCAGAGACATCGGGCTGCCATTTCCTTTGTTGCCAGGGCTCACGGGATCCAGGATCCGACAGCGTCTTTCGTTGTACAGAAAGCGCTACGGGGGTGGCAACGCCTTGAGGGTCGCAGGGTAGATGAGAGGCGCCCGATAGGTTTGGATAGGCTGGCCCAGTTATTATCCAGTCTCCCTGCTACGTGTTCATCTCAGTTTGAGACGGTGTTATTCCGAGCCGCTTTTACACTGGCATTCCATGGGGCTATGCGGGTAAGTGAATTAGTGGCGAGGAACAAGCAGGATGTGACAGGAGGATTGTGCCAGGAGCACGTCCGGATCAGAGGGGAGACGATGACGGTCTCATTTGTCAGGTCTAAGACCGATCAAAGTGGGATGGGTGACTGCGTAATCATACGCAGGATTCCCGGGTCCTCCACGTGCCCGGTAAGGTGTCTAGAAGATTATTTAGCACGAAGGGTGGCATCATGGGGGGGGACCTTGTTGAGACACGCTGACGCCACCCCACTGACAAAGTTTCAGTTTCAGCGGGTGCTTGCGATGTCGATTGCCGCTGCGGGCTTGAACCCGGGCGAGTTTGGGACCCATTCCTTTCGGATAGGGGCTGCTACAGAAGCAACAGCCAGGGGTCTGGATGTTGAACAAATTAAACGGGTGGGGCGTTGGTCCTCCAATTGTTATAAGAGGTATGTGCGGTTGCACATGTTGTGAAGCTGTAGCAATGTACTCACGCTTCTTGTTTTGTTTGGTTTTCAGTTGCGCAAGCCTACGAGGCGGGGCGGACTTCGCAGTCGACCCTACACCGGGCCAGCGGTCAGACATCACCGGCTGTGAAAAAGGAGGTGTGGGTTGTGGGCCACTCATACGTGAGGCGTGCCGCAGACGTATTCAAAGCAGGTGATATGATTCACGTAGCTGGGGAATACGGGTACAGTGTGTCCTTCTACGGAAAAGGCGGGCTCTGTATTGACCAGTTTCAATCATTTTTTGAGGGTTTGCTAGGGCGGACGAGGTCACCGCCGTCTGTAGTGATAGTACATCTTGGGGGTAATGATTTGGTCACCACTGGTAGACGACTTCTTCTTGAGGCGATGCTTTCCACTGTAAGTTGGTTAGCGAGGAGAGTTCCAGGGTGCACAATTGCATGGTCCCATATGATCCCACGAAAAGTGTGGCGGGGGGCTATTTCGGTTCCTGCTCTAAATCATTCTGTTAGGAAGCTTAATAACAAAGTGAGTAGGTTGTTCCGTTCCAGGACACTGCATGCCATTTCCCATGGGTGTATTAATGATGACAGTATGTATTTGGGGGATGGAGTGCATTTGTCTCGGGTGGGGAATGAGTTACTCATAGGAGACTTCTTAGCATGGCTAAAAACGTTACACCATGACCTTTAGGTAGGAGTGTTGTGGGGGGTCCGGATAGCCGGTCAACTATCCGGCCTGTGGCGGTAAGGTCATGATCGGTGAGCACTAATTGGAAGATCCCTATGAGTGGGCGTCACCCAGCACGGATGGGAGCGCTCGGGGGAGGTGGCCATTGGCCCCTCAACGGGGAGGCGGTCCCTTCTAAGGATGGGTCGCCGAAAGAAGAGGAAAGGCGGTCAAGGCCCCTTCCTGGGTAGGAGGGGTTACAGCCCCCTCCTGGGGAATTTCCCGGGGCCAGGACGTCTGCGACGGCAGATATGGTAAGTTGTGTGGGGTTTGGGGGGAGGTCTACGCTACCTTCTAGATACCTCACACGAGTCCTCGTACGACCTCTAAGTGGCGACGAGTTTTATTGGGGCCCCCGTCAAGTCAAGGGAAATTGGTAATTGCACTTGAGGTACGCCTCTGGGCCGCCCCTCACAAGTGAGGGCGATATTTCTGGGTTAGGGATCTTGACACCGGTTACGACCTTGCCGTTGGCCCTTAAACGTTAGGATGTACAATTTCAAAATTTCAAGTAAATGTTTTGAAGGATGTTAGTTCGGCTAGGAGAACCTTTGTATTAGAGACTATGTTAAGGTTAGCCAAACATCGCAATGTGGTAATGAAATTGTACATAATATGAAACTGTTTATTTAATTTTAATTTTGTTTCATATTTTAATAAATACGGCCGGCGGGGTTACTCCCTCCCGTCTTCCAAAGACTTCAGAACTGTTTCCGGTGTCCCATCCTTGGGGATTGTGTTGAGAGGGGGTGGCGGGTATCTCAGCCATATGGAAAGGGGCGACCACTCGGTCCCCCCGAACGTATGGCAGAGTACCCCGATCCCCCCGGGAAGCCATCTTGGGCGGGAGGCGAGTCTCGGCTGGTATGCCCGAAGCGGCGTAGCCGGGGCGCGCCTTTTCCCGCCCTAGAGTGGGTTGGCCTAGACACTGACGCGGCTGGCCACGCCCAAGGGGCAGGCAGGGGCGGGTGTACGCCCGCCCTGAAGACGGATAAAAGGAGAAGCAAGATCCGAAGGCATCCTCTTGTTCCTGTGCTCTGAAGCTGCACCTCCTCGCTGCACGTGAGCTCGAGACGGAACGAAGAGCCAATTTTGACCCACCCACCAGCCCCTGATGACAGCAAGTGGTTTTGATTAAAGTTGATGGACGACTCTGATTTTCATTTACAGGTCGTGGTATTATCGTGATGATTTTGAGTATGTAATAAAGAATGTCGTTTTGTGTTTTGCAAATAAAGAAATTCTGCTTTAGTGTTCATTGGTAAGCATGCTTTTAATAAAAGGATAGTTGCTACTGTATTTTAGTTTAATCATTTAGTTAGCATTGTCGTATTTATTTTGGTCGGGCGGTAAGGTCATGATCGGTGAGCACTAATTGGAAGATCCCTATGAGTGGGCGTCACCCAGCACGGATGGGAGCGCTCGGGGGAGGTGGCCATTGGCCCCTCAACGGGGAGGCGGTCCCTTCTAAGGATGGGTCGCCGAAAGAAGAGGAAAGGCGGTCAAGGCCCCCTCCTGGGGAATTTCCCGGGGCCAGGACGTCTGCGACGGCAGATATGGTAAGTTGTGTGGGGTTTGGGGGGAGGTCTACGCTACCTTCTAGATACCTCACACGAGTCCTCGTACGACCTCTAAGTGGCGACGAGTTTTATTGGGGCCCCCGTCAAGTCAAGGGAAATTGGTAATTGCACTTGAGGTACGCCTCTGGGCCGCCCCTCACAAGTGAGGGCGATATTTCTGGGTTAGGGATCTTGACACCGGTTACGACCTTGCCGTTGGCCCTTAAACGTTAGGATGTACAATTTCAAAATTTCAAGTAAATGTTTTGAAGGATGTTAGTTCGGCTAGGAGAACCTTTGTATTAGAGACTATGTTAAGGTTAGCCAAACATCGCAATGTGGTAATGAAATTGTACATAATATGAAACTGTTTATTTAATGTTAATTTTGTTTCATATTTTAATAAATACGGCCGGGGTGGTTACTCCCTCCCGTCTTCCAAAGACTTCAGAACTGTTTCCGGTGTCCCATCCTTGGGGATTGTGTTGAGAGGGGGTGGCGGGTATCTCAGCCATAATGTCCGGAGTCATCGTTTTTCATCCGAAAATTGATTTTTTGAACTGTACCAAAAATGATTCAAAATGTCAATTGGATCGTGCCTCATGTTGAATAACCACTTTTTAAACCCTCACAGTGACCAAAATTGCCAATTTTACACAGTTTTGCTTACTCAAAAGCTTCAATTTTGACCCATTTCAGGCACAGAAATGACTTTAAACACACTTATTTTAGTTGACAAAGCCATAATTCACATCCAACAGTCATTTAGAGTCAAAAGATTAAATGTTAAAATTTCATCATTATAGACCATTTTGGGAACGTTCGACAGGTCCGGAGTCATCGTTTTTCGTCTGAAAATTGATTTTTTGGACTGTACCAAAAATGATTCAAAATGTCAATTGGATCGTGCCTCATGTTGAATAACCACTTTTTAAACCCTCAGAGTGACCAAAATTGCCATTTTTACAGAGTTTTGATTACTCAAAGGCTTCAATTTTTACCCCTTTGAGGCACAGAAATGACTTTAAACACACTTATTTTAGTTGACAAAGTCATAATTCACATCCAACAGTCATTTACAGTCAAAAGATTAAATGTTAAAATTTCATCCATATTGACCATTTTGGGATCGTTCGACATGTCCGGAGTCATCGTTTTTCATCCGAAAATTGATTTTTTGGACTGTACCAAAAATGATTCAAAATGTCAATTGGATCGTGCCTCATGATGAATAACCACTTTTTAAACCCTCACAGTGACCAAAATTGCCATTTTTACAGAGTTTTGATTACTCAAAAGCTTCGATTTTGACCCATTTCAGGCACAGAAATGACTTTAAACACACTTATTTTAGTTGACAAAGTCATAATTCACATCCAACAGTCATTTACAGTCAAAAGATTAAATGTTAAAATTTCATCCATATTGACCATTTTGGGATCGTTCGACATGTCCGGAGTCATCGTTTTTCATCCGAAAATTGATTTTTTGGACTGTACCAAAAATGATTCAAAATGTCAATTGGATCATGCCTCATGTTGAATAACCACTTTTTAAACCCTCACAGTGTTGAATAACCACTTTTTAAACCCTCACAGTGACCAAAATTGCAATTTTTACAGAGTTTTGATTACTCAAAAGCTTCAATTTTGACCCATTTCAGGCACATAAATGACTTTAAACACACTTATTTTAGTTGACAAAGTCATAATTCACATCCAACAGTCATTTACAGTCAAAAGATTAAATGTTAAAATTTCATCCATATTGACCATTTTGGGATCGTTCGACATGTCCGGAGTCATCGTTTTTCATCCGAAAATTGATTTTTTGGACTGTACCAAAAATGATTCAAAATGTCAATTGGATCATGCCTCATGTTGAATAACCACTTTTTAAACCCTCACAGTGACCAAAATTGCCATTTTTACAGAGTTTTGATTACTCAAAAGCTTCAATTTTTACCCCTTTGAGGCACAGAAATAACTTTAAACACACTTATTTTAGTTGACAAAGTCATAATTCACATCCAACAGTCATTTACAGTCAAAAGATTAAATGTTAAAATTTCATCCATATTGACCATTTTGGGATCGTTCGACATGTCCGGAGTCATCGTTTTTCATCCGAAAATTGATTTTTTGAACTGTACCAAAAATGATTCAAAATGTCAATTGGATCGGGCCTCATGTTGAATAACCACTTTTTAAACCCTCACAGTGACCAAAATTGCCATTTTTACAGAGTTTTCCTTACTCAAAAGCTTCAATTTTGACCCATTTCAGGCACAGAAATGACTTTAAACACACTTATTTTAGTTGACAAAGTCATAATTCACATCCAACAGTCATTTACAGTCAAAAGATTAAATGTTAAAATTTCATCCATATTGACCATTTTGGGATCGTTCGACATGTCCGGAGTCATCGTTTTTCATCCGAAAATTGATTTTTTGGACTGTACCAAAAATGATTCAAAATGTCAATTGGATCATGCCTCGTGTTGAATAACCACTTTTTAAACCCTCAGAGTGACCAAAATTGCCATTTTTACAGAGTTTTGATTACTCAAAGGCTTCAATTTTTACCCCTTTGAGTCACAGAAATGACTTTAAACACACTTATTTTAGTTGACAAAGTCATAATTCACATCCAACAGTCATTTACAGTCAAAAGATTAAATGTTAAAATTTCATCCATATTGACCATTTTGGGATCGTTCGACATGTCCGGAGTCATCGTTTTTCATCCGAAAATTGATTTTTTGGACTGTACCAAAAATGATTCAAAATGTCAATTGGATCGTGCCTCATGATGAATAACCACTTTTTAAACCCTCACAGTGACCAATATTGCCATTTTTACAGAGTTTTGATTACTCAAAAGCTTCGATTTTGACCCATTTCAGGCACAGAAATGACGTTAAACACACTTATTTTAGTTGACAAAGTCATAATTCACATCCAACAGTCATTTAGAGTCAAAAGATTAAATGTTAAAATTTCATCATTATAGACCATTTTGGGAACGTTCGACAGGTCCGGAGTCATCGTTTCTCGTCTGAAAATTGATTTTTTGGACTGTACCAAAAATGATTCAAAATGTCAATTGGATCGTGCCTCATGTTGAATAACCACTTTTTAAACCCTCAGAGTGACCAAAATTGCCATTTTTACAGAGTTTTGATTACTCAAAAGCTTCAATGTTTACCCCTTTGAGGCACAGAAATGACTTTAAACACACTTATTTTAGTTGACAAAGTCATAATTCACATCCAACAGTCATTTACAGTCAAAAGATTAAATGTTAAAATTTCATCCATATTGACCATTTTGGGATCGTTCGACATGTCCGGAGTCATTGTTTTTCATCCGAAAATTGATTTTTTGGACTGTACCAAAAATGATTCAAAATGTCAATTGGATCGTGCCTCATGTTGAATAACCACTTTTTAAACCCTCACAGTGACCAAAATTGCCATTTTTACAGAGTTTTGATTACTCAAAAGCTTCAATTTTGACCCATTTCAGGCACAGAAATGACTTTAAACACACTTATTTTAGTTGACAAAGTCATAATTCACATCCAACAGTCATTTACAGTCAAAAGATTAAATGTTAAAATTTCATCCATATTGACCATTTTGGGATCGTTCGACATGTCCGGAGTCATCGTTTTTCATCCGAAAATTGATTTTTTGGACTGTACCAAAAATGATTCAAAATGTCAATTGGATCGTGCCTCATTTTGAATAACCACTTTTTAAACCCTCACAGTGACCAAAATTGCCTATTTTACAGAGTTTTGCTTACACAAAAGCTTCAATTTTGACCCGTTTCAGGCACAGAAATGACTTTAAACACACTTATTTTAGTTGACAAAGTCATTATTCACATCCAACAGTCATTTAGAGTCAAAAGATTAAATGTTAAAATTTCATCCATATTGACCATTTTGGGATCGTTCGACATGTCCGGAGTCATCGTTTTTCATCCGAAAATTGATTTTTTGGACTGTACCAAAAATGATTCAAAATGTCAATTGGATCGTGCCTCATGTTGAATAACCACTTTTTAAACCCTCACAGTGACCAAAATTGCCATTTTTACAGAGTTTTGATTACTCAAAAGCTTCAATTTTGACCCATTTCAGGCACAGAAATGACTTTAAACACACTTATTTTAGTTGACAAAGTCATAATTCACATCCAACAGTCATTTACAGTCAAAAGATTAAATGTTAAAATTTCATCCATATTGACCATTTTGGGATCGTTCGACATGTCCGGAGTCATCGTTTTTCATCCGAAAATTGATTTTTTGGACTGTACCAAAAATGATTCAAAATGTCAATTGGATCGTGCCTCATTTTGAATAACCACTTTTTAAACCCTCACAGTGACCAAAATTGCCTATTTTACAGAGTTTTGCTTACACAAAAGCTTCAATTTTGACCCGTTTCAGGCACAGAAATGACTTTAAACACACTTATTTTAGTTGACAAAGTCATTATTCACATCCAACAGTCATTTAGAGTCAAAAGATTAAATGTTAAAATTTCATCCATATTGACCATTTTGGGATCGTTCGACATGTCCGGAGTCATCGTTTTTCATCCGAAAATTGATTTTTTGGACTGTACCAAAAATGATTCAAAATGTCAATTGGATCGTGCCTCATGTTGAATAACCACTTTTTAAACCCTCACAGTGACCAAAATTGCCATTTTTACAGAGTTTTGATTACTCAAAAGCTTCAATTTTGACCCATTTCAGGCACAGAAATGACTTTAAACACACTTATTTTAGTTGACAAAGTCATAATTCACATCCAACAGTCATTTACAGTCAAAAGATTAAATGTTAAAATTTCATCCATATTGACCATTTTGGGATCGTTCGACATGTCCGGAGTCATCGTTTTTCATCCGAAAATTGATTTTTTGGACTGTACCAAAAATTATTCAAAATGTCAATTGGATCGCGCCTCATGTTGAATAACCACTTTTTAAACCCTCACAGTGACCAAAATTGCCATTTTTACAGAGTTTTGCTTACTCAAAAGCTTCAATTTTGACCCATTTCAGGCACAGAAATGACTTTAAACACACTTATTTTAGTTGACAAAGTCATAATTCACATCCAACAGTCATTTACAGTCAAAAGATTAAATGTTAAAATTTCATCCATATTGACCATTTTGGGATCGTTCGACATGTCCGGAGTCATCGTTTTTCATCCGAAAATTGATTTTTTGGACTGTACCAAAAATGATTCAAAATGTCAATTGGATCATGCCTCATGTTGAATAACCACTTTTTAAACCCTCACAGTGACCAAAATTGCCATTTTTACAGAGTTTTGATTACTCAAAAGCTTCAATTTTTACCCCTTTGAGGCACAGAAATGACTTTAAACACACTTATTTTAGTAGACAAAGTCATAATTCACATCCAACAGTCATTTACAGTCAAAAGATTAAATGTTAAAATTTCATCCATATTGACCATTTTGGGATCGTTCGACATGTCCGGAGTCATCGTTTTTCATCCGAAAATTGATTTTTTGAACTGTACCAAAAATGATTCAAAATGTCAATTGGATCGTGCCTCATGTTGAATAACCACTTTTTAAACCCTCACAGTGACCAAAATTGCCAATTTTACACAGTTTTGCTTACTCAAAAGCTTCAATTTTGACCCATTTCAGGCACAGAAATGACTTTAAACACACTTATTTTAGTTGACAAAGCCATAATTCACATCCAACAGTCATTTAGAGTCAAAAGATTAAATGTTAAAATTTCATCATTATAGACCATTTTGGGAACGTTCGACAGGTCCGGAGTCATCGTTTTTCATCCAAAAATTGATTTTTTGGACTGTACCAAAAATGATTCAAAATGTCAATTGGATCGTGCCTCATGTTGAATAACCACTTTTTAAACCCTCACAGTGACCAAAATTGCCATTTTTACAGAGTTTTGATTACTCAAAAGCTTCAATTTTGACCCATTTCAAGCACAGAAATGACTTTAAACACACTTATTTTAGTTGACAAAGTCATAATTCACATCCAACAGTCATTTACAGTCAAAAGATTAAATGTTAAAATTTCATCCATATTGACCATTTTGGGATCGTTCGACATGTCCGGAGTCATCGTTTTTCATCCGAAAATTGATTTTTGGACTGTACCAAAAATGATTCAAAATGTCAATTGGATCGTGCCTCATTTTGAATAACCACTTTTTAAACCCTCACAGTGACCAATATTGCCAATTTTACAGAGTTTTGCTTACACAAAAGCTTCAATTTTGACCCGTTTCAGGCACAGAAATGACTTTAAACACACTTATTTTAGTTGACAAAGTCATTATTCACATCCAACAGTCATTTAGAGTCAAAAGATTAAATGTTAAAATTTCATCCATATTGACCATTTTGGGATCGTTCGACATGTCCGGAGTCATCGTTTTTCATCCGAAAATTGATTTTTTGGACTGTACCAAAAATGATTCAAAATGTCAATTGGATCGTGCCTCATGTTGAATAACCACTTTTTAAACCCTCACAGTGACCAAAATTGCAATTTTTACAGAGTTTTGATTACTAAAAAGCTTCAATTTTGACCCATTTCAGGCACATAAATGACTTTAAACACACTTATTTTAGTTGACAAAGTCATAATTCACATCCAACAGTCATTTACAGTCAAAAGATTAAATGTTAAAATTTCATCCATATTGACCATTTTGGGATCGTTCGACATGTCCGGAGTCATCGTTTTTCATCCGAAAATTGATTTTTTGGACTGTACCAAAAATGATTCAAAATGTCAATTGGATCGTGCCTCATGTTGAATAACCACTTTTTAAACCCTCACAGTGACCAAAATTGCCATTTTTACAGAGTTTTGCTTACTCAAAAGCTTCAATTTTGACCCATTTCAGGCACAGAAATGACTTTAAACACACTTATTTTAGTTGACAAAGTCATAATTCACATCCAACAGTCATTTACAGTCAAAAGATTAAATGTTAAAATTTCATCCATATTGACCATTTTGGGATCGTTCGACATGTCCGGAGTCATCGTTTTTCATCCGAAAATTGATTTTTTGGACTGTACCAAAAATGATTCAAAATGTCAATTGGATCGTGCCTCATGTTGAATAACCACTTTTTAAACCCTCACAGTGACCAAAATTGCCATTTTTACAGAGTTTTGCTTACTCAAAAGCTTCAATTTTGACCCATTTCAGGCACAGAAATGACTTTAAACACACTTATTTTAGTTGACAAAGTCATAATTCACATCCAACAGTCATTTACAGTCAAAAGATTAAATGTTAAAATTTCATCCATATTGACCATTTTGGGATCGTTCGACATGTCCGGAGTCATCGTTTTTCATCCGAAAATTGATTTTTTGGACTGTACCAAAAATGATTCAAAATGTCAATTGGATCATGCCTCATGTTGAATAACCACTTTTTAAACCCTCACAGTGACCAAAATTGCCATTTTTACAGAGTTTTGATTACTCAAAAGCTACAATTTTTACCCCTTTGAGGCACAGAAATGACTTTAAACACACTTATTTTAGTTGACAAAGTCATAATTCACATCCAACAGTCATTTAGAGTCAAAAGATTAAATGTTAAAATTTCATCCATATTGACCATTTTGGGATCGTTCGACATGTCCAGAGTCATCGTTTTTCATCCGAAAATTGATTTTTTGAACTGTACCAAAAATGATTCAAAATGTCAATTGGATCGTGCCTCATGTTGAATAACCACATTTTAAACCCTCACAGTGACCAAAATTGCCAATTTTACACAGTTTTGCTTACTCAAAATCTTCAATTTTGACCCATTTCAGGCACAGAAATGACTTTAAACACACTTATTTTAGTTGACAAAGCCATAATTCACATCCAACAGTCATTTAGAGTCAAAAGATTAAATGTTAAAATTTCATCATTATAGACCATTTTGGGAACGTTCGACAGGTCCGGAGTCATCGTTTCTCGTCTGAAAATTGATTTTTTGGACTGTACCAAAAATGATTCAAAATGTCAATTGGATCGTGCCTCATGTTGAATAACCACTTTTTAAACCCTCAGAGTGACCAAAATTGCCATTTTTACAGAGTTTTGATTACACAAAAGCTTCAATTTTTACCCCTTTGAGGCACAGAAATGACTTTAAACACACTTATTTTAGTTGACAAAGTCATAATTCACATCCAACAGTCATTTACAGTCAAAAGATTAAATGTTAAAATTTCATCCATATTGACCATTTTGGGATCGTTCGACATGTCCGGAGTCATCGTTTTTCATCCGAAAATTGATTTTTTGGACTGTACCAAAAATGATTCAAAATGTCAATTGGATCGTGCCTCATGTTGAATAACCACTTTTTAAACCCTCACAGTGACCAAAATTGCCATTTTTACAGAGTTTTGATTACTCAAAAGCTTCAATTTTGACCCATTTCAGGCACAGAAATGACTTTAAACACACTTATTTTAGTTGACAAAGTCATAATTCACATCCAACAGTCATTTACAGTCAAAAGATTAAATGTTAAAATTTCATCCATATTGACCATTTTGGGATCGTTCGACATGTCCGGAGTCATCGTTTTTCATCCGAAAATTGATTTTTTGGACTGTACCAAAAATGATTCAAAATGTCAATTGGATCGTGCCTCATTTTGAATAACTACTTTTTAAACCCTCACAGTGACCAAAATTGCCTATTTTACAGAGTTTTGCTTACACAAAAGCTTCAATTTTGACCCGTTTCAGGCACAGAAATGACTTTAAACACACTTATTTTAGTTGACAACGTCATTATTCACATCCAACAGTCATTTAGAGTCAAAAGATTAAATGTTAAAATTTCATCCATATTGACCATTTTGGGATCGTTCGACATGTCCGGAGTCATCGTTTTTCATCCGAAAATTGATTTTTTGGACTGTACCAAAAATGATTCAAAATGTCAATTGGATCGTGCCTCATGTTGAATAACCACTTTTTAAACCCTCACAGTGACCAAAATTCCCATTTTTACAGAGTTTTGATTACTCAAAAGCTTCAATTTTGACCCATTTCAGGCACAGAAATGACTTTAAACACACTTATTTTAGTTGACAAAGTCATAATTCACATCCAACAGTCATTTACAGTCAAAAGATTAAATGTTAAAATTTCATCCATATTGACCATTTTGGGATCGTTCGACATGTCCGGAGTCATCGTTTTTCATCCGAAAATTGATTTTTTGGACTGTACCAAAAATGATTCAAAATGTCAATTGGATCGTGCCTCATGTTGAATAACCACTTTTTAAACCCTCACAGTGACCAAAATTGCCATTTTTACAGAGTTTTGCTTACTCAAAAGCTTCAATTTTGACCCATTTCAGGCACAGAAATGACTTTAAACACACTTATTTTAGTTGACAAAGTCATAATTCACATCCAACTGTCATTTACAGTCAAAAGATTAAATGTTAAAATTTCATCCATATTGACCATTTTGGGATCGTTCGACATGTCCGGAGTCATCGTTTTTCATCCGAAAATTGATTTTTTGGACTGTACCAAAAATGATTCAAAATGTCAATTGGATCGTGCCGTGTTGAATAACCACTTTTTAAACCCTCACAGTGACCAAAATTGCCATTTTTACAGAGTTTTGCTTACTCAAAAGCTTCAATTTTGACCCATTTCAGGCACAGAAATGACTTTAAACACACTTATTTTAGTTGACAAAGTCATAATTCACATCCAACAGTCATTTACAGTCAAAAGATTAAATGTTAAAATTTCATCCATATTGACCATTTTGGGATCGTTCGACATGTCCGGAGTCATCGTTTTTCATCCGAAAATTGATTTTTTGGACTGTACCAAAAATGATTCAAAATGTCAATTGGATCATGCCTCATGTTGAATAACCACTTTTTAAACCCTCACAGTGACCAAAATTGCCATTTTTACAGAGTTTTGATTACTCAAAAGCTTCAATTTTTACCCCTTTGAGGCACAGAAATGACTTTAAACACACTTATTTTAGTAGACAAAGTCATAATTCACATCCAACAGTCATTTACAGTCAAAAGATTAAATGTTAAAATTTCATCCATATTGACCATTTTGGGATTGTTCGACATGTCCGGAGTCATCGTTTTTCATCCGAAAATTGATTTTTTGAACTGTACCAAAAATGATTCAAAATGTCAATTGGATCGTGCCTCATGTTGAATAACCACTTTTTAAACCCTCACAGTGACCAAAATTGCCAATTTTACACAGTTTTGCTTACTCAAAAGCTTCAATTTTGACCCATTTCAGGCACAGAAATGACTTTAAACACACTTATTTTAGTTGACAAAGCCATAATTCACATCCAACAGTCATTTAGAGTCAAAAGATTAAATGTTAAAATTTCATCATTATAGACCATTTTGGGAACGTTCGACAGGTCCGGAGTCATCGTTTTTCATCCAAAAATTGATTTTTTGGACTGTACCAAAAATGATTCAAAATGTCAATTGGATCGTGCCTCATAATGAATAACCACTTTTTAAACCCTCACAGTGACCAAAATTGCCATTTTTACAGAGTTTTGATTACTCAAAAGCTTCAATTTTGACCCATTTCAGGCACAGAAATGACTTTAAACACACTTATTTTAGTTGACAAAGTCATAATTCACATCCAACAGTCATTTACAGTCAAAAGATTAAATGTTAAAATTTCATCCATATTGACCATTTTGGGATCGTTCGACATGTCCGGAGTCATCGTTTTTCATCCGAAAATTGATTTTTTGAACTGTACCAAAAATGATTCAAAATGTCAATTGGATCGTGCCTCATGTTGAATAACCACTTTTTAAACCCTCACAGTGACCAAAATTGCCATTTTTACAGAGTTTTGATTACTCAAAAGCTTCAATTTTGACCCATTTCAGGCACAGAAATGACTTTAAACACACTTATTTTAGTTGACAAAGTCATAATTCACATCCAACAGTCATTTACAGTCAAAAGATTAAATGTTAAAATTTCATCCATATTGACCATTTTGGGATCGTTCGACATGTCCGGAGTCATCGTTTTTCATCCGAAAATTGATTTTTTGGACTGTACCAAAAATGATTCAAAATGTCAATTGGATCGTGCCTCATTTTGAATAACCACTTTTTAAACCCTCACAGTGACCAAAATTGCCATTTTTACAGAGTTTTGATTACTCAAAAGCTTCAATTTTGACCCATTTCAGGCACAGAAATGACTTTAAACACACTTATTTTAGTTGACAAAGTCATAATTCACATCCAACAGTCATTTACAGTCAAAAGATTAAATGTTAAAATTTCATCCATATTGCCCATTTTGGGATCGTTCGACATGTCCGGAATCATCGTTTTTCATCCGAAAATTGATTTTTTGGACTGTACCAAAAATGATTCAAAATGTCAATTGGATCGTGCCTCATGTTGAATAACCACTTTTTAAACCCTCACAGTGACCAAAATTGCCATTTTTACAGAGTTTTGCTTACTCAAAAGCTTCAATTTTGACCCATTTCAGGCACAGAAATGACTTTAAACACACTTATTTTAGTTGACAAAGTCATAATTCACATCCAACAGTCATTTACAGTCAAAAGATTAAATGTTAAAATTTCATCCATATTGCCCATTTTGGGATCGTTCGACATGTCCGGAATCATCGTTTTTCATCCGAAAATTGATTTTTTGGACTGTACCAAAAATGATTCAAAATGTCAATTGGATCATGCCTCATGTTGAATAACCACTTTTTAAACCCTCACAGTGACCAAAATTGCCATTTTTACAGAGTTTTGATTACTCAAAAGCTTCAATTTTTACCCCTTTGAGGCACAGAAATAACTTTAAACACACTTATTTTAGTTGACAAAGTCATAATTCACATCCAACAGTCATTTACAGTCAAAAGATTAAATGGTAAAATTTCATCATTATAGACCATTTTGGGAACGTTCGACATGTCCGGAGTCATCGTTTTTCGTCTGAAAATTGATTTTTTGGACTGTACCAAAAATGATTCAAAATGTCAATTGGATCGTGCCTCATGTTGAATAACCACTTTTTAAACCCTCACAGTGACCAAAATTGCCAATTTTACAGAGTTTTGCTTACTCAAAAGCTTCAATTTTGACCCATTTCAGGCACAGAAATGACTTTAAACACACTTATTTTAGTTGACAAAGTCATAATTCACACCCAACAGTCATTTAGAGTCAAAAGATTAAATGTTAAAATTTCATCCATATTGACCATTTTGGGATCGTTCGACATGTCCGGAGTCATCGTTTTTCATCCGAAAATTGATTTTTTGGACTGTACCAAAAATGATTCAAAATGTCAATTGGATCGTGCCTCATGTTGAATAACCACTTTTTAAACCCTCACAGTGACCAAAATTGCCATTTTTACAGAGTTTTGCTTACTCAAAAGCTTCAATTTTGACCCATTTCAGGCACAGAAATGACTTTAAACACACTTATTTTAGTTGACAAAGTCATAATTCACATCCAACAGTCATTTACAGTCAAAAGATTAAATGTTAACATTTCATCCATATTGACCATTTTGGGATCGTTCGACATGTCCGGAGTCATCGTTTTTCATCCGAAAATTGATTTTTTGGACTGTACCAAAAATGATTCAAAATGTCAATTGGATTGTGCCTCATGTTGAATAACCACTTTTTAAACCCTCAGAGTGACCAAAATTTCCATTTTTACAGAGTTTTGATTACTCAAAAGCTTCAATTTTTACCCCTTTGAGGCACAGAAATGACTTTAAACACACTTATTTTAGTTGACAAAGTCATAATTCACATCCAACAGTCATTTACAGTCAAAAGATTAAATGGTAAAATTTCATCATTATAGACCATTTTGGGAACGTTCGACATGTCCGGAGTCATCGTTTTTCGTCTGAAATTGATTTTTTGGACTGTACCAAAAATGATTCAAAATGTCAATTGGATCGTGCCTCATGTTGAACAACCACTTTTTAAACCCTCACAGTGACCAAAATTGCCAATTTTACAGAGTTTTGCTTACTCAAAAGCTTCAATTTTGACCCATTTCAGGCACAGAAATGACTTTAAACACACTTATTTTAGTTGACAAAGTCATAATTCACATCCAACAGTCATTTAGAGTCAAAAGATTAAATGTTAAAATTTCATCATTATAGACCATTTTGGGAACGTTCGACAGGTCCGGAGTCATCGTTTTTCGTCTGAAAATTGATTTTTTGGACTGTACCAAAAATGATTCAAAATGTCAATTGGATCGTGCCTCATGTTGAATAACCACTTTTTAAACCCTCACAGTGACCAAAATTGCCATTTTTACAGAGTTTTGATTACTCAAAAGATTCAATTTTTACCCCTTTGAGGCACAGAAATGACTTTAAACACACTTATTTTAGTTGACAAAGTCATATTTCACATCCAACAGTCATTTAGAGTCAAAAGATTAAATGTTAAAATTTCATCCATATTGACCATTTTGGGATCGTTCGACATGTCCGGAGTCATCGTTTTTCATCCGAAAATTGATTTTTTGGACTGTACCAAAAATGATTCAAAATGTCAATTGGATCATGCCTCATGTTGAATAACCACTTTTTAAACCCTCACAGTGACCAAAATTGCCATTTTTACAGAGTTTTGATTACTCAAAAGCTTCAATTTTTACCCCTTTGAGGCACAGAAATAACTTTAAACACACTTATTTTAGTTGACAAAGTCATAATTCACATCCAACAGTCATTTACAGTCAAAAGATTAAATGTTAAAATTTCATCCATATTGACCATTTTGGGATCGTTCGACATGTCCAGAGTCATCGTTTTTCATCCGAAAATTGATTTTTTGAACTGTACCAAAAATGATTCAAAATGTCAATTGGATCGTGCCTCATGTTGAATAACCACTTTTTAAACCCTCACAGTGACCAAAATTGCCAATTTTACACAGTTTTGCTTACTCAAAAGCTTCAATTTTGACCCATTTCAGGCACAGAAATGACTTTAAACACACTTATTTTAGTTGACAAAGCCATAATTCACATCCAACAGTCATTTAGAGTCAAAAGATTAAATGTTAAAATTTCATCATTATAGACCATTTTGGGAACGTTCGACAGGTCCGGAGTCATCGTTTTTCGTCTAAAAATTGATTTTTTGGACTGTACCAAAAATGATTCAAAATGTCAATTGGATCGTGCCTCATGTTGAATAACCACTTTTTAAACCCTCACAGTGACCAAAATTGCCATTTTTACAGAGTTTTGATTACTCAAAAGCTTCAATTTTGACCCATTTCAGGCACAGAAATGACTTTAAACACACTTATTTTAGTTGACAAAGTCATAATTCACATCCAACAGTCATTTACAGTCAAAAGTTTAAATGTTAAAATTTCATCCATATTGACCATTTTGGGATCGTTCGACAGGTCCGGAGTCATCGTTTTTCGTGTGAAAATTGATTTTTTGGACTGTACCAAAAATGATTCAAAATGTCAATTGGATCGTGCCTCATGTTGAATAACCACTTTTTAAACCCTCACAGTGACCAAAATTGCCATTTTTACAGAGTTTTGATTACTCAAAAGCTTCAATTTTTACCCCTTTGAGGCACAGAAATGACTTTAAACACACTTATTTTAGTTGACAAAGTCATAATTCACATCCAACAGTCATTTAGAGTCAAAAGATTAAATGTTAAAATTTCATCCATATTGACCATTTTGGGATCGTTCGACATGTCCGGAGTCATCGTTTTTCATCCGAAAATTGATTTTTTGGACTGTACCAAAAATGATTCAAAATGTCAATTGGATCGTGCCTCATGTTGAATAACCACTTTTTAAACCCTCACAGTGACCAAAATTGCCATTTTTACAGAGTTTTGATTACTCAAAAGCTTCAATTTTGACCCATTTTAGGCACAGAAATGACTTTAAACACACTTATTTTAGTTGAAAAAGTCATAATTCACATCCAACAGTCATTTACAGTCAAAAGATTAAATGTTAAAATTTCATCCATATTGACCATTTTGGGATCGTTCGACATGTCCGGAGTCATCGTTTTTCATCCGAAAATTGATTTTTTGGACTGTACCAAAAATGATTCAAAATGTCAATTGGATCGTGCCTCATGTTGAATAACCACTTTTTAAACCCTCACAGTGACCAAAATTGCCATTTTTACAGAGTTTTGCTTACTCAAAAGCTTCAATTTTGACCCATTTCAGGCACAGAAATGACTTTAAACACACTTATTTTAGTTGACAAAGTCATAATTCACATCCAACAGTCATTTACAGTCAAAAGTTTAAATGTTAAAATTTCATCCATATTGACCATTTTGGGATCGTTCGACAGGTCCGGAGTCATCGGTTTTCGTCTGAAAATTGATTTTTTGGACTGTACCAAAAATGATTCAAAATGTCAATTGGATCGTGCCTCATGTTGAATAACCACTTTTTAAACCCTCACAGTGACCAAAATTGCCATTTTTACAGAGTTTTGATTACTCAAAAGCTTCAATTTTTACCCCTTTGAGGCACAGAAATGACTTTAAACACACTTATTTTAGTTGACAAAGTCATAATTCACATCCAACAGTCATTTAGAGTCAAAAGATTAAATGTTAAAATTTCATCCATATTGACCATTTTGGGATCGTTCGACATGTCCGGAGTCATCGTTTTTCATCCGAAAATTGATTTTTTGGACTGTACCAAAAATGATTCAAAATGTCAATTGGATCGTGCCTCATGTTGAATAACCACTTTTTAAACCCTCACAGTGACCAAAATTGCCATTTTTACAGAGTTTTGATTACTCAAAAGCTTCAATTTTGACCCATTTCAGGCACATAAATGACTTTAAACACACTTATTTTAGTTGACAAAGTCATAATTCACATCCAACAGTCATTTACAGTCAAAAGATTAAATGTTAAAATTTCATCCATATTGACCATTTTGGGATCGTTCGACATGTCCGGAGTCATCGTTTTTCATCCGAAAATTGATTTTTTGGACTGTACCAAAAATGATTCAAAATGTCAATTGGATCGTGCCTCATGTTGAATAACCACTTTTTAAACCCTCACAGTGACCAAAATTGCCATTTTTACAGAGTTTTGCTTACTCAAAAGCTTCAATTTTGACCCATTTCAGGAACAGAAATGACTTTAAACACACTTATTTTAGTTGACAAAGTCATAATTCACATCCAACAGTCATTTACAGTCAAAAGATTAAATGTTAAAATTTCATCCATATTGACCATTTTGGGATCGTTCGACATGTCCGGAGTCATCGTTTTTCATCCGAAAATTGATTTTTTGGACTTTACCAAAAATGATTCAAAATGTCAATTGGATCGTGCCTCATGTTGAATAACCACTTTTTAAACCCTCACAGTGACCAAAATTGCCATTTTTACAGAGTTTTGCTTACTCAAAAGCTTCAATTTTGACCCATTTCAGGCACAGAAATGACTTTAAACACACTTATTTTAGTTGACAAAGTCATAATTCACATCCAACAGTCATTTACAGTCAAAAGATTAAATGTTAAAATTTCATCCATATTGACCATTTTGGGATCGTTCGACATGTCCGGAGTCATCGTTTTTCATCCGAAAATTGATTTTTTGGACTGTACCAAAAATGATTCAAAATGTCAATTGGATCATGCCTCATGTTGAATAACCACTTTTTAAACCCTCACAGTGACCAAAATTGCCATTTTTACAGAGTTTTGATTACTCAAAAGCTTCAATTTTTACCCCTTTGAGGCACAGAAATAACTTTAAACACACTTATTTTAGTTGACAAAGTCATAATTCACATCCAACAGTCATTTACAGTCAAAAGATTAAATGTTAAAATTTCATCCATATTTACCATTTTGGGATCGTTCGACATGTCCGGAGTCATCGTTTTTCATCCGAAAATTTATTTTTTGAACTGTACCAAAAATGATTCAAAATGTCAATTGGATCGTGCCTCATGTTGAATAACCACTTTTTAAACCCTCACAGTGACCAAAATTGCCAATTTTACACAGTTTTGCTTACTCAAAAGCTTCAATTTTGACCCATTTCAGGCACAGAAATGACTTTAAACACACTTATTTTAGTTGACAAAGCCATAATTCACATCCAACAGTCATTTAGAGTCAAAAGATTAAATGTTAAAATTTCATCATTATAGACCATTTTGGGAACGTTCGACAGGTCCGGAGTCATCGTTTTTCGTCTGAAAATTGATTTTTTGGACTGTACCAAAAATGATTCAAAATGTCAATTGGATCGTGCCTCATGTTGAATAACCACTTTTTAAACCCTCACAGTGACCAAAATTGCCATTTTTACAGAGTTTTGATTACTCAAAAGCTTCAATTTTGACCCATTTCAGGCACAGAAATGACTTTAAACACACTTATTTTAGTTGACAAAGTCATAATTCACATCCAACAGTCATTTACAGTCAAAAGTTTAAATGTTAAAATTTCATCCATATTGACCATTTTGGGATCGTTCGACATGTCCGGAGTCATCGTTTTTCATCCGAAAATTGATTTTTTGGACTGTACCAAAAATGATTCAAAATGTCAATTGGATCGTGCCTCATTTTGAATAACCACTTTTTAAACCCTCACAGTGACCAAAATTGCAAATTTTACAGAGTTTTGCTTACACAAAAGCTTCAATTTTGACCCGTTTCAGGCACAGAAATGACTTTAAACACACTTATTTTAGTTGACAAAGTCATTATTCACATCCAACAGTCATTTAGAGTCAAAAGATTAAATGTTAAAATTTCATCCATATTGACCATTTTGGGATCGTTCGACATGTCCGGAGTCATCGTTTTTCATCCGAAAATTGATTGTTTGGACTGTACCAAAAATGATTCAAAATGTCAATTGGATCGTGCCTCATGTTGAATAACCACTTTTTAAACCCTCACAGTGACCAAAATTGCCATTTTTACAGAGTTTTGATTACTCAAAAGCTTCAATTTTGACCCATTTCAGGCACAGAAATGACTTTAAACACACTTATTTTAGTTGACAAAGTCATAATTCACATCCAACAGTCATTTAGAGTCAAAAGATTAAATGTTAAAATTTCATCCATATTGACCATTTTGGGATCGTTCGACATGTCCGGAGTCATCGTTTTTCATCCGAAAATTGATTTTTTGGACTGTACCAAAAATGATTCAAAATGTCAATTGGATCGTGCCTCATGTTGAATAACCACTTTTTAAACCCTCACAGTGACCAAAATTGCCATTTTTACAGAGTTTTGCTTACTCAAAAGCTTCAATTTTGACCCATTTCAGGCACAGAAATGACTTTAAACACACTTATTTTAGTTGACAAAGTCATAATTCACATCCAACAGTCATTTACAGTCAAAAGATTAAATGTTAAAATTTCATCCATATTGACCATTTTGGGATTGTTCGACATGTCCGGAGTCATCGTTTTTCATCCGAAAATTGATTTTTTGGACTGTACCAAAAATGATTCAAAATGTCAATTGGATCATGCCTCATGTTGAATAACCACTTTTTAAACCCTCACAGTGACCAAAATTGCCATTTTTACAGAGTTTTGATTACTCAAAAGCTTCAATTTTTACACCTTTGAGGCACGGAAATAACTTTAAACACACTTATTTTAGTTGACAAAGTCATAATTCACATCCAACAGTCATTTACAGTCAAAAGATTAAATGGTAAAATGTCATCATTATAGACCATTTTGGGAACGTTCGACATGTCCGGAGTCATCGTTTTTCGTCTGAAAATTGATTTTTTGGACTGTACCAAAAATGATTCAAAATGTCAATTGGATCGTGCCTCATGTTGAATAACCACTTTTTAAACCCTCACAGTGACCAAAATTGCCAATTTTACAGAGTTTTGCTTACTCAAAAGCTTCAATTTTGACCCATTTCAGGCACAGAAATGACTTTAAACACACTTATTTTAGTTGACAAAGTCATAATTCACATCCAACAGTCATTTAGAGTCAAAAGATTAAATGTTAAAATTTCATCCATATTGACCATTTTGGGATCGTTCGACATGTCCGGAGTCATCGTTTTTCATCCGAAAATTGATTTTTTGGACTGTACCAAAAATGATTCAAAATGTCAATTGGATCGTGCCTCATGTTGAATAACCACTTTTTAAACCCTCACAGTGACCAAAATTGCCATTTTTACAGAGTTTCGATTACTCAAAAGCTTCAATTTTTACCCATTTTAGGCACAGACATGACTTTAAACACACTTATTTTAGTTGACAAAGTCATAATTCACATCCAACAGTCATTTACAGTCAAAAGATTAAATGTTAAAATTTCATCCATATTGACCATTTTGGGATCGTTCGACATGTCCGGAGTCATCGTTTTTCATCCGAAAATTGATTTTTTGGACTGTACCAAAAATGATTCAAAATGTCAATTGGATCGTGCCTCATGTTGAATAACCACTTTTTAAACCCTCACAGTGACCAAAATTGCCATTTTTACAGAGTTTTGATTACTCAAAAGCTTCAATTTTGACCCATTTCAGGCACAGAAATGACTTTAAACACACTTATTTTAGTTGACAAAGTCATAATTCACATCCAACAGTCATTTAGAGTCAAAAGATTAAATGTTAAAATTTCATCCATATTGACCATTTTGGGATCGTTCGACATGTCCGGAGTCATCGTTTTTCATCCGAAAATTGATTTTTTGGACTGTACCAAAAATGATTCAAAATGTCAATTGGATCGTGCCTCATGTTGAATAACCACTTTTTAAACCCTCACAGTGACCAAAATTGCCATTTTTACAGAGTTTTGATTACTCAAAAGCTTCAATTTTGACCCATTTTAGGCACAGACATGACTTTAAACACACTTATTTTAGTTGACAAAGTCATAATTCACATCCAACAGTCATTTACAGTCAAAAGATTAAATGTTAAAATTTCATCCATATTGACCATTTTGGGATCGTTCGACATGTCCGGAGTCATCGTTTTTCATCCGAAAATTGATTTTTTGGACTGTACCAAAAATGATTCAAAATGTCAATTGGATCGTGCCTCATGTTGAATAACCACTTTTTAAACCCTCACAGTGACCAAAATTGCCATTTTTACAGAGTTTTGATTACTCAAAAGCTTCAATTTTGACCCATTTTAGGCACAGACATGACTTTAAACAAACTTATTTTAGTTGACAAAGTCATAATTCACATCCAACAGTCATTTACAGTCAAAAGATTAAATGTTAAAATTTCATCCATATTGACCATTTTGGGATCGTTCGACATGTCCGGAGTCATCGTTTTTCATCCGAAAATTGATTTTTTGGACTGTACCAAAAATGATTCAAAATGTCAATTGGATCGTGCCTCATGTTGAATAACCACTTTTTAAACCCTCACAGTGACCAAAATTGCCATTTTTACAGAGTTTTGCTTACTCAAAAGCTTCAATTTTGACCCATTTCAGGCACAGAAATGACTTTAAACACACTTATTTTAGTTGACAAAGTCATAATTCACATCCAACAGTCATTTAGAGTCAAAAGATTAAATGTTAAAATTTCATCCATATTGACCATTTTGGGATCGTTCGACATGTCCGGAGTCATCGTTTTTCATCCGAAAATTGATTTTTTGGACTGTACCAAAAATGATTCAAAATGTCAATTGGATCGTGCCTCATGTTGAATAACCACTTTTTAAACCCTCACAGTGACCAAAATTGCCATTTTTACAGAGTTTTGATTACTCAAAAGCTTCAATTTTGACCCATTTTAGGCACAGACATGACTTTAAACACACTTATTTTAGTTGACAAAGTCATAATTCACATCCAACAGTCATTTACAGTCAAAAGATTAAATGTTAAAATTTCATCCATATTGACCATTTTGGGATCGTTCGACATGTCCGGAGTCATCGTTTTTCATCCGAAAATTGATTTTTTGGACTGTACCAAAAATGATTCAAAATGTCAATTGGATCGTGCCTCATGTTGAATAACCACTTTTTAAACCCTCACAGTGACCAAAATTGCCATTTTTACAGAGTTTTGCTTACTCAAAAGCTTCAATTTTGACCCATTTCAGGCACAGAAATGACTTTAAACACACTTATTTTAGTTGACAAAGTCATAATTCACATCCAACAGTCATTTACAGTCAAAAGTTTAAATGTTAAAATTTCATCCATATTGACCATTTTGGGATCGTTCGACAGGTCCGGAGTCATCGGTTTTCGTCTGAAAATTGATTTTTTGGACTGTACCAAAAATGATTCAAAATGTCAATTGGATCGTGCCTCATGTTGAATAACCACTTTTTAAACCCTCACAGTGACCAAAATTGCCATTTTTACAGAGTTTTGATTACTCAAAAGCTTCAATTTTTACCCCTTTGAGGCACAGAAATGACTTTAAACACACTTATTTTAGTTGACAAAGTCATAATTCACATCCAACAGTCATTTAGAGTCAAAAGATTAAATGTTAAAATTTCATCCATATTGACCATTTTGGGATCGTTCGACATGTCCGGAGTCATCGTTTTTCATCCGAAAATTGATTTTTTGGACTGTACCAAAAATGATTCAAAATGTCAATTGGATCGTGCCTCATGTTGAATAACCACTTTTTAAACCCTCACAGTGACCAAAATTGCCATTTTTACAGAGTTTTGATTACTCAAAAGCTTCAATTTTGACCCATTTCAGGCACAGAAATGACTTTAAACACACTTATTTTAGTTGACAAAGTTATAATTCACATCCAACAGTCATTTACAGTCAAAAGATTAAATGTTAAAATTTCATCCATATTGACCATTTTGGGATCGTTCGACATGTCCGGAGTCATCGTTTTTCATCCGAAAATTGATTTTTTGGACTGTACCAAAAATGATTCAAAATGTCAATTGGATCATGCCTCATGTTGAATAACCACTTTTTAAACCCTCACAGTGACCAAAATTGCCATTTTTACAGAGTTTTGATTACTCAAAAGCTTCAATTTTTACCCCTTTGAGGCACAGAAATAACTTTAAACACACTTATTTTAGTTGACAAAGTCATAATTCACATCCAACAGTCATTTACAGTCAAAAGATTAAATGTTAAAATTTCATCCATATTGACCATTTTGGGATCGTTCGACATGTCCGGAGTCATCGTTTTTCATCCGAAAATTGATTTTTTGAACTGTACCAAAAATGATTCAAAATGTCAATTGGATCATGCCTCATGTTGAATAACCACTTTTTAAACCCTCACAGTGACCAAAATTGCCATTTCTACAGAGTTTTGATTACTCAAAAGCTTCAATTTTTACCCCTTTGAGGCACAGAAATGACTTTAAACACACTTATTTTAGTTGACAAAGTCATAATTCACATCCAACAGTCATTTAGAGTCAAAAGATTAAATGTTAAAATTTCATCATTATAGACCATTTTGGGAACGTTCGACAGGTCCGGAGTCATCGTTTTTCGTCTGAAAATTGATTTTTTGGACTGTACCAAAAATGATTCAAAATGTCAATTGGATCGTGCCTCATGTTGAATAACCACTTTTTAAACCCTCACAGTGACCAAAATTGCCATTTTTACAGAGTTTTGATTACTCAAAAGCTTCAATTTTTACCCCTTTGAGGCACAGAAATGACTTTAAACACACTTATTTTAGTTGACAAAGTCATAATTCACATCCAACAGTCATTTAGAGTCAAAAGATTAAATGTTAAAATTTCATCCATATTGACCATTTTGGGATCGTTCGACATGTCCGGAGTCATCGTTTTTCATCCGAAAATTGATTTTTTGGACTGTACCAAAAATGATTCAAAATGTCAATTGGATCGTGCCTCATGTTGAATAACCACTTTTTAAACCCTCACAGTGACCAAAATTGCCATTTTTACAGAGTTTTGATTACTCAAAAGCTTCAATTTTGACCCATTTTAGGCACAGAAATGACTTTAAACACACTTATTTTAGTTGACAAAGTCATAATTCACATCCAACAGTCATTTACAGTCAAAAGATTAAATGTTAAAATTTCATCCATATTGACCATTTTGGGATCGTTCGACATGTCCGGAGTCATCGTTTTTCATCCGAAAATTGATTTTTTGGACTGTACCAAAAATGATTCAAAATGTCAATTGGATCGTGCCTCATGTTGAATAACCACTTTTTAAACCCTCACAGTGACCAAAATTGCCATTTTTACAGAGTTTTGCTTACTCAAAAGCTTCAATTTTGACCCATTTCAGGCACAGAAATGACTTTAAACACACTTATTTTAGTTGACAAAGTCATAATTCACATCCAACAGTCATTTACAGTCAAAAGATTAAATGTTAACATTTCATCCATATTGACCATTTTGGGATCGTTCGACATGTCCGGAGTCATCGTTTTTCATCCGAAAATTGATTTTTTGGACTGTACCAAAAATGATTCAAAATGTCAATTGGATCGTGCCTCATGTTGAATAACCACTTTTTAAACCCTCAGAGTGACCAAAATTTCCATTTTTACAGAGTTTTGATTACTCAAAAGCTTCAATTTTTACCCCTTTGAGGCACAGAAATGACTTTAAACACACTTATTTTAGTTGACAAAGTCATAATTCACATCCAACAGTCATTTACAGTCAAAAGATTAAATGGTAAAATTTCATCATTATAGACCATTTTGGGAACGTTCGACATGTCCGGAGTCATCGTTTTTCGTCTGAAAATTGATTTTTTGGACTGTACCAAAAATGATTCAAAATGTCAATTGGATCGTGCCTCATGTTGAACAACCACTTTTTAAACCCTCACAGTGACCAAAATTGCCAATTTTACAGAGTTTTGCTTACTCAAAAGCTTCAATTTTGACCCATTTCAGGCACAGAAATTACTTTAAACACACTTATTTTAGTTGACAAAGTCATAATTCACATCCAACAGTCATTTAGAGTCAAAAGATTAAATGTTAAAATTTCATCATTATAGACCATTTTGGGAACGTTCGACAGGTCCGGAGTCATCGTTTTTCGTCTGAAAATTGATTTTTTGGACTGTACCAAAAATGATTCAAAATGTCAATTGGATCATGCCTCATGTTGAATAACCACTTTTTAAACCCTCACAGTGACCAAAATTGCCATTTTTACAGAGTTTTGATTACTCAAAAGATTCAATTTTTACCCCTTTGAGGCACAGAAATGACTTTAAACACACTTATTTTAGTTGACAAAGTCATATTTCACATCCAACAGTCATTTAGAGTCAAAAGATTAAATGTTAAAATTTCATCCATATTGACCATTTTGGGATCGTTCGACATGTCCGGAGTCATCGTTTTTCATCCGAAAATTGATTTTTTGGACTGTACCAAAAATGATTCAAAATGTCAATTGGATCATGCCTCATGTTGAATAACCACTTTTTAAACCCTCACAGTGACCAAAATTGCCATTTTTACAGAGTTTTGCTTACTCAAAAGCTTCAATTTTGACCCATTTCAGGCACAGAAATGACTTTAAACACACTTATTTTAGTTGACAAAGTCATAATTCACATCCAACAGTCATTTACAGTCAAAAGATTAAATGTTAACATTTCATCCATATTGACCATTTTGGGATCGTTCGACATGTCCGGAGTCATCGTTTTTCATCCGAAAATTGATTTTTTGGACTGTACCAAAAATGATTCAAAATGTCAATTGGATCGTGCCTCATGTTGAATAACCACTTTTTAAACCCTCAGAGTGACCAAAATTTCCATTTTTACAGAGTTTTGATTACTCAAAAGCTTCAATTTTTACCCCTTTGAGGCACAGAAATGACTTTAAACACACTTATTTTAGTTGACAAAGTCATAATTCACATCCAACAGTCATTTACAGTCAAAAGATTAAATGGTAAAATTTCATCATTATAGACCATTTTGGGAACGTTCGACATGTCCGGAGTCATCGTTTTTCGTCTGAAAATTGATTTTTTGGACTGTACCAAAAATGATTCAAAATGTCAATTGGATCGTGCCTCATGTTGAACAACCACTTTTTAAACCCTCACAGTGACCAAAATTGCCAATTTTACAGAGTTTTGCTTACTCAAAAGCTTCAATTTTGACCCATTTCAGGCACAGAAATTACTTTAAACACACTTATTTTAGTTGACAAAGTCATAATTCACATCCAACAGTCATTTAGAGTCAAAAGATTAAATGTTAAAATTTCATCATTATAGACCATTTTGGGAACGTTCGACAGGTCCGGAGTCATCGTTTTTCGTCTGAAAATTGATTTTTTGGACTGTACCAAAAATGATTCAAAATGTCAATTGGATCATGCCTCATGTTGAATAACCACTTTTTAAACCCTCACAGTGACCAAAATTGCCATTTTTACAGAGTTTTGATTACTCAAAAGATTCAATTTTTACCCCTTTGAGGCACAGAAATGACTTTAAACACACTTATTTTAGTTGACAAAGTCATATTTCACATCCAACAGTCATTTAGAGTCAAAAGATTAAATGTTAAAATTTCATCCATATTGACCATTTTGGGATCGTTCGACATGTCCGGAGTCATCGTTTTTCATCCGAAAATTGATTTTTTGGACTGTACCAAAAATGATTCAAAATGTCAATTGGATCATGCCTCATGTTGAATAACCACTTTTTAAACCCTCACAGTGACCAAAATTGCCATTTTTACAGAGTTTTGATTACTCAAAAGCTTCAATTTTTACCCCTTTGAGGCACAGAAATAACTTTAAACACACTTATTTTAGTTGACAAAGTCATAATTCACATCCAACAGTCATTTACAGTCAAAAGATTAAATGTTAAAATTTCATCCATATTGACCATTTTGGGATCGTTCGACATGTCCGGAGTCATCGTTTTTCATCCGAAAATTGATTTTTTGAACTGTACCAAAAATGATTCAAAATGTCAATTGGATCGTGCCTCATGTTGAATAACCACTTTTTAAACCCTCACAGTGACCAAAATTGCCATTTTTACAGAGTTTTGATTACTCAAAAGCTTCAATTTTTACCCCTTTGAGGCACAGAAATGACTTTAAACACACTTATTTTAGTTGACAAAGTCATAATTCACATCCAACAGTCATTTAGAGTCAAAAGATTAAATGTTAAAATTTCATCCATATTGACCATTTTGGGATCGTTCGACATGTCCGGAGTCATCGTTTTTCATCCGAAAATTGATTTTTTGGACTGTACCAAAAATGATTCAAAATGTCAATTGGATCGTGCCTCATGTTGAATAACCACTTTTTAAACCCTCACAGTGACCAAAATTGCCATTTTTACAGAGTTTTGATTACTCAAAAGCTTCAATTTTGACCCATTTTAGGCACAGAAATGACTTTAAACACACTTATTTTAGTTGAAAAAGTCATAATTCACATCCAACAGTCATTTACAGTCAAAAGATTAAATGTTAAAATTTCATCCATATTGACCATTTTGGGATCGTTCGACATGTCCGGAGTCATCGTTTTTCATCCGAAAATTGATTTTTTGGACTGTACCAAAAATGATTCAAAATGTCAATTGGATCGTGCCTCATGTTGAATAACCACTTTTTAAACCCTCACAGTGACCAAAATTGCCATTTTTACAGAGTTTTGATTACTCAAAAGCTTCAATTTTGACCCATTTTAGGCACAGACATGACTTTAAACACACTTATTTTAGTTGACAAAGTCATAATTCACATCCAACAGTCATTTACAGTCAAAAGATTAAATGTTAAAATTTCATCCATATTGACCATTTTGGGATCGTTCGACATGTCCGGAGTCATCGTTTTTCATCCGAAAATTGATTTTTTGGACTGTACCAAAAATGATTCAAAATGTCAATTGGATCGTGCCTCATGTTGAATAACCACTTTTTAAACCCTCACAGTGACCAAAATTGCCATTTTTACAGAGTTTTGCTTACTCAAAAGCTTCAATTTTGACCCATTTCAGGCACAGAAATGACTTTAAACACACTTATTTTAGTTGACAAAGTCATAATTCACATCCAACAGTCATTTACAGTCAAAAGTTTAAATGTTAAAATTTCATCCATATTGACCATTTTGGGATCGTTCGACAGGTCCGGAGTCATCGGTTTTCGTCTGAAAATTGATTTTTTGGACTGTACCAAAAATGATTCAAAATGTCAATTGGATCGTGCCTCATGTTGAATAACCACTTTTTAAACCCTCACAGTGACCAAAATTGCCATTTTTACAGAGTTTTGATTACTCAAAAGCTTCAATTTTTACCCCTTTGAGGCACAGAAATGACTTTAAACACACTTATTTTAGTTGACAAAGTCATAATTCACATCCAACAGTCATTTAGAGTCAAAAGATTAAATGTTAAAATTTCATCCATATTGACCATTTTGGGATCGTTCGACATGTCCGGAGTCATCGTTTTTCATCCGAAAATTGATTTTTTGGACTGTACCAAAAATGATTCAAAATGTCAATTGGATCGTGCCTCATGTTGAATAACCACTTTTTAAACCCTCACAGTGACCAAAATTGCCATTTTTACAGAGTTTTGATTACTCAAAAGCTTCAATTTTGACCCATTTCAGGCACAGAAATGACTTTAAACACACTTATTTTAGTTGACAAAGTTATAATTCACATCCAACAGTCATTTACAGTCAAAAGATTAAATGTTAAAATTTCATCCATATTGACCATTTTGGGATCGTTCGACATGTCCGGAGTCATCGTTTTTCATCCGAAAATTGATTTTTTGGACTGTACCAAAAATGATTCAAAATGTCAATTGGATCATGCCTCATGTTGAATAACCACTTTTTAAACCCTCACAGTGACCAAAATTGCCATTTTTACAGAGTTTTGATTACTCAAAAGCTTCAATTTTTACCCCTTTGAGGCACAGAAATAACTTTAAACACACTTATTTTAGTTGACAAAGTCATAATTCACATCCAACAGTCATTTACAGTCAAAAGATTAAATGTTAAAATTTCATCCATATTGACCATTTTGGGATCGTTCGACATGTCCGGAGTCATCGTTTTTCATCCGAAAATTGATTTTTTGAACTGTACCAAAAATGATTCAAAATGTCAATTGGATCATGCCTCATGTTGAATAACCACTTTTTAAACCCTCACAGTGACCAAAATTGCCATTTCTACAGAGTTTTGATTACTCAAAAGCTTCAATTTTTACCCCTTTGAGGCACAGAAATGACTTTAAACACACTTATTTTAGTTGACAAAGTCATAATTCACATCCAACAGTCATTTAGAGTCAAAAGATTAAATGTTAAAATTTCATCATTATAGACCATTTTGGGAACGTTCGACAGGTCCGGAGTCATCGTTTTTCGTCTGAAAATTGATTTTTTGGACTGTACCAAAAATGATTCAAAATGTCAATTGGATCGTGCCTCATGTTGAATAACCACTTTTTAAACCCTCACAGTGACCAAAATTGCCATTTTTACAGAGTTTTGATTACTCAAAAGCTTCAATTTTTACCCCTTTGAGGCACAGAAATGACTTTAAACACACTTATTTTAGTTGACAAAGTCATAATTCACATCCAACAGTCATTTAGAGTCAAAAGATTAAATGTTAAAATTTCATCCATATTGACCATTTTGGGATCGTTCGACATGTCCGGAGTCATCGTTTTTCATCCGAAAATTGATTTTTTGGACTGTACCAAAAATGATTCAAAATGTCAATTGGATCGTGCCTCATGTTGAATAACCACTTTTTAAACCCTCACAGTGACCAAAATTGCCATTTTTACAGAGTTTTGATTACTCAAAAGCTTCAATTTTGACCCATTTTAGGCACAGAAATGACTTTAAACACACTTATTTTAGTTGACAAAGTCATAATTCACATCCAACAGTCATTTACAGTCAAAAGATTAAATGTTAAAATTTCATCCATATTGACCATTTTGGGATCGTTCGACATGTCCGGAGTCATCGTTTTTCATCCGAAAATTGATTTTTTGGACTGTACCAAAAATGATTCAAAATGTCAATTGGATCGTGCCTCATGTTGAATAACCACTTTTTAAACCCTCACAGTGACCAAAATTGCCATTTTTACAGAGTTTTGCTTACTCAAAAGCTTCAATTTTGACCCATTTCAGGCACAGAAATGACTTTAAACACACTTATTTTAGTTGACAAAGTCATAATTCACATCCAACAGTCATTTACAGTCAAAAGATTAAATGTTAACATTTCATCCATATTGACCATTTTGGGATCGTTCGACATGTCCGGAGTCATCGTTTTTCATCCGAAAATTGATTTTTTGGACTGTACCAAAAATGATTCAAAATGTCAATTGGATCGTGCCTCATGTTGAATAACCACTTTTTAAACCCTCAGAGTGACCAAAATTTCCATTTTTACAGAGTTTTGATTACTCAAAAGCTTCAATTTTTACCCCTTTGAGGCACAGAAATGACTTTAAACACACTTATTTTAGTTGACAAAGTCATAATTCACATCCAACAGTCATTTACAGTCAAAAGATTAAATGGTAAAATTTCATCATTATAGACCATTTTGGGAACGTTCGACATGTCCGGAGTCATCGTTTTTCGTCTGAAAATTGATTTTTTGGACTGTACCAAAAATGATTCAAAATGTCAATTGGATCGTGCCTCATGTTGAACAACCACTTTTTAAACCCTCACAGTGACCAAAATTGCCAATTTTACAGAGTTTTGCTTACTCAAAAGCTTCAATTTTGACCCATTTCAGGCACAGAAATTACTTTAAACACACTTATTTTAGTTGACAAAGTCATAATTCACATCCAACAGTCATTTAGAGTCAAAAGATTAAATGTTAAAATTTCATCATTATAGACCATTTTGGGAACGTTCGACAGGTCCGGAGTCATCGTTTTTCGTCTGAAAATTGATTTTTTGGACTGTACCAAAAATGATTCAAAATGTCAATTGGATCATGCCTCATGTTGAATAACCACTTTTTAAACCCTCACAGTGACCAAAATTGCCATTTTTACAGAGTTTTGATTACTCAAAAGATTCAATTTTTACCCCTTTGAGGCACAGAAATGACTTTAAACACACTTATTTTAGTTGACAAAGTCATATTTCACATCCAACAGTCATTTAGAGTCAAAAGATTAAATGTTAAAATTTCATCCATATTGACCATTTTGGGATCGTTCGACATGTCCGGAGTCATCGTTTTTCATCCGAAAATTGATTTTTTGGACTGTACCAAAAATGATTCAAAATGTCAATTGGATCATGCCTCATGTTGAATAACCACTTTTTAAACCCTCACAGTGACCAAAATTGCCATTTTTACAGAGTTTTGATTACTCAAAAGCTTCAATTTTTACCCCTTTGAGGCACAGAAATAACTTTAAACACACTTATTTTAGTTGACAAAGTCATAATTCACATCCAACAGTCATTTACAGTCAAAAGATTAAATGTTAAAATTTCATCCATATTGACCATTTTGGGATCGTTCGACATGTCCGGAGTCATCGTTTTTCATCCGAAAATTGATTTTTTGAACTGTACCAAAAATGATTCAAAATGTCAATTGGATCGTGCCTCATGTTGAATAACCACTTTTTAAACCCTCACAGTGACCAAAATTGCCATTTTTACAGAGTTTTGATTACTCAAAAGCTTCAATTTTTACCCCTTTGAGGCACAGAAATGACTTTAAACACACTTATTTTAGTTGACAAAGTCATAATTCACATCCAACAGTCATTTAGAGTCAAAAGATTAAATGTTAAAATTTCATCCATATTGACCATTTTGGGATCGTTCGACATGTCCGGAGTCATCGTTTTTCATCCGAAAATTGATTTTTTGGACTGTACCAAAAATGATTCAAAATGTCAATTGGATCGTGCCTCATGTTGAATAACCACTTTTTAAACCCTCACAGTGACCAAAATTGCCATTTTTACAGAGTTTTGATTACTCAAAAGCTTCAATTTTGACCCATTTTAGGCACAGAAATGACTTTAAACACACTTATTTTAGTTGAAAAAGTCATAATTCACATCCAACAGTCATTTACAGTCAAAAGATTAAATGTTAAAATTTCATCCATATTGACCATTTTGGGATCGTTCGACATGTCCGGAGTCATCGTTTTTCATCCGAAAATTGATTTTTTGGACTGTACCAAAAATGATTCAAAATGTCAATTGGATCGTGCCTCATGTTGAATAACCACTTTTTAAACCCTCACAGTGACCAAAATTGCCATTTTTACAGAGTTTTGCTTACTCAAAAGCTTCAATTTTGACCCATTTCAGGCACAGAAATGACTTTAAACACACTTATTTTAGTTGACAAAGTCATAATTCACATCCAACAGTCATTTACAGTCAAAAGTTTAAATGTTAAAATTTCATCCATATTGACCATTTTGGGATCGTTCGACAGGTCCGGAGTCATCGTTTTTCGTCTGAAAATTGATTTTTTGGACTGTACCAAAAATGATTCAAAATGTCAATTGGATCGTGCCTCATGTTGAATAACCACTTTTTAAACCCTCACAGTGACCAAAATTGCCATTTTTACAGAGTTTTGATTACTCAAAAGCTTCAATTTTTACCCCTTTGAGGCACAGAAATGACTTTAAACACACTTATTTTAGTTGACAAAGTCATAATTCACATCCAACAGTCATTTAGAGTCAAAAGATTAAATGTTAAAATTTCATCCATATTGACCATTTTGGGATCGTTCGACATGTCCGGAGTCATCGTTTTTCATCCGAAAATTGATTTTTTGGACTGTACCAAAAATGATTCAAAATGTCAATTGGATCGTGCCTCATGTTGAATAACCACTTTTTAAACCCTCACAGTGACCAAAATTGCCATTTTTACAGAGTTTTGATTACTCAAAAGCTTCAATTTTGACCCATTTCAGGCACATAAATGACTTTAAACACACTTATTTTAGTTGACAAAGTCATAATTCACATCCAACAGTCATTTACAGTCAAAAGATTAAATGTTAAAATTTCATCCATATTGACCATTTTGGGATCGTTCGACATGTCCGGAGTCATCGTTTTTCATCCGAAAATTGATTTTTTGGACTGTACCAAAAATGATTCAAAATGTCAATTGGATCGTGCCTCATGTTGAATAACCACTTTTTAAACCCTCACAGTGACCAAAATTGCCATTTTTACAGAGTTTTGCTTACTCAAAAGCTTCAATTTTGACCCATTTCAGGCACAGAAATGACTTTAAACACACTTATTTTAGTTGACAAAGTCATAATTCACATCCAACAGTCATTTACAGTCAAAAGATTAAATGTTAAAATTTCATCCATATTGACCATTTTGGGATCGTTCGACATGTCCGGAGTCATCGTTTTTCATCCGAAAATTGATTTTTTGGACTGTACCAAAAATGATTCAAAATGTCAATTGGATCATGCCTCATGTTGAATAACCACTTTTTAAACCCTCACAGTGACCAAAATTGCCATTTTTACAGAGTTTTGATTACTCAAAAGCTTCAATTTTTACCCCTTTGAGGCACAGAAATAACTTTAAACACACTTATTTTAGTTGACAAAGTCATAATTCACATCCAACAGTCATTTACAGTCAAAAGATTAAATGTTAAAATTTCATCCATATTTACCATTTTGGGATCGTTCGACATGTCCGGAGTCATCGTTTTTCATCCGAAAATTGATTTTTTGAACTGTACCAAAAATGATTCAAAATGTCAATTGGATCGTGCCTCATGTTGAATAACCACTTTTTAAACCCTCACAGTGACCAAAATTGCCAATTTTACACAGTTTTGCTTACTCAAAAGCTTCAATTTTGACCCATTTCAGGCACAGAAATGACTTTAAACACACTTATTTTAGTTGACAAAGTTATAATTCACATCCAACAGTCATTTACAGTCAAAAGATTAAATGTTAAAATTTCATCCATATTGACCATTTTGGGATCGTTCGACATGTCCGGAGTCATCGTTTTTCATCCGAAAATTGATTTTTTGGACTGTACCAAAAATGATTCAAAATGTCAATTGGATCATGCCTCATGTTGAATAACCACTTTTTAAACCCTCACAGTGACCAAAATTGCCATTTTTACAGAGTTTTGATTACTCAAAAGCTTCAATTTTTACCCCTTTGAGGCACAGAAATAACTTTAAACACACTTATTTTAGTTGACAAAGTCATAATTCACATCCAACAGTCATTTACAGTCAAAAGATTAAATGTTAAAATTTCATCCATATTGACCATTTTGGGATCGTTCGACATGTCCGGAGTCATCGTTTTTCATCCGAAAATTGATTTTTTGAACTGTACCAAAAATGATTCAAAATGTCAATTGGATCGTGCCTCATGTTGAATAACCACTTTTTAAACCCTCACAGTGACCAAAATTGCCATTTTTACAGAGTTTTGATTACTCAAAAGCTTCAATTTTTACCCCTTTGAGGCACAGAAATGACTTTAAACACACTTATTTTAGTTGACAAAGTCATAATTCACATCCAACAGTCATTTAGAGTCAAAAGATTAAATGTTAAAATTTCATCCATATTGACCATTTTGGGATCGTTCGACATGTCCGGAGTCATCGTTTTTCATCCGAAAATTGATTTTTTGGACTGTACCAAAAATGATTCAAAATGTCAATTGGATCGTGCCTCATGTTGAATAACCACTTTTTAAACCCTCACAGTGACCAAAATTGCCATTTTTACAGAGTTTTGATTACTCAAAAGCTTCAATTTTGACCCATTTTAGGCACAGAAATGACTTTAAACACACTTATTTTAGTTGAAAAAGTCATAATTCACATCCAACAGTCATTTACAGTCAAAAGATTAAATGTTAAAATTTCATCCATATTGACCATTTTGGGATCGTTCGACATGTCCGGAGTCATCGTTTTTCATCCGAAAATTGATTTTTTGGACTGTACCAAAAATGATTCAAAATGTCAATTGGATCGTGCCTCATGTTGAATAACCACTTTTTAAACCCTCACAGTGACCAAAATTGCCATTTTTACAGAGTTTTGCTTACTCAAAAGCTTCAATTTTGACCCATTTCAGGCACAGAAATGACTTTAAACACACTTATTTTAGTTGACAAAGTCATAATTCACATCCAACAGTCATTTACAGTCAAAAGTTTAAATGTTAAAATTTCATCCATATTGACCATTTTGGGATCGTTCGACAGGTCCGGAGTCATCGTTTTTCGTCTGAAAATTGATTTTTTGGACTGTACCAAAAATGATTCAAAATGTCAATTGGATCGTGCCTCATGTTGAATAACCACTTTTTAAACCCTCACAGTGACCAAAATTGCCATTTTTACAGAGTTTTGATTACTCAAAAGCTTCAATTTTTACCCCTTTGAGGCACAGAAATGACTTTAAACACACTTATTTTAGTTGACAAAGTCATAATTCACATCCAACAGTCATTTAGAGTCAAAAGATTAAATGTTAAAATTTCATCCATATTGACCATTTTGGGATCGTTCGACATGTCCGGAGTCATCGTTTTTCATCCGAAAATTGATTTTTTGGACTGTACCAAAAATGATTCAAAATGTCAATTGGATCGTGCCTCATGTTGAATAACCACTTTTTAAACCCTCACAGTGACCAAAATTGCCATTTTTACAGAGTTTTGATTACTCAAAAGCTTCAATTTTGACCCATTTCAGGCACATAAATGACTTTAAACACACTTATTTTAGTTGACAAAGTCATAATTCACATCCAACAGTCATTTACAGTCAAAAGATTAAATGTTAAAATTTCATCCATATTGACCATTTTGGGATCGTTCGACATGTCCGGAGTCATCGTTTTTCATCCGAAAATTGATTTTTTGGACTGTACCAAAAATGATTCAAAATGTCAATTGGATCGTGCCTCATGTTGAATAACCACTTTTTAAACCCTCACAGTGACCAAAATTGCCATTTTTACAGAGTTTTGCTTACTCAAAAGCTTCAATTTTGACCCATTTCAGGCACAGAAATGACTTTAAACACACTTATTTTAGTTGACAAAGTCATAATTCACATCCAACAGTCATTTACAGTCAAAAGATTAAATGTTAAAATTTCATCCATATTGACCATTTTGGGATCGTTCGACATGTCCGGAGTCATCGTTTTTCATCCGAAAATTGATTTTTTGGACTGTACCAAAAATGATTCAAAATGTCAATTGGATCATGCCTCATGTTGAATAACCACTTTTTAAACCCTCACAGTGACCAAAATTGCCATTTTTACAGAGTTTTGATTACTCAAAAGCTTCAATTTTTACCCCTTTGAGGCACAGAAATAACTTTAAACACACTTATTTTAGTTGACAAAGTCATAATTCACATCCAACAGTCATTTACAGTCAAAAGATTAAATGTTAAAATTTCATCCATATTTACCATTTTGGGATCGTTCGACATGTCCGGAGTCATCGTTTTTCATCCGAAAATTGATTTTTTGAACTGTACCAAAAATGATTCAAAATGTCAATTGGATCGTGCCTCATGTTGAATAACCACTTTTTAAACCCTCACAGTGACCAAAATTGCCAATTTTACACAGTTTTGCTTACTCAAAAGCTTCAATTTTGACCCATTTCAGGCACAGAAATGACTTTAAACACACTTATTTTAGTTGACAAAGCCATAATTCACATCCAACAGTCATTTAGAGTCAAAAGATTAAATGTTAAAATTTCATCATTATAGACCATTTTGGGAACGTTCGACAGGTCCGGAGTCATCGTTTTTCGTCTGAAAATTGATTTTTTGGACTGTACCAAAAATGATTCAAAATGTCAATTGGATCGTGCCTCATGTTGAATAACCACTTTTTAAACCCTCACAGTGACCAAAATTGCCATTTTTACAGAGTTTTGATTACTCAAAAGCTTCAATTTTGACCCATTTTAGGCACAGAAATGACTTTAAACACACTTATTTTAGTTGACAAAGTCATAATTCACATCCAACAGTCATTTACAGTCAAAAGATTAAATGTTAAAATTTCATCCATATTGACCATTTTGGGATCGTTCGACATGTCCGGAGTCATCGTTTTTCATCCGAAAATTGATTTTTTGGACTGTACCAAAAATGATTCAAAATGTCAATTGGATCGTAGCTCATGTTGAATAACCACTTTTTAAACCCTCACAGTGACCAAAATTGCCATTTTTACAGAGTTTTGCTTACTCAAAAGCTTCAATTTTGACCCATTTCAGGAACAGAAATGACTTTAAACACACTTATTTTAGTTGACAAAGTCATAATTCACATCCAACAGTCATTTACAGTCAAAAGATTAAATGTTAAAATTTCATCCATATTGACCATTTTGGGATCGTTCGACATGTCCGGAGTCATCGTTTTTCATCCGAAAATTGATTTTTTGGACTGTACCAAAAATGATTCAAAATGTCAATTGGATCGTGCCTCATGTTGAATAACCACTTTTTAAACCCTCACAGTGACCAAAATTGCCATATTTACAGAGTTTTGCTTACTCAAAAGCTTCAATTTTGACCCATTTCAGGCACAGAAATGACTTTAAACACACTTATTTTAGTTGACAAAGTCATAATTCACATCCAACAGTCATTTACAGTCAAAAGATTAAATGTTAAAATTTCATCCATATTGACCATTTTGGGATCGTTCGACATGTCCGGAGTCATCGTTTTTCATCCGAAAATTGATTTTTTGGACTGTACCAAAAATGATTCAAAATGTCAATTGGATCGTGCCTCATGTTGAATAACCACTTTTTAAACCCTCACAGTGACCAAAATTGCCATTTTTACAGAGTTTTGATTACTCAAAAGCTTCAATTTTTACCCCTTTGAGGCACAGAAATGACTTTAAACACACTTATTTTAGTTGACAAAGTCATAATTCACATCCAACAGTCATTTAGAGTCAAAAGATTAAATGTTAAAATTTCATCCATATTGACCATTTTGGGATCGTTCGACATGTCCGGAGTCATCGTTTTTCATCCGAAAATTGATTTTTTGGACTGTACCAAAAATGATTCAAAATGTCAATTGGATCGTGCCTCATGTTGAATAACCACTTTTTAAACCCTCACAGTGACCAAAATTGCCATTTTTACAGAGTTTTGATTACTCAAAAGCTTCAATTTTGACCCATTTCAGGCACATAAATGACTTTAAACACACTTATTTTAGTTGACAAAGTCATAATTCACATCCAACAGTCATTTACAGTCAAAAGATTAAATGTTAAAATTTCATCCATATTGACCATTTTGGGATCGTTCGACATGTCCGGAGTCATCGTTTTTCATCCGAAAATTGATTTTTTGGACTGTACCAAAAATGATTCAAAATGTCAATTGGATCGTGCCTCATGTTGAATAACCACTTTTTAAACCCTCACAGTGACCAAAATTGCCATTTTTACAGAGTTTTGCTTACTCAAAAGCTTCAATTTTGACCCATTTCAGGCACAGAAATGACTTTAAACACACTTATTTTAGTTGACAAAGTCATAATTCACATCCAACAGTCATTTACAGTCAAAAGATTAAATGTTAAAATTTCATCCATATTGACCATTTTGGGATCGTTCGACATGTCCGGAGTCATCGTTTTTCATCCGAAAATTGATTTTTTGGACTGTACCAAAAATGATTCAAAATGTCAATTGGATCATGCCTCATGTTGAATAACCACTTTTTAAACCCTCACAGTGACCAAAATTGCCATTTTTACAGAGTTTTGATTACTCAAAAGCTTCAATTTTTACCCCTTTGAGGCACAGAAATAACTTTAAACACACTTATTTTAGTTGACAAAGTCATAATTCACATCCAACAGTCATTTACAGTCAAAAGATTAAATGTTAAAATTTCATCCATATTTACCATTTTGGGATCGTTCGACATGTCCGGAGTCATCGTTTTTCATCCGAAAATTGATTTTTTGAACTGTACCAAAAATGATTCAAAATGTCAATTGGATCGTGCCTCATGTTGAATAACCACTTTTTAAACCCTCACAGTGACCAAAATTGCCAATTTTACACAGTTTTGCTTACTCAAAAGCTTCAATTTTGACCCATTTCAGGCACAGAAATGACTTTAAACACACTTATTTTAGTTGACAAAGTTATAATTCACATCCAACAGTCATTTACAGTCAAAAGATTAAATGTTAAAATTTCATCCATATTGACCATTTTGGGATCGTTCGACATGTCCGGAGTCATCGTTTTTCATCCGAAAATTGATTTTTTGGACTGTACCAAAAATGATTCAAAATGTCAATTGGATCATGCCTCATGTTGAATAACCACTTTTTAAACCCTCACAGTGACCAAAATTGCCATTTTTACAGAGTTTTGATTACTCAAAAGCTTCAATTTTTACCCCTTTGAGGCACAGAAATAACTTTAAACACACTTATTTTAGTTGACAAAGTCATAATTCACATCCAACAGTCATTTACAGTCAAAAGATTAAATGTTAAAATTTCATCCATATTGACCATTTTGGGATCGTTCGACATGTCCGGAGTCATCGTTTTTCATCCGAAAATTGATTTTTTGAACTGTACCAAAAATGATTCAAAATGTCAATTGGATCGTGCCTCATGTTGAATAACCACTTTTTAAACCCTCACAGTGACCAAAATTGCCATTTTTACAGAGTTTTGATTACTCAAAAGCTTCAATTTTGACCCATTTTAGGCACAGAAATGACTTTAAACACACTTATTTTAGTTGAAAAAGTCATAATTCACATCCAACAGTCATTTACAGTCAAAAGATTAAATGTTAAAATTTCATCCATATTGACCATTTTGGGATCGTTCGACATGTCCGGAGTCATCGTTTTTCATCCGAAAATTGATTTTTTGGACTGTACCAAAAATGATTCAAAATGTCAATTGGATCGTGCCTCATGTTGAATAACCACTTTTTAAACCCTCACAGTGACCAAAATTGCCATTTTTACAGAGTTTTGCTTACTCAAAAGCTTCAATTTTGACCCATTTCAGGCACAGAAATGACTTTAAACACACTTATTTTAGTTGACAAAGTCATAATTCACATCCAACAGTCATTTACAGTCAAAAGTTTAAATGTTAAAATTTCATCCATATTGACCATTTTGGGATCGTTCGACAGGTCCGGAGTCATCGTTTTTCGTCTGAAAATTGATTTTTTGGACTGTACCAAAAATGATTCAAAATGTCAATTGGATCGTGCCTCATGTTGAATAACCACTTTTTAAACCCTCACAGTGACCAAAATTGCCATTTTTACAGAGTTTTGATTACTCAAAAGCTTCAATTTTTACCCCTTTGAGGCACAGAAATGACTTTAAACACACTTATTTTAGTTGACAAAGTCATAATTCACATCCAACAGTCATTTAGAGTCAAAAGATTAAATGTTAAAATTTCATCCATATTGACCATTTTGGGATCGTTCGACATGTCCGGAGTCATCGTTTTTCATCCGAAAATTGATTTTTTGGACTGTACCAAAAATGATTCAAAATGTCAATTGGATCGTGCCTCATGTTGAATAACCACTTTTTAAACCCTCACAGTGACCAAAATTGCCATTTTTACAGAGTTTTGATTACTCAAAAGCTTCAATTTTGACCCATTTCAGGCACATAAATGACTTTAAACACACTTATTTTAGTTGACAAAGTCATAATTCACATCCAACAGTCATTTACAGTCAAAAGATTAAATGTTAAAATTTCATCCATATTGACCATTTTGGGATCGTTCGACATGTCCGGAGTCATCGTTTTTCATCCGAAAATTGATTTTTTGGACTGTACCAAAAATGATTCAAAATGTCAATTGGATCATGCCTCATGTTGAATAACCACTTTTTAAACCCTCACAGTGACCAAAATTGCCATTTTTACAGAGTTTTGATTACTCAAAAGCTTCAATTTTTACCCCTTTGAGGCACAGAAATAACTTTAAACACACTTATTTTAGTTGACAAAGTCATAATTCACATCCAACAGTCATTTACAGTCAAAAGATTAAATGTTAAAATTTCATCCATATTGACCATTTTGGGATCGTTCGACATGTCCGGAGTCATCGTTTTTCATCCGAAAATTGATTTTTTGAACTGTACCAAAAATGATTCAAAATGTCAATTGGATCGTGCCTCATGTTGAATAACCACTTTTTAAACCCTCACAGTGACCAAAATTGCCAATTTTACACAGTTTTGCTTACTCAAAAGCTTCAATTTTGACCCATTTCAGGCACAGAAATGACTTTAAACACACTTATTTTAGTTGACAAAGCCATAATTCACATCCAACAGTCATTTAGAGTCAAAAGATTAAATGTTAAAATTTCATCATTATAGACCATTTTGGGAACGTTCGACAGGTCCGGAGTCATCGTTTTTCGTCTGAAAATTGATTTTTTGGACTGTACCAAAAATGATTCAAAATGTCAATTGGATCGTGCCTCATGTTGAATAACCACTTTTTAAACCCTCACAGTGACCAAAATTGCCATTTTTACAGAGTTTTGATTACTCAAAAGCTTCAATTTTGACCCATTTTAGGCACAGAAATGACTTTAAACACACTTATTTTAGTTGACAAAGTCATAATTCACATCCAACAGTCATTTACAGTCAAAAGATTAAATGTTAAAATTTCATCCATATTGACCATTTTGGGATCGTTCGACATGTCCGGAGTCATCGTTTTTCATCCGAAAATTGATTTTTTGGACTGTACCAAAAATGATTCAAAATGTCAATTGGATCGTAGCTCATGTTGAATAACCACTTTTTAAACCCTCACAGTGACCAAAATTGCCATTTTTACAGAGTTTTGCTTACTCAAAAGCTTCAATTTTGACCCATTTCAGGAACAGAAATGACTTTAAACACACTTATTTTAGTTGACAAAGTCATAATTCACATCCAACAGTCATTTACAGTCAAAAGATTAAATGTTAAAATTTCATCCATATTGACCATTTTGGGATCGTTCGACATGTCCGGAGTCATCGTTTTTCATCCGAAAATTGATTTTTTGGACTGTACCAAAAATGATTCAAAATGTCAATTGGATCGTGCCTCATGTTGAATAACCACTTTTTAAACCCTCACAGTGACCAAAATTGCCATATTTACAGAGTTTTGCTTACTCAAAAGCTTCAATTTTGACCCATTTCAGGCACAGAAATGACTTTAAACACACTTATTTTAGTTGACAAAGTCATAATTCACATCCAACAGTCATTTACAGTCAAAAGATTAAATGTTAAAATTTCATCCATATTGACCATTTTGGGATCGTTCGACATGTCCGGAGTCATCGTTTTTCATCCGAAAATTGATTTTTTGGACTGTACCAAAAATGATTCAAAATGTCAATTGGATCGTGCCTCATGTTGAATAACCACTTTTTAAACCCTCACAGTGACCAAAATTGCCATTTTTACAGAGTTTTGCTTACTCAAAAGCTTCAATTTTGACCCATTTCAGGCACAGAAATGACTTTAAACACACTTATTTTAGTTGACAAAGTCATAATTCACATCCAACAGTCATTTACAGTCAAAAGATTAAATGTTAACATTTCATCCATATTGACCATTTTGGGATCGTTCGACATGTCCGGAGTCATCGTTTTTCATCCGAAAATTGATTTTTTGGACTGTACCAAAAATGATTCAAAATGTCAATTGGATCGTGCCTCATGTTGAATAACCACTTTTTAAACCCTCAGAGTGACCAAAATTTCCATTTTTACAGAGTTTTGATTACTCAAAAGCTTCAATTTTTACCCCTTTGAGGCACAGAAATGACTTTAAACACACTTATTTTAGTTGACAAAGTCATAATTCACATCCAACAGTCATTTACAGTCAAAAGATTAAATGGTAAAATTTCATCATTATAGACCATTTTGGGAACGTTCGACATGTCCGGAGTCATCGTTTTTCGTCTGAAAATTGATTTTTTGGACTGTACCAAAAATGATTCAAAATGTCAATTGGATCGTGCCTCATGTTGAACAACCACTTTTTAAACCCTCACAGTGACCAAAATTGCCATTTTTACAGAGTTTTGATTACTCAAAAGATTCAATTTTTACCCCTTTGAGGCACAGAAATGACTTTAAACACACTTATTTTAGTTGACAAAGTCACATTTCACATCCAACAGTCATTTAGAGTCAAAAGATTAAATGTTAAAATTTCATCCATATTGACCATTTTGGGATCGTTCGACATGTCCGGAGTCATCGTTTTTCATCCGAAAATTGATTTTTTGGACTGTACCAAAAATGATTCAAAATGTCAATTGGATCATGCCTCATGTTGAATAACCACTTTTTAAACCCTCACAGTGACCAAAATTGCCATTTTTACAGAGTTTTGATTACTCAAAAGCTTCAATTTTTACCCCTTTGAGGCACAGAAATAACTTTAAACACACTTATTTTAGTTGACAAAGTCATAATTCACATCCAACAGTCATTTACAGTCAAAAGATTAAATGTTAAAATTTCATCCATATTGACCATTTTGGGATCGTTCGACATGTCCGGGTTCATCGTTTTTCATCCGAAAATTGATTTTTTGAACTGTACCAAAAATGATTCAAAATGTCAATTGGATCGTGCCTCATGTTGAATAACCACTTTTTAAACCCTCACAGTGACCAAAATTGCCATTTTTACAGAGTTTTGATTACTCAAAAGCTTCAATTTTTACCCCTTTGAGGCACAGAAATGACTTTAAACACACTTATTTTAGTTGACAAAGTCATAATTCACATCCAACAGTCATTTAGAGTCAAAAGATTAAATGTTAAAATTTCATCCATATTGACCATTTTGGGATCGTTCGACATGTCCGGAGTCATCGTTTTTCATCCGAAAATTGATTTTTTGGACTGTACCAAAAATGATTCAAAATGTCAATTGGATCGTGCCTCATGTTGAATAACCACTTTTTAAACCCTCACAGTGACCAAAATTGCCATTTTTACAGAGTTTTGATTACTCAAAAGCTTCAATTTTGACCCATTTTAGGCACAGAAATGACTTTAAACACACTTATTTTAGTTGAAAAAGTCATAATTCACATCCAACAGTCATTTACAGTCAAAAGATTAAATGTTAAAATTTCATCCATATTGACCATTTTGGGATCGTTCGACATGTCCGGAGTCATCGTTTTTCATCCGAAAATTGATTTTTTGGACTGTACCAAAAATGATTCAAAATGTCAATTGGATCGTGCCTCATGTTGAATAACCACTTTTTAAACCCTCACAGTGACCAAAATTGCCATTTTTACAGAGTTTTGCTTACTCAAAAGCTTCAATTTTGACCCATTTCAGGCACAGAAATGACTTTAAACACACTTATTTTAGTTGACAAAGTCATAATTCACATCCAACAGTCATTTACAGTCAAAAGTTTAAATGTTAAAATTTCATCCATATTGACCATTTTGGGATCGTTCGACAGGTCCGGAGTCATCGTTTTTCGTCTGAAAATTGATTTTTTGGACTGTACCAAAAATGATTCAAAATGTCAATTGGATCGTGCCTCATGTTGAATAACCACTTTTTAAACCCTCACAGTGACCAAAATTGCCATTTTTACAGAGTTTTGATTACTCAAAAGCTTCAATTTTTACCCCTTTGAGGCACAGAAATGACTTTAAACACACTTATTTTAGTTGACAAAGTCATAATTCACATCCAACAGTCATTTAGAGTCAAAAGATTAAATGTTAAAATTTCATCCATATTGACCATTTTGGGATCGTTCGACATGTCCGGAGTCATCGTTTTTCATCCGAAAATTGATTTTTTGGACTGTACCAAAAATGATTCAAAATGTCAATTGGATCGTGCCTCATGTTGAATAACCACTTTTTAAACCCTCACAGTGACCAAAATTGCCATTTTTACAGAGTTTTGATTACTCAAAAGCTTCAATTTTGACCCATTTCAGGCACATAAATGACTTTAAACACACTTATTTTAGTTGACAAAGTCATAATTCACATCCAACAGTCATTTACAGTCAAAAGATTAAATGTTAAAATTTCATCCATATTGACCATTTTGGGATCGTTCGACATGTCCGGAGTCATCGTTTTTCATCCGAAAATTGATTTTTTGGACTGTACCAAAAATGATTCAAAATGTCAATTGGATCGTGCCTCATGTTGAATAACCACTTTTTAAACCCTCACAGTGACCAAAATTGCCATTTTTACAGAGTTTTGCTTACTCAAAAGCTTCAATTTTGACCCATTTCAGGCACAGAAATGACTTTAAACACACTTATTTTAGTTGACAAAGTCATAATTCACATCCAACAGTCATTTACAGTCAAAAGATTAAATGTTAAAATTTCATCCATATTGACCATTTTGGGATCGTTCGACATGTCCGGAGTCATCGTTTTTCATCCGAAAATTGATTTTTTGGACTGTACCAAAAATGATTCAAAATGTCAATTGGATCATGCCTCATGTTGAATAACCACTTTTTAAACCCTCACAGTGACCAAAATTGCCATTTTTACAGAGTTTTGATTACTCAAAAGCTTCAATTTTTACCCCTTTGAGGCACAGAAATAACTTTAAACACACTTATTTTAGTTGACAAAGTCATAATTCACATCCAACAGTCATTTACAGTCAAAAGATTAAATGTTAAAATTTCATCCATATTTACCATTTTGGGATCGTTCGACATGTCCGGAGTCATCGTTTTTCATCCGAAAATTGATTTTTTGAACTGTACCAAAAATGATTCAAAATGTCAATTGGATCGTGCCTCATGTTGAATAACCACTTTTTAAACCCTCACAGTGACCAAAATTGCCAATTTTACACAGTTTTGCTTACTCAAAAGCTTCAATTTTGACCCATTTCAGGCACAGAAATGACTTTAAACACACTTATTTTAGTTGACAAAGCCATAATTCACATCCAACAGTCATTTAGAGTCAAAAGATTAAATGTTAAAATTTCATCATTATAGACCATTTTGGGAACGTTCGACAGGTCCGGAGTCATCGTTTTTCGTCTGAAAATTGATTTTTTGGACTGTACCAAAAATGATTCAAAATGTCAATTGGATCGTGCCTCATGTTGAATAACCACTTTTTAAACCCTCACAGTGACCAAAATTGCCATTTTTACAGAGTTTTGATTACTCAAAAGCTTCAATTTTGACCCATTTCAGGCACAGAAATGACTTTAAACACACTTATTTTAGTTGACAAAGTCATAATTCACATCCAACAGTCATTTACAGTCAAAAGTTTAAATGTTAAAATTTCATCCATATTGACCATTTTGGGATCGTTCGACATGTCCGGAGTCATCGTTTTTCATCCGAAAATTGATTTTTTGGACTGTACCAAAAATGATTCAAAATGTCAATTGGATCGTGCCTCATTTTGAATAACCACTTTTTAAACCCTCACAGTGACCAAAATTGCAAATTTTACAGAGTTTTGCTTACACAAAAGCTTCAATTTTGACCCGTTTCAGGCACAGAAATGACTTTAAACACACTTATTTTAGTTGACAAAGTCATTATTCACATCCAACAGTCATTTAGAGTCAAAAGATTAAATGTTAAAATTTCATCCATATTGACCATTTTGGGATCGTTCGACATGTCCGGAGTCATCGTTTTTCATCCGAAAATTGATTGTTTGGACTGTACCAAAAATGATTCAAAATGTCAATTGGATCGTGCCTCATGTTGAATAACCACTTTTTAAACCCTCACAGTGACCAAAATTGCCATTTTTACAGAGTTTTGATTACTCAAAAGCTTCAATTTTGACCCATTTCAGGCACAGAAATGACTTTAAACACACTTATTTTAGTTGACAAAGTCATAATTCACATCCAACAGTCATTTAGAGTCAAAAGATTAAATGTTAAAATTTCATCCATATTGACCATTTTGGGATCGTTCGACATGTCCGGAGTCATCGTTTTTCGTCTGAAAATTGATTTTTTGGACTGTACCAAAAATGATTCAAAATGTCAATTGGATCGTGCCTCATGTTGAATAACCACTTTTTAAACCCTCACAGTGACCAAAATTGCCAATTTTACAGAGTTTTGCTTACTCAAAAGCTTCAATTTTGACCCATTTCAGGCACAGAAATGACTTTAAACACACTTATTTTAGTTGACAAAGTCATAATTCACATCCAACAGTCATTTAGAGTCAAAAGATTAAATGTTAAAATTTCATCATTATAGACCATTTTGGGAACGTTCGACAGGTCCGGAGTCATCGTTTTTCGTCTGAAAATTGATTTTTTGCACTGTACCAAAAATGATTCAAAATGTCAATTGGATCGTGCCTCATGTTGAATAACCACTTTTTAAACCCTCACAGTGACCAAAATTGCCATTTTTACAGAGTTTTTATTACTCAAAAGCTTCAATTTTTACCCCTTTGAGGCACAGAAATGACTTTAAACACACTTATTTTAGTTGACAAAGTCATAATTCACATCCAACAGTCATTTACAGTCAAAAGATTAAATGTTAAAATTTCATCCATATTGACCATTTTGGGATCGTTCGACATGTCCGGAGTCATCGTTTTTCATCCGAAAATTGATTTTTTGGACTGTACCAAAAATGATTCAAAATGTCAATTGGATCGTGCCTCATGTTGAATAACCACTTTTTAAACCCTCACAGTGACCAAAATTGCCAATTTTACACAGTTTTGCTTACTCAAAAGCTTCAATTTTGACCCATTTCAGGCACAGAAATGACTTTAAACACACTTATTTTAGTTGACAAAGCCATAATTCACATCCAACAGTCATTTAGAGTCAAAAGATTAAATGTTAAAATTTCATCATTATAGACCATTTTGGGAACGTTCGACAGGTCCGGAGTCATCGTTTTTCGTCTGAAAATTGATTTTTTGGACTGTACCAAAAATGATTCAAAATGTCAATTGGATCGTGCCTCATGTTGAATAACCACTTTTTAAACCCTCACAGTGACCAAAATTGCCATTTTTACAGAGTTTTGATTACTCAAAAGCTTCAATTTTGACCCATTTCAGGCACAGAAATGACTTTAAACACACTTATTTTAGTTGACAAAGTCATAATTCACATCCAACAGTCATTTACAGTCAAAAGATTAAATGTTAAAATTTCATCCATATTGACCATTTTGGGATCGTTCGACATGTCCGGAGTCATCGTTTTTCATCCGAAAATTGATTTTTTGGACTGTACCAAAAATGATTCAAAATGTCAATTGGATCATGCCTCATGTTGAATAACCACTTTTTAAACCCTCACAGTGACCAAAATTGCCATTTTTACAGAGTTTTGATTACTCAAAAGCTTCAATTTTTACCCCTTTGAGGCACAGAAATAACTTTAAACACACTTATTTTAGTTGACAAAGTCATAATTCACATCCAACAGTCATTTACAGTCAAAAGATTAAATGTTAAAATTTCATCCATATTGACCATTTTGGGATCGTTCGACATGTCCGGAGTCATCGTTTTTCATCCGAAAATTGATTTTTTGGACTGTACCAAAAATGATTCAAAATGTCAATTGGATCATGCCTCATGTTGAATAACCACTTTTTAAACCCTCACAGTGACCAAAATTGCCATTTTTACAGAGTTTTGATTACTCAAAAGCTTCAATTTTTACCCCTTTGAGGCACAGAAATAACTTTAAACACACTTATTTTAGTTGACAAAGTCATAATTCACATCCAACAGTCATTTACAGTCAAAAGATTAAATGTTAAAATTTCATCCATATTGACCATTTTGGGATCGTTCGACATGTCCGGAGTCATCGTTTTTCATCCGAAAATTGATTTTTTGAACTGTACCAAAAATGATTCAAAATGTCAATTGGATCGTGCCTCATGTTGAATAACCACTTTTTAAACCCTCACAGTGACCAAAATTGCCATTTTTACAGAGTTTTGATTACTCAAAAGCTTCAATTTTGACCCATTTCAGGCACAGAAATGACTTTAAACACACTTATTTTAGTTGAAAAAGTCATAATTCACATCCAACAGTCATTTACAGTCAAAAGATTAAATGTTAAAATTTCATCCATATTGACCATTTTGGGATCGTTCGACATGTCCGGAGTCATCGTTTTTCATCCGAAAATTGATTTTTTGGACTGTACCAAAAATGATTCAAAATGTCAATTGGATCGTGCCTCATGTTGAATAACCACTTTTTAAACCCTCACAGTGACCAAAATTGCCATTTTTACAGAGTTTTGATTACTCAAAAGCTTCAATTTTGACCCATTTTAGGCACAGAAATGACTTTAAACACACTTATTTTAGTTGACAAAGTCATAATTCACATCCAACAGTCATTTACAGTCAAAAGATTAAATGTTAAAATTTCATCCATATTGACCATTTTGGGATCGTTCAACATGTCCGGAGTCATCGTTTTTCATCCGAAAATTGATTTTTTGGACTGTACCAAAAATGATTCAAAATGTCAATTGGATCGTGCCTCATGTTGAATAACCACTTTTTAAACCCTCACAGTGACCAAAATTGCCATTTTTACAGAGTTTTGCTTACTCAAAAGCTTCAATTTTGACCCATTTCAGGAACAGAAATGACTTTAAACACACTTATTTTAGTTGACAAAGTCATAATTCACATCCAACAGTCATTTACAGTCAAAAGATTAAATGTTAAAATTTCATCCATATTGACCATTTTGGGATCGTTCGACATGTCCGGAGTCATCGTTTTTCATCCGAAAATTGATTTTTTAGACTGTACCAAAAATGATTCAAAATGTCAATTGGATCGTGCCTCATGTTGAATAACCACTTTTTAAACCCTCACAGTGACCAAAATTGCCATTTTTACAGAGTTTTGCTTACTCAAAAGCTTCAATTTTGACCCATTTCAGGCACAGAAATGACTTTAAACACACTTATTTTAGTTGACAAAGTCATAATTCACATCCAACAGTCATTTACAGTCAAAAGATTAAATGTTAAAATTTCATCCATATTGACCATTTTGGGATCGTTCGACATGTCCGGAGTCATCGTTTTTCATCCGAAAATTTATTTTTTGGACTGTACCAAAAATGATTCAAAATGTCAATTGGATCATGCCTCATGTTGAATAACCACTTTTTAAACCCTCACAGTGACCAAAATTGCCATTTTTACAGAGTTTTGATTACTCAAAAGCTTCAATTTTTACCCCTTTGAGGCACAGAAATAACTTTAAACACACTTATTTTAGTTGACAAAGTCATAATTCACATCCAACAGTCATTTACAGTCAAAAGATTAAATGGTAAAATTTCATCATTATAGACCATTTTGGGAACGTTCGACATGTCCGGAGTCATCGTTTTTCGTCTGAAAATTGATTTTTTGGACTGTACCAAAAATGATTCAAAATGTCAATTGGATCGTGCCTCATGTTGAACAACCACTTTTTAAACCCTCACAGTGACCAAAATTGCCATTTTTACAGAGTTTTGATTACTCAAAAGATTCAATTTTTACCCCTTTGAGGCACAGAAATGACTTTAAACACACTTATTTTAGTTGACAAAGTCACATTTCACATCCAACAGTCATTTAGAGTCAAAAGATTAAATGTTAAAATTTCATCCATATTGACCATTTTGGGATCGTTCGACATGTCCGGAGTCATCGTTTTTCATCCGAAAATTGATTTTTTGGACTGTACCAAAAATGATTCAAAATGTCAATTGGATCATGCCTCATGTTGAATAACCACTTTTTAAACCCTCACAGTGACCAAAATTGCCATTTTTACAGAGTTTTGATTACTCAAAAGCTTCAATTTTTACCCCTTTGAGGCACAGAAATAACTTTAAACACACTTATTTTAGTTGACAAAGTCATAATTCACATCCAACAGTCATTTACAGTCAAAAGATTAAATGTTAAAATTTCATCCATATTGACCATTTTGGGATCGTTCGACATGTCCGGGTTCATCGTTTTTCATCCGAAAATTGATTTTTTGAACTGTACCAAAAATGATTCAAAATGTCAATTGGATCGTGCCTCATGTTGAATAACCACTTTTTAAACCCTCACAGTGACCAAAATTGCCATTTTTACAGAGTTTTGATTACTCAAAAGCTTCAATTTTTACCCCTTTGAGGCACAGAAATGACTTTAAACACACTTATTTTAGTTGACAAAGTCATAATTCACATCCAACAGTCATTTAGAGTCAAAAGATTAAATGTTAAAATTTCATCCATATTGACCATTTTGGGATCGTTCGACATGTCCGGAGTCATCGTTTTTCATCCGAAAATTGATTTTTTGGACTGTACCAAAAATGATTCAAAATGTCAATTGGATCGTGCCTCATGTTGAATAACCACTTTTTAAACCCTCACAGTGACCAAAATTGCCATTTTTACAGAGTTTTGATTACTCAAAAGCTTCAATTTTGACCCATTTTAGGCACAGAAATGACTTTAAACACACTTATTTTAGTTGAAAAAGTCATAATTCACATCCAACAGTCATTTACAGTCAAAAGATTAAATGTTAAAATTTCATCCATATTGACCATTTTGGGATCGTTCGACATGTCCGGAGTCATCGTTTTTCATCCGAAAATTGATTTTTTGGACTGTACCAAAAATGATTCAAAATGTCAATTGGATCGTGCCTCATGTTGAATAACCACTTTTTAAACCCTCACAGTGACCAAAATTGCCATTTTTACAGAGTTTTGCTTACTCAAAAGCTTCAATTTTGACCCATTTCAGGCACAGAAATGACTTTAAACACACTTATTTTAGTTGACAAAGTCATAATTCACATCCAACAGTCATTTACAGTCAAAAGTTTAAATGTTAAAATTTCATCCATATTGACCATTTTGGGATCGTTCGACAGGTCCGGAGTCATCGTTTTTCGTCTGAAAATTGATTTTTTGGACTGTACCAAAAATGATTCAAAATGTCAATTGGATCGTGCCTCATGTTGAATAACCACTTTTTAAACCCTCACAGTGACCAAAATTGCCATTTTTACAGAGTTTTGATTACTCAAAAGCTTCAATTTTTACCCCTTTGAGGCACAGAAATGACTTTAAACACACTTATTTTAGTTGACAAAGTCATAATTCACATCCAACAGTCATTTAGAGTCAAAAGATTAAATGTTAAAATTTCATCCATATTGACCATTTTGGGATCGTTCGACATGTCCGGAGTCATCGTTTTTCATCCGAAAATTGATTTTTTGGACTGTACCAAAAATGATTCAAAATGTCAATTGGATCGTGCCTCATGTTGAATAACCACTTTTTAAACCCTCACAGTGACCAAAATTGCCATTTTTACAGAGTTTTGATTACTCAAAAGCTTCAATTTTGACCCATTTCAGGCACATAAATGACTTTAAACACACTTATTTTAGTTGACAAAGTCATAATTCACATCCAACAGTCATTTACAGTCAAAAGATTAAATGTTAAAATTTCATCCATATTGACCATTTTGGGATCGTTCGACATGTCCGGAGTCATCGTTTTTCATCCGAAAATTGATTTTTTGGACTGTACCAAAAATGATTCAAAATGTCAATTGGATCGTGCCTCATGTTGAATAACCACTTTTTAAACCCTCACAGTGACCAAAATTGCCATTTTTACAGAGTTTTGCTTACTCAAAAGCTTCAATTTTGACCCATTTCAGGCACAGAAATGACTTTAAACACACTTATTTTAGTTGACAAAGTCATAATTCACATCCAACAGTCATTTACAGTCAAAAGATTAAATGTTAAAATTTCATCCATATTGACCATTTTGGGATCGTTCGACATGTCCGGAGTCATCGTTTTTCATCCGAAAATTGATTTTTTGGACTGTACCAAAAATGATTCAAAATGTCAATTGGATCATGCCTCATGTTGAATAACCACTTTTTAAACCCTCACAGTGACCAAAATTGCCATTTTTACAGAGTTTTGATTACTCAAAAGCTTCAATTTTTACCCCTTTGAGGCACAGAAATAACTTTAAACACACTTATTTTAGTTGACAAAGTCATAATTCACATCCAACAGTCATTTACAGTCAAAAGATTAAATGTTAAAATTTCATCCATATTTACCATTTTGGGATCGTTCGACATGTCCGGAGTCATCGTTTTTCATCCGAAAATTGATTTTTTGAACTGTACCAAAAATGATTCAAAATGTCAATTGGATCGTGCCTCATGTTGAATAACCACTTTTTAAACCCTCACAGTGACCAAAATTGCCAATTTTACACAGTTTTGCTTACTCAAAAGCTTCAATTTTGACCCATTTCAGGCACAGAAATGACTTTAAACACACTTATTTTAGTTGACAAAGCCATAATTCACATCCAACAGTCATTTAGAGTCAAAAGATTAAATGTTAAAATTTCATCATTATAGACCATTTTGGGAACGTTCGACAGGTCCGGAGTCATCGTTTTTCGTCTGAAAATTGATTTTTTGGACTGTACCAAAAATGATTCAAAATGTCAATTGGATCGTGCCTCATGTTGAATAACCACTTTTTAAACCCTCACAGTGACCAAAATTGCCATTTTTACAGAGTTTTGATTACTCAAAAGCTTCAATTTTGACCCATTTCAGGCACAGAAATGACTTTAAACACACTTATTTTAGTTGACAAAGTCATAATTCACATCCAACAGTCATTTACAGTCAAAAGTTTAAATGTTAAAATTTCATCCATATTGACCATTTTGGGATCGTTCGACATGTCCGGAGTCATCGTTTTTCATCCGAAAATTGATTTTTTGGACTGTACCAAAAATGATTCAAAATGTCAATTGGATCGTGCCTCATTTTGAATAACCACTTTTTAAACCCTCACAGTGACCAAAATTGCAAATTTTACAGAGTTTTGCTTACACAAAAGCTTCAATTTTGACCCGTTTCAGGCACAGAAATGACTTTAAACACACTTATTTTAGTTGACAAAGTCATTATTCACATCCAACAGTCATTTAGAGTCAAAAGATTAAATGTTAAAATTTCATCCATATTGACCATTTTGGGATCGTTCGACATGTCCGGAGTCATCGTTTTTCATCCGAAAATTGATTGTTTGGACTGTACCAAAAATGATTCAAAATGTCAATTGGATCGTGCCTCATGTTGAATAACCACTTTTTAAACCCTCACAGTGACCAAAATTGCCATTTTTACAGAGTTTTGATTACTCAAAAGCTTCAATTTTGACCCATTTCAGGCACAGAAATGACTTTAAACACACTTATTTTAGTTGACAAAGTCATAATTCACATCCAACAGTCATTTAGAGTCAAAAGATTAAATGTTAAAATTTCATCCATATTGACCATTTTGGGATCGTTCGACATGTCCGGAGTCATCGTTTTTCGTCTGAAAATTGATTTTTTGGACTGTACCAAAAATGATTCAAAATGTCAATTGGATCGTGCCTCATGTTGAATAACCACTTTTTAAACCCTCACAGTGACCAAAATTGCCAATTTTACAGAGTTTTGCTTACTCAAAAGCTTCAATTTTGACCCATTTCAGGCACAGAAATGACTTTAAACACACTTATTTTAGTTGACAAAGTCATAATTCACATCCAACAGTCATTTAGAGTCAAAAGATTAAATGTTAAAATTTCATCATTATAGACCATTTTGGGAACGTTCGACAGGTCCGGAGTCATCGTTTTTCGTCTGAAAATTGATTTTTTGGACTGTACCAAAAATGATTCAAAATGTCAATTGGATCGTGCCTCATGTTGAATAACCACTTTTTAAACCCTCACAGTGACCAAAATTGCCATTTTTACAGAGTTTTTATTACTCAAAAGCTTCAATTTTTACCCCTTTGAGGCACAGAAATGACTTTAAACACACTTATTTTAGTTGACAAAGTCATAATTCACATCCAACAGTCATTTACAGTCAAAAGATTAAATGTTAAAATTTCATCCATATTGACCATTTTGGGATCGTTCGACATGTCCGGAGTCATCGTTTTTCATCCGAAAATTGATTTTTTGGACTGTACCAAAAATGATTCAAAATGTCAATTGGATCGTGCCTCATGTTGAATAACCACTTTTTAAACCCTCACAGTGACCAAAATTGCCAATTTTACACAGTTTTGCTTACTCAAAAGCTTCAATTTTGACCCATTTCAGGCACAGAAATGACTTTAAACACACTTATTTTAGTTGACAAAGCCATAATTCACATCCAACAGTCATTTAGAGTCAAAAGATTAAATGTTAAAATTTCATCATTATAGACCATTTTGGGAACGTTCGACAGGTCCGGAGTCATCGTTTTTCGTCTGAAAATTGATTTTTTGGACTGTACCAAAAATGATTCAAAATGTCAATTGGATCGTGCCTCATGTTGAATAACCACTTTTTAAACCCTCACAGTGACCAAAATTGCCATTTTTACAGAGTTTTGATTACTCAAAAGCTTCAATTTTGACCCATTTCAGGCACAGAAATGACTTTAAACACACTTATTTTAGTTGACAAAGTCATAATTCACATCCAACAGTCATTTACAGTCAAAAGATTAAATGTTAAAATTTCATCCATATTGACCATTTTGGGATCGTTCGACATGTCCGGAGTCATCGTTTTTCATCCGAAAATTGATTTTTTGGACTGTACCAAAAATGATTCAAAATGTCAATTGGATCATGCCTCATGTTGAATAACCACTTTTTAAACCCTCACAGTGACCAAAATTGCCATTTTTACAGAGTTTTGATTACTCAAAAGCTTCAATTTTTACCCCTTTGAGGCACAGAAATAACTTTAAACACACTTATTTTAGTTGACAAAGTCATAATTCACATCCAACAGTCATTTACAGTCAAAAGATTAAATGTTAAAATTTCATCCATATTGACCATTTTGGGATCGTTCGACATGTCCGGAGTCATCGTTTTTCATCCGAAAATTGATTTTTTGGACTGTACCAAAAATGATTCAAAATGTCAATTGGATCATGCCTCATGTTGAATAACCACTTTTTAAACCCTCACAGTGACCAAAATTGCCATTTTTACAGAGTTTTGATTACTCAAAAGCTTCAATTTTTACCCCTTTGAGGCACAGAAATAACTTTAAACACACTTATTTTAGTTGACAAAGTCATAATTCACATCCAACAGTCATTTACAGTCAAAAGATTAAATGTTAAAATTTCATCCATATTGACCATTTTGGGATCGTTCGACATGTCCGGAGTCATCGTTTTTCATCCGAAAATTGATTTTTTGAACTGTACCAAAAATGATTCAAAATGTCAATTGGATCGTGCCTCATGTTGAATAACCACTTTTTAAACCCTCACAGTGACCAAAATTGCCATTTTTACAGAGTTTTGATTACTCAAAAGCTTCAATTTTGACCCATTTCAGGCACAGAAATGACTTTAAACACACTTATTTTAGTTGAAAAAGTCATAATTCACATCCAACAGTCATTTACAGTCAAAAGATTAAATGTTAAAATTTCATCCATATTGACCATTTTGGGATCGTTCGACATGTCCGGAGTCATCGTTTTTCATCCGAAAATTGATTTTTTGGACTGTACCAAAAATGATTCAAAATGTCAATTGGATCGTGCCTCATGTTGAATAACCACTTTTTAAACCCTCACAGTGACCAAAATTGCCATTTTTACAGAGTTTTGATTACTCAAAAGCTTCAATTTTGACCCATTTTAGGCACAGAAATGACTTTAAACACACTTATTTTAGTTGACAAAGTCATAATTCACATCCAACAGTCATTTACAGTCAAAAGATTAAATGTTAAAATTTCATCCATATTGACCATTTTGGGATCGTTCAACATGTCCGGAGTCATCGTTTTTCATCCGAAAATTGATTTTTTGGACTGTACCAAAAATGATTCAAAATGTCAATTGGATCGTGCCTCATGTTGAATAACCACTTTTTAAACCCTCACAGTGACCAAAATTGCCATTTTTACAGAGTTTTGCTTACTCAAAAGCTTCAATTTTGACCCATTTCAGGAACAGAAATGACTTTAAACACACTTATTTTAGTTGACAAAGTCATAATTCACATCCAACAGTCATTTACAGTCAAAAGATTAAATGTTAAAATTTCATCCATATTGACCATTTTGGGATCGTTCGACATGTCCGGAGTCATCGTTTTTCATCCGAAAATTGATTTTTTAGACTGTACCAAAAATGATTCAAAATGTCAATTGGATCGTGCCTCATGTTGAATAACCACTTTTTAAACCCTCACAGTGACCAAAATTGCCATTTTTACAGAGTTTTGCTTACTCAAAAGCTTCAATTTTGACCCATTTCAGGCACAGAAATGACTTTAAACACACTTATTTTAGTTGACAAAGTCATAATTCACATCCAACAGTCATTTACAGTCAAAAGATTAAATGTTAAAATTTCATCCATATTGACCATTTTGGGATCGTTCGACATGTCCGGAGTCATCGTTTTTCATCCGAAAATTTATTTTTTGGACTGTACCAAAAATGATTCAAAATGTCAATTGGATCATGCCTCATGTTGAATAACCACTTTTTAAACCCTCACAGTGACCAAAATTGCCATTTTTACAGAGTTTTGATTACTCAAAAGCTTCAATTTTTACCCCTTTGAGGCACAGAAATAACTTTAAACAAACTTATTTTAGTTGACAAAGTCATAATTCACATCCAACAGTCATTTACAGTCAAAAGATTAAATGTTAAAATTTCATCCATATTTACCATTTTGGGATCGTTCGACATGTCCGGAGTCATCGTTTTTCATCCGAAAATTGATTTTTTGAACTGTACCAAAAATGATTCAAAATGTCAATTGGATCGTGCCTCATGTTGAATAACCACTTTTTAAACCCTCACAGTGACCAAAATTGCCAATTTTACACAGTTTTGCTTACTCAAAAGCTTCAATTTTGACCCATTTCAGGCACAGAAATGACTTTAAACACACTTATTTTAGTTGACAAAGCCATAATTCACATCCAACAGTCATTTAGAGTCAAAAGATTAAATGTTAAAATTTCATCATTATAGACCATTTTGGGAACGTTCGACAGGTCCGGAGTCATCGTTTTTCGTCTGAAAATTGATTTTTTGGACTGTACCAAAAATGATTCAAAATGTCAATTGGATCGTGCCTCATGTTGAATAACCACTTTTTAAACCCTCACAGTGACCAAAATTGCCATTTTTACAGAGTTTTGATTACTCAAAAGCTTCAATTTTGACCCATTTCAGGCACAGAAATGACTTTAAACACACTTATTTTAGTTGACAAAGTCATAATTCACATCCAACAGTCATTTACAGTCAAAAGTTTAAATGTTAAAATTTCATCCATATTGACCATTTTGGGATCGTTCGACATGTCCGGAGTCATCGTTTTTCATCCGAAAATTGATTTTTTGGACTGTACCAAAAATGATTCAAAATGTCAATTGGATCGTGCCTCATTTTGAATAACCACTTTTTAAACCCTCACAGTGACCAAAATTGCAAATTTTACAGAGTTTTGCTTACACAAAAGCTTCAATTTTGACCCGTTTCAGGCACAGAAATGACTTTAAACACACTTATTTTAGTTGACAAAGTCATTATTCACATCCAACAGTCATTTAGAGTCAAAAGATTAAATGTTAAAATTTCATCCATATTGACCATTTTGGGATCGTTCGACATGTCCGGAGTCATCGTTTTTCATCCGAAAATTGATTGTTTGGACTGTACCAAAAATGATTCAAAATGTCAATTGGATCGTGCCTCATGTTGAATAACCACTTTTTAAACCCTCACAGTGACCAAAATTGCCATTTTTACAGAGTTTTGATTACTCAAAAGCTTCAATTTTGACCCATTTCAGGCACAGAAATGACTTTAAACACACTTATTTTAGTTGACAAAGTCATAATTCACATCCAACAGTCATTTAGAGTCAAAAGATTAAATGTTAAAATTTCATCCATATTGACCATTTTGGGATCGTTCGACATGTCCGGAGTCATCGTTTTTCATCCGAAAATTGATTTTTTGGACTGTACCAAAAATGATTCAAAATGTCAATTGGATCGTGCCTCATGTTGAATAACCACTTTTTAAACCCTCACAGTGACCAAAATTGCCATTTTTACAGAGTTTTGCTTACTCAAAAGCTTCAATTTTGACCCATTTCAGGAACAGAAATGACTTTAAACACACTTATTTTAGTTGACAAAGTCATAATTCACATCCAACAGTCATTTACAGTCAAAAGATTAAATGTTAAAATTTCATCCATATTGACCATTTTGGGATCGTTCGACATGTCCGGAGTCATCGTTTTTCATCCGAAAATTGATTTTTTAGACTGTACCAAAAATGATTCAAAATGTCAATTGGATCGTGCCTCATGTTGAATAACCACTTTTTAAACCCTCACAGTGACCAAAATTGCCATTTTTACAGAGTTTTGCTTACTCAAAAGCTTCAATTTTGACCCATTTCAGGCACAGAAATGACTTTAAACACACTTATTTTAGTTGACAAAGTCATAATTCACATCCAACAGTCATTTACAGTCAAAAGATTAAATGTTAAAATTTCATCCATATTGACCATTTTGGGATCGTTCGACATGTCCGGAGTCATCGTTTTTCATCCGAAAATTTATTTTTTGGACTGTACCAAAAATGATTCAAAATGTCAATTGGATCATGCCTCATGTTGAATAACCACTTTTTAAACCCTCACAGTGACCAAAATTGCCATTTTTACAGAGTTTTGATTACTCAAAAGCTTCAATTTTTACCCCTTTGAGGCACAGAAATAACTTTAAACACACTTATTTTAGTTGACAAAGTCATAATTCACATCCAACAGTCATTTACAGTCAAAAGATTAAATGTTAAAATTTCATCCATATTGACCATTTTGGGATCGTTCGACATGTCCGGAGTCATCGTTTTTCATCCGAAAATTGATTTTTTGGACTGTACCAAAAATGATTCAAAATGTCAATTGGATCGTGCCTCATGTTGAATAACCACTTTTTAAACCCTCACAGTGACCAAAATTGCCATTTTTACAGAGTTTTGCTTACTCAAAAGCATCAATTTTGACCCATTTCAGGCACAGAAATGACTTTAAACACACTTATTTTAGTTGACAAAGTCATAATTCACATCCAACAGTCATTTACAGTCAAAAGATTAAATGTTAAAATTTCATCCATATTGACCATTTTGGGATCGTTCGACATGTCCGGAGTCATCGTTTTTCATCCGAAAATTGATTTTTTGGACTGTACCAAAAATGATTCAAAATGTCAATTGGATCATGCCTCATGTTGAATAACCACTTTTTAAACCCTCACAGTGACCAAAATTGCCATTTTTACAGAGTTTTGATTACTCAAAAGCTTCAATTTTTACCCCTTTGAGGCACAGAAATAACTTTAAACACACTTATTTTAGTTGACAAAGTCATAATTCACATCCAACAGTCATTTACAGTCAAAAGATTAAATGTTAAAATTTCATCCATATTTACCATTTTGGGATCGTTCGACATGTCCGGAGTCATCGTTTTTCATCCGAAAATTGATTTTTTGAACTGTACCAAAAATGATTCAAAATGTCAATTGGATCGTGCCTCATGTTGAATAACCACTTTTTAAACCCTCACAGTGACCAAAATTGCCAATTTTACACAGTTTTGCTTACTCAAAAGCTTCAATTTTGACCCATTTCAGGCACAGAAATGACTTTAAACACACTTATTTTAGTTGACAAAGCCATAATTCACATCCAACAGTCATTTAGAGTCAAAAGATTAAATGTTAAAATTTCATCATTATAGACCATTTTGGGAACGTTCGACAGGTCCGGAGTCATCGTTTTTCGTCTGAAAATTGATTTTTTGGACTGTACCAAAAATGATTCAAAATGTCAATTGGATCGTGCCTCATGTTGAATAACCACTTTTTAAACCCTCACAGTGACCAAAATTGCCATTTTTACAGAGTTTTGATTACTCAAAAGCTTCAATTTTGACCCATTTCAGGCACAGAAATGACTTTAAACACACTTATTTTAGTTGACAAAGTCATAATTCACATCCAACAGTCATTTACAGTCAAAAGTTTAAATGTTAAAATTTCATCCATATTGACCATTTTGGGATCGTTCGACATGTCCGGAGTCATCGTTTTTCATCCGAAAATTGATTTTTTGGACTGTACCAAAAATGATTCAAAATGTCAATTGGATCGTGCCTCATTTTGAATAACCACTTTTTAAACCCTCACAGTGACCAAAATTGCAAATTTTACAGAGTTTTGCTTACACAAAAGCTTCAATTTTGACCCGTTTCAGGCACAGAAATGACTTTAAACACACTTATTTTAGTTGACAAAGTCATTATTCACATCCAACAGTCATTTAGAGTCAAAAGATTAAATGTTAAAATTTCATCCATATTGACCATTTTGGGATCGTTCGACATGTCCGGAGTCATCGTTTTTCATCCGAAAATTGATTGTTTGGACTGTACCAAAAATGATTCAAAATGTCAATTGGATCGTGCCTCATGTTGAATAACCACTTTTTAAACCCTCACAGTGACCAAAATTGCCATTTTTACAGAGTTTTGATTACTCAAAAGCTTCAATTTTGACCCATTTCAGGCACAGAAATGACTTTAAACACACTTATTTTAGTTGACAAAGTCATAATTCACATCCAACAGTCATTTAGAGTCAAAAGATTAAATGTTAAAATTTCATCCATATTGACCATTTTGGGATCGTTCGACATGTCCGGAGTCATCGTTTTTCGTCTGAAAATTGATTTTTTGGACTGTACCAAAAATGATTCAAAATGTCAATTGGATCGTGCCTCATGTTGAATAACCACTTTTTAAACCCTCACAGTGACCAAAATTGCCAATTTTACAGAGTTTTGCTTACTCAAAAGCTTCAATTTTGACCCATTTCAGGCACAGAAATGACTTTAAACACACTTATTTTAGTTGACAAAGTCATAATTCACATCCAACAGTCATTTAGAGTCAAAAGATTAAATGTTAAAATTTCATCATTATAGACCATTTTGGGAACGTTCGACAGGTCCGGAGTCATCGTTTTTCGTCTGAAAATTTATTTTTTGGACTGTACCAAAAATGATTCAAAATGTCAATTGGATCGTGCCTCATGTTGAATAACCACTTTTTAAACCCTCACAGTGACCAAAATTGCCATTTTTACAGAGTTTTTATTACTCAAAAGCTTCAATTTTTACCCCTTTGAGGCACAGAAATGACTTTAAACACACTTATTTTAGTTGACAAAGTCATAATTCACATCCAACAGTCATTTACAGTCAAAAGATTAAATGTTAAAATTTCATCCATATTGACCATTTTGGGATCGTTCGACATGTCCGGAGTCATCGTTTTTCATCCGAAAATTGATTTTTTGGACTGTACCAAAAATGATTCAAAATGTCAATTGGATCGTGCCTCATGTTGAATAACCACTTTTTAAACCCTCACAGTGACCAAAATTGCCAATTTTACACAGTTTTGCTTACTCAAAAGCTTCAATTTTGACCCATTTCAGGCACAGAAATGACTTTAAACACACTTATTTTAGTTGACAAAGCCATAATTCACATCCAACAGTCATTTAGAGTCAAAAGATTAAATGTTAAAATTTCATCATTATAGACCATTTTGGGAACGTTCGACAGGTCCGGAGTCATCGTTTTTCGTCTGAAAATTGATTTTTTGGACTGTACCAAAAATGATTCAAAATGTCAATTGGATCGTGCCTCATGTTGAATAACCACTTTTTAAACCCTCACAGTGACCAAAATTGCCATTTTTACAGAGTTTTGATTACTCAAAAGCTTCAATTTTGACCCATTTCAGGCACAGAAATGACTTTAAACACACTTATTTTAGTTGACAAAGTCATAATTCACATCCAACAGTCATTTACAGTCAAAAGATTAAATGTTAAAATTTCATCCATATTGACCATTTTGGGATCGTTCGACATGTCCGGAGTCATCGTTTTTCATCCGAAAATTGATTTTTTGGACTGTACCAAAAATGATTCAAAATGTCAATTGGATCATGCCTCATGTTGAATAACCACTTTTTAAACCCTCACAGTGACCAAAATTGCCATTTTTACAGAGTTTTGATTACTCAAAAGCTTCAATTTTTACCCCTTTGAGGCACAGAAATAACTTTAAACACACTTATTTTAGTTGACAAAGTCATAATTCACATCCAACAGTCATTTACAGTCAAAAGATTAAATGTTAAAATTTCATCCATATTGACCATTTTGGGATCGTTCGACATGTCCGGAGTCATCGTTTTTCATCCGAAAATTGATTTTTTGAACTGTACCAAAATGATTCAAAATGTCAATTGGATCGTGCCTCATGTTGAATAACCACTTTTTAAACCCTCACAGTGACCAAAATTGCCATTTTTACAGAGTTTTGATTACTCAAAAGCTTCAATTTTGACCCATTTCAGGCACAGAAATGACTTTAAACACACTTATTTTAGTTGAAAAAGTCATAATTCACATCCAACAGTCATTTACAGTCAAAAGATTAAATGTTAAAATTTCATCCATATTGACCATTTTGGGATCGTTCGACATGTCCGGAGTCATCGTTTTTCATCCGAAAATTGATTTTTTGGACTGTACCAAAAATGATTCAAAATGTCAATTGGATCGTGCCTCATGTTGAATAACCACTTTTTAAACCCTCACAGTGACCAAAATTGCCATTTTTACAGAGTTTTGATTACTCAAAAGCTTCAATTTTGACCCATTTTAGGCACAGAAATGACTTTAAACACACTTATTTTAGTTGACAAAGTCATAATTCACATCCAACAGTCATTTACAGTCAAAAGATTAAATGTTAAAATTTCATCCATATTGACCATTTTGGGATCGTTCGACATGTCCGGAGTCATCGTTTTTCATCCGAAAATTGATTTTTTGGACTGTACCAAAAATGATTCAAAATGTCAATTGGATCGTGCCTCATGTTGAATAACCACTTTTTAAACCCTCACAGTGACCAAAATTGCCATTTTTACAGAGTTTTGCTTACTCAAAAGCTTCAATTTTGACCCATTTCAGGAACAGAAATGACTTTAAACACACTTATTTTAGTTGACAAAGTCATAATTCACATCCAACAGTCATTTACAGTCAAAAGATTAAATGTTAAAATTTCATCCATATTTACCATTTTGGGATCGTTCGACATGTCCGGAGTCATCGTTTTTCATCCGAAAATTGATTTTTTGAACTGTACCAAAAATGATTCAAAATGTCAATTGGATCGTGCCTCATGTTGAATAACCACTTTTTAAACCCTCACAGTGACCAAAATTGCCAATTTTACACAGTTTTGCTTACTCAAAAGCTTCAATTTTGACCCATTTCAGGCACAGAAATGACTTTAAACACACTTATTTTAGTTGACAAAGCCATAATTCACATCCAACAGTCATTTAGAGTCAAAAGATTAAATGTTAAAATTTCATCATTATAGACCATTTTGGGAACGTTCGACAGGTCCGGAGTCATCGTTTTTCGTCTGAAAATTGATTTTTTGGACTGTACCAAAAATGATTCAAAATGTCAATTGGATCGTGCCTCATGTTGAATAACCACTTTTTAAACCCTCACAGTGACCAAAATTGCCATTTTTACAGAGTTTTGATTACTCAAAAGCTTCAATTTTGACCCATTTCAGGCACAGAAATGACTTTAAACACACTTATTTTAGTTGACAAAGTCATAATTCACATCCAACAGTCATTTACAGTCAAAAGTTTAAATGTTAAAATTTCATCCATATTGACCATTTTGGGATCGTTCGACATGTCCGGAGTCATCGTTTTTCATCCGAAAATTGATTTTTTGGACTGTACCAAAAATGATTCAAAATGTCAATTGGATCGTGCCTCATTTTGAATAACCACTTTTTAAACCCTCACAGTGACCAAAATTGCAAATTTTACAGAGTTTTGCTTACACAAAAGCTTCAATTTTGACCCGTTTCAGGCACAGAAATGACTTTAAACACACTTATTTTAGTTGACAAAGTCATTATTCACATCCAACAGTCATTTAGAGTCAAAAGATTAAATGTTAAAATTTCATCCATATTGACCATTTTGGGATCGTTCGACATGTCCGGAGTCATCGTTTTTCATCCGAAAATTGATTGTTTGGACTGTACCAAAAATGATTCAAAATGTCAATTGGATCGTGCCTCATGTTGAATAACCACTTTTTAAACCCTCACAGTGACCAAAATTGCCATTTTTACAGAGTTTTGATTACTCAAAAGCTTCAATTTTGACCCATTTCAGGCACAGAAATGACTTTAAACACACTTATTTTAGTTGACAAAGTCATAATTCACATCCAACAGTCATTTAGAGTCAAAAGATTAAATGTTAAAATTTCATCCATATTGACCATTTTGGGATCGTTCGACATGTCCGGAGTCATCGTTTTTCGTCTGAAAATTGATTTTTTGGACTGTACCAAAAATGATTCAAAATGTCAATTGGATCGTGCCTCATGTTGAATAACCACTTTTTAAACCCTCACAGTGACCAAAATTGCCAATTTTACAGAGTTTTGCTTACTCAAAAGCTTCAATTTTGACCCATTTCAGGCACAGAAATGACTTTAAACACACTTATTTTAGTTGACAAAGTCATAATTCACATCCAACAGTCATTTAGAGTCAAAAGATTAAATGTTAAAATTTCATCATTATAGACCATTTTGGGAACGTTCGACAGGTCCGGAGTCATCGTTTTTCGTCTGAAAATTTATTTTTTGGACTGTACCAAAAATGATTCAAAATGTCAATTGGATCGTGCCTCATGTTGAATAACCACTTTTTAAACCCTCACAGTGACCAAAATTGCCATTTTTACAGAGTTTTTATTACTCAAAAGCTTCAATTTTTACCCCTTTGAGGCACAGAAATGACTTTAAACACACTTATTTTAGTTGACAAAGTCATAATTCACATCCAACAGTCATTTACAGTCAAAAGATTAAATGTTAAAATTTCATCCATATTGACCATTTTGGGATCGTTCGACATGTCCGGAGTCATCGTTTTTCATCCGAAAATTGATTTTTTGGACTGTACCAAAAATGATTCAAAATGTCAATTGGATCGTGCCTCATGTTGAATAACCACTTTTTAAACCCTCACAGTGACCAAAATTGCCAATTTTACACAGTTTTGCTTACTCAAAAGCTTCAATTTTGACCCATTTCAGGCACAGAAATGACTTTAAACACACTTATTTTAGTTGACAAAGCCATAATTCACATCCAACAGTCATTTAGAGTCAAAAGATTAAATGTTAAAATTTCATCATTATAGACCATTTTGGGAACGTTCGACAGGTCCGGAGTCATCGTTTTTCGTCTGAAAATTGATTTTTTGGACTGTACCAAAAATGATTCAAAATGTCAATTGGATCGTGCCTCATGTTGAATAACCACTTTTTAAACCCTCACAGTGACCAAAATTGCCATTTTTACAGAGTTTTGATTACTCAAAAGCTTCAATTTTGACCCATTTCAGGCACAGAAATGACTTTAAACACACTTATTTTAGTTGACAAAGTCATAATTCACATCCAACAGTCATTTACAGTCAAAAGATTAAATGTTAAAATTTCATCCATATTGACCATTTTGGGATCGTTCGACATGTCCGGAGTCATCGTTTTTCATCCGAAAATTGATTTTTTGGACTGTACCAAAAATGATTCAAAATGTCAATTGGATCATGCCTCATGTTGAATAACCACTTTTTAAACCCTCACAGTGACCAAAATTGCCATTTTTACAGAGTTTTGATTACTCAAAAGCTTCAATTTTTACCCCTTTGAGGCACAGAAATAACTTTAAACACACTTATTTTAGTTGACAAAGTCATAATTCACATCCAACAGTCATTTACAGTCAAAAGATTAAATGTTAAAATTTCATCCATATTGACCATTTTGGGATCGTTCGACATGTCCGGAGTCATCGTTTTTCATCCGAAAATTGATTTTTTGAACTGTACCAAAATGATTCAAAATGTCAATTGGATCGTGCCTCATGTTGAATAACCACTTTTTAAACCCTCACAGTGACCAAAATTGCCATTTTTACAGAGTTTTGATTACTCAAAAGCTTCAATTTTGACCCATTTCAGGCACAGAAATGACTTTAAACACACTTATTTTAGTTGAAAAAGTCATAATTCACATCCAACAGTCATTTACAGTCAAAAGATTAAATGTTAAAATTTCATCCATATTGACCATTTTGGGATCGTTCGACATGTCCGGAGTCATCGTTTTTCATCCGAAAATTGATTTTTTGGACTGTACCAAAAATGATTCAAAATGTCAATTGGATCGTGCCTCATGTTGAATAACCACTTTTTAAACCCTCACAGTGACCAAAATTGCCATTTTTACAGAGTTTTGATTACTCAAAAGCTTCAATTTTGACCCATTTTAGGCACAGAAATGACTTTAAACACACTTATTTTAGTTGACAAAGTCATAATTCACATCCAACAGTCATTTACAGTCAAAAGATTAAATGTTAAAATTTCATCCATATTGACCATTTTGGGATCGTTCGACATGTCCGGAGTCATCGTTTTTCATCCGAAAATTGATTTTTTGGACTGTACCAAAAATGATTCAAAATGTCAATTGGATCGTGCCTCATGTTGAATAACCACTTTTTAAACCCTCACAGTGACCAAAATTGCCATTTTTACAGAGTTTTGCTTACTCAAAAGCTTCAATTTTGACCCATTTCAGGAACAGAAATGACTTTAAACACACTTATTTTAGTTGACAAAGTCATAATTCACATCCAACAGTCATTTACAGTCAAAAGATTAAATGTTAAAATTTCATCCATATTGACCATTTTGGGATCGTTCGACATGTCCGGAGTCATCGTTTTTCATCCGAAAATTGATTTTTTGGACTGTACCAAAAATGATTCAAAATGTCAATTGGATCGTGCCTCATGTTGAATAACCACTTTTTAAACCCTCACAGTGACCAAAATTGCCATTTTTACAGAGTTTTGCTTACTCAAAAGCTTCAATTTTGACCCATTTCAGGCACAGAAATGACTTTAAACACACTTATTTTAGTTGACAAAGTCATAATTCACATCCAACACTCATTTACAGTCAAAAGATTAAATGTTAAAATTTCATCCATATTGACCATTTTGGGATCGTTCGACATGTCCGGAGTCATCGTTTTTCATCCGAAAATTTATTTTTTGGACTGTACCAAAAATGATTCAAAATGTCAATTGGATCATGCCTCATGTTGAATAACCACTTTTTAAACCCTCACAGTGACCAAAATTGCCATTTTTACAGAGTTTTGATTACTCAAAAGCTTCAATTTTTACCCCTTTGAGGCACAGAAATAACTTTAAACACACTTATTTTAGTTGACAAAGTCATAATTCACATCCAACAGTCATTTACAGTCAAAAGATTAAATGTTAAAATTTCATCCATATTTACCATTTTGGGATCGTTCGACATGTCCGGAGTCATCGTTTTTCATCCGAAAATTGATTTTTTGAACTGTACCAAAAATGATTCAAAATGTCAATTGGATCGTGCCTCATGTTGAATAACTACTTTTTAAACCCTCACAGTGACCAAAATTGCCAATTTTACACAGTTTTGCTTACTCAAAAGCTTCAATTTTGACCCATTTCAGGCACAGAAATGACTTTAAACACACTTATTTTAGTTGACAAAGCCATAATTCACATCCAACAGTCATTTAGAGTCAAAAGATTAAATGTTAAAATTTCATCATTATAGACCATTTTGGGAACGTTCGACAGGTCCGGAGTCATCGTTTTTCGTCTGAAAATTGATTTTTTGGACTGTACCAAAAATGATTCAAAATGTCAATTGGATCGTGCCTCATGTTGAATAACCACTTTTTAAACCCTCACAGTGACCAAAATTGCCATTTTTACAGAGTTTTGATTACTCAAAAGCTTCAATTTTGACCCATTTCAGGCACAGAAATGACTTTAAACACACTTATTTTAGTTGACAAAGTCATAATTCACATCCAACAGTCATTTACAGTCAAAAGTTTAAATGTTAAAATTTCATCCATATTGACCATTTTGGGATCGTTCGACATGTCCGGAGTCATCGTTTTTCATCCGAAAATTGATTTTTTGGACTGTACCAAAAATGATTCAAAATGTCAATTGGATCGTGCCTCATTTTGAATAACCACTTTTTAAACCCTCACAGTGACCAAAATTGCAAATTTTACAGAGTTTTGCTTACACAAAAGCTTCAATTTTGACCCGTTTCAGGCACAGAAATGACTTTAAACACACTTATTTTAGTTGACAAAGTCATTATTCACATCCAACAGTCATTTAGAGTCAAAAGATTAAATGTTAAAATTTCATCCATATTGACCATTTTGGGATCGTTCGACATGTCCGGAGTCATCGTTTTTCATCCGAAAATTGATTTTTTGGACTGTACCAAAAATGATTCAAAATGTCAATTGGATCGTGCCTCATGTTGAATAACCACTTTTTAAACCCTCAGAGTGACCAAAATTGCCATTTTTACAGAGTTTTGATTACTCAAAAGCTTCAATTTTGACCCATTTCAGGCACAGAAATGACTTTAAACACACTTATTTTAGTTGACAAAGTCATAATTCACATCCAACAGTCATTTAGAGTCAAAAGATTAAATGTTAAAATTTCATCCATATTGACCATTTTGGGATCGTTCGACATGTCCGGAGTCATCGTTTTTCATCCGAAAATTGATTTTTTGGACTGTACCAAAAATGATTCAAAATGTCAATTGGATCGTGCCTCATGTTGAATAACCACTTTTTAAACCCTCACAGTGACCAAAATTGCCATTTTTACAGAGTTTTGCTTACTCAAAAGCTTCAATTTTGACCCATTTCAGGCACAGAAATGACTTTAAACACACTTATTTTAGTTGACAAAGTCATAATTCACATCCAACAGTCATTTACAGTCAAAAGATTAAATGTTAAAATTTCATCCATATTGACCATTTTGGGATCGTTCGACATGTCCGGAGTCATCGTTTTTCATCCGAAAATTGATTTTTTGGACTGTACCAAAAATGATTCAAAATGTCAATTGGATCATGCCTCATGTTGAATAACCACTTTTTAAACCCTCACAGTGACCAAAATTGCCATTTTTACAGAGTTTTGATTACTCAAAAGCTTCAATTTTTACACCTTTGAGGCACGGAAATAACTTTAAACACACTTATTTTAGTTGACAAAGTCATAATTCACATCCAACAGTCATTTACAGTCAAAAGATTAAATGGTAAAATGTCATCATTATAGACCATTTTGGGAACGTTCGACATGTCCGGAGTCATCGTTTTTCGTCTGAAAATTGATTTTTTGGACTGTACCAAAAATGATTCAAAATGTCAATTGGATCGTGCCTCATGTTGAATAACCACTTTTTAAACCCTCACAGTGACCAAAATTGCCAATTTTACAGAGTTTTGCTTACTCAAATGCTTCAATTTTGACCCATTTCAGGCACAGAAATGACTTTAAACACACTTATTTTAGTTGACAAAGTCATAATTCACATCCAACAGTCATTTAGAGTCAAAAGATTAAATGTTAAAATGTCATCATTATAGACCATTTTGGGAACGTTCGACAGGTCCGGAGTCATCGTTTTTCGTCTGAAAATTGATTTTTTGGACTGTACCAAAAATGATTCAAAATGTCAATTGGATCGTGCCTCATGTTGAATAACCACTTTTTAAACCCTCACAGTGACCAAAATTGCCATTTTTACAGAGTTTTTATTACTCAAAAGCTTCAATTTTTACCCCTTTGAGGCACAGAAATGACTTTAAACACACTTATTTTAGTTGACAAAGTCATAATTCACATCCAACAGTCATTTAGAGTCAAAAGATTAAATGTTAAAATTTCATCCATATTGACCATTTTGGGATCGTTCGACATGTCCGGAGTCATCGTTTTTCATCCGAAAATTGATTTTTTGGACTGTACCAAAAATGATTCAAAATGTCAATTGGATCGTGCCTCATGTTGAATAACCACTTTTTAAACCCTCACAGTGACCAAAATTGCCAATTTTACACAGTTTTGCTTACTCAAAAGCTTCAATTTTGACCCATTTCAGGCACAGAAATGACTTTAAACACACTTATTTTAGTTGACAAAGCCATAATTCACATCCAACAGTCATTTAGAGTCAAAAGATTAAATGTTAAAATTTCATCATTATAGACCATTTTGGGAACGTTCGACAGGTCCGGAGTCATCGTTTTTCGTCTGAAAATTGATTTTTTGGACTGTACCAAAAATGATTCAAAATGTCAATTGGATCGTGCCTCATGTTGAATAACCACTTTTTAAACCCTCACAGTGACCAAAATTGCCATTTTTACAGAGTTTTGATTACTCAAAAGCTTCAATTTTTACACCTTTGAGGCACGGAAATAACTTTAAACACACTTATTTTAGTTGACAAAGTCATAATTCACATCCAACAGTCATTTACAGTCAAAAGATTAAATGGTAAAATGTCATCATTATAGACCATTTTGGGAACGTTCGACATGTCCGGAGTCATCGTTTTTCGTCTGAAAATTGATTTTTTGGACTGTACCAAAAATGATTCAAAATGTCAATTGGATCGTGCCTCATGTTGAATAACCACTTTTTAAACCCTCACAGTGACCAAAATTGCCAATTTTACAGAGTTTTGATTACTCAAAAGCTTCAATTTTTACACCTTTGAGGCACGGAAATAACTTTAAACACACTTATTTTAGTTGACAAAGTCATAATTCACATCCAACAGTCATTTACAGTCAAAAGATTAAATGGTAAAATGTCATCATTATAGACCATTTTGGGAACGTTCGACATGTCCGGAGTCATCGTTTTTCGTCTGAAAATTGATTTTTTGGACTGTACCAAAAATGATTCAAAATGTCAATTGGATCGTGCCTCATGTTGAATAACCACTTTTTAAACCCTCACAGTGACCAAAATTGCCAATTTTACAGAGTTTTGCTTACTCAAAAGCTTCAATTTTGACCCATTTCAGGCACAGAAATGACTTTAAACACACTTATTTTAGTTGACAAAGTCATAATTCACATCCAACAGTCATTTAGAGTCAAAAGATTAAATGTTAAAATTTCATCATTATAGACCATTTTGGGAACGTTCGACAGGTCCGGAGTCATCGTTTTTCGTCTGAAAATTGATTTTTTGGACTGTACCAAAAATGATTCAAAATGTCAATTGGATCGTGCCTCATGTTGAATAACCACTTTTTAAACCCTCACAGTGACCAAAATTGCCATTTTTACAGAGTTTTTATTACTCAAAAGCTTCAATTTTTACCCCTTTGAGGCACAGAAATGACTTTAAACACACTTATTTTAGTTGACAAAGTCATAATTCACATCCAACAGTCATTTAGAGTCAAAAGATTAAATGTTAAAATTTCATCCATATTGACCATTTTGGGATCGTTCGACATGTCCGGAGTCATCGTTTTTCATCCGAAAATTGATTTTTTGGACTGTACCAAAAATGATTCAAAATGTCAATTGGATCGTGCCTCATGTTGAATAACCACTTTTTAAACCCTCACAGTGACCAAAATTGCCATTTTTACAGAGTTTTGATTACTCAAAAGCTTCAATTTTGACCCATTTTAGGCACAGAAATGACTTTAAACACACTTATTTTAGTTGACAAAGTCATAATTCACATCCAACAGTCATTTACAGTCAAAAGATTAAATGTTAAAATTTCATCCATATTGACCATTTTGGGATCGTTCGACATGTCCGGAGTCATCGTTTTTCATCCGAAAATTGATTTTTTGGACTGTACCAAAAATGATTCAAAATGCCAATTGGATCGTGCCTCATGTTGAATAACCACTTTTTAAACCCTCACAGTGACCAAAATTGCCATTTTTACAGAGTTTTGCTTACTCAAAAGCTTCAATTTTGACCCATTTCAGGCACAGAAATGACTTTAAACACACTTATTTTAGTTGACAAAGTCATAATTCACATCCAACAGTCATTTACAGTCAAAAGATTAAATGTTAAAATTTCATCCATATTGACCATTTTGGGATCGTTCGACATGTCCGGAGTCATCGTTTTTCATCCGAAAATTTATTTTTTGGACTGTACCAAAAATGATTCAAAATGTCAATTGGATCATGCCTCATGTTGAATAACCACTTTTTAAACCCTCACAGTGACCAAAATTGCCATTTTTACAGAGTTTTGATTACTCAAAAGCTTCAATTTTTACCCCTTTGAGGCACAGAAATAACTTTAAACACACTTATTTTAGTTGACAAAGTCATAATTCACATCCAACAGTCATTTACAGTCAAAAGATTAAATGTTAAAATTTCATCCATATTTACCATTTTGGGATCGTTCGACATGTCCGGAGTCATCGTTTTTCATCCGAAAATTGATTTTTTGAACTGTACCAAAAATGATTCAAAATGTCAATTGGATCGTGCCTCATGTTGAATAACCACTTTTTAAACCCTCACAGTGACCAAAATTGCCAATTTTACACAGTTTTGCTTACTCAAAAGCTTCAATTTTGACCCATTTCAGGCACAGAAATGACTTTAAACACACTTATTTTAGTTGACAAAGCCATAATTCACATCCAACAGTCATTTAGAGTCAAAAGATTAAATGTTAAAATTTCATCATTATAGACCATTTTGGGAACGTTCGACAGGTCCGGAGTCATCGTTTTTCATCCGAAAATTGATTTTTTGGACTGTACCAAAAATGATTCAAAATGTCAATTGGATCGTGCCTCATTTTGAATAACCACTTTTTAAACCCTCACAGTGACCAAAATTGCAAATTTTACAGAGTTTTGCTTACACAAAAGCTTCAATTTTGACCCGTTTCAGGCACAGAAATGACTTTAAACACACTTATTTTAGTTGACAAAGTCATTATTCACATCCAACAGTCATTTAGAGTCAAAAGATTAAATGTTAAAATTTCATCCATATTGACCATTTTGGGATCGTTCGACATGTCCGGAGTCATCGTTTTTCATCCGAAAATTGATTTTTTGGACTGTACCAAAAATGATTCAAAATGTCAATTGGATCGTGCCTCATGTTGAATAACCACTTTTTAAACCCTCAGAGTGACCAAAATTGCCATTTTTACAGAGTTTTGATTACTCAAAAGCTTCAATTTTGACCCATTTCAGGCACAGAAATGACTTTAAACACACTTATTTTAGTTGACAAAGTCATAATTCACATCCAACAGTCATTTAGAGTCAAAAGATTAAATGTTAAAATTTCATCCATATTGACCATTTTGGGATCGTTCGACATGTCCGGAGTCATCGTTTTTCATCCGAAAATTGATTTTTTGGACTGTACCAAAAATGATTCAAAATGTCAATTGGATCGTGCCTCATGTTGAATAACCACTTTTTAAACCCTCACAGTGACCAAAATTGCCATTTTTACAGAGTTTTGCTTACTCAAAAGCTTCAATTTTGACCCATTTCAGGCACAGAAATGACTTTAAAACACACTTATTTTAGTTGACAAAGTCATAATTCACATCCAACAGTCATTTACAGTCAAAAGAATAAATGTTAAAATTTCATCCATATTGACCATTTTGGGATCGTTCGACATGTCCGGAGTCATCGTTTTTCATCCGAAAATTGATTTTTTGGACTGTACCAAAAATGATTCAAAATGTCAATTGGATCGTGCCTCATGTTGAATAACCACTTTTTAAACCCTCACAGTGACCAAAATTGCCATTTTTACAGAGTTTTGCTTACTCAAAAGCTTCAATTTTGACCCATTTCAGGCACAGAAATGACTTTAAACACACTTATTTTAGTTGACAAAGTCATAATTCACATCCAACAGTCATTTACAGTCAAAAGATTAAATGTTAAAATTTCATCCATATTGACCATTTTGGGATCGTTCGACATGTCCGGAGTCATCGTTTTTCATCCGAAAATTGATTTTTTGGACTGTACCAAAAATGATTCAAAATGTCAATTGGATCGTGCCTCATGTTGAATAACCACTTTTTAAACCCTCACAGTGACCAAAATTGCCATTTTTACAGAGTTTTGATTACTCAAAAGCTTCAATTTTTACCCCTTTGAGGCACAGAAATGACTTTAAACACACTTATTTTAGTTGACAAAGTCATAATTCACATCCAACAGTCATTTAGAGTCAAAAGATTAAATGTTAAAATTTCATCCATATTGACCATTTTGGGATCGTTCGACATGTCCGGAGTCATCGTTTTTCATCCGAAAATTGATTTTTTGGACTGTACCAAAAATGATTCAAAATGTCAATTGGATCGTGCCTCATGTTGAATAACCACTTTTTAAACCCTCAGAGTGACCAAAATTGCCATTTTTACAGAGTTTTGATTACTCAAAAGCTTCAATTTTGACCCATTTCAGGCACAGAAATGACTTTAAACACACTTATTTTAGTTGACAAAGTCATAATTCACATCCAACAGTCATTTAGAGTCAAAAGATTAAATGTTAAAATTTCATCCATATTGACCATTTTGGGATCGTTCGACATGTCCGGAGTCATCGTTTTTCATCCGAAAATTGATTTTTTGGACTGTACCAAAAATGATTCAAAATGTCAATTGGATCGTGCCTCATGTTGAATAACCACTTTTTAAACCCTCACAGTGACCAAAATTGCCATTTTTACAGAGTTTTGCTTACTCAAAAGCTTCAATTTTGACCCATTTCAGGCACAGAAATGACTTTAAACACACTTATTTTAGTTGACAAAGTCATAATTCACATCCAACAGTCATTTACAGTCAAAAGAATAAATGTTAAAATTTCATCCATATTGACCATTTTGGGATCGTTCGACATGTCCGGAGTCATCGTTTTTCATCCGAAAATTGATTTTTTGGACTGTACCAAAAATGATTCAAAATGTCAATTGGATCGTGCCTCATGTTGAATAACCACTTTTTAAACCCTCACAGTGACCAAAATTGCCATTTTTACAGAGTTTTGCTTACTCAAAAGCTTCAATTTTGACCCATTTCAGGCACAGAAATGACTTTAAACACACTTATTTTAGTTGACAAAGTCATAATTCACATCCAACAGTCCATTTACAGTCAAAAGATTAAATGTTAAAATTTCATCCATATTGACCATTTTGGGATCGTTCGACATGTCCGGAGTCATCGTTTTTCATCCGAAAATTGATTTTTTGGACTGTACCAAAAATGATTCAAAATGTCAATTGGATCGTGCCTCATGTTGAATAACCACTTTTTAAAACCCTCACAGTGACCAAAATTGCCATTTTTACAGAGTTTTGATTACTCAAAAGCTTCAATTTTTACCCCTTTGAGGCACAGAAATGACTTTAAACACACTTATTTTAGTTGACAAAGTCATAATTCACATCCAACAGTCATTTAGAGTCAAAAGATTAAATGTTAAAATTTCATCCATATTGACCATTTTGGGATCGTTCGACATGTCCGGAGTCATCGTTTTTCATCCGAAAATTGATTTTTTGGACTGTACCAAAAATGATTCAAAATGTCAATTGGATCGTGCCTCATGTTGAATAACCACTTTTTAAACCCTCACAGTGACCAAAATTGCCATTTTTACAGAGTTTTGATTACTCAAAAGCTTCAATTTTGACCCATTTTAGGCACAGACATGACTTTAAACACACTTATTTTAGTTGACAAAGTCATAATTCACATCCAACAGTCATTTACAGTCAAAAGATTAAATGTTAAAATTTCATCCATATTGACCATTTTGGGATCGTTCGACATGTCCGGAGTCATCGTTTTTCATCCGAAAATTGATTTTTTGGACTGTACCAAAAATGATTCAAAATGTCAATTGGATCGTGCCTCATGTTGAATAACCACTTTTTAAACCCTCACAGTGACCAAAATTGCCATTTTTACAGAGTTTTGCTTACTCAAAAGCTTCAATTTTGACCCATTTCAGGAACAGAAATGACTTTAAACACACTTATTTTAGTTGACAAAGTCATAATTCACATCCAACAGTCATTTACAGTCAAAAGATTAAATGTTAAAATTTCATCCATATTGACCATTTTGGGATCGTTCGACATGTCCGGAGTCATCGTTTTTCATCCGAAAATTGATTTTTTGGACTGTACCAAAAATGATTCAAAATGTCAATTGGATCGTGCCTCATGTTGAATAACCACTTTTTAAACCCTCACAGTGACCAAAATTGCCATTTTTACAGAGTTTTGCTTACTCAAAAGCTTCAATTTTGACCCATTTCAGGAACAGAAATGACTTTAAACACACTTATTTTAGTTGACAAAGTCATAATTCACATCCAACAGTCATTTACAGTCAAAAGATTAAATGTTAAAATTTCATCCATATTGACCATTTTGGGATCGTTCGACATGTCCGGAGTCATCGTTTTTCATCCGAAAATTGATTTTTTGGACTGTACCAAAAATGATTCAAAATGTCAATTGGATCGTGCCTCATGTTGAATAACCACTTTTTAAACCCTCACAGTGACCAAAATTGCCAATTTTACAGAGTTTTGATTACTCAAAAGCTTCAATTTTGACCCATTTTAGGCACAGACATGACTTTAAACACACTTATTTTAGTTGACAAAGTCATAATTCACATCCAACAGTCATTTACAGTCAAAAGATTAAATGTTAAAATTTCATCCATATTGACCATTTTGGGATCGTTCGACATGTCCGGAGTCATCGTTTTTCATCCGAAAATTGATTTTTTGGACTGTACCAAAAATGATTCAAAATGTCAATTGGATCGTGCCTCATGTTGAATAACCACTTTTTAAACCCTCACAGTGACCAAAATTGCCATTTTTACAGAGTTTTGCTTACTCAAAAGCTTCAATTTTGACCCATTTCAGGAACAGAAATGACTTTAAACACACTTATTTTAGTTGACAAAGTCATAATTCACATCCAACAGTCATTTACAGTCAAAAGATTAAATGTTAAAATTTCATCCATATTGACCATTTTGGGATCGTTCGACATGTCCGGAGTCATCGTTTTTCATCCGAAAATTGATTTTTTGGACTGTACCAAAAATGATTCAAAATGTCAATTGGATCGTGCCTCATGTTGAATAACCACTTTTTAAACCCTCACAGTGACCAAAATTGCCAATTTTACACAGTTTTGCTTACTCAAAAGCTTCAATTTTGACCCATTTCAGGCACAGAAATGACTTTAAACACACTTATTTTAGTTGACAAAGCCATAATTCACATCCAACAGTCATTTAGAGTCAAAAGATTAAATGTTAAAATTTCATCATTATAGACCATTTTGGGAACGTTCGACAGGTCCGGAGTCATCGTTTTTCGTCTGAAAATTGATTTTTTGGACTGTACCAAAAATGATTCAAAATGTCAATTGGATCGTGCCTCATGTTGAATAACCACTTTTTAAACCCTCACAGTGACCAAAATTGCCATTTTTACAGAGTTTTGATTACTCAAAAGCTTCAATTTTTACACCTTTGAGGCACGGAAATAACTTTAAACACACTTATTTTAGTTGACAAAGTCATAATTCACATCCAACGGTCATTTACAGTCAAAAGATTAAATGGTAAAATGTCATCATTATAGACCATTTTGGGAACGTTCGACATGTCCGGAGTCATCGTTTTTCGTCTGAAAATTGATTTTTTGGACTGTACCAAAAATGATTCAAAATGTCAATTGGATCGTGCCTCATGTTGAATAACCACTTTTTAAACCCTCACAGTGACCAAAATTGCCAATTTTACAGAGTTTTGATTACTCAAAAGCTTCAATTTTTACACCTTTGAGGCACGGAAATAACTTTAAACACACTTATTTTAGTTGACAAAGTCATAATTCACATCCAACAGTCATTTACAGTCAAAAGATTAAATGGTAAAATGTCATCATTATAGACCATTTTGGGAACGTTCGACATGTCCGGAGTCATCGTTTTTCGTCTGAAAATTGATTTTTTGGACTGTACCAAAAATGATTCAAAATGTCAATTGGATCGTGCCTCATGTTGAATAACCACTTTTTAAACCCTCACAGTGACCAAAATTGCCAATTTTACAGAGTTTTGCTTACTCAAAAGCTTCAATTTTGACCCATTTCAGGCACAGAAATGACTTTAAACACACTTATTTTAGTTGACAAAGTCATAATTCACATCCAACAGTCATTTAGAGTCAAAAGATTAAATGTTAAAATTTCATCATTATAGACCATTTTGGGAACGTTCGACAGGTCCGGAGTCATCGTTTTTCGTCTGAAAATTGATTTTTTGGACTGTACCAAAAATGATTCAAAATGTCAATTGGATCGTGCCTCATGTTGAATAACCACTTTTTAAACCCTCACAGTGACCAAAATTGCCATTTTTACAGAGTTTTTATTACTCAAAAGCTTCAATTTTTACCCCTTTGAGGCACAGAAATGACTTTAAACACACTTATTTTAGTTGACAAAGTCATAATTCACATCCAACAGTCATTTAGAGTCAAAAGATTAAATGTTAAAATTTCATCCATATTGACCATTTTGGGATCGTTCGACATGTCCGGAGTCATCGTTTTTCATCCGAAAATTGATTTTTTGGACTGTACCAAAAATGATTCAAAATGTCAATTGGATCGTGCCTCATGTTGAATAACCACTTTTTAAACCCTCACAGTGACCAAAATTGCCATTTTTACAGAGTTTTGATTACTCAAAAGCTTCAATTTTGACCCATTTTAGGCACAGAAATGACTTTAAACACACTTATTTTAGTTGACAAAGTCATAATTCACATCCAACAGTCATTTACAGTCAAAAGATTAAATGTTAAAATTTCATCCATATTGACCATTTTGGGATCGTTCGACATGTCCGGAGTCATCGTTTTTCATCCGAAAATTGATTTTTTGGACTGTACCAAAAATGATTCAAAATGCCAATTGGATCGTCCCTCATGTTGAATAACCACTTTTTAAACCCTCACAGTGACCAAAATTGCCATTTTTACAGAGTTTTGCTTACTCAAAAGCTTCAATTTTGACCCATTTCAGGCACAGAAATGACTTTAAACACACTTATTTTAGTTGACAAAGTCATAATTCACATCCAACAGTCATTTAGAGTCAAAAGATTAAATGTTAAAATTTCATCCATATTGACCATTTTGGGATCGTTCGACATGTCCGGAGTCATCGTTTTTCATCCGAAAATTGATTTTTTGGACTGTACCAAAAATGATTCAAAATGTCAATTGGATCGTGCCTCATTTTGAATAACCACTTTTTAAACCCTCACAGTGACCAAAATTGCCATTTTTACAGAGTTTTGATTACTCAAAAGCTTCAATTTTGACCCATTTCAGGCACAGAAATGACTTTAAACACACTTATTTTAGTTGACAAAGTCATAATTCACATCCAACAGTCATTTACAGTCAAAAGATTAAATGTTAAAATTTCATCCATATTGACCATTTTGGGATCGTTCGACATGTCCGGAATCATCGTTTTTCATCCGAAAATTGATTTTTTGGACTGTACCAAAAATGATTCAAAATGTCAATTGGATCGTGCCTCATGTTGAATAACCACTTTTTAAACCCTCACAGTGACCAAAATTGCCATTTTTACAGAGTTTTGCTTACTCAAAAGCTTCAATTTTGACCCATTTCAGGCACAGAAATGACTTTAAACACACTTATTTTAGTTGACAAAGTCATAATTCACATCCAACAGTCATTTAGAGTCAAAAGATTAAATGTTAAAATTTCATCATTATAGACCATTTTGGGAACGTTCGACAGGTCCGGAGTCATCGTTTTTCGTCTGAAAATTGATTTTTTGGACTGTACCAAAAATGATTCAAAATGTCAATTGGATCGTGCCTCATGTTGAATAACCACTTTTTAAACCCTCACAGTGACCAAAATTGCCATTTTTACAGAGTTTTGATTACTCAAAAGCTTCAATTTTTACACCTTTGAGGCACGGAAATAACTTTAAACACACTTATTTTAGTTGACAAAGTCATAATTCACATCCAACAGTCATTTACAGTCAAAAGATTAAATGGTAAAATGTCATCATTATAGACCATTTTGGGAACGTTCGACATGTCCGGAGTCATCGTTTTTCGTCTGAAAATTGATTTTTTGGACTGTACCAAAAATGATTCAAAATGTCAATTGGATCGTGCCTCATGTTGAATAACCACTTTTTAAACCCTCACAGTGACCAAAATTGCCAATTTTACAGAGTTTTGATTACTCAAAAGCTTCAATTTTTACACCTTTGAGGCACGGAAATAACTTTAAACACACTTATTTTAGTTGACAAAGTCATAATTCACATCCAACAGTCATTTACAGTCAAAAGATTAAATGGTAAAATGTCATCATTATAGACCATTTTGGGAACGTTCGACATGTCCGGAGTCATCGTTTTTCGTCTGAAAATTGATTTTTTGGACTGTACCAAAAATGATTCAAAATGTCAATTGGATCGTGCCTCATGTTGAATAACCACTTTTTAAACCCTCACAGTGACCAAAATTGCCAATTTTACAGAGTTTTGCTTACTCAAAAGCTTCAATTTTGACCCATTTCAGGCACAGAAATGACTTTAAACACACTTATTTTAGTTGACAAAGTCATAATTCACATCCAACAGTCATTTAGAGTCAAAAGATTAAATGTTAAAATTTCATCATTATAGACCATTTTGGGAACGTTCGACAGGTCCGGAGTCATCGTTTTTCGTCTGAAAATTGATTTTTTGGACTGTACCAAAAATGATTCAAAATGTCAATTGGATCGTGCCTCATGTTGAATAACCACTTTTTAAACCCTCACAGTGACCAAAATTGCCATTTTTACAGAGTTTTTATTACTCAAAAGCTTCAATTTTTACCCCTTTGAGGCACAGAAATGACTTTAAACACACTTATTTTAGTTGACAAAGTCATAATTCACATCCAACAGTCATTTAGAGTCAAAAGATTAAATGTTAAAATTTCATCCATATTGACCATTTTGGGATCGTTCGACATGTCCGGAGTCATCGTTTTTCATCCGAAAATTGATTTTTTGGACTGTACCAAAAATGATTCAAAATGTCAATTGGATCGTGCCTCATGTTGAATAACCACTTTTTAAACCCTCACAGTGACCAAAATTGCCATTTTTACAGAGTTTTGATTACTCAAAAGCTTCAATTTTGACCCATTTTAGGCACAGAAATGACTTTAAACACACTTATTTTAGTTGACAAAGTCATAATTCACATCCAACAGTCATTTACAGTCAAAAGATTAAATGTTAAAATTTCATCCATATTGACCATTTTGGGATCGTTCGACATGTCCGGAGTCATCGTTTTTCATCCGAAAATTGATTTTTTGGACTGTACCAAAAATGATTCAAAATGTCAATTGGATCGTGCCTCATGTTGAATAACCACTTTTTAAACCCTCACAGTGACCAAAATTGCCATTTTTACAGAGTTTTGCTTACTCAAAAGCTTCAATTTTGACCCATTTCAGGAACAGAAATGACTTTAAACACACTTATTTTAGTTGACAAAGTCATAATTCACATCCAACAGTCATTTACAGTCAAAAGATTAAATGTTAAAATTTCATCCATATTGACCATTTTGGGATCGTTCGACATGTCCGGAGTCATCGTTTTTCATCCGAAAATTGATTTTTTGGACTGTACCAAAAATGATTCAAAATGTCAATTGGATCGTGCCTCATGTTGAATAACCACTTTTTAAACCCTCACAGTGACCAAAATTGCCAATTTTACACAGTTTTGCTTACTCAAAAGCTTCAATTTTGACCCATTTCAGGCACAGAAATGACTTTAAACACACTTATTTTAGTTGACAAAGCCATAATTCACATCCAACAGTCATTTAGAGTCAAAAGATTAAATGTTAAAATTTCATCATTATAGACCATTTTGGGAACGTTCGACAGGTCCGGAGTCATCGTTTTTCGTCTGAAAATTGATTTTTTGGACTGTACCAAAAATGATTCAAAATGTCAATTGGATCGTGCCTCATGTTGAATAACCACTTTTTAAACCCTCACAGTGACCAAAATTGCCATTTTTACAGAGTTTTGATTACTCAAAAGCTTCAATTTTTACACCTTTGAGGCACGGAAATAACTTTAAACACACTTATTTTAGTTGACAAAGTCATAATTCACATCCAACAGTCATTTACAGTCAAAAGATTAAATGGTAAAATGTCATCATTATAGACCATTTTGGGAACGTTCGACATGTCCGGAGTCATCGTTTTTCGTCTGAAAATTGATTTTTTGGACTGTACCAAAAATGATTCAAAATGTCAATTGGATCGTGCCTCATGTTGAATAACCACTTTTTAAACCCTCACAGTGACCAAAATTGCCAATTTTACAGAGTTTTGATTACTCAAAAGCTTCAATTTTTACACCTTTGAGGCACGGAAATAACTTTAAACACACTTATTTTAGTTGACAAAGTCATAATTCACATCCAACAGTCATTTACAGTCAAAAGATTAAATGGTAAAATGTCATCATTATAGACCATTTTGGGAACGTTCGACATGTCCGGAGTCATCGTTTTTCGTCTGAAAATTGATTTTTTGGACTGTACCAAAAATGATTCAAAATGTCAATTGGATCGTGCCTCATGTTGAATAACCACTTTTTAAACCCTCACAGTGACCAAAATTGCCAATTTTACAGAGTTTTGCTTACTCAAAAGCTTCAATTTTGACCCATTTCAGGCACAGAAATGACTTTAAACACACTTATTTTAGTTGACAAAGTCATAATTCACATCCAACAGTCATTTAGAGTCAAAAGATTAAATGTTAAAATTTCATCATTATAGACCATTTTGGGAACGTTCGACAGGTCCGGAGTCATCGTTTTTCGTCTGAAAATTGATTTTTTGGACTGTACCAAAAATGATTCAAAATGTCAATTGGATCGTGCCTCATGTTGAATAACCACTTTTTAAACCCTCACAGTGACCAAAATTGCCATTTTTACAGAGTTTTTATTACTCAAAAGCTTCAATTTTTACCCCTTTGAGGCACAGAAATGACTTTAAACACACTTATTTTAGTTGACAAAGTCATAATTCACATCCAACAGTCATTTAGAGTCAAAAGATTAAATGTTAAAATTTCATCCATATTGACCATTTTGGGATCGTTCGACATGTCCGGAGTCATCGTTTTTCATCCGAAAATTGATTTTTTGGACTGTACCAAAAATGATTCAAAATGTCAATTGGATCGTGCCTCATGTTGAATAACCACTTTTTAAACCCTCACAGTGACCAAAATTGCCATTTTTACAGAGTTTTGATTACTCAAAAGCTTCAATTTTGACCCATTTTAGGCACAGAAATGACTTTAAACACACTTATTTTAGTTGACAAAGTCATAATTCACATCCAACAGTCATTTACAGTCAAAAGATTAAATGTTAAAATTTCATCCATATTGACCATTTTGGGATCGTTCGACATGTCCGGAGTCATCGTTTTTCATCCGAAAATTGATTTTTTGGACTGTACCAAAAATGATTCAAAATGCCAATTGGATCGTGCCTCATGTTGAATAACCACTTTTTAAACCCTCACAGTGACCAAAATTGCCATTTTTACAGAGTTTTGCTTACTCAAAAGCTTCAATTTTGACCCATTTCAGGCACAGAAATGACTTTAAACACACTTATTTTAGTTGACAAAGTCATAATTCACATCCAACAGTCATTTACAGTCAAAAGATTAAATGTTAAAATTTCATCCATATTGACCATTTTGGGATCGTTCGACATGTCCGGAGTCATCGTTTTTCATCCGAAAATTTATTTTTTGGACTGTACCAAAAATGATTCAAAATGTCAATTGGATCATGCCTCATGTTGAATAACCACTTTTTAAACCCTCACAGTGACCAAAATTGCCATTTTTACAGAGTTTTGATTACTCAAAAGCTTCAATTTTTACCCCTTTGAGGCACAGAAATAACTTTAAACACACTTATTTTAGTTGACAAAGTCATAATTCACATCCAACAGTCATTTACAGTCAAAAGATTAAATGTTAAAATTTCATCCATATTTACCATTTTGGGATCGTTCGACATGTCCGGAGTCATCGTTTTTCATCCGAAAATTGATTTTTTGAACTGTACCAAAAATGATTCAAAATGTCAATTGGATCGTGCCTCATGTTGAATAACCACTTTTTAAACCCTCACAGTGACCAAAATTGCCAATTTTACACAGTTTTGCTTACTCAAAAGCTTCAATTTTGACCCATTTCAGGCACAGAAATGACTTTAAACACACTTATTTTAGTTGACAAAGCCATAATTCACATCCAACAGTCATTTAGAGTCAAAAGATTAAATGTTAAAATTTCATCATTATAGACCATTTTGGGAACGTTCGACAGGTCCGGAGTCATCGTTTTTCATCCGAAAATTGATTTTTTGGACTGTACCAAAAATGATTCAAAATGTCAATTGGATCGTGCCTCATTTTGAATAACCACTTTTTAAACCCTCACAGTGACCAAAATTGCAAATTTTACAGAGTTTTGCTTACACAAAAGCTCCAATTTTGACCCGTTTCAGGCACAGAAATGACTTTAAACACACTTATTTTAGTTGACAAAGTCATTATTCACATCCAACAGTCATTTAGAGTCAAAAGATTAAATGTTAAAATTTCATCCATATTGACCATTTTGGGATCGTTCGACATGTCCGGAGTCATCGTTTTTCATCCGAAAATTGATTTTTTGGACTGTACCAAAAATGATTCAAAATGTCAATTGGATCGTGCCTCATGTTGAATAACCACTTTTTAAACCCTCAGAGTGACCAAAATTGCCATTTTTACAGAGTTTTGATTACTCAAAAGCTTCAATTTTGACCCATTTCAGGCACAGAAATGACTTTAAACACACGTATTTTAGTTGACAAAGTCATAATTCACATCCAACAGTCATTTAGAGTCAAAAGATTAAATGTTAAAATTTCATCCATATTGACCATTTTGGGATCGTTCGACATGTCCGGAGTCATCGTTTTTCATCCGAAAATTGATTTTTTGGACTGTACCAAAAATGATTCAAAATGTCAATTGGATCGTGCCTCATGTTGAATAACCACTTTTTAAACCCTCACAGTGACCAAAATTGCCATTTTTACAGAGTTTTGCTTACTCAAAAGCTTCAATTTTGACCCATTTCAGGCACAGAAATGACTTTAAACACACTTATTTTAGTTGACAAAGTCATAATTCACATCCAACAGTCATTTACAGTCAAAAGAATAAATGTTAAAATTTCATCCATATTGACCATTTTGGGATCGTTCGACATGTCCGGAGTCATCGTTTTTCATCCGAAAATTGATTTTTTGGACTGTACCAAAAATGATTCAAAATGTCAATTGGATCGTGCCTCATGTTGAATAACCACTTTTTAAACCCTCACAGTGACCAAAATTGCCATTTTTACAGAGTTTTGCTTTCTCAAAAGCTTCAATTTTGACCCATTTCAGGCACAGAAATGACTTTAAACACACTTATTTTAGTTGACAAAGTCATAATTCACATCCAACAGTCATTTACAGTCAAAAGATTAAATGTTAAAATTTCATCCATATTGACCATTTTGGGATCGTTCGACATGTCCGGAGTCATCGTTTTTCATCCGAAAATTGATTTTTTGGACTGTACCAAAAATGATTCAAAATGTCAATTGGATCATGCCTCATGTTGAATAACCACTTTTTAAACCCTCACAGTGACCAAAATTGCCATTTTTACAGAGTTTTGATTACTCAAAAGCTTCAATTTTTACACCTTTGAGGCACGGAAATAACTTTAAACACACTTATTTTAGTTGACAAAGTCATAATTCACATCCAACAGTCATTTACAGTCAAAAGATTAAATGGTAAAATGTCATCATTATAGACCATTTTGGGAACGTTCGACATGTCCGGAGTCATCGTTTTTCGTCTGAAAATTGATTTTTTGGACTGTACCAAAAATGATTCAAAATGTCAATTGGATCGTGCCTCATGTTGAATAACCACTTTTTAAACCCTCACAGTGACCAAAATTGCCAATTTTACAGAGTTTTGCTTACTCAAAAGCTTCAATTTTGACCCATTTCAGGCACAGAAATGACTTTAAACACACTTATTTTAGTTGACAAAGTCATAATTCACATCCAACAGTCATTTAGAGTCAAAAGATTAAATGTTAAAATTTCATCATTATAGACCATTTTGGGAACGTTCGACAGGTCCGGAGTCATCGTTTTTCGTCTGAAAATTGATTTTTTGGACTGTACCAAAAATGATTCAAAATGTCAATTGGATCGTGCCTCATGTTGAATAACCACTTTTTAAACCCTCACAGTGACCAAAATTGCCATTTTTACAGAGTTTTTATTACTCAAAAGCTTCAATTTTTACCCCTTTGAGGCACAGAAATGACTTTAAACACACTTATTTTAGTTGACAAAGTCATAATTCACATCCAACAGTCATTTAGAGTCAAAAGATTAAATGTTAAAATTTCATCCATATTGACCATTTTGGGATCGTTCGACATGTCCGGAGTCATCGTTTTTCATCCGAAAATTGATTTTTTGGACTGTACCAAAAATGATTCAAAATGTCAATTGGATCGTGCCTCATGTTGAATAACCACTTTTTAAACCCTCACAGTGACCAAAATTGCCATTTTTACAGAGTTTTGCTTACTCAAAAGCTTCAATTTTGACCCATTTCAGGAACAGAAATGACTTTAAACACACTTATTTTAGTTGACAAAGTCATAATTCACATCCAACAGTCATTTACAGTCAAAAGATTAAATGTTAAAATTTCATCCATATTGACCATTTTGGGATCGTTCGACATGTCCGGAGTCATCGTTTTTCATCCGAAAATTGATTTTTTGGACTGTACCAAAAATGATTCAAAATGTCAATTGGATCGTGCCTCATGTTGAATAACCACTTTTTAAACCCTCACAGTGACCAAAATTGCCAATTTTACACAGTTTTGCTTACTCAAAAGCTTAAATTTTGACCCATTTCAGGCACAGAAATGACTTTAAACACACTTATTTTAGTTGACAAAGCCATAATTCACATCCAACAGTCATTTAGAGTCAAAAGATTAAATGTTAAAATTTCATCATTATAGACCATTTTGGGAACGTTCGACAGGTCCGGAGTCATCGTTTTTCGTCTGAAAATTGATTTTTTGGACTGTACCAAAAATGATTCAAAATGTCAATTGGATCGTGCCTCATGTTGAATAACCACTTTTTAAACCCTCACAGTGACCAAAATTGCCATTTTTACAGAGTTTTGATTACTCAAAAGCTTCAATTTTTACACCTTTGAGGCACGGAAATAACTTTAAACACACTTATTTTAGTTGACAAAGTCATAATTCACATCCAACAGTCATTTACAGTCAAAAGATTAAATGGTAAAATGTCATCATTATAGACCATTTTAGGAACGTTCGACATGTCCGGAGTCATCGTTTTTCGTCTGAAAATTGATTTTTTGGACTGTACCAAAAATGATTCAAAATGTCAATTGGATCGTGCCTCATGTTGAATAACCACTTTTTAAACCCTCACAGTGACCAAAATTGCCAATTTTACAGAGTTTTGATTACTCAAAAGCTTCAATTTTTACACCTTTGAGGCATGGAAATAACTTTAAACACACTTATTTTAGTTGACAAAGTCATAATTCACATCCAACAGTCATTTACAGTCAAAAGATTAAATGGTAAAATGTCATCATTATAGACCATTTTGGGAACGTTCGACATGTCCGGAGTCATCGTTTTTCGTCTGAAAATTGATTTTTTGGACTGTACCAAAAATGATTCAAAATGTCAATTGGATCGTGCCTCATGTTGAATAACCACTTTTTAAACCCTCACAGTGACCAAAATTGCCAATTTTACAGAGTTTTGCTTACTCAAAAGCTTCAATTTTGACCCATTTCAGGCACAGAAATGACTTTAAACACACTTATTTTAGTTGACAAAGTCATAATTCACATCCAACAGTCATTTAGAGTCAAAAGATTAAATGTTAAAATTTCATCATTATAGACCATTTTGGGAACGTTCGACAGGTCCGGAGTCATCGTTTTTCGTCTGAAAATTGATTTTTTGGACTGTACCAAAAATGATTCAAAATGTCAATTGGATCGTGCCTCATGTTGAATAACCACTTTTTAAACCCTCACAGTGACCAAAATTGCCATTTTTACAGAGTTTTTATTACTCAAAAGCTTCAATTTTTACCCCTTTGAGGCACAGAAATGACTTTAAACACACTTATTTTAGTTGACAAAGTCATAATTCACATCCAACAGTCATTTACAGTCAAAAGATTAAATGTTAAAATTTCATCCATATTGACCATTTTGGGATCGTTCGACATGTCCGGAGTCATCGTTTTTCATCCGAAAATTGATTTTTTGGACTGTACCAAAAATGATTCAAAATGTCAATTGGATCGTGCCTCATGTTGAATAACCACTTTTTAAACCCTCACAGTGACCAAAATTGCCATTTTTACAGAGTTTTGCTTACTCAAAAGCTTCAATTTTGACCCATTTCAGGAACAGAAATGACTTTAAACACACTTATTTTAGTTGACAAAGTCATAATTCACATCCATCAGTCATTTACAGTCAAAAGATTAAATGTTAAAATTTCATCCATATTGACCATTTTGGGATCGTTCGACATGTCCGGAGTCATCGTTTTTCATCCGAAAATTGATTTTTTGGACTGTACCAAAAATGATTCAAAATGTCAATTGGATCGTGCCTCATGTTGAATAACCACTTTTTAAACCCTCACAGTGACCAAAATTGCCAATTTTACACAGTTTTGCTTACTCAAAAGCTTCAATTTTGACCCATTTCAGGCACAGAAATGACTTTAAACACACTTATTTTAGTTGACAAAGCCATAATTCACATCCAACAGTCATTTAGAGTCAAAAGATTAAATGTTAAAATTTCATCATTATAGACCATTTTGGGAACGTTCGACAGGTCCGGAGTCATCGTTTTTCGTCTGAAAATTGATTTTTTGGACTGTACCAAAAATGATTCAAAATGTCAATTGGATCGTGCCTCATGTTGAATAACCACTTTTTAAACCCTCACAGTGACCAAAATTGCCATTTTTACAGAGTTTTGATTACTCAAAAGCTTCAATTTTGACCCATTTCAGGCACAGAAATGACTTTAAACACACTTATTTTAGTTGACAAAGTCATAATTCACATCCAACAGTCATTTACAGTCAAAAGATTAAATGTTAAAATTTCATCCATATTGACCATTTTGGGATCGTTCGACATGTCCGGAGTCATCGTTTTTCATCCGAAAATTGATTTTTTGGACTGTACCAAAAATGATTCAAAATGTCAATTGGATCATGCCTCATGTTGAATAACCACTTTTTAAACCCTCACAGTGACCAAAATTGCCATTTTTACAGAGTTTTGATTACTCAAAAGCTTCAATTTTGACCCATTTCAGGCACAGAAATGACTTTAAACACACTTATTTTAGTTGACAAAGTCATAATTCACATCCAACAGTCATTTACAGTCAAAAGATTAAATGTTAACATTTCATCCATATTGACCATTTTGGGATCGTTCGAGATGTCCGGAGTCATCGTTTTTCATCCGAAAATTTATTTTTTGGACTGTACCAAAAATGATTCAAAATGTCAATTGGATCGTGCCTCATGTTGAATAACCACTTTTTAAACCCTCAGAGTGACCAAAATTTCCATTTTTACAGAGTTTTGATTACTCAAAAGCTTCAATTTTTACCCCTTTGAGGCACAGAAATGACTTTAAACACACTTATTTTAGTTGACAAAGTCATAATTCACATCCAACAGTCATTTACAGTCAAAAGATTAAATGGTAAAATTTCATCATTATAGACCATTTTGGGAACGTTCGACATGTCCGGAGTCATCGTTTTTCGTCTGAAAATTGATTTTTTGGACTGTACCAAAAATGATTCAAAATGTCAATTGGATCGTGCCTCATGTTGAATAACCACTTTTTAAACCCTCACAGTGACCAAAATTGCCAATTTTACAGAGTTTTGCTTACTCAAAAGCTTCAATTTTGACCCATTTCAGGCACAGAAATGACTTTAAGCACACTTATTTTAGTTGACAAAGTCATAATTCACATCCAACAGTCATTTACAGTCAAAAGATTAAATGTTAAAATTTAATCCATATTGACCATTTTGGGATCGTTCGACATGTCCGGAGTCATCGTTTTTCATCCGAAAATTGATTTTTTGGACTGTACCAAAAATGATTCAAAATGTCAATTGGATCGTGCCTCATGTTGAATAACCACTTTTTAAACCCTCACAGTGACCAAAATTTTCATTTTTACAGAGTTTTGATTACTCAAAAGCTTCAATTTTTACCCATTTCAGGCACAGAAATGACTTTAAACACACTTATTTTAGTTGACAAAGTCATAATTCACATCCAACAGTCATTTACAGTCAAAAGATTAAATGGTAAAATTTCATCATTATAGACCATTTTGGGAACGTTCGACATGTCCGGAGTCATCGTTTTTCGTCTGAAAATTGATTTTTTGGACTGTACCAAAAATGATTCAAAATGTCAATTGGATCGTGCCTCATGTTGAATAACCACTTTTTAAACCCTCACAGTGACCAAAATTGCCAATTTTACAGAGTTTTGCTTACTCAAAAGCTTCAATTTTGACCCATTTCAGGCACAGAAATGACTTTAAACACACTTATTTTAGTTGACAAAGTCATAATTTACATCCAACAGTCATTTAGAGTCAAAAGATTAAATGTTAAAATTTCATCATTATAGACCATTTTGGGAACGTTCGACAGGTCCGGAGTCATCGTTTTTCGTCTGAAAATTGATTTTTTGGACTGTACCAAAAATGATTCAAAATGTCAATTGGATCGTGCCTCATGTTGAATAACCACTTTTTAAACCCTCACAGTGACCAAAATTGCCATTTTTACAGAGTTTTGCTTACTCAAAAGCTTCAATTTTGACCCATTTCAGGCACAGAAATGACTTTAAACACACTTATTTTAGTTGACAAAGTCATAATTCACATCCAACAGTCATTTACAGTCAAAAGATTAAATGTTAAAATTTCATCCATATTGACCATTTTGGGATCGTTCGACATGTCCGGAGTCATCGTTTTTCATCCGAAAATTGATTTTTTGGACTGTACCAAAAATGATTCAAAATGTCAATTGGATCGTGCCTCATGTTGAATAACCACTTTTTAAACCCTCACAGTGACGAAAATTGCCATTTTTACAGAGTATTGCTTACTCAAAAGCTTCAATTTTGACCCATTTCAGGCACAGAAATGACTTTAAACACACTTATTTTAGTTGACAAAGTCATAATTCACATCCAACAGTCATTTACAGTCAAAAGATTAAATGTTAAAATTTCATCCATATTGACCATTTTGGGATCGTTCGACATGTCCGGAGTCATCGTTTTTCATCCGAAAATTGATTTTTTGGACTGTACCAAAAATGATTCAAAATGTCAATTGGATCATGCCTCATGTTGAATAACCACTTTTTAAACCCTCACAGTGACCAAAATTGCCATTTTTACAGAGTTTTGATTACTCAAAAGCTTCAATTTTTACCCCTTTGAGGCACAGAAATAACTTTAAACACACTTATTTTAGTTGACAAAGTCATAATTCACATCCAACAGTCATTTACAGTCAAAAGATTAAATGTTAAAATTTCATCCATATTGACCATTTTGGGATCGTTCGACATGTCCGGAGTCATCGTTTTTCATCCGAAAATTGATTTTTTGAACTGTACCAAAAATGATTCAAAATGTCAATTGGATCGTGCCTCATGTTGAATAACCACTTTTTAAACCCTCACAGTGACCAAAATTGCCATTTTTACAGAGTTTTGATTACTCAAAAGCTTCAATTTTGACCCATTTCAGGCACAGAAATGACTTTAAACACACTTATTTTAGTTGAAAAAGTCATAATTCACATCCAACAGTCATTTACAGTCAAAAGATTAAATGTTAAAATTTCATCCATATTGACCATTTTGGGATCGTTCGACATGTCCGGAGTCATCGTTTTTCATCCGAAAATTGATTTTTGGACTGTACCAAAAATGATTCAAAATGTCAATTGGATCGTGCCTCATGTTGAATAACCACTTTTTAAACCCTCACAGTGACCAAAATTGCCATTTTTACAGAGTTTTGCTTACTCAAAAGCTTAAATTTTGACCCATTTCAGGCACAGAAATGACTTTAAGCACACTTATTTTAGTTGACAAAGTCATAATTCACATCCAACAGTCATTTACAGTCAAAAGATTAAATGTTAACATTTCATCCATATTGACCATTTTGGGATCGTTCGACATGTCCGGAGTCATCGTTTTTCATCCGAAAATTGATTTTTTGGACTGTACCAAAAATGATTCAAAATGTCAATTGTATCGTGCCTCATGTTGAATAACCACTTTTTAAACCCTCAGAGTGACCAAAATTTCCATTTTTACAGAGTTTTGATTACTCAAAAGCTTCAATTTTTACCCCTTTGAGGCACAGAAATGACTTTAAACACACTTTTTTTAGTTGACAAAGTCATAATTCACATCCAACAGTCATTTACAGTCAAAAGATTAAATGGTAAAATTTCATCATTATAGACCATTTTGGGAACGTTCGACATGTCCGGAGTCATCGTTTTTCGTCTGAAAATTGATTTTTTGGACTGTACCAAAAATGATTCAAAATGTCAATTGGATCGTGCCTCATGTTGAATAACCACTTTTTAAACCCTCACAGTGACCAAAATTGCCAATTTTACAGAGTTTTGCTTACTCAAAAGCTTCAATTTTGACCCATTTCAGGCACAGAAATGACTTTAAACACACTTATTTTAGTTGACAAAGTCATAATTCACATCCAACAGTCATTTAGAGTCAAAAGATTAAATGTTAAAATTTCATCATTATAGACCATTTTGGGATCGTTCGACATGTCCGGAGTCATCGCTTTTCATCCGAAAATTGATTTTTTGGACTGTACCAAAAATGATTCAAAATGTCAATTGGATCGTGCCTCATGTTGAATAACCACTTTTTAAACCCTCACAGTGACCAAAATTGCCATTTTTACAGAGTTTTGCTTACTCAAAAGCTTCAATTTTGACCCATTTCAGGCACAGAAATGACTTTAAACACACTTATTTTAGTTGACAAAGTCATAATTCACATCCAACAGTCATTTACAGTCAAAAGATTAAATGTTAAAATTTCATCCATATTGACCATTTTGGGATCGTTCGACATGTCCGGAGTCATCGTTTTTCATCCGAAAATTGATTTTTTGGATTGTACCAAAAATGATTCAAAATGTCAATTGGATCGTGCCTCATGTTGAATAACCACTTTTTAAACCCTCACAGTGACCAAAATTGCCATTTTTACAGAGTTTTGCTTACTCAAAAGCTTCAATTTTGACCCATTTCAGGCACAGAAATGACTTTAAACACACTTATTTTAGTTGACAAAGTCATAATTCACATCCAACAGTCATTTACAGTCAAAAGATTAAATGTTAAAATTTCATCCATATTGACCATTTTGGGATCGTTCGACATGTCCGGAGTCATCGTTTTTCATCCGAAAATTGATTTTTTGGACTGTACCAAAAATGATTCAAAATGTCAATTGGATCATGCCTCATGTTGAATAACCACTTTTTAAACCCTCACAGTGACCAAAATTGCCATTTTTACAGAGTTTTGATTACTCAAAAGCTTCAATTTTTACCCCTTTGAGGCACAGAAATAACTTTAAACACACTTATTTTAGTTGACAAAGTCATAATTCACATCCAACAGTCATTTACAGTCAAAAGATTAAATGTTAAAATTTCATCCATATTGACCATTTTGGGATCGTTCGACATGTCCGGAGTCATCGTTTTTCATCCGAAAATTGATTTTTTGAACTGTACCAAAAATGATTCAAAATGTCAATTGGATCGTGCCTCATGTTGAATAACCACTTTTTAAACCCTCATAGTGACCAAAATTGCCAATTTTACACAGTTTTGCTTACTCAAAAGCTTCAATTTTGACCCATTTCAGGCACAGAAATGACTTTAAACACACTTATTTTAGTTGACAAAGCCATAATTCACATCCAACAGTCATTTAGAGTCAAAAGATTCAATGTTAAAATTTCATCATTATAGACCATTTTGGGAACGTTCGACAGGTCCGGAGTCATCGTTTTTCGTCTGAAAATTGATTTTTTGGACTGTACCAAAAATGATTCAAAATGTCAATTGGATCTTGCCTCATGTTGAATAACCACTTTTTAAACCCTCACAGTGACCAAAATTGCCATTTTTACAGAGTTTTGATTACTCAAAAGCTTCAATTTTGACCCATTTCAGGCACAGAAATGACTTTAAACACACTTATTTTAGTTGACAAAGTCATAATTCACATCCAACAGTCATTTACAGTCAAAAGTTTAAATGTTAAAATTTCATCCATATTGACCATTTTGGGATCGTTCGACATGTCCGGAGTCATCGTTTTTCATCCGAAAATTGATTTTTTGGACTGTACCAAAAATGATTCAAAATGTCAATTGGATCGTGCCTCATTTTGAATAACCACTTTTTAAACCCTCACAGTGACCAAAATTGCAAATTTTACAGAGTTTTGCTTACACAAAAGCTTCAATTTTGACCCGTTTCAGGCACAGAAATGACTTTAAAAACACTTATTTTAGTTGACAAAGTCATTATTCACATCCAACAGTCATTTAGAGTCAAAAGATGAAATGTTAAAATTTCATCCATATTGACCATTTTGGGATCGTTTCGACATGTCCGGAGTCATCGTTTTTCATCCGAAAATTGATTTTTTGGACTGTACCAAAAATGATTCAAAATGTCAATTGGATCGTGCCTCATGTTGAATAACCACTTTTTAAACCCTCACAGTGACCAAAATTGCCATTTTTACAGAGTTTTGATTACTCAAAAGCTTCAATTTTGACCCATTTCAGGCACAGAAATGACTTTAAACACACTTATTTTAGTTGACAAAGTCATAATTCACATCCAACAGTCATTTACAGTCAAAAGATTAAATGTTAACATTTCATCCATATTGACCATTTTGGGATCGTTCGACATGTCCGGAGTCATCGTTTTTCATCCGAAAATTGATTTTTTGGACTGTACCAAAAATGATTCAAAATGTCAATTGGATCGTGCCTCATGTTGAATAACCACTTTTTAAACCCTCACAGTGACCAAAATTGCCATTTTTACAGAGTTTTGCTTACTCAAAAGCTTCAATTTTGACCCATTTCAGGCACAGAAATGACTTTAAACACACTTATTTCAGTTGACAAAGTCATAATTCACATCCAACAGTCATTTACAGTCAAAAGATTAAATGTTAAAATTTCATCCATATTGACCATTTTGGGATCGTTCGACATGTCCGGAGTCATCGTTTTTCATCCGAAAATTGATTTTTTGGACTGTACCAAAAATGATTCAAAATGTCAATTGGATCGTGCCTCATGTTGAATAACCACTTTTTAAACCCTCACAGTGACCAAAATTGCCAATTTTACAGAGTTTTGCTTACTCAAAAGCTTCAATTTTGACCCATTTCAGGCACAGAAATGACTTTAAACACACTTATTTTAGTTGACAAAGTCATAATTCACATCCAACAGTCATTTAGAGTCAAAAGATTAAATGTTAAAATTTCATCATTATAGACCATTTTGGGATCGTTCGACATGTCCGGAGTCATCGCTTTTCATCCGAAAATTGATTTTTTGGACTGTACCAAAAATGATTCAAAATGTCAATTGGATCGTGCCTCATGTTGAATAACCACTTTTTAAACCCTCACAGTGACCAAAATTGCCATTTTTACAGAGTTTTGCTTACTCAAAAGCTTCAATTTTGACCCATTTCAGGCACAGAAATGACTTTAAACACACTTATTTTAGTTGACAAAGTCATAATTCACATCCAACAGTCATTTACAGTCAAAAGATTAAATGTTAAAATTTCATCCATATTGACCATTTTGGGATCGTTCGACATGTCCGGAGTCATCGTTTTTCATCCGAAAATTGATTTTTTGGACTGTACCAAAAATTATTCAAAATGTCAATTGGATCATGCCTCATGTTGAATAACCACTTTTTAAACCCTCACAGTGACCAAAATTGCCATTTTTACAGAGTTTTGATTACTCAAAAGCTTCAATTTTTACCCCTTTGAGGCACAGAAATAACTTTAAACACACTTATTTTAGTTGACAAAGTCATAATTCACATCCAACAGTCATTTACAGTCAAAAGATTAAATGTTAAAATTTCATCCATATTGACCATTTTGGGATCGTTCGACATGTCCGGAGTCATCGTTTTTCATCCGAAAATTGATTTTTTGAACTGTACCAAAAATGATTCAAAATGTCAATTGGATCGTGCCTCATGTTGAATAACCACTTTTTAAACCCTCATAGTGACCAAAATTGCCAATTTTACACAGTTTTGCTTACTCAAAAGCTTCAATTTTGACCCATTTCAGGCACAGAAATGACTTTAAACACACTTATTTTAGTTGACAAAGCCATAATTCACATCCAACAGTCATTTAGAGTCAAAAGATTCAATGTTAAAATTTCATCATTATAGACCATTTTGGGAACGTTCGACAGGTCCGGAGTCATCGTTTTTCGTCTGAAAATTGATTTTTTGGACTGTACCAAAAATGATTCAAAATGTCAATTGGATCTTGCCTCATGTTGAATAACCACTTTTTAAACCCTCACAGTGACCAAAATTGCCATTTTTACAGAGTTTTGATTACTCAAAAGCTTCAATTTTGACCCATTTCAGGCACAGAAATGACTTTAAACACACTTATTTTAGTTGACAAAGTCATAATTCACATCCAACAGTCATTTACAGTCAAAAGTTTAAATGTTAAAATTTCATCCATATTGACCATTTTGGGATCGTTCGACATGTCCGGAGTCATCGTTTTTCATCCGAAAATTGATTTTTTGGACTGTACCAAAAATGATTCAAAATGTCAATTGGATCGTGCCTCATTTTGAATAACCACTTTTTAAACCCTCACAGTGACCAAAATTGCAAATTTTACAGAGTTTTGCTTACACAAAAGCTTCAATTTTGACCCGTTTCAGGCACAGAAATGACTTTAAAAACACTTATTTTAGTTGACAAAGTCATTATTCACATCCAACAGTCATTTAGAGTCAAAAGATGAAATGTTAAAATTTCATCCATATTGACCATTTTGGGATCGTTTCAAAATGTCCGGAGTCATCGTTTTTCATCCGAAAATTGATTTTTTGGACTGTACCAAAAATGATTCAAAATGTCAATTGGATCGTGCCTCATGTTGAATAACCACTTTTTAAACCCTCACAGTGACCAAAATTGCCATTTTTACAGAGTTTTGATTACTCAAAAGCTTCAATTTTTACCCATTTCAGGCACAGAAATGACTTTAAACACACTTATTTTAGTTGACAAAGTCATAATTCACATCCAACAGTCATTTACAGTCAAAAGATTAAATGTTAACATTTCATCCATATTGACCATTTTGGGATCGTTCGACATGTCCGGAGTCATCGTTTTTCATCCGAAAATTGATTTTTTGGACTGTACCAAAAATGATTCAAAATGTCAATTGGATCGTGCCTCATGTTGAATAACCACTTTTTAAACCCTCACAGTGACCAAAATTGCCATTTTTACAGAGTTTTGCTTACTCAAAAGCTTCAATTTTGACCCATTTCAGGCACAGAAATGACTTTAAACACACTTATTTCAGTTGACAAAGTCATAATTCACATCCAACAGTCATTTACAGTCAAAAGATTAAATGTTAAAATTTCATCCATATTGACCATTTTGGGATTGTGCGACATGTCCGGAGTCATCGTTTTTCATCCGAAAATTGATTTTTTGGACTGTACCAAAAATGATTCAAAATGTCAATTGGATCGTGCCTCATGTTGAATAACCACTTTTTAAACCCTCAGAGTGACCAAAATTGCCATTTTTACAGAGTTTTGATTACTCAAAAGCTTCAATTTTTACCCCTTTGAGGCACAGAAATGACTTTAAACACACTTATTTTAGTTGACAAAGTCATAATTCACATCCAACAGTCATTTACAGTCAAAAGATTAAATGTTAAAATTTCATCCATATTGACCATTTTGGGATCGTTCGACATGTCCGGAGTCATCGTATTTCATCCGAAAATTGATTTTTTGGACTGTACCAAAAATGATTCAAAATGTCAATTGGATCGTGCCTCATGTTGAATAACCACTTTTTAAACCCTCACAGTGACCAAAATTGCCAATTTTACAGAGTTTTGCTTACTCAAAAGCTTCAATTTTGACCCATTTCAGGCACAGAAATGACTTTAAACACACTTATTTTAGTTGACAAAGTCATAATTCACATCCAACAGTCATTTACAGTCAAAAGATTAAATGTTAACATTTCATCCATATTGACCATTTTGGGATCGTTCGACATGTCCGGAGTCATCGTTTTTCATCCGAAAATTGATTTTTTGGACTGTACCAAAAATGATTCAAAATGTCAATTGGATCGTGCCTCATGTTGAATAACCACTTTTTAAACCCTCACAGTGACCAAAATTGCCAATTTTACAGAGTTTTGCTTACTCAAAAGCTTCAATTTTGACCCATTTCAGGCACAGAAATGACTTTAAACACACTTATTTTAGTTGACAAAGTCATAATTCACATCCAACAGTCATTTAGAGTCAAAAGATTAAATGTTAAAATTTCATCATTATAGACCATTTTGGGAACGTTCGACAGGTCCGGAGTCATCGTTTTTCGTCTGAAAATTGATTTTTTGGACTGTACCAAAAATGATTCAAAATGTCAATTGGATCGTGCCTCATGTTGAATAACCACTTTTTAAACCCTCACAGTGACCAAAATTGCCATTTTTACAGAGTTTTGCTTACTCAAAAGCTTCAATTTTGACCCATTTCAGGAACAGAAATGACTTTAAACACACTTATTTTAGTTGACAAAGTCATAATTCACATCCAACAGTCATTTACAGTCAAAAGATTAAATGTTAAAATTTCATCCATATTGACCATTTTGGGATCGTTCGACATGTCCGGAGTCATCGTTTTTCATCCGAAAATTGATTTTTTGGACTGTACCAAAAATGATTCAAAATGTCAATTGGATCGTGCCTCATGTTGAATAACCACTTTTTAAACCCTCACAGTGACCAAAATTGCCAATTTTACACAGTTTTGCTTACTCAAAAGCTTCAATTTTGACCCATTTCAGGCACAGAAATGACTTTAAACACACTTATTTTAGTTGACAAAGCCATAATTCACATCCAACAGTCATTTAGAGTCAAAAGATTAAATGTTAAAATTTCATCATTATAGACCATTTTGGGAACGTTCGACAGGTCCGGAGTCATCGTTTTTCGTCTGAAAATTGATTTTTTGGACTGTACCAAAAATGATTCAAAATGTCAATTGGATCGTGCCTCATGTTGAATAACCACTTTTTAAACCCTCACAGTGACCAAAATTGCCATTTTTACAGAGTTTTGATTACTCAAAAGCTTCAATTTTGACCCATTTCAGGCACAGAAATGACTTTAAACACACTTATTTTAGTTGACAAAGTCATAATTCACATCCAACAGTCATTTACAGTCAAAAGATTAAATGTTAAAATTTCATCCATATTGACCATTTTGGGATCGTTCGACATGTCCGGAGTCATCGTTTTTCATCCGAAAATTGATTTTTTGGACTGTACCAAAAATGATTCAAAATGTCAATTGGATCATGCCTCATGTTGAATAACCACTTTTTAAACCCTCACAGTGACCAAAATTGCCATTTTTACAGAGTTTTGATTACTCAAAAGCTTCAATTTTTACCCCTTTGAGGCACAGAAATAACTTTAAACACACTTATTTTAGTTGACAAAGTCATAATTCACATCCAACAGTCATTTACAGTCAAAAGATTAAATGTTAAAATTTCATCCATATTGACCATTTTGGGATCGTTCGACATGTCCGGAGTCATCGTTTTTCATCCGAAAATTGATTTTTTGAACTGTACCAAATATGATTCAAAATGTCAATTGGATCGTGCCTCATGTTGAATAACCACTTTTTAAACCCTCACAGTGACCAAAATTGCCATTTTTACAGAGTTTTGATTACTCAAAAGCTTCAATTTTGACCCATTTCAGGCACAGAAATGACTTTAAACACACTTATTTTAGTTGAAAAAGTCATAATTCACATCCAACAGTCATTTACAGTCAAAAGATTAAATGTTAAAATTTCATCCATATTGACCATTTTGGGATCGTTCGACATGTCCGGAGTCATCGTTTTTCATCCGAAAATTGATTTTTTGGACTGTACCAAAAATGATTCAAAATGTCAATTGGATCGTGCCTCATGTTGAATAACCACTTTTTAAACCCTCACAGTGACCAAAATTGCCATTTTTACAGAGTTTTGCTTACTCAAAAGCTTCAATTTTGACCCATTTCAGGCACAGAAATGACTTTAAACACACTTATTTTAGTTGACAAAGTCATAATTCACATCCAACAGTCATTTACAGTCAAAAGATTAAATGTTAACATTTCATCCATATTGACCATTTTGGGATCGTTCGAGATGTCCGGAGTCATCGTTTTTCATCCGAAAATTGATTTTTTGGACTGTACCAAAAATGATTCAAAATGTCAATTGGATCGTGCCTCATGTTGAATAACCACTTTTTAAACCCTCAGAGTGACCAAAATTTCCATTTTTACAGAGTTTTGATTACTCAAAAGCTTCAATTTTTACCCCTTTGAGGCACAGAAATGACTTTAAACACACTTATTTTAGTTGACAAAGTCATAATTCACATCCAACAGTCATTTACAGTCAAAAGATTAAATGGTAAAATTTCATCATTATAGACCATTTTGGGAACGTTCGACATGTCCGGAGTCATCGTTTTTCGTCTGAAAATTGATTTTTTGGACTGTACCAAAAATGATTCAAAATGTCAATTGGATCGTGCCTCATGTTGAATAACCACTTTTTAAACCCTCACAGTGACCAAAATTGCCAATTTTACAGAGTTTTGCTTACTCAAAAGCTTCAATTTTGACCCATTTCAGGCACAGAAATGACTTTAAGCACACTTATTTTAGTTGACAAAGTCATAATTCACATCCAACAGTCATTTACAGTCAAAAGATTAAATGTTAAAATTTAATCCATATTGACCATTTTGGGATCGTTCGACATGTCCGGAGTCATCGTTTTTCATCCGAAAATTGATTTTTTGGACTGTACCAAAAATGATTCAAAATGTCAATTGGATCGTGCCTCATGTTGAATAACCACTTTTTAAACGCTCACAGTGACCAAAATTTTCATTTTTACAGAGTTTTGATTACTCAAAAGCTTCAATTTTTACCCATTTCAGGCACAGAAATGACTTTAAACACACTTATTTTAGTTGACAAAGTCATAATTCACATCCAACAGTCATTTACAGTCAAAAGATTAAATGGTAAAATTTCATCATTATAGACCATTTTGGGAACGTTCGACATGTCCGGAGTCATCGTTTTTCGTCTGAAAATTGATTTTTTGGACTGTACCAAAAATGATTCAAAATGTCAATTGGATCGTGCCTCATGTTGAATAACCACTTTTTAAACCCTCACAGTGACCAAAATTGCCAATTTTACAGAGTTTTGCTTACTCAAAAGCTTCAATTTTGACCCATTTCAGGCACAGAAATGACTTTAAACACACTTATTTTAGTTGACAAAGTCATAATTCACATCCAACAGTCATTTAGAGTCAAAAGATTAAATGTTAAAATTTCATCATTATAGACCATTTTGGGAACGTTCGACAGGTCCGGAGTCATCGTTTTTCGTCTGAAAATTGATTTTTTGGACTGTACCAAAAATGATTCAAAATGTCAATTGGATCGTGCCTCATGTTGAATAACCACTTTTTAAACCCTCACAGTGACCAAAATTGCCATTTTTACAGAGTTTTGCTTACTCAAAAGCTTCAATTTTGACCCATTTCAGGCACAGAAATGACTTTAAACACACTTATTTTAGTTGACAAAGTCATAATTCACATCCAACAGTCATTTACAGTCAAAAGATTAAATGTTAAAATTTCATCCATATTGACCATTTTGGGATCGTTCGACATGTCCGGAGTCATCGTTTTTCATCCGAAAATTGATTTTTTGGACTGTACCAAAAATGATTCAAAATGTCAATTGGATCGTGCCTCATGTTGAATAACCACTTTTTAAACCCTCACAGTGACGAAAATTGCCATTTTTACAGAGTATTGCTTACTCAAAAGCTTCAATTTTGACCCATTTCAGGCACAGAAATGACTTTAAACACACTTATTTTAGTTGACAAAGTCATAATTCACATCCAACAGTCATTTACAGTCAAAAGATTAAATGTTAAAATTTCATCCATATTGACCATTTTGGGATCGTTCGACATGTCCGGAGTCATCGTTTTTCATCCGAAAATTGATTTTTTGGACTGTACCAAAAATGATTCAAAATGTCAATTGGATCATGCCTCATGTTGAATAACCACTTTTTAAACCCTCACAGTGACCAAAATTGCCATTTTTACAGAGTTTTGATTACTCAAAAGCTTCAATTTTTACCCCTTTGAGGCACAGAAATAACTTTAAACACACTTATTTTAGTTGACAAAGTCATAATTCACATCCAACAGTCATTTACAGTCAAAAGATTAAATGTTAAAATTTCATCCATATTGACCATTTTGGGATCGTTCGACATGTCCGGAGTCATCGTTTTTCATCCGAAAATTGATTTTTTGAACTGTACCAAAAATGATTCAAAATGTCAATTGGATCGTGCCTCATGTTGAATAACCACTTTTTAAACCCTCACAGTGACCAAAATTGCCATTTTTACAGAGTTTTGATTACTCAAAAGCTTCAATTTTGACCCATTTCAGGCACAGAAATGACTTTAAACACACTTATTTTAGTTGAAAAAGTCATATTTCACATCCAACAGTCATTTACAGTCAAAAGATTAAATGTTAAAATTTCATCCATATTGACCATTTTGGGATCGTTCGACATGTCCGGAGTCATCGTTTTTCATCCGAAAATTGATTTTTGGACTGTACCAAAAATGATTCAAAATGTCAATTGGATCGTGCCTCATGTTGAATAACCACTTTTTAAACCCTCACAGTGACCAAAATTGCCATTTTTACAGAGTTTTGCTTACTCAAAAGCTTCAATTTTGACCCATTTCAGGCACAGAAATGACTTTAAACACACTTATTTTAGTTGACAAAGTCATAATTCACATCCAACAGTCATTTACAGTCAAAAGATTAAATGTTAACATTTCATCCATATTGACCATTTTGGGATCGTTCGACATGTCCGGAGTCATCGTTTTTCATCCGAAAATTGATTTTTTGGACTGTACCAAAAATGATTCAAAATGTCAATTGTATCGTGCCTCATGTTGAATAACCACTTTTTAAACCCTCAGAGTGACCAAAATTTCCATTTTTACAGAGTTTTGATTACTCAAAAGCTTCAATTTTTACCCCTTTGAGGCACAGAAATGACTTTAAACACACTTTTTTTAGTTGACAAAGTCATAATTCACATCCAACAGTCATTTACAGTCAAAAGATTAAATGGTAAAATTTCATCATTATAGACCATTTTGGGAACGTTCGACATGTCCGGAGTCATCGTTTTTCGTCTGAAAATTGATTTTTTGGACTGTACCAAAAATGATTCAAAATGTCAATTGGATCGTGCCTCATGTTGAATAACCACTTTTTAAACCCTCACAGTGACCAAAATTGCCAATTTTACAGAGTTTTGCTTACTCAAAAGCTTCAATTTTGACCCATTTCAGGCACAGAAATGACTTTAAACACACTTATTTTAGTTGACAAAGTCATAATTCACATCCAACAGTCATTTACAGTCAAAAGATTACATGTTAAAATTTCATCCATATTGACCATTTTGGGATCGTTCGACATGTCCGGAGTCATCGCTTTTCATCCGAAAATTGATTTTTTGGACTGTACCAAAAATGATTCAAAATGTCAATTGGATCGTGCCTCATGTTGAATAACCACTTTTTAAACCCTCACAGTGACCAAAATTGCCATTTTTACAGAGTTTTGCTTACTCAAAAGCTTCAATTTTGACCCATTTCAGGCACAGAAATGACTTTAAACACACTTATTTTAGTTGACAAAGTCATAATTCACATCCAACAGTCATTTACAGTCAAAAGATTAAATGTTAAAATTTCATCCATATTGACCATTTTGGGATCGTTCGACATGTCCGGAGTCATCGTTTTTCATCCGAAAATCGATTTTTTGGACTGTACCAAAAATGATTCAAAATGTCAATTGGATCGTGCCTCATGTTGAATAACCACTTTTTAAACCCTCACAGTGACCAAAATTGCCATTTTTACAGAGTTTTGCTTACTCAAAAGCTTCAATTTTGACCCATTTCAGGCACAGAAATGACTTTAAACACACTTATTTTAGTTGACAAAGTCATAATTCACATCCAACAGTCATTTACAGTCAAAAGATTAAATGTTAAAATTTCATCCATATTGACCATTTTGGGATCGTTCGACATGTCCGGAGTCATCGTTTTTCATCCGAAAATTGATTTTTTGGACTGTACCAAAAATGATTCAAAATGTCAATTGGATCATGCCTCATGTTGAATAACCACTTTTTAAACCCTCACAGTGACCAAAATTGCCATTTTTACAGAGTTTTGATTACTCAAAAGCTTCAATTTTTACCCCTTTGAGGCACAGAAATAACTTTAAACACACTTATTTTAGTTGACAAAGTCATAATTCACATCCAACAGTCATTTACAGTCAAAAGATTAAATGTTAAAATTTCATCCATATTGACCATTTTGGGATCGTTCGACATGTCCGGAGTCATCGTTTTTCATCCGAAAATTGATTTTTTGAACTGTACCAAAAATGATTCAAAATGTCAATTGGATCGTGCCTCATGTTGAATAACCACTTTTTAAACCCTCATAGTGACCAAAATTGCCAATTTTACACAGTTTTGCTTACTCAAAAGCTTCAATTTTGACCCATTTCAGGCACAGAAATGACTTTAAACACACTTATTTTAGTTGACAAAGCCATAATTCACATCCAACAGTCATTTAGAGTCAAAAGATTCAATGTTAAAATTTCATCATTATAGACCATTTTGGGAACGTTCGACAGGTCCGGAGTCATCGTTTTTCGTCTGAAAATTGATTTTTTGGACTGTACCAAAAATGATTCAAAATGTCAATTGGATCTTGCCTCATGTTGAATAACCACTTTTTAAACCCTCACAGTGACCAAAATTGCCATTTTTACAGAGTTTTGATTACTCAAAAGCTTCAATTTTGACCCATTTCAGGCACAGAAATGACTTTAAACACACTTATTTTAGTTGACAAAGTCATAATTCACATCCAACAGTCATTTACAGTCAAAAGTTTAAATGTTAAAATTTCATCCATATTGACCATTTTGGGATCGTTCGACATGTCCGGAGTCATCGTTTTTCATCCGAAAATTGATTTTTTGGACTGTACCAAAAATGATTCAAAATGTCAATTGGATCGTGCCTCATTTTGAATAACCACTTTTTAAACCCTCACAGTGACCAAAATTGCAAATTTTACAGAGTTTTGCTTACACAAAAGCTTCAATTTTGACCCGTTTCAGGCACAGAAATGACTTTAAAAACACTTATTTTAGTTGACAAAGTCATTATTCACATCCAACAGTCATTTAGAGTCAAAAGATGAAATGTTAAAATTTCATCCATATTGACCATTTTGGGATCGTTTCGACATGTCCGGAGTCATCGTTTTTCATCCGAAAATTGATTTTTTGGACTGTACCAAAAATGATTCAAAATGTCAATTGGATCGTGCCTCATGTTGAATAACCACTTTTTAAACCCTCACAGTGACCAAAATTGCCATTTTTACAGAGTTTTGATTACTCAAAAGCTTCAATTTTGACCCATTTCAGGCACAGAAATGACTTTAAACACACTTATTTTAGTTGACAAAGTCATAATTCACATCCAACAGTCATTTACAGTCAAAAGATTAAATGTTAACATTTCATCCATATTGACCATTTTGGGATCGTTCGACATGTCCGGAGTCATCGTTTTTCATCCGAAAATTGATTTTTTGGACTGTACCAAAAATGATTCAAAATGTCAATTGGATCGTGCCTCATGTTGAATAACCACTTTTTAAACCCTCACAGTGACCAAAATTGCCATTTTTACAGAGTTTTGCTTACTCAAAAGCTTCAATTTTGACCCATTTCAGGCACAGAAATGACTTTAAACACACTTATTTCAGTTGACAAAGTCATAATTCACATCCAACAGTCATTTACAGTCAAAAGATTAAATGTTAAAATTTCATCCATATTGACCATTTTGGGATCGTTCGACATGTCCGGAGTCATCGTTTTTCATCCGAAAATTGATTTTTTGGACTGTACCAAAAATGATTCAAAATGTCAATTGGATCGTGCCTCATGTTGAATAACCACTTTTTAAACCCTCACAGTGACCAAAATTGCCAATTTTACAGAGTTTTGCTTACTCAAAAGCTTCAATTTTGACCCATTTCAGGCACAGAAATGACTTTAAACACACTTATTTTAGTTGACAAAGTCATAATTCACATCCAACAGTCATTTAGAGTCAAAAGATTAAATGTTAAAATTTCATCATTATAGACCATTTTGGGATCGTTCGACATGTCCGGAGTCATCGCTTTTCATCCGAAAATTGATTTTTTGGACTGTACCAAAAATGATTCAAAATGTCAATTGGATCGTGCCTCATGTTGAATAACCACTTTTTAAACCCTCACAGTGACCAAAATTGCCATTTTTACAGAGTTTTGATTACTCAAAAGCTTCAATTTTTACCCATTTCAGGCACAGAAATGACTTTAAACACACTTATTTTAGTTGACAAAGTCATAATTCACATCCAACAGTCATTTACAGTCAAAAGATTAAATGTTAACATTTCATCCATATTGACCATTTTGGGATCGTTCGACATGTCCGGAGTCATCGTTTTTCATCCGAAAATTGATTTTTTGGACTGTACCAAAAATGATTCAAAATGTCAATTGTATCGTGCCTCATGTTGAATAACCACTTTTTAAACCCTCAGAGTGACCAAAATTTCCATTTTTACAGAGTTTTGATTACTCAAAAGCTTCAATTTTTACCCCTTTGAGGCACAGAAATGACTTTAAACACACTTTTTTTAGTTGACAAAGTCATAATTCACATCCAACAGTCATTTACAGTCAAAAGATTAAATGGTAAAATTTCATCATTATAGACCATTTTGGGAACGTTCGACATGTCCGGAGTCATCGTTTTTCGTCTGAAAATTGATTTTTTGGACTGTACCAAAAATGATTCAAAATGTCAATTGGATCGTGCCTCATGTTGAATAACCACTTTTTAAACCCTCACAGTGACCAAAATTGCCAATTTTACAGAGTTTTGCTTACTCAAAAGCTTCAATTTTGACCCATTTCAGGCACAGAAATGACTTTAAACACACTTATTTTAGTTGACAAAGTCATAATTCACATCCAACAGTCATTTAGAGTCAAAAGATTAAATGTTAAAATTTCATCATTATAGACCATTTTGGGATCGTTCGACATGTCCGGAGTCATCGCTTTTCATCCGAAAATTGATTTTTTGGACTGTACCAAAAATGATTCAAAATGTCAATTGGATCGTGCCTCATGTTGAATAACCACTTTTTAAACCCTCACAGTGACCAAAATTGCCATTTTTACAGAGTTTTGCTTACTCAAAAGCTTCAATTTTGACCCATTTCAGGCACAGAAATGACTTTAAACACACTTATTTTAGTTGACAAAGTCATAATTCACATCCAACAGTCATTTACAGTCAAAAGATTAAATGTTAAAATTTCATCCATATTGACCATTTTGGGATCGTTCGACATGTCCGGAGTCATCGTTTTTCATCCGAAAATTGATTTTTTGGACTGTACCAAAAATGATTCAAAATGTCAATTGGATCGTGCCTCATGTTGAATAACCACTTTTTAAACCCTCACAGTGACCAAAATTGCCATTTTTACAGAGTTTTGCTTACTCAAAAGCTTCAATTTTGACCCATTTCAGGCACAGAAATGACTTTAAACACACTTATTTTAGTTGACAAAGTCATAATTCACATCCAACAGTCATTTACAGTCAAAAGATTACATGTTAAAATTTCATCCATATTGACCATTTTGGGATCGTTCGACATGTCCGGAGTCATCGTTTTTCATCCGAAAATTGATTTTTTGGACTGTACCAAAAATGATTCAAAATGTCAATTGGATCATGCCTCATGTTGAATAACCACTTTTTAAACCCTCACAGTGACCAAAATTGCCATTTTTACAGAGTTTTGATTACTCAAAAGCTTCAATTTTTACCCCTTTGAGGCACAGAAATAACTTTAAACACACTTATTTTAGTTGACAAAGTCATAATTCACATCCAACAGTCATTTACAGTCAAAAGATTAAATGTTAAAATTTCATCCATATTGACCATTTTGGGATCGTTCGACATGTCCGGAGTCATCGTTTTTCATCCGAAAATTGATTTTTTGAACTGTACCAAAAATGATTCAAAATGTCAATTGGATCGTGCCTCATGTTGAATAACCACTTTTTAAACCCTCATAGTGACCAAAATTGCCAATTTTACACAGTTTTGCTTACTCAAAAGCTTCAATTTTGACCCATTTCAGGCACAGAAATGACTTTAAACACACTTATTTTAGTTGACAAAGCCATAATTCACATCCAACAGTCATTTAGAGTCAAAAGATTCAATGTTAAAATTTCATCATTATAGACCATTTTGGGAACGTTCGACAGGTCCGGAGTCATCGTTTTTCGTCTGAAAATTGATTTTTTGGACTGTACCAAAAATGATTCAAAATGTCAATTGGATCTTGCCTCATGTTGAATAACCACTTTTTAAACCCTCACAGTGACCAAAATTGCCATTTTTACAGAGTTTTGATTACTCAAAAGCTTCAATTTTGACCCATTTCAGGCACAGAAATGACTTTAAACACACTTATTTTAGTTGACAAAGTCATAATTCACATCCAACAGTCATTTACAGTCAAAAGTTTAAATGTTAAAATTTCATCCATATTGACCATTTTGGGATCGTTCGACATGTCCGGAGTCATCGTTTTTCATCCGAAAATTGATTTTTTGGACTGTACCAAAAATGATTCAAAATGTCAATTGGATCGTGCCTCATGTTGAATAACCACTTTTTAAACCCTCAGAGTGACCAAAATTTCCATTTTTACAGAGTTTTGATTACTCAAAAGCTTCAATTTTTACCCCTTTGAGGCACAGAAATGACTTTAAACACACTTATTTTAGTTGACAAAGTCATAATTCACATCCAACAGTCATTTACAGTCAAAAGATTAAATGGTAAAATTTCATCATTATAGACCATTTTGGGAACGTTCGACATGTCCGGAGTCATCGTTTTTCGTCTGAAAATTGATTTTTTGGACTGTACCAAAAATGATTCAAAATGTCAATTGGATCGTGCCTCATGTTGAATAACCACTTTTTAAACCCTCACAGTGACCAAAATTGCCATTTTTACAGAGTTTTGCTTACTCAAAAGCTTCAATTTTGACCCATTTCAGGCACAGAAATGACTTTAAGCACACTTTTTTTAGTTGACAAAGTCATAATTCACATCCAACAGTCATTTACAGTCAAAAGATTAAATGTTAAAATTTAATCCATATTGACCATTTTGGGATCGTTCGACATGTCCGGAGTCATCGTTTTTCATCCGAAAATTGATTTTTTGGACTGTACCAAAAATGATTCAAAATGTCAATTGGATCGTGCCTCATGTTGAATAACCACTTTTTAAACCCTCACAGTGACCAAAATTTTCATTTTTACAGAGTTTTGATTACTCAAAAGCTTCAATTTTTACCCATTTCAGGCACAGAAATGACTTTAAACACACTTATTTTAGTTGACAAAGTCATAATTCACATCCAACAGTCATTTACAGTCAAAAGATTAAATGGTAAAATTTCATCATTATAGACCATTTTGGGAACGTTCGACATGTCCGGAGTCATCGTTTTTCGTCTGAAAATTGATTTTTTGGACTGTACCAAAAATGATTCAAAATGTCAATTGGATCGTGCCTCATGTTGAATAACCACTTTTTAAACCCTCACAGTGACCAAAATTGCCAATTTTACAGAGTTTTGCTTACTCAAAAGCTTCAATTTTGACCCATTTCAGGCACAGAAATGACTTTAAACACACTTATTTTAGTTGACAAAGTCATAATTCACATCCAACAGTCATTTAGAGTCAAAAGATTAAATGTTAAAATTTCATCATTATAGACCATTTTGGGAACGTTCGACAGGTCCGGAGTCATCGTTTTTCGTCTGAAAATTGATTTTTTGGACTGTACCAAAAATGATTCAAAATGTCAATTGGATCGTGCCTCATGTTGAATAACCACTTTTTAAACCCTCACAGTGACCAAAATTGCCATTTTTACAGAGTTTTGCTTACTCAAAAGCTTCAATTTTGACCCATTTCAGGCACAGAAATGACTTTAAACACACTTATTTTAGTTGACAAAGTCATAATTCACATCCAACAGTCATTTACAGTCAAAAGATTAAATGTTAAAATTTCATCCATATTGACCATTTTGGGATCGTTCGACATGTCCGGAGTCATCGTTTTTCATCCGAAAATTGATTTTTTGGACTGTACCAAAAATGATTCAAAATGTCAATTGGATCGTGCCTCATGTTGAATAACCACTTTTTAAACCCTCACAGTGACGAAAATTGCCATTTTTACAGAGTATTGCTTACTCAAAAGCTTCAATTTTGACCCATTTCAGGCACAGAAATGACTTTAAACACACTTATTTTAGTTGACAAAGTCATAATTCACATCCAACAGTCATTTACAGTCAAAAGATTAAATGTTAAAATTTCATCCATATTGACCATTTTGGGATCGTTCGACATGTCCGGAGTCATCGTTTTTCATCCGAAAATTGATTTTTTGGACTGTACCAAAAATGATTCAAAATGTCAATTGGATCATGCCTCATGTTGAATAACCACTTTTTAAACCCTCACAGTGACCAAAATTGCCATTTTTACAGAGTTTTGATTACTCAAAAGCTTCAATTTTTACCCCTTTGAGGCACAGAAATAACTTTAAACACACTTATTTTAGTTGACAAAGTCATAATTCACATCCAACAGTCATTTACAGTCAAAAGATTAAATGTTAAAATTTCATCCATATTGACCATTTTGGGATCGTTCGACATGTCCGGAGTCATTGTTTTTCATCCGAAAATTGATTTTTTGAACTGTACCAAAAATGATTCAAAATGTCAATTGGATCGTGCCTCATGTTGAATAACCACTTTTTAAACCCTCACAGTGACCAAAATTGCCATTTTTACAGAGTTTTGATTACTCAAAAGCTTCAATTTTGACCCATTTCAGGCACAGAAATGACTTTAAACACACTTATTTTAGTTGAAAAAGTCATAATTCACATCCAACAGTCATTTACAGTCAAAAGATTAAATGTTAAAATTTCATCCATATTGACCATTTTGGGATCGTTCGACATGTCCGGAGTCATCGTTTTTCATCCGAAAATTGATTTTTGGACTGTACCAAAAATGATTCAAAATGTCAATTGGATCGTGCCTCATGTTGAATAACCACTTTTTAAACCCTCACAGTGACCAAAATTGCCATTTTTACAGAGTTTTGCTTACTCAAAAGCTTCAATTTTGACCCATTTCAGGCACAGAAATGACTTTAAACACACTTATTTTAGTTGACAAAGTCATAATTCACATCCAACAGTCATTTACAGTCAAAAGATTAAATGTTAACATTTCATCCATATTGACCATTTTGGGATCGTTCGACATGTCCGGAGTCATCGTTTTTCATCCGAAAATTGATTTTTTGGACTGTACCAAAAATGATTCAAAATGTCAATTGTATCGTGCCTCATGTTGAATAACCACTTTTTAAACCCTCAGAGTGACCAAAATTTCCATTTTTACAGAGTTTTGATTACTCAAAAGCTTCAATTTTTACCCCTTTGAGGCACAGAAATGACTTTAAACACACTTTTTTTAGTTGACAAAGTCATAATTCACATCCAACAGTCATTTACAGTCAAAAGATTAAATGGTAAAATTTCATCATTATAGACCATTTTGGGAACGTTCGACATGTCCGGAGTCATCGTTTTTCGTCTGAAAATTGATTTTTTGGACTGTACCAAAAATGATTCAAAATGTCAATTGGATCGTGCCTCATGTTGAATAACCACTTTTTAAACCCTCACAGTGACCAAAATTGCCAATTTTACAGAGTTTTGCTTACTCAAAAGCTTCAATTTTGACCCATTTCAGGCACAGAAATGACTTTAAACACACTTATTTTAGTTGACAAAGTCATAATTCACATCCAACAGTCATTTAGAGTCAAAAGATTAAATGTTAAAATTTCATCCATATTGACCATTTTGGGATCGTTCGACATGTCCGGAGTCATCGTTTTTCATCCGAAAATTGATTTTTTGGACTGTACCAAAAATGATTCAAAATGTCAATTGGATCGTGCCTCATGTTGAATAACCACTTTTTAAACCCTCACAGTGACCAAAATTGCCATTTTTACAGAGTTTTGCTTACTCAAAAGCTTCAATTTTGACCCATTTCAGGCACAGAAATGACTTTAAACACACTTATTTCAGTTGACAAAGTCATAATTCACATCCAACAGTCATTTACAGTCAAAAGATTAAATGTTAAAATTTCATCCATATTGACCATTTTGGGATCGTTCGACATGTCCGGAGTCATCGTTTTTCATCCGAAAATTGATTTTTTGGACTGTACCAAAAATGATTCAAAATGTCAATTGGATCGTGCCTCATGTTGAATAACCACTTTTTAAACCCTCACAGTGACCAAAATTGCCAATTTTACAGAGTTTTGCTTACTCAAAAGCTTCAATTTTGACCCATTTCAGGCACAGAAATGACTTTAAACACACTTATTTTAGTTGACAAAGTCATAATTCACATCCAACAGTCATTTAGAGTCAAAAGATTAAATGTTAAAATTTCATCATTATAGACCATTTTGGGATCGTTCGACATGTCCGGAGTCATCGCTTTTCATCCGAAAATTGATTTTTTGGACTGTACCAAAAATGATTCAAAATGTCAATTGGATCGTGCCTCATGTTGAATAACCACTTTTTAAACCCTCACAGTGACCAAAATTGCCATTTTTACAGAGTTTTGATTACTCAAAAGCTTCAATTTTTACCCATTTCAGGCACAGAAATGACTTTAAACACACTTATTTTAGTTGACAAAGTCATAATTCACATCCAACAGTCATTTACAGTCAAAAGATTAAATGTTAACATTTCATCCATATTGACCATTTTGGGATCGTTCGACATGTCCGGAGTCATCGTTTTTCATCCGAAAATTGATTTTTTGGACTGTACCAAAAATGATTCAAAATGTCAATTGTATCGTGCCTCATGTTGAATAACCACTTTTTAAACCCTCAGAGTGACCAAAATTTCCATTTTTACAGAGTTTTGATTACTCAAAAGCTTCAATTTTTACCCCTTTGAGGCACAGAAATGACTTTAAACACACTTTTTTTAGTTGACAAAGTCATAATTCACATCCAACAGTCATTTACAGTCAAAAGATTAAATGGTAAAATTTCATCATTATAGACCATTTTGGGAACGTTCGACATGTCCGGAGTCATCGTTTTTCGTCTGAAAATTGATTTTTTGGACTGTACCAAAAATGATTCAAAATGTCAATTGGATCGTGCCTCATGTTGAATAACCACTTTTTAAACCCTCACAGTGACCAAAATTGCCAATTTTACAGAGTTTTGCTTACTCAAAAGCTTCAATTTTGACCCATTTCAGGCACAGAAATGACTTTAAACACACTTATTTTAGTTGACAAAGTCATAATTCACATCCAACAGTCATTTAGAGTCAAAAGATTAAATGTTAAAATTTCATCATTATAGACCATTTTGGGATCGTTCGACATGTCCGGAGTCATCGCTTTTCATCCGAAAATTGATTTTTTGGACTGTACCAAAAATGATTCAAAATGTCAATTGGATCGTGCCTCATGTTGAATAACCACTTTTTAAACCCTCACAGTGACCAAAATTGCCATTTTTACAGAGTTTTGCTTACTCAAAAGCTTCAATTTTGACCCATTTCAGGCACAGAAATGACTTTAAACACACTTATTTTAGTTGACAAAGTCATAATTCACATCCAACAGTCATTTACAGTCAAAAGATTAAATGTTAAAATTTCATCCATATTGACCATTTTGGGATCGTTCGACATGTCCGGAGTCATCGTTTTTCATCCGAAAATTGATTTTTTGGACTGTACCAAAAATGATTCAAAATGTCAATTGGATCGTGCCTCATGTTGAATAACCACTTTTTAAACCCTCACAGTGACCAAAATTGCCATTTTTACAGAGTTTTGCTTACTCAAAAGCTTCAATTTTGACCCATTTCAGGCACAGAAATGACTTTAAACACACTTATTTTAGTTGACAAAGTCATAATTCACATCCAACAGTCATTTACAGTCAAAAGATTACATGTTAAAATTTCATCCATATTGACCATTTTGGGATCGTTCGACATGTCCGGAGTCATCGTTTTTCATCCGAAAATTGATTTTTTGGACTGTACCAAAAATGATTCAAAATGTCAATTGGATCATGCCTCATGTTGAATAACCACTTTTTAAACCCTCACAGTGACCAAAATTGCCATTTTTACAGAGTTTTGATTACTCAAAAGCTTCAATTTTTACCTCTTTGAGGCACAGAAATAACTTTAAACACACTTATTTTAGTTGACAAAGTCATAATTCACATCCAACAGTCATTTACAGTCAAAAGATTAAATGTTAAAATTTCATCCATATTGACCATTTTGGGATCGTTCGACATGTCCGGAGTCATCGTTTTTCATCCGAAAATTGATTTTTTGAACTGTACCAAAAATGATTCAAAATGTCAATTGGATCGTGCCTCATGTTGAATAACCACTTTTTAAACCCTCATAGTGACCAAAATTGCCAATTTTACACAGTTTTGCTTACTCAAAAGCTTCAATTTTGACCCATTTCAGGCACAGAAATGACTTTAAACACACTTATTTTAGTTGACAAAGCCATAATTCACATCCAACAGTCATTTAGAGTCAAAAGATTCAATGTTAAAATTTCATCATTATAGACCATTTTGGGAACGTTCGACAGGTCCGGAGTCATCGTTTTTCGTCTGAAAATTGATTTTTTGGACTGTACCAAAAATGATTCAAAATGTCAATTGGATCTTGCCTCATGTTGAATAACCACTTTTTAAACCCTCACAGTGACCAAAATTGCCATTTTTACAGAGTTTTGATTACTCAAAAGCTTCAATTTTGACCCATTTCAGGCACAGAAATGACTTTAAACACACTTATTTTAGTTGACAAAGTCATAATTCACATCCAACAGTCATTTACAGTCAAAAGTTTAAATGTTAAAATTTCATCCATATTGACCATTTTGGGATCGTTCGACATGTCCGGAGTCATCGTTTTTCATCCGAAAATTGATTTTTTGGACTGTACCAAAAATGATTCAAAATGTCAATTGGATCGTGCCTCATTTTGAATAACCACTTTTTAAACCCTCACAGTGACCAAAATTGCAAATTTTACAGAGTTTTGCTTACACAAAAGCTTCAATTTTGACCCGTTTCAGGCACAGAAATTACTTTAAAAACACTTATTTTAGTTGACAAAGTCATTATTCACATCCAACAGTCATTTAGAGTCAAAAGATGAAATGTTAAAATTTCATCCATATTGACCATTTTGGGATCGTTTCGACATGTCCGGAGTCATCGTTTTTCATCCGAAAATTGATTTTTTGGACTGTACCAAAAATGATTCAAAATGTCAATTGGATCGTGCCTCATGTTGAATAACCACTTTTTAAACCCTCACAGTGACCAAAATTGCCATTTTTACAGAGTTTTGATTACTCAAAAGCTTCAATTTTGACCCATTTCAGGCACAGAAATGACTTTAAACACACTTATTTTAGTTGACAAAGTCATAATTCACATCCAACAGTCATTTACAGTCAAAAGATTAAATGTTAACATTTCATCCATATTGACCATTTTGGGATCGTTCGACATGTCCGGAGTCATCGTTTTTCATCCGAAAATTGATTTTTTGGACTGTACCAAAAATGATTCAAAATGTCAATTGGATCGTGCCTCATGTTGAATAACCACTTTTTAAACCCTCACAGTGACCAAAATTGCCATTTTTACAGAGTTTTGCTTACTCAAAAGCTTCAATTTTGACCCATTTCAGGCACAGAAATGACTTTAAACACACTTATTTCAGTTGACAAAGTCATAATTCACATCCAACAGTCATTTACAGTCAAAAGATTAAATGTTAAAATTTCATCCATATTGACCATTTTGGGATCGTTCGACATGTCCGGAGTCATCGTTTTTCATCCGAAAATTGATTTTTTGGACTGTACCAAAAATGATTCAAAATGTCAATTGGATCGTGCCTCATGTTGAATAACCACTTTTTAAACCCTCACAGTGACCAAAATTGCCAATTTTACAGAGTTTTGCTTACTCAAAAGCTTCAATTTTGACCCATTTCAGGCACAGAAATGACTTTAAACACACTTATTTTAGTTGACAAAGTCATAATTCACATCCAACAGTCATTTAGAGTCAAAAGATTAAATGTTAAAATTTCATCATTATAGACCATTTTGGGATCGTTCGACATGTCCGGAGTCATCGCTTTTCATCCGAAAATTGATTTTTTGGACTGTACCAAAAATGATTCAAAATGTCAATTGGATCGTGCCTCATGTTGAATAACCACTTTTTAAACCCTCACAGTGACCAAAATTGCCATTTTTACAGAGTTTTGCTTACTCAAAAGCTTCAATTTTGACCCATTTCAGGCACAGAAATGACTTTAAACACACTTATTTTAGTTGACAAAGTCATAATTCACATCCAACAGTCATTTACAGTCAAAAGATTAAATGTTAAAATTTCATCCATATTGACCATTTTGGGATCGTTCGACATGTCCGGAGTCATCGTTTTTCATCCGAAAATTGATTTTTTGGACTGTACCAAAAATGATTCAAAATGTCAATTGGATCGTGCCTCATGTTGAATAACCACTTTTTAAACCCTCACAGTGACCAAAATTGCCATTTTTACAGAGTTTTGCTTACTCAAAAGCTTCAATTTTGACCCATTTCAGGCACAGAAATGACTTTAAACACACTTATTTTAGTTGACAAAGTCATAATTCACATCCAACAGTCATTTACAGTCAAAAGATTACATGTTAAAATTTCATCCATATTGACCATTTTGGGATCGTTCGACATGTCCGGAGTCATCGTTTTTCATCCGAAAATTGATTTTTTGGACTGTACCAAAAATGATTCAAAATGTCAATTGGATCATGCCTCATGTTGAATAACCACTTTTTAAACCCTCACAGTGACCAAAATTGCCATTTTTACAGAGTTTTGATTACTCAAAAGCTTCAATTTTTACCCCTTTGAGGCACAGAAATAACTTTAAACACACTTATTTTAGTTGACAAAGTCATAATTCACATCCAACAGTCATTTACAGTCAAAAGATTAAATGTTAAAATTTCATCCATATTGACCATTTTGGGATCGTTCGACATGTCCGGAGTCATCGTTTTTCATCCGAAAATTGATTTTTTGAACTGTACCAAAAATGATTCAAAATGTCAATTGGATCGTGCCTCATGTTGAATAACCACTTTTTAAACCCTCATAGTGACCAAAATTGCCAATTTTACACAGTTTTGCTTACTCAAAAGCTTCAATTTTGACCCATTTCAGGCACAGAAATGACTTTAAACACACTTATTTTAGTTGACAAAGCCATAATTCACATCCAACAGTCATTTAGAGTCAAAAGATTCAATGTTAAAATTTCATCATTATAGACCATTTTGGGAACGTTCGACAGGTCCGGAGTCATCGTTTTTCGTCTGAAAATTGATTTTTTGGACTGTACCAAAAATGATTCAAAATGTCAATTGGATCTTGCCTCATGTTGAATAACCACTTTTTAAACCCTCACAGTGACCAAAATTGCCATTTTTACAGAGTTTTGATTACTCAAAAGCTTCAATTTTGACCCATTTCAGGCACAGAAATGACTTTAAACACACTTATTTTAGTTGACAAAGTCATAATTCACATCCAACAGTCATTTACAGTCAAAAGTTTAAATGTTAAAATTTCATCCATATTGACCATTTTGGGATCGTTCGACATGTCCGGAGTCATCGTTTTTCATCCGAAAATTGATTTTTTGGACTGTACCAAAAATGATTCAAAATGTCAATTGGATCGTGCCTCATGTTGAATAACCACTTTTTAAACCCTCAGAGTGACCAAAATTTCCATTTTTACAGAGTTTTGATTACTCAAAAGCTTCAATTTTTACCCCTTTGAGGCACAGAAATGACTTTAAACACACTTATTTTAGTTGACAAAGTCATAATTCACATCCAACAGTCATTTACAGTCAAAAGATTAAATGGTAAAATTTCATCATTATAGACCATTTTGGGAACGTTCGACATGTCCGGAGTCATCGTTTTTCGTCTGAAAATTGATTTTTTGGACTGTACCAAAAATGATTCAAAATGTCAATTGGATCGTGCCTCATGTTGAATAACCACTTTTTAAACCCTCACAGTGACCAAAATTGCCATTTTTACAGAGTTTTGCTTACTCAAAAGCTTCAATTTTGACCCATTTCAGGCACAGAAATGACTTTAAGCACACTTTTTTTAGTTGAGAAAGTCATAATTCACATCCAACAGTCATTTACAGTCAAAAGATTAAATGTTAAAATTTAATCCATATTGACCATTTTGGGATCGTTCGACATGTCCGGAGTCATCGTTTTTCATCCGAAAATTGATTTTTTGGACTGTACCAAAAATGATTCAAAATGTCAATTGGATCGTGCCTCATGTTGAATAACCACTTTTTAAACCCTCACAGTGACCAAAATTTTCATTTTTACAGAGTTTTGATTACTCAAAAGCTTCAATTTTTACCCATTTCAGGCACAGAAATGACTTTAAACACACTTATTTTAGTTGACAAAGTCATAATTCACATCCAACAGTCATTTACAGTCAAAAGATTAAATGGTAAAATTTCATCATTATAGACCATTTTGGGAACGTTCGACATGTCCGGAGTCATCGTTTTTCGTCTGAAAATTGATTTTTTGGACTGTACCAAAAATGATTCAAAATGTCAATTGGATCGTGCCTCATGTTGAATAACCACTTTTTAAACCCTCACAGTGACCAAAATTGCCAATTTTACAGAGTTTTGCTTACTCAAAAGCTTCAATTTTGACCCATTTCAGGCACAGAAATGACTTTAAACACACTTATTTTAGTTGACAAAGTCATAATTCACATCCAACAGTCATTTAGAGTCAAAAGATTAAATGTTAAAATTTCATCATTATAGACCATTTTGGGAACGTTCGACAGGTCCGGAGTCATCGTTTTTCGTCTGAAAATTGATTTTTTGGACTGTACCAAAAATGATTCAAAATGTCAATTGGATCGTGCCTCATGTTGAATAACCACTTTTTAAACCCTCACAGTGACCAAAATTGCCATTTTTACAGAGTTTTGCTTACTCAAAAGCTTCAATTTTGACCCATTTCAGGCACAGAAATGACTTTAAACACACTTATTTTAGTTGACAAAGTCATAATTCACATCCAACAGTCATTTACAGTCAAAAGATTAAATGTTAAAATTTCATCCATATTGACCATTTTGGGATCGTTCGACATGTCCGGAGTCATCGTTTTTCATCCGAAAATTGATTTTTTGGACTGTACCAAAAATGATTCAAAATGTCAATTGGATCGTGCCTCATGTTGAATAACCACTTTTTAAACCCTCACAGTGACGAAAATTGCCATTTTTACAGAGTATTGCTTACTCAAAAGCTTCAATTTTGACCCATTTCAGGCACAGAAATGACTTTAAACACACTTATTTTAGTTGACAAAGTCATAATTCACATCCAACAGTCATTTACAGTCAAAAGATTAAATGTTAAAATTTCATCCATATTGACCATTTTGGGATCGTTCGACATGTCCGGAGTCATCGTTTTTCATCCGAAAATTGATTTTTTGGACTGTACCAAAAATGATTCAAAATGTCAATTGGATCATGCCTCATGTTGAATAACCACTTTTTAAACCCTCACAGTGACCAAAATTGCCATTTTTACAGAGTTTTGATTACTCAAAAGCTTCAATTTTTACCCCTTTGAGGCACAGAAATAACTTTAAACACACTTATTTTAGTTGACAAAGTCATAATTCACATCCAACAGTCATTTACAGTCAAAAGATTAAATGTTAAAATTTCATCCATATTGACCATTTTGGGATCGTTCGACATGTCCGGAGTCATTGTTTTTCATCCGAAAATTGATTTTTTGAACTGTACCAAAAATGATTCAAAATGTCAATTGGATCGTGCCTCATGTTGAATAACCACTTTTTAAACCCTCACAGTGACCAAAATTGCCATTTTTACAGAGTTTTGATTACTCAAAAGCTTCAATTTTGACCCATTTCAGGCACAGAAATGACTTTAAACACACTTATTTTAGTTGAAAAAGTCATAATTCACATCCAACAGTCATTTACAGTCAAAAGATTAAATGTTAAAATTTCATCCATATTGACCATTTTGGGATCGTTCGACATGTCCGGAGTCATCGTTTTTCATCCGAAAATTGATTTTTGGACTGTACCAAAAATGATTCAAAATGTCAATTGGATCGTGCCTCATGTTGAATAACCACTTTTTAAACCCTCACAGTGACCAAAATTGCCATTTTTACAGAGTTTTGCTTACTCAAAAGCTTCAATTTTGACCCATTTCAGGCACAGAAATGACTTTAAACACACTTATTTTAGTTGACAAAGTCATAATTCACATCCAACAGTCATTTACAGTCAAAAGATTAAATGTTAACATTTCATCCATATTGACCATTTTGGGATCGTTCGACATGTCCGGAGTCATCGTTTTTCATCCGAAAATTGATTTTTTGGACTGTACCAAAAATGATTCAAAATGTCAATTGTATCGTGCCTCATGTTGAATAACCACTTTTTAAACCCTCAGAGTGACCAAAATTTCCATTTTTACAGAGTTTTGATTACTCAAAAGCTTCAATTTTTACCCCTTTGAGGCACAGAAATGACTTTAAACACACTTTTTTTAGTTGACAAAGTCATAATTCACATCCAACAGTCATTTACAGTCAAAAGATTAAATGGTAAAATTTCATCATTATAGACCATTTTGGGAACGTTCGACATGTCCGGAGTCATCGTTTTTCGTCTGAAAATTGATTTTTTGGACTGTACCAAAAATGATTCAAAATGTCAATTGGATCGTGCCTCATGTTGAATAACCACTTTTTAAACCCTCACAGTGACCAAAATTGCCAATTTTACAGAGTTTTGCTTACTCAAAAGCTTCAATTTTGACCCATTTCAGGCACAGAAATGACTTTAAACACACTTATTTTAGTTGACAAAGTCATAATTCACATCCAACAGTCATTTAGAGTCAAAAGATTAAATGTTAAAATTTCATCCATATTGACCATTTTGGGATCGTTCGACATGTCCGGAGTCATCGTTTTTCATCCGAAAATTGATTTTTTGGACTGTACCAAAAATGATTCAAAATGTCAATTGGATCGTGCCTCATGTTGAATAACCACTTTTTAAACCCTCACAGTGACCAAAATTGCCATTTTTACAGAGTTTTGCTTACTCAAAAGCTTCAATTTTGACCCATTTCAGGCACAGAAATGACTTTAAACACACTTATTTCAGTTGACAAAGTCATAATTCACATCCAACAGTCATTTACAGTCAAAAGATTAAATGTTAAAATTTCATCCATATTGACCATTTTGGGATCGTTCGACATGTCCGGAGTCATCGTTTTTCATCCGAAAATTGATTTTTTGGACTGTACCAAAAATGATTCAAAATGTCAATTGGATCGTGCCTCATGTTGAATAACCACTTTTTAAACCCTCACAGTGACCAAAATTGCCAATTTTACAGAGTTTTGCTTACTCAAAAGCTTCAATTTTGACCCATTTCAGGCACAGAAATGACTTTAAACACACTTATTTTAGTTGACAAAGTCATAATTCACATCCAACAGTCATTTAGAGTCAAAAGATTAAATGTTAAAATTTCATCATTATAGACCATTTTGGGATCGTTCGACATGTCCGGAGTCATCGCTTTTCATCCGAAAATTGATTTTTTGGACTGTACCAAAAATGATTCAAAATGTCAATTGGATCGTGCCTCATGTTGAATAACCACTTTTTAAACCCTCACAGTGACCAAAATTGCCATTTTTACAGAGTTTTGATTACTCAAAAGCTTCAATTTTTACCCATTTCAGGCACAGAAATGACTTTAAACACACTTATTTTAGTTGACAAAGTCATAATTCACATCCAACAGTCATTTACAGTCAAAAGATTAAATGTTAACATTTCATCCATATTGACCATTTTGGGATCGTTCGACATGTCCGGAGTCATCGTTTTTCATCCGAAAATTGATTTTTTGGACTGTACCAAAAATGATTCAAAATGTCAATTGTATCGTGCCTCATGTTGAATAACCACTTTTTAAACCCTCAGAGTGACCAAAATTTCCATTTTTACAGAGTTTTGATTACTCAAAAGCTTCAATTTTTACCCCTTTGAGGCACAGAAATGACTTTAAACACACTTTTTTTAGTTGACAAAGTCATAATTCACATCCAACAGTCATTTACAGTCAAAAGATTAAATGGTAAAATTTCATCATTATAGACCATTTTGGGAACGTTCGACATGTCCGGAGTCATCGTTTTTCGTCTGAAAATTGATTTTTTGGACTGTACCAAAAATGATTCAAAATGTCAATTGGATCGTGCCTCATGTTGAATAACCACTTTTTAAACCCTCACAGTGACCAAAATTGCCAATTTTACAGAGTTTTGCTTACTCAAAAGCTTCAATTTTGACCCATTTCAGGCACAGAAATGACTTTAAACACACTTATTTTAGTTGACAAAGTCATAATTCACATCCAACAGTCATTTAGAGTCAAAAGATTAAATGTTAAAATTTCATCATTATAGACCATTTTGGGATCGTTCGACATGTCCGGAGTCATCGCTTTTCATCCGAAAATTGATTTTTTGGACTGTACCAAAAATGATTCAAAATGTCAATTGGATCGTGCCTCATGTTGAATAACCACTTTTTAAACCCTCACAGTGACCAAAATTGCCATTTTTACAGAGTTTTGCTTACTCAAAAGCTTCAATTTTGACCCATTTCAGGCACAGAAATGACTTTAAACACACTTATTTTAGTTGACAAAGTCATAATTCACATCCAACAGTCATTTACAGTCAAAAGATTAAATGTTAAAATTTCATCCATATTGACCATTTTGGGATCGTTCGACATGTCCGGAGTCATCGTTTTTCATCCGAAAATTGATTTTTTGGACTGTACCAAAAATGATTCAAAATGTCAATTGGATCGTGCCTCATGTTGAATAACCACTTTTTAAACCCTCACAGTGACCAAAATTGCCATTTTTACAGAGTTTTGCTTACTCAAAAGCTTCAATTTTGACCCATTTCAGGCACAGAAATGACTTTAAACACACTTATTTTAGTTGACAAAGTCATAATTCACATCCAACAGTCATTTACAGTCAAAAGATTACATGTTAAAATTTCATCCATATTGACCATTTTGGGATCGTTCGACATGTCCGGAGTCATCGTTTTTCATCCGAAAATTGATTTTTTGGACTGTACCAAAAATGATTCAAAATGTCAATTGGATCATGCCTCATGTTGAATAACCACTTTTTAAACCCTCACAGTGACCAAAATTGCCATTTTTACAGAGTTTTGATTACTCAAAAGCTTCAATTTTTACCTCTTTGAGGCACAGAAATAACTTTAAACACACTTATTTTAGTTGACAAAGTCATAATTCACATCCAACAGTCATTTACAGTCAAAAGATTAAATGTTAAAATTTCATCCATATTGACCATTTTGGGATCGTTCGACATGTCCGGAGTCATCGTTTTTCATCCGAAAATTGATTTTTTGAACTGTACCAAAAATGATTCAAAATGTCAATTGGATCGTGCCTCATGTTGAATAACCACTTTTTAAACCCTCATAGTGACCAAAATTGCCAATTTTACACAGTTTTGCTTACTCAAAAGCTTCAATTTTGACCCATTTCAGGCACAGAAATGACTTTAAACACACTTATTTTAGTTGACAAAGCCATAATTCACATCCAACAGTCATTTAGAGTCAAAAGATTCAATGTTAAAATTTCATCATTATAGACCATTTTGGGAACGTTCGACAGGTCCGGAGTCATCGTTTTTCGTCTGAAAATTGATTTTTTGGACTGTACCAAAAATGATTCAAAATGTCAATTGGATCTTGCCTCATGTTGAATAACCACTTTTTAAACCCTCACAGTGACCAAAATTGCCATTTTTACAGAGTTTTGATTACTCAAAAGCTTCAATTTTGACCCATTTCAGGCACAGAAATGACTTTAAACACACTTATTTTAGTTGACAAAGTCATAATTCACATCCAACAGTCATTTACAGTCAAAAGTTTAAATGTTAAAATTTCATCCATATTGACCATTTTGGGATCGTTCGACATGTCCGGAGTCATCGTTTTTCATCCGAAAATTGATTTTTTGGACTGTACCAAAAATGATTCAAAATGTCAATTGGATCGTGCCTCATTTTGAATAACCACTTTTTAAACCCTCACAGTGACCAAAATTGCAAATTTTACAGAGTTTTGCTTACACAAAAGCTTCAATTTTGACCCGTTTCAGGCACAGAAATTACTTTAAAAACACTTATTTTAGTTGACAAAGTCATTATTCACATCCAACAGTCATTTAGAGTCAAAAGATGAAATGTTAAAATTTCATCCATATTGACCATTTTGGGATCGTTTCGACATGTCCGGAGTCATCGTTTTTCATCCGAAAATTGATTTTTTGGACTGTACCAAAAATGATTCAAAATGTCAATTGGATCGTGCCTCATGTTGAATAACCACTTTTTAAACCCTCACAGTGACCAAAATTGCCATTTTTACAGAGTTTTGATTACTCAAAAGCTTCAATTTTGACCCATTTCAGGCACAGAAATGACTTTAAACACACTTATTTTAGTTGACAAAGTCATAATTCACATCCAACAGTCATTTACAGTCAAAAGATTAAATGTTAACATTTCATCCATATTGACCATTTTGGGATCGTTCGACATGTCCGGAGTCATCGTTTTTCATCCGAAAATTGATTTTTTGGACTGTACCAAAAATGATTCAAAATGTCAATTGGATCGTGCCTCATGTTGAATAACCACTTTTTAAACCCTCACAGTGACCAAAATTGCCATTTTTACAGAGTTTTGCTTACTCAAAAGCTTCAATTTTGACCCATTTCAGGCACAGAAATGACTTTAAACACACTTATTTCAGTTGACAAAGTCATAATTCACATCCAACAGTCATTTACAGTCAAAAGATTAAATGTTAAAATTTCATCCATATTGACCATTTTGGGATCGTTCGACATGTCCGGAGTCATCGTTTTTCATCCGAAAATTGATTTTTTGGACTGTACCAAAAATGATTCAAAATGTCAATTGGATCGTGCCTCATGTTGAATAACCACTTTTTAAACCCTCACAGTGACCAAAATTGCCAATTTTACAGAGTTTTGCTTACTCAAAAGCTTCAATTTTGACCCATTTCAGGCACAGAAATGACTTTAAACACACTTATTTTAGTTGACAAAGTCATAATTCACATCCAACAGTCATTTAGAGTCAAAAGATTAAATGTTAAAATTTCATCATTATAGACCATTTTGGGATCGTTCGACATGTCCGGAGTCATCGCTTTTCATCCGAAAATTGATTTTTTGGACTGTACCAAAAATGATTCAAAATGTCAATTGGATCGTGCCTCATGTTGAATAACCACTTTTTAAACCCTCACAGTGACCAAAATTGCCATTTTTACAGAGTTTTGCTTACTCAAAAGCTTCAATTTTGACCCATTTCAGGCACAGAAATGACTTTAAACACACTTATTTTAGTTGACAAAGTCATAATTCACATCCAACAGTCATTTACAGTCAAAAGATTAAATGTTAAAATTTCATCCATATTGACCATTTTGGGATCGTTCGACATGTCCGGAGTCATCGTTTTTCATCCGAAAATTGATTTTTTGGACTGTACCAAAAATGATTCAAAATGTCAATTGGATCATGCCTCATGTTGAATAACCACTTTTTAAACCCTCACAGTGACCAAAATTGCCATTTTTACAGAGTTTTGCTTACTCAAAAGCTTCAATTTTGACCCATTTCAGGCACAGAAATGACTTTAAACACACTTATTTCAGTTGACAAAGTCATAATTCACATCCAACAGTCATTTACAGTCAAAAGATTAAATGTTAAAATTTCATCCATATTGACCATTTTGGGATCGTTCGACATGTCCGGAGTCATCGTTTTTCATCCGAAAATTGATTTTTTGGACTGTACCAAAAATGATTCAAAATGTCAATTGGATCGTGCCTCATGTTGAATAACCACTTTTTAAACCCTCACAGTGACCAAAATTGCCAATTTTACAGAGTTTTGCTTACTCAAAAGCTTCAATTTTGACCCATTTCAGGCACAGAAATGACTTTAAACACACTTATTTTAGTTGACAAAGTCATAATTCACATCCAACAGTCATTTAGAGTCAAAAGATTAAATGTTAAAATTTCATCATTATAGACCATTTTGGGATCGTTCGACATGTCCGGAGTCATCGCTTTTCATCCGAAAATTGATTTTTTGGACTGTACCAAAAATGATTCAAAATGTCAATTGGATCGTGCCTCATGTTGAATAACCACTTTTTAAACCCTCACAGTGACCAAAATTGCCATTTTTACAGAGTTTTGATTACTCAAAAGCTTCAATTTTTACCCATTTCAGGCACAGAAATGACTTTAAACACACTTATTTTAGTTGACAAAGTCATAATTCACATCCAACAGTCATTTACAGTCAAAAGATTAAATGTTAACATTTCATCCATATTGACCATTTTGGGATCGTTCGACATGTCCGGAGTCATCGTTTTTCATCCGAAAATTGATTTTTTGGACTGTACCAAAAATGATTCAAAATGTCAATTGTATCGTGCCTCATGTTGAATAACCACTTTTTAAACCCTCAGAGTGACCAAAATTTCCATTTTTACAGAGTTTTGATTACTCAAAAGCTTCAATTTTTACCCCTTTGAGGCACAGAAATGACTTTAAACACACTTTTTTTAGTTGACAAAGTCATAATTCACATCCAACAGTCATTTACAGTCAAAAGATTAAATGGTAAAATTTCATCATTATAGACCATTTTGGGAACGTTCGACATGTCCGGAGTCATCGTTTTTCGTCTGAAAATTGATTTTTTGGACTGTACCAAAAATGATTCAAAATGTCAATTGGATCGTGCCTCATGTTGAATAACCACTTTTTAAACCCTCACAGTGACCAAAATTGCCAATTTTACAGAGTTTTGCTTACTCAAAAGCTTCAATTTTGACCCATTTCAGGCACAGAAATGACTTTAAACACACTTATTTTAGTTGACAAAGTCATAATTCACATCCAACAGTCATTTAGAGTCAAAAGATTAAATGTTAAAATTTCATCATTATAGACCATTTTGGGATCGTTCGACATGTCCGGAGTCATCGCTTTTCATCCGAAAATTGATTTTTTGGACTGTACCAAAAATGATTCAAAATGTCAATTGGATCGTGCCTCATGTTGAATAACCACTTTTTAAACCCTCACAGTGACCAAAATTGCCATTTTTACAGAGTTTTGCTTACTCAAAAGCTTCAATTTTGACCCATTTCAGGCACAGAAATGACTTTAAACACACTTATTTTAGTTGACAAAGTCATAATTCACATCCAACAGTCATTTACAGTCAAAAGATTAAATGTTAAAATTTCATCCATATTGACCATTTTGGGATCGTTCGACATGTCCGGAGTCATCGTTTTTCATCCGAAAATTGATTTTTTGGACTGTACCAAAAATGATTCAAAATGTCAATTGGATCGTGCCTCATGTTGAATAACCACTTTTTAAACCCTCACAGTGACCAAAATTGCCATTTTTACAGAGTTTTGCTTACTCAAAAGCTTCAATTTTGACCCATTTCAGGCACAGAAATGACTTTAAACACACTTATTTTAGTTGACAAAGTCATAATTCACATCCAACAGTCATTTACAGTCAAAAGATTACATGTTAAAATTTCATCCATATTGACCATTTTGGGATCGTTCGACATGTCCGGAGTCATCGTTTTTCATCCGAAAATTGATTTTTTGGACTGTACCAAAAATGATTCAAAATGTCAATTGGATCATGCCTCATGTTGAATAACCACTTTTTAAACCCTCACAGTGACCAAAATTGCCATTTTTACAGAGTTTTGATTACTCAAAAGCTTCAATTTTTACCTCTTTGAGGCACAGAAATAACTTTAAACACACTTATTTTAGTTGACAAAGTCATAATTCACATCCAACAGTCATTTACAGTCAAAAGATTAAATGTTAAAATTTCATCCATATTGACCATTTTGGGATCGTTCGACATGTCCGGAGTCATCGTTTTTCATCCGAAAATTGATTTTTTGAACTGTACCAAAAATGATTCAAAATGTCAATTGGATCGTGCCTCATGTTGAATAACCACTTTTTAAACCCTCATAGTGACCAAAATTGCCAATTTTACACAGTTTTGCTTACTCAAAAGCTTCAATTTTGACCCATTTCAGGCACAGAAATGACTTTAAACACACTTATTTTAGTTGACAAAGCCATAATTCACATCCAACAGTCATTTAGAGTCAAAAGATTCAATGTTAAAATTTCATCATTATAGACCATTTTGGGAACGTTCGACAGGTCCGGAGTCATCGTTTTTCGTCTGAAAATTGATTTTTTGGACTGTACCAAAAATGATTCAAAATGTCAATTGGATCTTGCCTCATGTTGAATAACCACTTTTTAAACCCTCACAGTGACCAAAATTGCCATTTTTACAGAGTTTTGATTACTCAAAAGCTTCAATTTTGACCCATTTCAGGCACAGAAATGACTTTAAACACACTTATTTTAGTTGACAAAGTCATAATTCACATCCAACAGTCATTTACAGTCAAAAGTTTAAATGTTAAAATTTCATCCATATTGACCATTTTGGGATCGTTCGACATGTCCGGAGTCATCGTTTTTCATCCGAAAATTGATTTTTTGGACTGTACCAAAAATGATTCAAAATGTCAATTGGATCGTGCCTCATTTTGAATAACCACTTTTTAAACCCTCACAGTGACCAAAATTGCAAATTTTACAGAGTTTTGCTTACACAAAAGCTTCAATTTTGACCCGTTTCAGGCACAGAAATTACTTTAAAAACACTTATTTTAGTTGACAAAGTCATTATTCACATCCAACAGTCATTTAGAGTCAAAAGATGAAATGTTAAAATTTCATCCATATTGACCATTTTGGGATCGTTTCGACATGTCCGGAGTCATCGTTTTTCATCCGAAAATTGATTTTTTGGACTGTACCAAAAATGATTCAAAATGTCAATTGGATCGTGCCTCATGTTGAATAACCACTTTTTAAACCCTCACAGTGACCAAAATTGCCATTTTTACAGAGTTTTGATTACTCAAAAGCTTCAATTTTGACCCATTTCAGGCACAGAAATGACTTTAAACACACTTATTTTAGTTGACAAAGTCATAATTCACATCCAACAGTCATTTACAGTCAAAAGATTAAATGTTAACATTTCATCCATATTGACCATTTTGGGATCGTTCGACATGTCCGGAGTCATCGTTTTTCATCCGAAAATTGATTTTTTGGACTGTACCAAAAATGATTCAAAATGTCAATTGGATCGTGCCTCATGTTGAATAACCACTTTTTAAACCCTCACAGTGACCAAAATTGCCATTTTTACAGAGTTTTGCTTACTCAAAAGCTTCAATTTTGACCCATTTCAGGCACAGAAATGACTTTAAACACACTTATTTCAGTTGACAAAGTCATAATTCACATCCAACAGTCATTTACAGTCAAAAGATTAAATGTTAAAATTTCATCCATATTGACCATTTTGGGATCGTTCGACATGTCCGGAGTCATCGTTTTTCATCCGAAAATTGATTTTTTGGACTGTACCAAAAATGATTCAAAATGTCAATTGGATCATGCCTCATGTTGAATAACCACTTTTTAAACCCTCACAGTGACCAAAATTGCCATTTTTACAGAGTTTTGATTACTCAAAAGCTTCAATTTTTACCCCTTTGAGGCACAGAAATAACTTTAAACACACTTATTTTAGTTGACAAAGTCATAATTCACATCCAACAGTCATTTACAGTCAAAAGATTAAATGTTAAAATTTCATCCATATTGACCATTTTGGGATCGTTCGACATGTCCGGAGTCATCGTTTTTCATCCGAAAATTGATTTTTTGAACTGTACCAAAAATGATTCAAAATGTCAATTGGATCGTGCCTCATGTTGAATAACCACTTTTTAAACCCTCATAGTGACCAAAATTGCCAATTTTACACAGTTTTGCTTACTCAAAAGCTTCAATTTTGACCCATTTCAGGCACAGAAATGACTTTAAACACACTTATTTTAGTTGACAAAGCCATAATTCACATCCAACAGTCATTTAGAGTCAAAAGATTCAATGTTAAAATTTCATCATTATAGACCATTTTGGGAACGTTCGACAGGTCCGGAGTCATCGTTTTTCGTCTGAAAATTGATTTTTTGGACTGTACCAAAAATGATTCAAAATGTCAATTGGATCTTGCCTCATGTTGAATAACCACTTTTTAAACCCTCACAGTGACCAAAATTGCCATTTTTACAGAGTTTTGATTACTCAAAAGCTTCAATTTTGACCCATTTCAGGCACAGAAATGACTTTAAACACACTTATTTTAGTTGACAAAGTCATAATTCACATCCAACAGTCATTTACAGTCAAAAGTTTAAATGTTAAAATTTCATCCATATTGACCATTTTGGGATCGTTCGACATGTCCGGAGTCATCGTTTTTCATCCGAAAATTGATTTTTTGGACTGTACCAAAAATGATTCAAAATGTCAATTGGATCGTGCCTCATTTTGAATAACCACTTTTTAAACCCTCACAGTGACCAAAATTGCAAATTTTACAGAGTTTTGCTTACACAAAAGCTTCAATTTTGACCCGTTTCAGGCACAGAAATGACTTTAAAAACACTTATTTTAGTTGACAAAGTCATTATTCACATCCAACAGTCATTTAGAGTCAAAAGATGAAATGTTAAAATTTCATCCATATTGACCATTTTGGGATCGTTTCGACATGTCCGGAGTCATCGTTTTTCATCCGAAAATTGATTTTTTGGACTGTACCAAAAATGATTCAAAATGTCAATTGGATCGTGCCTCATGTTGAATAACCACTTTTTAAACCCTCACAGTGACCAAAATTGCCATTTTTACAGAGTTTTGATTACTCAAAAGCTTCAATTTTGACCCATTTCAGGCACAGAAATGACTTTAAACACACTTATTTTAGTTGACAAAGTCATAATTCACATCCAACAGTCATTTACAGTCAAAAGATTAAATGTTAACATTTCATCCATATTGACCATTTTGGGATCGTTCGACATGTCCGGAGTCATCGTTTTTCATCCGAAAATTGATTTTTTGGACTGTACCAAAAATGATTCAAAATGTCAATTGGATCGTGCCTCATGTTGAATAACCACTTTTTAAACCCTCACAGTGACCAAAATTGCCATTTTTACAGAGTTTTGCTTACTCAAAAGCTTCAATTTTGACCCATTTCAGGCACAGAAATGACTTTAAACACACTTATTTCAGTTGACAAAGTCATAATTCACATCCAACAGTCATTTACAGTCAAAAGATTAAATGTTAAAATTTCATCCATATTGACCATTTTGGGATTGTGCGACATGTCCGGAGTCATCGTTTTTCATCCGAAAATTGATTTTTTGGACTGTACCAAAAATGATTCAAAATGTCAATTGGATCGTGCCTCATGTTGAATAACCACTTTTTAAACCCTCAGAGTGACCAAAATTGCCATTTTTACAGAGTTTTGATTACTCAAAAGCTTCAATTTTGACCCATTTCAGGCACAGAAATGACTTTAAACACACTTATTTTAGTTGACAAAGTCATAATTCACATCCAACAGTCATTTAGAGTCAAAAGATTAAATGTTAAAATTTCATCATTATAGACCATTTTGGGAACGTTCGACAGGTCCGGAGTCATCGTTTTTCGTCTGAAAATTGATTTTTTGGACTGTACCAAAAATGATTCAAAATGTCAATTGGATCGTGCCTCATGTTGAATAACCACTTTTTAAACCCTCACAGTGACCAAAATTGCCATTTTTACAGAGTTTTGATTACTCAAAAGCTTCAATTTTTACCCCTTTGAGGCACAGAAATGACTTTAAACACACTTATTTTAGTTGACAAAGTCATAATTCACATCCAACAGTCATTTACAGTCAAAAGATTAAATGTTAAAATTTCATCGATATTGACCATTTTGGGATCGTTCGACATGTCCGGAGTCATCGTTTTTCATCCGAAAATTAATTTTTTGGACTGTACCAAAAATGATTCAAAATGTCAATTGGATCGTGCCTCATGTTGAATAACCACTTTTTAAACCCTCACAGTGACCAAAATTGCCAATTTTACAGAGTTTTGCTTACTCAAAAGCTTTAATTTTGACCCATTTCAGGCACAGAAATGACTTTAAACACACTTATTTTAGTTGACAAAGTCATAATTCACATCCAACAGTCATTTAGAGTCAAAAGATTAAATGTTAAAATTTCATCATTATAGACCATTTTGGGAACGTTCGACAGGTCCGGAGTCATCGTTTTTCGTCTGAAAATTGATTTTTTTGACTGTACCAAAAATGGTTCAAAATGTCAATTGGATCGTGCCTCATGTTGAATAACCACTTTTTAAACCCTCACAGTGACCAAAATTGCCATTTTTACAGAGTTTTGATTACTCAAAAGCTTCAATTTTGACCCATTTCAGGCACAGAAATGACTTTAAACACACTTATTTTAGTTGACAAAGTCATAATTCACATCCAACAGTCATTTACAGTCAAAAGATTAAATGTTAAAATTTCATCCATATTGACCATTTTGGGATCGTTCGACATGTCCGGAGTCATTGTTTTTCATCCGAAAATTGATTTTTTGGACTGTACCAAAAATGATTCAAAATGTCAATTGGATCGTGCCTCATGTTGAATAACCACTTTTTAAACCCTCACAGTGACCAAAATTGCCAATTTTACAGAGTTTTGCTTACTCAAAAGCTTCAATTTTGACCCGTTTCAGGCACAGAAATGACTTTAAACACACTTATTTTAGTTGACAAAGTCATAATTCACATCCAACAGTCATTTACAGTCAAAAGATTAAATGTTAAAATTTCATCCATATTGACCATTTTGGGATCGTTCGACATGTCCGGAGTCATCGTTTTTCATCCGAAAATTGATTTTTTGGACTGTACCAAAAATGATTCAAAATGTCAATTGGATCATGCCTCATGTTGAATAACCACTTTTTAAACCCTCACAGTGACCAAAATTGCCATTTTTACAGAGTTTTGATTACTCAAAAGCTTCAATTTTTACCCCTTTGAGGCACAGAAATAACTTTAAACACACTTATTTTAGTTGACAAAGTCATAATTCACATCCAACAGTCATTTACAGTCAAAAGATTAAATGTTAAAATTTCATCCATATTGACCATTTTGGGTTCGTTCGACATGTCCGGAGTCATCGTTTTTCATCCGAAAATTGATTTTTTGGACTGTACCAAAAATGATTCAAAATGTCAATTGGATCTTGCCTCATGTTGAATAACCACTTTTTAAACCCTCACAGTGACCAAAATTGCCATTTTTACAGAGTTTTGCTTACACAAAAGCTTCAATTTTGACCCGTTTCAGGCACAGAAATGACTTTAAAAACACTTATTTTAGTTGACAAAGTCATTATTCACATCCAACAGTCATTTAGAGTCAAAAGATGAAATGTTAAAATTTCATCCATATTGACCATTTTGGGATCGTTTCGACATGTCCGGAGTCATCGTTTTTCATCCGAAAATTGATTTTTTGGACTGTACCAAAAATGATTCAAAATGTCAATTGGATCGTGCCTCATGTTGAATAACCACTTTTTAAACCCTCACAGTGACCAAAATTGCCATTTTTACAGAGTTTTGATTACTCAAAAGCTTCAATTTTGACCCATTTCAGGCACAGAAATGACTTTAAACACACTTATTTTAGTTGACAAAGTCATAATTCACATCCAACAGTCATTTACAGTCAAAAGATTAAATGTTAACATTTCATCCATACTGACCATTTTGGGATCGTTCGACATGTCCGGAGTCATCGTTTTTCATCCGAAAATTGATTTTTTGGACTGTACCAAAAATGATTCAAAATATCAATTGGATCGTGCCTCATGTTGAATAACCACTTTTTAAACCCTCACAGTGACCAAAATTGCCATTTTTACAGAGTTTTGCTTACTCAAAAGCTTCAATTTTGACCCATTTCAGGCACAGAAAAGACTTTAAACACACTTATTTCAGTTGACAAAGTCATAATTCACATCCAACAGTCATTTACAGTCAAAAGATTAAATGTTAAAATTTCATCCATATTGACCATTTTGGGATTGTGCGACATGTCCGGAGTCATCGTTTTTCATCCGAAAATTGATTTTTTGGACTGTACCAAAAATGATTCAAAATGTCAATTGGATCGTGCCTCATGTTGAATAACCACTTTTTAAACCCTCAGAGTGACCAAAATTGCCATTTTTACAGAGTTTTGATTACTCAAAAGCTTCAATTTTTACCCCTTTGAGGCACAGAAATGACTTTAAACACACTTATTTTAGTTGACAAAGTCATAATTCACATCCAACAGTCATTTACAGTCAAAAGATTAAATGTTAAAATTTCATCCATATTGACCATTTTGGGATCGTTCGACATGTCCGGAGTCATCGTATTTCATCCGAAAATTGATTTTTTGGACTGTACCAAAAATGATTCAAAATGTCAATTGGATCGTGCCTCATGTTGAATAACCACTTTTTAAACCCTCACAGTGACCAAAATTGCCAATTTTACAGAGTTTTGCTTACTCAAAAGCTTCAATTTTGACCCATTTCAGGCACAGAAATGACTTTAAACACACTTATTTTAGTTGACAAAGTCATAATTCACATCCAACAGTCATTTAGAGTCAAAAGATTAAATGTTAAAATTTCATCATTATAGACCATTTTGGGAACGTTCGACAGGTCCGGAGTCATCGTTTTTCGTCTGAAAATTGATTTTTTGGACTGTACCAAAAATGATTCAAAATGTCAATTGGATCGTGCCTCATGTTGAATAACCACTTTTTAAACCCTCACAGTGACCAAAATTGCCATTTTTACAGAGTTTTGATTACTCAAAAGCTTCAATTTTTACCCCTTTGAGGCACAGAAATGACTTTAAACACACTTATTTTAGTTGACAAAGTCATAATTCACATCCAACAGTCATTTACAGTCAAAAGATTAAATGTTAAAATTTCATCGATATTGACCATTTTGGGATCGTTCGACATGTCCGGAGTCATCGTTTTTCATCCGAAAATTAATTTTTTGGACTGTACCAAAAATGATTCAAAATGTCAATTGGATCGTGCCTCATGTTGAATAAACACTTTTTAAACCCTCACAGTGACCAAAATTGCCAATTTTACAGAGTTTTGCTTACTCAAAAGCTTTAATTTTGACCCATTTCAGGCACAGAAATGACTTTAAACACACTTATTTTAGTTGACAAAGTCATAATTCACATCCAACAGTCATTTAGAGTCAAAAGATTAAATGTTAAAATTTCATCATTATAGACCATTTTGGGAACGTTCGACAGGTCCGGAGTCATCGTTTTTCGTCTGAAAATTGATTTTTTTGACTGTACCAAAAATGGTTCAAAATGTCAATTGGATCGTGCCTCATGTTGAATAACCACTTTTTAAACCCTCACAGTGACCAAAATTGCCATTTTTACAGAGTTTTGATTACTCAAAAGCTTCAATTTTGACCCATTTCAGGCACAGAAATGACTTTAAACACACTTATTTTAGTTGACAAAGTCATAATTCACATCCAACAGTCATTTACAGTCAAAAGATTAAATGTTAAAATTTCATCCATATTGACCATTTTGGGATCGTTCGACATGTCCGGAGTCATTGTTTTTCATCCGAAAATTGATTTTTTGGACTGTACCAAAAATGATTCAAAATGTCAATTGGATCGTGCCTCATGTTGAATAACCACTTTTTAAACCCTCACAGTGACCAAAATTGCCAATTTTACAGAGTTTTGCTTACTCAAAAGCTTCAATTTTGACCCGTTTCAGGCACAGAAATGACTTTAAACACACTTATTTTAGTTGACAAAGTCATAATTCACATCCAACAGTCATTTACAGTCAAAAGATTAAATGTTAAAATTTCATCCATATTGACCATTTTGAGATCGTTCGACATGTCCGGAGTCATCGTTTTTCATTCGAAAATTGATTTTTTGGACTGCACCAAAAATGATTCAAAATGTCAATTGGATCATGCCTCATGTTGAATAACCACTTTTTAAACCCTCACAGTGACCAAAATTGCCATTTTTACAGAGTTTTGATTACTCAAAAGCTTCAATTTTGACCGATTTCAGGCACAGAAATGACGTTAAACACACTTATTTTAGTTGACAAAGTCATAATTCACATCCAACAGTCATTTACAGTCAAAAGATTAAATGTTAAAATTTCATCCATATTGACCATTTTGGGATCGTTCGACATGTCCGGAGTCATCGTTTTTCATCCGAAAATTGATTTTTTGGACTGTACCAAAAATGATTCAAAATGTCAATTGGATCGTGCCTCATGTTGAATAACCACTTTTTAAACCCTCACAGTGACCAAAATTACCATTTTTACAGAGTTTTGCTTACTCAAAAGCTTCAATTTTGACCCATTTCAGGCACAGAAATGACTTTAAACACACTTATTTTAGTTGACAAAGTCATAATTCACATCCAACAGTCATTTACAGTCAAAAGATTAAATGTTAAAATTTCATCCATATTGACCATTTTGGGATCGTTCGACATGTCCGGAGTCATCGTTTTTCATCCGAAAATTGATTTTTTGGACTGTACCAAAAATGATTCAAAATGTCAATTGGATCGTGCCTCATGTTGAATAACCACTTTTTAAACCCTCACAGTGACCAAAATTGCCATTTTTACAGAGTTTTCCTTACTCAAAAGCTTCAATTTTGACCCATTTCAGGCACAGAAATGACTTTAAACACACTTATTTTAGTTGACAAAGTCATAATTCACATCCAACAGTCATTTACAGTCAAAAGATTAAATGTTAAAATTTCATCCATATTGACCATTTTGGGATCGTTCGACATGTCCGGAGTCATCGTTTTTCATCCGAAAATTGATTTTTTGGACTGTACCAAAAATGATTCAAAATGTCAATTGGATCATGCCTCATGTTGAATAACCACTTTTTAAACCCTCACAGTGACCAAAATTGCCATTTTTACAAAGTTTTGATTACTCAAAAGCTTCAATTTTTACCCCTTTGAGGCACAGAAATAACTTTAAACACACTTATTTTAGTTGACAAAGTCATAATTCACATCCAACAGTCATTTACAGTCAAAAGATTAAATGTTAAAATTTCATCCATATTGACCATTTTGGGATCGTTCGACATGTCCGGAGTCATCGTTTTTCATCCGAAAATTGATTTTTTGAACTGTACCAAAAATAATTCAAAATGTCAATTGGATCGTGCCTCATGTTGAATAACCACTTTTTAAACCCTCACAGTGACCAAAATTGCCATTTTTACAGAGTTTTGATTACTCAAAAGCTTCAATTTTGACCCATTTCAGGCACAGAAATGACTTTAAACACACTTATTTTAGTTGACAAAGTCATAATTCACATCCAACAGTCATTTACAGTCAAAAGATTAAATGTTAAAATTTCATCCATATTGACCATTTTGGGATCGTTCGACATGTCCGGAGTCATCGTTTTTCATCCGAAAATTGATTTTTTGGACTGTACCAAAAATGATTCAAAATGTCAATTGGATCGTGCCTCATTTTGAATAACCACTTTTTAAACCCTCACAGTGACCAAAATTGCCATTTTTACAGAGTTTTGATTACTCAAAAGCTTCAATTTTGACCCATTTCAGGCACAGAAATGACTTTAAACACACTTATTTTAGTTGACAAAGTCATAATTCACATCCAACAGTCATTTACAGTCAAAAGATTAAATGTTAAAATTTCATCCATATTGACCATTTTGGGATCGTTCGACATGTCCGGAGTCATCGTTTTTCATCCGAAAATTGATTTTTTGGACTGTACCAAAAATGATTCAAAATGTCAATTGGATCGTGCCTCATGTTGAATAACCACTTTTTAAACCCTCACAGTGACCAAAATTGCCATTTTTACAGAGTTTTGCTTACTCAAAAGCTTCAATTTTGACCCATTTCAGGCACAGAAATGACTTTAAACACACTTATTTTAGTTGACAAAGTCATAATTCACATCCAACAGTCATTTACAGTCAAAAGATTAAATGTTAACATTTCATCCATATTGACCATTTTGGGATCGTTCGACATGTCCGGAGTCATCGTTTTTCATCCGAAAATTGATTTTTTTGGACTGTACCAAAAATGATTCAAAATGTCAATTGGATCGTGCCTCATGTTGAATAACCACTTTTTAAACCCTCACAGTGACCAAAATTGCCATTTTTACAGAGTTTTGATTACTCAAAAGCTTCAATTTTTACCCCTTTGAGGCACAGAAATAACTTTAAACACACTTATTTTAGTTGACAAAGTCATAATTCACGTCCAACAGTCATTTACAGTCAAAAGATTAAATGTTAAAATTTCATCCATATTGACCATTTTGGGATCGTTCGACATGTCCGGAGTCATCGTTTTTCATCCGAAAATTGATTTTTTGAACTGTACCAAAAATGATTCAAAATGTCAATTGGATCGTGCCTCATGTTGAATAACCACTTTTTAAACCCTCACAGTGACCAAAATTGCCAATTTTACACAGTTTTGCTTACTCAAAAGCTTCAATTTTGACCCATTTCAGGCACAGAAATGACTTTAAACACACTTATTTTAGTTGACAAAGCCATAATTCACATCCAACAGTCATTTAGAGTCAAAAGATTAAATGTTAAAATTTCATCATTATAGACCATTTTGGGAACGTTCAACAGGTCCGGAGTCATCGTTTTTCTTCTGAAAATTGATTTTTTGGACTGTACCAAAAATGATTCAAAATGTCAATTGGATCGTGCCTCATGTTGAATACCCACTTTTTAAACCCTCACAGTGACCAAAATTGCCATTTTTACAGAGTTTTGATTACTCAAAAGCTTCAATTTTGACCCATTTCAGGCACAGATATGACTTTAAACACACTTATTTTAGTTGCCAAAGTCATAATTCACATCCAACAGTCATTTACAGTCAAAAGTTTAAATGTTAAAATTTCATCCATATTGACCATTTTGGGATCGTTCGACATGTCCAGAGTCATCGTTTTTCATCCGAAAATTGATTTTTTGGACTGTACCAAAAATGATTCAAAATGTCAATTGGATCATGCCTCATGTTGAATAACCACTTTTTAAACCCTCACAGTGACCAAAATTGCCATTTTTACAGAGTTTTGATTACTCAAAAGCTTCAATTTTTACCCCTTTGAGGCACAGAAATGACTTTAAACACACTTATTTTAGTTGACAAAGTCATAATTCACATCCAACAGTCATTTACAGTCAAAAGATTAAATGTTAAAATTTCATCCATATTGACCATTTTGGGATCGTTCGACATGTCCGGAGTCATCGTTTTTCATCCGAAAATTGATTTTTTGGACTGTACCAAAAATGATTCAAAATGTCAATTGGATCATGCCTCATGTTGAATAACCACTTTTTAAACCCTCACAGTGACCAAAATTGCCATTTTTACAGAGTTTTGATTACTCAAAAGCTTCAATTTTTACCCCTTTGAGGCACAGAAATAACTTTAAACACACTTATTTTAGTTGACAAAGTCATAATTCACATCCAACAGTCATTTACAGTCAAAAGATTAAATGTTAAAATTTCATCCATATTGACCATTTTGGGATCGTTCGACATGTCCGGAGTCATCGTTTTTCATCCGAAAATTGATTTTTTGAACTGTACCAAAAATGATTCAAAATGTCAATTGGATCGTGCCTCATGTTGAATAACCACTTTTTAAACCCTCACAGTGACCAAAATTGCCATTTTTACAGAGTTTTGATTACTCAAAAGCTTCAATTTTGACCCATTTCAGGCACAGAAATGACTTTAAACACACTTATTTTAGTTGACAAAGTCATAATTCACATCCAACAGTCATTTACAGTCAAAAGATTAAATGTTAAAATTTCATCCATATTGACCATTTTGGGATCGTTCGACATGTCCGGAGTCATCGTTTTTCATCCGAAAATTGATTTTTTGGACTGTACCAAAAATGATTCAAAATGTCAATTGGATCGTGCCTCATTTTGAATAACCACTTTTTAAACCCTCACAGTGACCAAAATTGCCATTTTTACAGAGTTTTGATTACTCAAAAGCTTCAATTTTGACCCATTTCAGGCACAGAAATGACTTTAAACACACTTATTTTAGTTGACAAAGTCATAATTCACATCCAACAGTCATTTACAGTCAAAAGATTAAATGTTAACATTTCATCCATATTGACCATTTTGGGATCGTTCGACATGTCCGGAGTCATCGTTTTTCATCCGAAAATTGATTTTTTGGACTGTACCAAAAATGATTCAAAATGTCAATTGGATCGTGCCTCATGTTGAATAACCACTTTTTAAACCCTCACAGTGACCAAAATTGCCATTTTTACAGAGTTTTGCTTACTCAAAAGCTTCAATTTTGACCCATTTCAGGCACAGAAATGACTTTAAACACACTTATTTTAGTTGACAAAGTCATAATTCACATCCAACAGTCATTTACAGTCAAAAGATTAAATGTTAAAATTTCATCCATATTGACCATTTTGGGATCGTTCGACATGTCCGGAGTCATCGTTTTTCATCCGAAAATTGATTTTTTTGGACTGTACCAAAAATGATTCAAAATGTCAATTGGATCATGCCTCATGTTGAATAACCACTTTTTAAACCCTCACAGTGACCAAAATTGCCATTTTTACAGAGTTTTGATTACTCAAAAGCTTCAATTTTTACCCCTTTGAGGCACAGAAATAACTTTAAACACACTTATTTTAGTTGACAAAGTCATAATTCACATCCAACAGTCATTTACAGTCAAAAGATTAAATGTTAAAATTTCATCCATATTGACCATTTTGGGATCGTTCGACATGTCCGGAGTCATCGTTTTTCATCCGAAAATTGATTTTTTGAACTGTACCAAAAATGATTCAAAATGTCAATTGGATCGTGCCTCATGTTGAATAACCACTTTTTAAACCCTCATAGTGACCAAAATTGCCAATTTTACACAGTTTTGCTTACTCAAAAGCTTCAATTTTGACCCATTTCAGGCACAGAAATGACTTTAAACACACTTATTTTAGTTGACAAAGCCATAATTCACATCCAACAGTCATTTAGAGTCAAAAGATTCAATGTTAAAATTTCATCATTATAGACCATTTTGGGAACGTTCGACAGGTCCGGAGTCATCGTTTTTCGTCTGAAAATTGATTTTTTGGACTGTACCAAAAATGATTCAAAATGTCAATTGGATCTTGCCTCATGTTGAATAACCACTTTTTAAACCCTCACAGTGACCAAAATTGCCATTTTTACAGAGTTTTGATTACTCAAAAGCTTCAATTTTGACCCATTTCAGGCACAGAAATGACTTTAAACACACTTATTTTAGTTGACAAAGTCATAATTCACATCCAACAGTCATTTACAGTCAAAAGTTTAAATGTTAAAATTTCATCCATATTGACCATTTTGGGATCGTTCGACATGTCCGGAGTCATCGTTTTTCATCCGAAAATTGATTTTTTGGACTGTACCAAAAATGATTCAAAATGTCAATTGGATCGTGCCTCATTTTGAATAACCACTTTTTAAACCCTCACAGTGACCAAAATTGCAAATTTTACAGAGTTTTGCTTACACAAAAGCTTCAATTTTGACCCGTTTCAGGCACAGAAATGACTTTAAAAACACTTATTTTAGTTGACAAAGTCATTATTCATATCCAACAGTCATTTAGAGTCAAAAGATGAAATGTTAAAATTTCATCCATATTGACCATTTTGGGATCGTTTCGACATGTCCGGAGTCATCGTTTTTCATCCGAAAATTGATTTTTTGGACTGTACCAAAAATGATTCAAAATGTCAATTGGATCGTGCCTCATGTTGAATAACCACTTTTTAAACCCTCACAGTGACCAAAATTGCCATTTTTACAGAGTTTTGATTACTCAAAAGCTTCAATTTTGACCCATTTCAGGCACAGAAATGACTTTAAACACACTTATTTTAGTTGACAAAGTCATAATTCACATCCAACAGTCATTTACAGTCAAAAGATTAAATGTTAACATTTCATCCATATTGACCATTTTGGGATCGTTCGACATGTCCGGAGTCATCGTTTTTCATCCGAAAATTGATTTTTTGGACTGTACCAAAAATGATTCAAAATGTCAATTGGATCGTGCCTCATGTTGAATAACCACTTTTTAAACCCTCACAGTGACCAAAATTGCCATTTTTACAGAGTTTTGCTTACTCAAAAGCTTCAATTTTGACCCATTTCAGGCACAGAAATGACTTTAAATACACTTATTTCAGTTGACAAAGTCATAATTCACATCCAACAGTCATTTACAGTCAAAAGATTAAATGTTAAAATTTCATCCATATTGACCATTTTGGGATTGTGCGACATGTCCGGAGTCATCGTTTTTCATCCGAAAATTGATTTTTTGGACTGTACCAAAAATGATTCAAAATGTCAATTGGATCGTGCCTCATGTTGAATAACCACTTTTTAAACCCTCAGAGTGACCAAAATTGCCATTTTTACAGAGTTTTGATTACTCAAAAGCTTCAATTTTTACCCCTTTGAGGCACAGAAATGACTTTAAACACACTTATTTTAGTTGACAAAGTCATAATTCACATCCAACAGTCATTTACAGTCAAAAGATTAAATGTTAAAATTTCATCCATATTGACCATTTTGGGATCGTTCGACATGTCCGGAGTCATCGTATTTCATCCGAAAATTGATTTTTTGGACTGTACCAAAAATGATTCAAAATGTCAATTGGATCGTGCCTCATGTTGAATAACCACTTTTTAAACCCTCACAGTGACCAAAATTGCCAATTTTACAGAGTTTTGCTTACTCAAAAGCTTCAATTTTGACCCATTTCAGGCACAGAAATGACTTTAAACACACTTATTTTAGTTGACAAAGTCATAATTCACATCCAACAGTCATTTAGAGTCAAAAGATTAAATGTTAAAATTTCATCATTATAGACCATTTTGGGAACGTTCGACAGGTCCGGAGTCATCGTTTTTCGTCTGAAAATTGATTTTTTGGACTGTACCAAAAATGATTCAAAATGTCAATTGGATCGTGCCTCATGTTGAATAACCACTTTTTAAACCCTCACAGTGACCAAAATTGCCATTTTTACAGAGTTTTGATTACTCAAAAGCTTCAATTTTTACCCCTTTGAGGCACAGAAATGACTTTAAACACACTTATTTTAGTTGACAAAGTCATAATTCACATCCAACAGTCATTTACAGTCAAAAGATTAAATGTTAAAATTTCATCGATATTGACCATTTTGGGATCGTTCGACATGTCCGGAGTCATCGTTTTTCATCCGAAAATTAATTTTTTGGACTGTACCAAAAATGATTCAAAATGTCAATTGGATCGTGCCTCATGTTGAATAACCACTTTTTAAACCCTCACAGTGACCAAAATTGCCAATTTTACAGAGTTTTGCTTACTCAAAAGCTTTAATTTTGACCCATTTCAGGCACAGAAATGACTTTAAACACACTTATTTTAGTTGACAAAGTCATAATTCACATCCAACAGTCATTTAGAGTCAAAAGATTAAATGTTAAAATTTCATCATTATAGACCATTTTGGGAACGTTCGACAGGTCCGGAGTCATCGTTTTTCGTCTGAAAATTGATTTTTTTGACTGTACCAAAAATGGTTCAAAATGTCAATTGGATCGTGCCTCATGTTGAATAACCACTTTTTAAACCCTCACAGTGACCAAAATTGCCATTTTTACAGAGTTTTGATTACTCAAAAGCTTCAATTTTGACCCATTTCAGGCACAGAAATGACTTTAAACACACTTATTTTAGTTGACAAAGTCATAATTCACATCCAACAGTCATTTACAGTCAAAAGATTAAATGTTAAAATTTCATCCATATTGACCATTTTGGGATCGTTCGACATGTCCGGAGTCATTGTTTTTCATCCGAAAATTGATTTTTTGGACTGTACCAAAAATGATTCAAAATGTCAATTGGATCGTGCCTCATGTTGAATAACCACTTTTTAAACCCTCACAGTGACCAAAATTGCCAATTTTACAGAGTTTTGCTTACTCAAAAGCTTCAATTTTGACCCGTTTCAGGCACAGAAATGACTTTAAACACACTTATTTTAGTTGACAAAGTCATAATTCACATCCAACAGTCATTTACAGTCAAAAGATTAAATGTTAAAATTTCATCCATATTGACCATTTTGGGATCGTTCGACATGTCCGGAGTCATCGTTTTTCATCCGAAAATTGATTTTTTGGACTGTACCAAAAATGATTCAAAATGTCAATTGGATCGTGCCTCATGTTGAATAACCACTTTTTAAACCCTCACAGTGACCAAAATTGCCATTTTTACAGAGTTTTGATTACTCAAAAGCTTCAATTTTGACCCATTTCAGGCACAGAAATGACTTTAAACACACTTATTTTAGTTGACAAAGTCATAATTCACATCCAACAGTCATTTACAGTCAAAAGATTAAATGTTAACATTTCATCCATATTGACCATTTTGGGATCGTTCGACATGTCCGGAGTCATCGTTTTTCATCCGAAAATTGATTTTTTGGACTGTACCAAAAATGATTCAAAATGTCAATTGGATCGTGCCTCATGTTGAATAACCACTTTTTAAACCCTCACAGTGACCAAAATTGCCATTTTTACAGAGTTTTGCTTACTCAAAAGCTTCAATTTTGACCCATTTCAGGCACAGAAATGACTTTAAATACACTTATTTCAGTTGACAAAGTCATAATTCACATCCAACAGTCATTTACAGTCAAAAGATTAAATGTTAAAATTTCATCCATATTGACCATTTTGGGATTGTGCGACATGTCCGGAGTCATCGTTTTTCATCCGAAAATTGATTTTTTGGACTGTACCAAAAATGATTCAAAATGTCAATTGGATCGTGCCTCATGTTGAATAACCACTTTTTAAACCCTCAGAGTGACCAAAATTGCCATTTTTACAGAGTTTTGATTACTCAAAAGCTTCAATTTTTACCCCTTTGAGGCACAGATATGACTTTAAACACACTTATTTTAGTTGCCAAAGTCATAATTCACATCCAACAGTCATTTACAGTCAAAAGTTTAAATGTTAAAATTTCATCCATATTGACCATTTTGGGATCGTTCGACATGTCCAGAGTCATCGTTTTTCATCCGAAAATTGATTTTTTGGACTGTACCAAAAATGATTCAAAATGTCAATTGGATCATGCCTCATGTTGAATAACCACTTTTTAAACCCTCACAGTGACCAAAATTGCCATTTTTACAGAGTTTTGATTACTCAAAAGCTTCAATTTTTACCCCTTTGAGGCACAGAAATGACTTTAAACACACTTATTTTAGTTGACAAAGTCATAATTCACATCCAACAGTCATTTACAGTCAAAAGATTAAATGTTAAAATTTCATCCATATTGACCATTTTGGGATCGTTCGACATGTCCGGAGTCATCGTTTTTCATCCGAAAATTGATTTTTTGGACTGTACCAAAAATGATTCAAAATGTCAATTGGATCATGCCTCATGTTGAATAACCACTTTTTAAACCCTCACAGTGACCAAAATTGCCATTTTTACAGAGTTTTGATTACTCAAAAGCTTCAATTTTTACCCCTTTGAGGCACAGAAATAACTTTAAACACACTTATTTTAGTTGACAAAGTCATAATTCACATCCAACAGTCATTTACAGTCAAAAGATTAAATGTTAAAATTTCATCCATATTGACCATTTTGGGATCGTTCGACATGTCCGGAGTCATCGTTTTTCATCCGAAAATTGATTTTTTGAACTGTACCAAAAATGATTCAAAATGTCAATTGGATCGTGCCTCATGTTGAATAACCACTTTTTAAACCCTCACAGTGACCAAAATTGCCATTTTTACAGAGTTTTGATTACTCAAAAGCTTCAATTTTGACCCATTTCAGGCACAGAAATGACTTTAAACACACTTATTTTAGTTGACAAAGTCATAATTCACATCCAACAGTCATTTACAGTCAAAAGATTAAATGTTAAAATTTCATCCATATTGACCATTTTGGGATCGTTCGACATGTCCGGAGTCATCGTTTTTCATCCGAAAATTGATTTTTTGGACTGTACCAAAAATGATTCAAAATGTCAATTGGATCGTGCCTCATTTTGAATAACCACTTTTTAAACCCTCACAGTGACCAAAATTGCCATTTTTACAGAGTTTTGATTACTCAAAAGCTTCAATTTTGACCCATTTCAGGCACAGAAATGACTTTAAACACACTTATTTTAGTTGACAAAGTCATAATTCACATCCAACAGTCATTTACAGTCAAAAGATTAAATGTTAACATTTCATCCATATTGACCATTTTGGGATCGTTCGACATGTCCGGAGTCATCGTTTTTCATCCGAAAATTGATTTTTTGGACTGTACCAAAAATGATTCAAAATGTCAATTGGATCGTGCCTCATGTTGAATAACCACTTTTTAAACCCTCACAGTGACCAAAATTGCCATTTTTACAGAGTTTTGCTTACTCAAAAGCTTCAATTTTGACCCATTTCAGGCACAGAAATGACTTTAAACACACTTATTTTAGTTGACAAAGTCATAATTCACATCCAACAGTCATTTACAGTCAAAAGATTAAATGTTAAAATTTCATCCATATTGACCATTTTGGGATCGTTCGACATGTCCGGAGTCATCGTTTTTCATCCGAAAATTGATTTTTTTGGACTGTACCAAAAATGATTCAAAATGTCAATTGGATCATGCCTCATGTTGAATAACCACTTTTTAAACCCTCACAGTGACCAAAATTGCCATTTTTACAGAGTTTTGATTACTCAAAAGCTTCAATTTTTACCCCTTTGAGGCACAGAAATAACTTTAAACACACTTATTTTAGTTGACAAAGTCATAATTCACATCCAACAGTCATTTACAGTCAAAAGATTAAATGTTAAAATTTCATCCATATTGACCATTTTGGGATCGTTCGACATGTCCGGAGTCATCGTTTTTCATCCGAAAATTGATTTTTTGAACTGTACCAAAAATGATTCAAAATGTCAATTGGATCGTGCCTCATGTTGAATAACCACTTTTTAAACCCTCATAGTGACCAAAATTGCCAATTTTACACAGTTTTGCTTACTCAAAAGCTTCAATTTTGACCCATTTCAGGCACAGAAATGACTTTAAACACACTTATTTTAGTTGACAAAGCCATAATTCACATCCAACAGTCATTTAGAGTCAAAAGATTCAATGTTAAAATTTCATCATTATAGACCATTTTGGGAACGTTCGACAGGTCCGGAGTCATCGTTTTTCGTCTGAAAATTGATTTTTTGGACTGTACCAAAAATGATTCAAAATGTCAATTGGATCTTGCCTCATGTTGAATAACCACTTTTTAAACCCTCACAGTGACCAAAATTGCCATTTTTACAGAGTTTTGATTACTCAAAAGCTTCAATTTTGACCCATTTCAGGCACAGAAATGACTTTAAACACACTTATTTTAGTTGACAAAGTCATAATTCACATCCAACAGTCATTTACAGTCAAAAGTTTAAATGTTAAAATTTCATCCATATTGACCATTTTGGGATCGTTCGACATGTCCGGAGTCATCGTTTTTCATCCGAAAATTGATTTTTTGGACTGTACCAAAAATGATTCAAAATGTCAATTGGATCGTGCCTCATTTTGAATAACCACTTTTTAAACCCTCACAGTGACCAAAATTGCAAATTTTACAGAGTTTTGCTTACACAAAAGCTTCAATTTTGACCCGTTTCAGGCACAGAAATGACTTTAAAAACACTTATTTTAGTTGACAAAGTCATTATTCATATCCAACAGTCATTTAGAGTCAAAAGATGAAATGTTAAAATTTCATCCATATTGACCATTTTGGGATCGTTTCGACATGTCCGGAGTCATCGTTTTTCATCCGAAAATTGATTTTTTGGACTGTACCAAAAATGATTCAAAATGTCAATTGGATCGTGCCTCATGTTGAATAACCACTTTTTAAACCCTCACAGTGACCAAAATTGCCATTTTTACAGAGTTTTGATTACTCAAAAGCTTCAATTTTGACCCATTTCAGGCACAGAAATGACTTTAAACACACTTATTTTAGTTGACAAAGTCATAATTCACATCCAACAGTCATTTACAGTCAAAAGATTAAATGTTAACATTTCATCCATATTGACCATTTTGGGATCGTTCGACATGTCCGGAGTCATCGTTTTTCATCCGAAAATTGATTTTTTGGACTGTACCAAAAATGATTCAAAATGTCAATTGGATCGTGCCTCATGTTGAATAACCACTTTTTAAACCCTCACAGTGACCAAAATTGCCATTTTTACAGAGTTTTGCTTACTCAAAAGCTTCAATTTTGACCCATTTCAGGCACAGAAATGACTTTAAATACACTTATTTCAGTTGACAAAGTCATAATTCACATCCAACAGTCATTTACAGTCAAAAGATTAAATGTTAAAATTTCATCCATATTGACCATTTTGGGATTGTGCGACATGTCCGGAGTCATCGTTTTTCATCCGAAAATTGATTTTTTGGACTGTACCAAAAATGATTCAAAATGTCAATTGGATCGTGCCTCATGTTGAATAACCACTTTTTAAACCCTCAGAGTGACCAAAATTGCCATTTTTACAGAGTTTTGATTACTCAAAAGCTTCAATTTTTACCCCTTTGAGGCACAGAAATGACTTTAAACACACTTATTTTAGTTGACAAAGTCATAATTCACATCCAACAGTCATTTACAGTCAAAAGATTAAATGTTAAAATTTCATCCATATTGACCATTTTGGGATCGTTCGACATGTCCGGAGTCATCGTATTTCATCCGAAAATTGATTTTTTGGACTGTACCAAAAATGATTCAAAATGTCAATTGGATCGTGCCTCATGTTGAATAACCACTTTTTAAACCCTCACAGTGACCAAAATTGCCAATTTTACAGAGTTTTGCTTACTCAAAAGCTTCAATTTTGACCCATTTCAGGCACAGAAATGACTTTAAACACACTTATTTTAGTTGACAAAGTCATAATTCACATCCAACAGTCATTTAGAGTCAAAAGATTAAATGTTAAAATTTCATCATTATAGACCATTTTGGGAACGTTCGACAGGTCCGGAGTCATCGTTTTTCGTCTGAAAATTGATTTTTTGGACTGTACCAAAAATGATTCAAAATGTCAATTGGATCGTGCCTCATGTTGAATAACCACTTTTTAAACCCTCACAGTGACCAAAATTGCCATTTTTACAGAGTTTTGATTACTCAAAAGCTTCAATTTTTACCCCTTTGAGGCACAGAAATGACTTTAAACACACTTATTTTAGTTGACAAAGTCATAATTCACATCCAACAGTCATTTACAGTCAAAAGATTAAATGTTAAAATTTCATCGATATTGACCATTTTGGGATCGTTCGACATGTCCGGAGTCATCGTTTTTCATCCGAAAATTAATTTTTTGGACTGTACCAAAAATGATTCAAAATGTCAATTGGATCGTGCCTCATGTTGAATAACCACTTTTTAAACCCTCACAGTGACCAAAATTGCCAATTTTACAGAGTTTTGCTTACTCAAAAGCTTTAATTTTGACCCATTTCAGGCACAGAAATGACTTTAAACACACTTATTTTAGTTGACAAAGTCATAATTCACATCCAACAGTCATTTAGAGTCAAAAGATTAAATGTTAAAATTTCATCATTATAGACCATTTTGGGAACGTTCGACAGGTCCGGAGTCATCGTTTTTCGTCTGAAAATTGATTTTTTTGACTGTACCAAAAATGGTTCAAAATGTCAATTGGATCGTGCCTCATGTTGAATAACCACTTTTTAAACCCTCACAGTGACCAAAATTGCCATTTTTACAGAGTTTTGATTACTCAAAAGCTTCAATTTTGACCCATTTCAGGCACAGAAATGACTTTAAACACACTTATTTTAGTTGACAAAGTCATAATTCACATCCAACAGTCATTTACAGTCAAAAGATTAAATGTTAAAATTTCATCCATATTGACCATTTTGGGATCGTTCGACATGTCCGGAGTCATTGTTTTTCATCCGAAAATTGATTTTTTGGACTGTACCAAAAATGATTCAAAATGTCAATTGGATCGTGCCTCATGTTGAATAACCACTTTTTAAACCCTCACAGTGACCAAAATTGCCAATTTTACAGAGTTTTGCTTACTCAAAAGCTTCAATTTTGACCCGTTTCAGGCACAGAAATGACTTTAAACACACTTATTTTAGTTGACAAAGTCATAATTCACATCCAACAGTCATTTACAGTCAAAAGATTAAATGTTAAAATTTCATCCATATTGACCATTTTGGGATCGTTCGACATGTCCGGAGTCATCGTTTTTCATCCGAAAATTGATTTTTTGGACTGTACCAAAAATGATTCAAAATGTCAATTGGATCGTGCCTCATGTTGAATAACCACTTTTTAAACCCTCACAGTGACCAAAATTGCCATTTTTACAGAGTTTTGATTACTCAAAAGCTTCAATTTTGACCCATTTCAGGCACAGAAATGACTTTAAACACACTTATTTTAGTTGACAAAGTCATAATTCACATCCAACAGTCATTTACAGTCAAAAGATTAAATGTTAACATTTCATCCATATTGACCATTTTGGGATCGTTCGACATGTCCGGAGTCATCGTTTTTCATCCGAAAATTGATTTTTTGGACTGTACCAAAAATGATTCAAAATGTCAATTGGATCGTGCCTCATGTTGAATAACCACTTTTTAAACCCTCACAGTGACCAAAATTGCCATTTTTACAGAGTTTTGCTTACTCAAAAGCTTCAATTTTGACCCATTTCAGGCACAGAAATGACTTTAAATACACTTATTTCAGTTGACAAAGTCATAATTCACATCCAACAGTCATTTACAGTCAAAAGATTAAATGTTAAAATTTCATCCATATTGACCATTTTGGGATTGTGCGACATGTCCGGAGTCATCGTTTTTCATCCGAAAATTGATTTTTTGGACTGTACCAAAAATGATTCAAAATGTCAATTGGATCGTGCCTCATGTTGAATAACCACTTTTTAAACCCTCAGAGTGACCAAAATTGCCATTTTTACAGAGTTTTGATTACTCAAAAGCTTCAATTTTTACCCCTTTGAGGCACAGAAATGACTTTAAACACACTTATTTTAGTTGACAAAGTCATAATTCACATCCAACAGTCATTTACAGTCAAAAGATTAAATGTTAAAATTTCATCCATATTGACCATTTTGGGATCGTTCGACATGTCCGGAGTCATCGTATTTCATCCGAAAATTGATTTTTTGGACTGTACCAAAAATGATTCAAAATGTCAATTGGATCGTGCCTCATGTTGAATAACCACTTTTTAAACCCTCACAGTGACCAAAATTGCCAATTTTACAGAGTTTTGCTTACTCAAAAGCTTCAATTTTGACCCATTTCAGGCACAGAAATGACTTTAAACACACTTATTTTAGTTGACAAAGTCATAATTCACATCCAACAGTCATTTAGAGTCAAAAGATTAAATGTTAAAATTTCATCATTATAGACCATTTTGGGAACGTTCGACAGGTCCGGAGTCATCGTTTTTCGTCTGAAAATTGATTTTTTGGACTGTACCAAAAATGATTCAAAATGTCAATTGGATCGTGCCTCATGTTGAATAACCACTTTTTAAACCCTCACAGTGACCAAAATTGCCATTTTTACAGAGTTTTGATTACTCAAAAGCTTCAATTTTTACCCCTTTGAGGCACAGAAATGACTTTAAACACACTTATTTTAGTTGACAAAGTCATAATTCACATCCAACAGTCATTTACAGTCAAAAGATTAAATGTTAAAATTTCATCGATATTGACCATTTTGGGATCGTTCGACATGTCCGGAGTCATCGTTTTTCATCCGAAAATTAATTTTTTGGACTGTACCAAAAATGATTCAAAATGTCAATTGGATCGTGCCTCATGTTGAATAACCACTTTTTAAACCCTCACAGTGACCAAAATTGCCAATTTTACAGAGTTTTGCTTACTCAAAAGCTTTAATTTTGACCCATTTCAGGCACAGAAATGACTTTAAACACACTTATTTTAGTTGACAAAGTCATAATTCACATCCAACAGTCATTTAGAGTCAAAAGATTAAATGTTAAAATTTCATCATTATAGACCATTTTGGGAACGTTCGACAGGTCCGGAGTCATCGTTTTTCGTCTGAAAATTGATTTTTTTGACTGTACCAAAAATGGTTCAAAATGTCAATTGGATCGTGCCTCATGTTGAATAACCACTTTTTAAACCCTCACAGTGACCAAAATTGCCATTTTTACAGAGTTTTGATTACTCAAAAGCTTCAATTTTGACCCATTTCAGGCACAGAAATGACTTTAAACACACTTATTTTAGTTGACAAAGTCATAATTCACATCCAACAGTCATTTACAGTCAAAAGATTAAATGTTAAAATTTCATCCATATTGACCATTTTGGGATCGTTCGACATGTCCGGAGTCATTGTTTTTCATCCGAAAATTGATTTTTTGGACTGTACCAAAAATGATTCAAAATGTCAATTGGATCGTGCCTCATGTTGAATAACCACTTTTTAAACCCTCACAGTGACCAAAATTGCCAATTTTACAGAGTTTTGCTTACTCAAAAGCTTCAATTTTGACCCGTTTCAGGCACAGAAATGACTTTAAACACACTTATTTTAGTTGACAAAGTCATAATTCACATCCAACAGTCATTTACAGTCAAAAGATTAAATGTTAAAATTTCATCCATATTGACCATTTTGGGATCGTTCGACATGTCCGGAGTCATCGTTTTTCATCCGAAAATTGATTTTTTGGACTGTACCAAAAATGATTCAAAATGTCAATTGGATCATGCCTCATGTTGAATAACCACTTTTTAAACCCTCACAGTGACCAAAATTGCCATTTTTACAGAGTTTTGATTACTCAAAAGCTTCAATTTTTACCCCTTTGAGGCACAGAAATAACTTTAAACACACTTATTTTAGTTGACAAAGTCATAATTCACATCCAACAGTCATTTACAGTCAAAAGATTAAATGTTAAAATTTCATCCATATTGACCATTTTGGGATCGTTCGACATGTCCGGAGTCATCGTTTTTCATCCGAAAATTGATTTTTTGGACTGTACCAAAAATGATTCAAAATGTCAATTGGATCTTGCCTCATGTTGAATAACCACTTTTTAAACCCTCACAGTGACCAAAATTGCCATTTTTACAGAGTTTTGCTTACACAAAAGCTTCAATTTTGACCCGTTTCAGGCACAGAAATGACTTTAAAAACACTTATTTTAGTTGACAAAGTCATTATTCACATCCAACAGTCATTTAGAGTCAAAAGATGAAATGTTAAAATTTCATCCATATTGACCATTTTGGGATCGTTTCGACATGTCCGGAGTCATCGTTTTTCATCCGAAAATTGATTTTTTGGACTGTACCAAAAATGATTCAAAATGTCAATTGGATCGTGCCTCATGTTGAATAACCACTTTTTAAACCCTCACAGTGACCAAAATTGCCATTTTTACAGAGTTTTGATTACTCAAAAGCTTCAATTTTGACCCATTTCAGGCACAGAAATGACTTTAAACACACTTATTTTAGTTGACAAAGTCATAATTCACATCCAACAGTCATTTACAGTCAAAAGATTAAATGTTAACATTTCATCCATATTGACCATTTTGGGATCGTTCGACATGTCCGGAGTCATCGTTTTTCATCCGAAAATTGATTTTTTGGACTGTACCAAAAATGATTCAAAATATCAATTGGATCGTGCCTCATGTTGAATAACCACTTTTTAAACCCTCACAGTGACCAAAATTGCCATTTTTACAGAGTTTTGCTTACTCAAAAGCTTCAATTTTGACCCATTTCAGGCACAGAAAAGACTTTAAACACACTTATTTCAGTTGACAAAGTCATAATTCACATCCAACAGTCATTTACAGTCAAAAGATTAAATGTTAAAATTTCATCCATATTGACCATTTTGGGATTGTGCGACATGTCCGGAGTCATCGTTTTTCATCCGAAAATTGATTTTTTGGACTGTACCAAAAATGATTCAAAATGTCAATTGGATCGTGCCTCATGTTGAATAACCACTTTTTAAACCCTCAGAGTGACCAAAATTGCCATTTTTACAGAGTTTTGATTACTCAAAAGCTTCAATTTTTACCCCTTTGAGGCACAGAAATGACTTTAAACACACTTATTTTAGTTGACAAAGTCATAATTCACATCCAACAGTCATTTACAGTCAAAAGATTAAATGTTAAAATTTCATCCATATTGACCATTTTGGGATCGTTCGACATGTCCGGAGTCATCGTATTTCATCCGAAAATTGATTTTTTGGACTGTACCAAAAATGATTCAAAATGTCAATTGGATCGTGCCTCATGTTGAATAACCACTTTTTAAACCCTCACAGTGACCAAAATTGCCAATTTTACAGAGTTTTGCTTACTCAAAAGCTTCAATTTTGACCCATTTCAGGCACAGAAATGACTTTAAACACACTTATTTTAGTTGACAAAGTCATAATTCACATCCAACAGTCATTTAGAGTCAAAAGATTAAATGTTAAAATTTCATCATTATAGACCATTTTGGGAACGTTCGACAGGTCCGGAGTCATCGTTTTTCGTCTGAAAATTGATTTTTTGGACTGTACCAAAAATGATTCAAAATGTCAATTGGATCGTGCCTCATGTTGAATAACCACTTTTTAAACCCTCACAGTGACCAAAATTGCCATTTTTACAGAGTTTTGATTACTCAAAAGCTTCAATTTTTACCCCTTTGAGGCACAGAAATGACTTTAAACACACTTATTTTAGTTGACAAAGTCATAATTCACATCCAACAGTCATTTACAGTCAAAAGATTAAATGTTAAAATTTCATCGATATTGACCATTTTGGGATCGTTCGACATGTCCGGAGTCATCGTTTTTCATCCGAAAATTAATTTTTTGGACTGTACCAAAAATGATACAAAATGTCAATTGGATCGTGCCTCATGTTGAATAACCACTTTTTAAACCCTCACAGTGACCAAAATTGCCAATTTTACAGAGTTTTGCTTACTCAAAAGCTTTAATTTTGACCCATTTCAGGCACAGAAATGACTTTAAACACACTTATTTTAGTTGACAAAGTCATAATTCACATCCAACAGTCATTTAGAGTCAAAAGATTAAATGTTAAAATTTCATCATTATAGACCATTTTGGGAACGTTCGACAGGTCCGGAGTCATCGTTTTTCGTCTGAAAATTGATTTTTTTGACTGTACCAAAAATGGTTCAAAATGTCAATTGGATCGTGCCTCATGTTGAATAACCAATTTTTAAACCCTCACAGTGACCAAAATTGCCATTTTTACAGAGTTTTGATTACTAAAAAGCTTCAATTTTGACCCATTTCAGGCACAGAAATGACTTTAAACACACTTATTTTAGTTGACAAAGTCATAATTCACATCCAACAGTCATTTACAGTCAAAAGATTAAATGTTAAAATTTCATCCATATTGACCATTTTGGGATCGTTCGACATGTCCGGAGTCATTGTTTTTCATCCGAAAATTGATTTTTTGGACTGTACCAAAAATGATTCAAAATGTCAATTGGATCGTGCCTCATGTTGAATAACCACTTTTTAAACCCTCACAGTGACCAAAATTGCCAATTTTACAGAGTTTTGCTTACTCAAAAGCTTCAATTTTGACCCGTTTCAGGCACAGAAATGACTTTAAACACACTTATTTTAGTTGACAAAGTCATAATTCACATCCAACAGTCATTTACAGTCAAAAGATTAAATGTTAAAATTTCATCCATATTGACCATTTTGAGATCGTTCGACATGTCCGGAGTCATCGTTTTTCATTCGAAAATTGATTTTTTGGACTGTACCAAAAATGATTCAAAATGTCAATTGGATCATGCCTCATGTTGAATAACCACTTTTTAAACCCTCACAGTGACCAAAATTGCCATTTTTACAGAGTTTTGATTACTCAAAAGCTTCAATTTTGACCGATTTCAGGCACAGAAATGACGTTAAACACACTTATTTTAGTTGACAAAGTCATAATTCACATCCAACAGTCATTTACAGTCAAAAGATTAAATGTTAAAATTTCATCCATATTGACCATTTTGGGATCGTTCGACATGTCCGGAGTCATCGTTTTTCATCCGAAAATTGATTTTTTGGACTGTACCAAAAATGATTCAAAATGTCAATTGGATCGTGCCTCATGTTGAATAACCACTTTTTAAACCCTCACAGTGACCAAAATTACCATTTTTACAGAGTTTTGCTTACTCAAAAGCTTCAATTTTGACCCATTTCAGGCACAGAAATGACTTTAAACACACTTATTTTAGTTGACAAAGTCATAATTCACATCCAACAGTCATTTACAGTCAAAAGATTAAATGTTAAAATTTCATCCATATTGACCATTTTGGGATCGTTCGACATGTCCGGAGTCATCGTTTTTCATCCGAAAATTGATTTTTTGGACTGTACCAAAAATGATTCAAAATGTCAATTGGATCGTGCCTCATGTTGAATAACCACTTTTTAAACCCTCACAGTGACCAAAATTGCCATTTTTACAGAGTTTTCCTTACTCAAAAGCTTCAATTTTGACCCATTTCAGGCACAGAAATGACTTTAAACACACTTATTTTAGTTGACAAAGTCATAATTCACATCCAACAGTCATTTACAGTCAAAAGATTAAATGTTAAAATTTCATCCATATTGACCATTTTGGGATCGTTCGACATGTCCGGAGTCATCGTTTTTCATCCGAAAATTGATTTTTTGGACTGTACCAAAAATGATTCAAAATGTCAATTGGATCATGCCTCATGTTGAATAACCACTTTTTAAACCCTCACAGTGACCAAAATTGCCATTTTTACAGAGTTTTGATTACTCAAAAGCTTCAATTTTTACCCCTTTGAGGCACAGAAATAACTTTAAACACACTTATTTTAGTTGACAAAGTCATAATTCACATCCAACAGTCATTTACAGTCAAAAGATTAAATGTTAAAATTTCATCCATATTGACCATTTTGGGATCGTTCGACATGTCCGGAGTCATCGTTTTTCATCCGAAAATTGATTTTTTGAACTGTACCAAAAATAATTCAAAATGTCAATTGGATCGTGCCTCATGTTGAATAACCACTTTTTAAACCCTCACTGTGACCAAAATTGCCATTTTTACAGAGTTTTGATTACTCAAAAGCTTCAATTTTGACCCATTTCAGGCACAGAAATGACTTTAAACACACTTATTTTAGTTGACAAAGTCATAATTCACATCCAACAGTCATTTACAGTCAAAAGATTAAATGTTAAAATTTCATCCATATTGACCATTTTGGGATCGTTCGACATGTCCGGAGTCATCGTTTTTCATCCGAAAATTGATTTTTTGGACTGTACCAAAAATGATTCAAAATGTCAATTGGATCGTGCCTCATTTTGAATAACCACTTTTTAAACCCTCACAGTGACCAAAATTGCCATTTTTACAGAGTTTTGATTACTCAAAAGCTTCAATTTTGACCCATTTCAGGCACAGAAATGACTTTAAACACACTTATTTTAGTTGACAAAGTCATAATTCACATCCAACAGTCATTTACAGTCAAAAGATTAAATGTTAAAATTTCATCCATATTGACCATTTTGGGATCGTTCGACATGTCCGGAGTCATCGTTTTTCATCCGAAAATTGATTTTTTGGACTGTACCAAAAATGATTCAAAATGTCAATTGGATCGTGCCTCATGTTGAATAACCACTTTTTAAACCCTCACAGTGACCAAAATTGCCATTTTTACAGAGTTTTGCTTACTCAAAAGCTTCAATTTTGACCCATTTCAGGCACAGAAATGACTTTAAACACACTTATTTTAGTTGACAAAGTCATAATTCACATCCAACAGTCATTTACAGTCAAAAGATTAAATGTTAACATTTCATCCATATTGACCATTTTGGGATCGTTCGACATGTCCGGAGTCATCGTTTTTCATCCGAAAATTGATTTTTTTGGACTGTACCAAAAATGATTCAAAATGTCAATTGGATCGTGCCTCATGTTGAATAACCACTTTTTAAACCCTCACAGTGACCAAAATTGCCATTTTTACAGAGTTTTGATTACTCAAAAGCTTCAATTTTTACCCCTTTGAGGCACAGAAATAACTTTAAACACACTTATTTTAGTTGACAAAGTCATAATTCACGTCCAACAGTCATTTACAGTCAAAAGATTAAATGTTAAAATTTCATCCATATTGACCATTTTGGGATCGTTCGACATGTCCGGAGTCATCGTTTTTCATCCGAAAATTGATTTTTTGAACTGTACCAAAAATGATTCAAAATGTCAATTGGATCGTGCCTCATGTTGAATAACCACTTTTTAAACCCTCACAGTGACCAAAATTGCCAATTTTACACAGTTTTGCTTACTCAAAAGCTTCAATTTTGACCCATTTCAGGCACAGAAATGACTTTAAACACACTTATTTTAGTTGACAAAGCCATAATTCACATCCAACAGTCATTTAGAGTCAAAAGATTAAATGTTAAAATTTCATCATTATAGACCATTTTGGGAACGTTCAACAGGTCCGGAGTCATCGTTTTTCTTCTGAAAATTGATTTTTTGGACTGTACCAAAAATGATTCAAAATGTCAATTGGATCGTGCCTCATGTTGAATACCCACTTTTTAAACCCTCACAGTGACCAAAATTGCCATTTTTACAGAGTTTTGATTACTCAAAAGCTTCAATTTTGACCCATTTCAGGCACAGATATGACTTTAAACACACTTATTTTAGTTGCCAAAGTCATAATTCACATCCAACAGTCATTTACAGTCAAAAGTTTAAATGTTAAAATTTCATCCATATTGACCATTTTGGGATCGTTCGACATGTCCAGAGTCATCGTTTTTCATCCGAAAATTGATTTTTTGGACTGTACCAAAAATGATTCAAAATGTCAATTGGATCATGCCTCATGTTGAATAACCACTTTTTAAACCCTCACAGTGACCAAAATTGCCATTTTTACAGAGTTTTGATTACTCAAAAGCTTCAATTTTTACCCCTTTGAGGCACAGAAATGACTTTAAACACACTTATTTTAGTTGACAAAGTCATAATTCACATCCAACAGTCATTTACAGTCAAAAGATTAAATGTTAAAATTTCATCCATATTGACCATTTTGGGATCGTTCGACATGTCTGGAGTCATCGTTTTTCATCCGAAAATTGATTTTTTGGACTGTACCAAAAATGATTCAAAATGTCAATTGGATCATGCCTCATGTTGAATAACCACTTTTTAAACCCTCACAGTGACCAAAATTGCCATTTTTACAGAGTTTTGATTACTCAAAAGCTTCAATTTTTACCCCTTTGAGGCACAGAAATAACTTTAAACACACTTATTTTAGTTGACAAAGTCATAATTCACATCCAACAGTCATTTACAGTCAAAAGATTAAATGTTAAAATTTCATCCATATTGACCATTTTGGGATCGTTCGACATGTCCGGAGTCATCGTTTTTCATCCGAAAATTGATTTTTTGAACTGTACCAAAAATGATTCAAAATGTCAATTGGATCGTGCCTCATGTTGAATAACCACTTTTTAAACCCTCACAGTGACCAAAATTGCCATTTTTACAGAGTTTTGATTACTCAAAAGCTTCAATTTTGACCCATTTCAGGCACAGAAATGACTTTAAACACACTTATTTTAGTTGACAAAGTCATAATTCACATCCAACAGTCATTTACAGTCAAAAGATTAAATGTTAAAATTTCATCCATATTGACCATTTTGGGATCGTTCGACATGTCCGGAGTCATCGTTTTTCATCCGAAAATTGATTTTTTGGACTGTACCAAAAATGATTCAAAATGTCAATTGGATCGTGCCTCATTTTGAATAACCACTTTTTAAACCCTCACAGTGACCAAAATTGCCATTTTTACAGAGTTTTGATTACTCAAAAGCTTCAATTTTGACCCATTTCAGGCACAGAAATGACTTTAAACACACTTATTTTAGTTGACAAAGTCATAATTCACATCCAACAGTCATTTACAGTCAAAAGATTAAATGTTAACATTTCATCCATATTGACCATTTTGGGATCGTTCGACATGTCCGGAGTCATCGTTTTTCATCCGAAAATTGATTTTTTGGACTGTACCAAAAATGATTCAAAATGTCAATTGGATCGTGCCTCATGTTGAATAACCACTTTTTAAACCCTCACAGTGACCAAAATTGCCATTTTTACAGAGTTTTGCTTACTCAAAAGCTTCAATTTTGACCCATTTCAGGCACAGAAATGACTTTAAACACACTTATTTTAGTTGACAAAGTCATAATTCACATCCAACAGTCATTTACAGTCAAAAGATTAAATGTTAAAATTTCATCCATATTGACCATTTTGGGATCGTTCGACATGTCCGGAGTCATCGTTTTTCATCCGAAAATTGATTTTTTTGGACTGTACCAAAAATGATTCAAAATGTCAATTGGATCATGCCTCATGTTGAATAACCACTTTTTAAACCCTCACAGTGACCAAAATTGCCATTTTTACAGAGTTTTGATTACTCAAAAGCTTCAATTTTTACCCCTTTGAGGCACAGAAATAACTTTAAACACACTTATTTTAGTTGACAAAGTCATAATTCACATCCAACAGTCATTTACAGTCAAAAGATTAAATGTTAAAATTTCATCCATATTGACCATTTTGGGATCGTTCGACATGTCCGGAGTCATCGTTTTTCATCCGAAAATTGATTTTTTGAACTGTACCAAAAATGATTCAAAATGTCAATTGGATCGTGCCTCATGTTGAATAACCACTTTTTAAACCCTCACAGTGACCAAAATTGCCAATTTTACACAGTTTTGCTTACTCAAAAGCTTCAATTTTGACCCATTTCAGGCACAGAAATGACTTTAAACACACTTATTTTAGTTGACAAAGCCATAATTCACATCCAACAGTCATTTAGAGTCAAAAGATTAAATGTTAAAATTTCATCATTATAGACCATTTTGGGAACGTTCAACAGGTCCGGAGTCATCGTTTTTCATCCGAAAATTGATTTTTTGAACTGTACCAAAAATGATTCAAAATGTCAATTGGATCGTGCCTCATGTTGAATAACCACTTTTTAAACCCTCACAGTGAACAAAATTGCCATTTTTACAGAGTTTTGATTACTCAAAAGCTTCAATTTTGACCCATTTCAGGCACAGAAATGACTTTAAACACACTTATTTTAGTTGACAAAGTCATAATTCACATCCAACAGTCATTTACAGTCAAAAGATTAAATGTTAAAATTTCATCCATATTGACCATTTTGGGATCGTTCGACATGTCCGGAGTCATCGTTTTTCATCCGAAAATTGATTTTTTGGACTGTACCAAAAATGATTCAAAATGTCAATTGGATCGTGCCTCATGTTGAATAACCACTTTTTAAACCCTCACAGTGACCAAAATTGCCATTTTTACAGAGTTTTGCTTACTCAAAAGCTTCAATTTTGACCCATTTCAGGCACAGAAATGACTTTAAACACACTTATTTTAGTTGACAAAGTCATAATTCACATCCAACAGTCATTTACAGTCAAAAGATTAAATGTTAACATTTCATCCATATTGACCATTTTGGGATCGTTCGACATGTCCGGAGTCATCGTTTTTCATCCGAAAATGGATTTTTTGGACTGTACCAAAAATGATTCAAAATGTCAATTGGATTGTGCCTCATGTTGAATAACCACTTTTTAAACCCTCACAGTGACCAAAATTGCCATTTTTACAGAGTTTTGCTTACTCAAAAGCTTCAATTTTGACCCATTTCAGGCACAGAAATGACTTTAAACACACTTATTTTAGTTGACAAAGTCATAATTCACATCCAACAGTCATTTACAGTCAAAAGATTAAATGTTAAAATTTCATCCATATTGACCATTTTGGGATCGTTCGACATGTCCGGAGTCATCGTTTTTCATCCGAAAATTGATTTTTTGGACTGTACCAAAAATGATTCAAAATGTCAATTGGATCATGCCTCATGTTGAATAACCACTTTTTAAACCCTCACAGTGACCAAAATTGCCATTTTTACAGAGTTTTGATTACTCAAAAGCTTCAATTTTTACCCCTTTGAGGCACAGAAATAACTTTAAACACACTTATTTTAGTTGACAAAGTCATAATTCACATCCAACAGTCATTTACAGTCAAAAGATTAAATGTTAAAATTTCATCCATATTGACCATTTTGGGATCGTTCGACATGTCCGGAGTCATCGTTTTTCATCCGAAAATTGATTTTTTGAACTGTACCAAAAATGATTCAAAATGTCAATTGGATCGTGCCTCATGTTGAATAACCACTTTTTAAACCCTCACAGTGACCAAAATTGCCAATTTTACACAGTTTTGCTTACTCAAAAGCTTCAATTTTGACCCATTTCAGGCACAGAAATGACTTTAAACACACTTATTTTAGTTGACAAAGCCATAATTCACATCCAACAGTCATTTAGAGTCAAAAGATTAAATGTTAAAATTTCATCATTATAGACCATTTTGGGAACGTTTAACAGGTCCGGAGTCATCGTTTTTCTTCTGAAAATTGATTTTTTGGACTGTACCAAAAATGATTCAAAATGTCAATTGGATCGTGCCTCATGTTGAATAACCACTTTTTAAACCCTCACAGTGACCAAATTTGCCATTTTTACAGAGTTTTGATTACTCAAAAGCTTCAATTTTGACCCATTTCAGGCACAGATATGACTTTAAACACACTTATTTTAGTTGCCAAAGTCATAATTCACATCCAACAGTCATTTACAGTCAAAAGTTTAAATGTTAAAATTTCATCCATATTGACCATTTTGGGATCGTTCGACATGTCCGGAGTCATTGTTTTTCATCCGAAAATTGATTTTTTGGACTGTACCAAAAATGATTCAAAATGTCAATTGGATCGTGCCTCATGTTGAATAACCACTTTTTAAACCCTCACAGTGACCAAAATTGCCAATTTTACAGAGTTTTGCTTACTCAAAAGCTTCAATTTTGACCCGTTTCAGGCACAGAAATGACTTTAAACACACTTATTTTAGTTGACAAAGTCATAATTCACATCCAACAGTCATTTACAGTCAAAAGATTAAATGTTAAAATTTCATCCATATTGACCATTTTGAGATCGTTCGACATGTCCGGAGTCATCGTTTTTCATTCGAAAATTGATTTTTTGGACTGTACCAAAAATGATTCAAAATGTCAATTGGATCATGCCTCATGTTGAATAACCACTTTTTAAACCCTCACAGTGACCAAAATTGCCATTTTTACAGAGTTTTGATTACTCAAAAGCTTCAATTTTGACCGATTTCAGGCACAGAAATGACGTTAAACACACTTATTTTAGTTGACAAAGTCATAATTCACATCCAACAGTCATTTACAGTCAAAAGATTAAATGTTAAAATTTCATCCATATTGACCATTTTGGGATCGTTCGACATGTCCGGAGTCATCGTTTTTCATCCGAAAATTGATTTTTTGGACTGTACCAAAAATGATTCAAAATGTCAATTGGATCGTGCCTCATGTTGAATAACCACTTTTTAAACCCTCACAGTGACCAAAATTACCATTTTTACAGAGTTTTGCTTACTCAAAAGCTTCAATTTTGACCCATTTCAGGCACAGAAATGACTTTAAACACACTTATTTTAGTTGACAAAGTCATAATTCACATCCAACAGTCATTTACAGTCAAAAGATTAAATGTTAAAATTTCATCCATATTGACCATTTTGGGATCGTTCGACATGTCCGGAGTCATCGTTTTTCATCCGAAAATTGATTTTTTGGACTGTACCAAAAATGATTCAAAATGTCAATTGGATCGTGCCTCATGTTGAATAACCACTTTTTAAACCCTCACAGTGACCAAAATTGCCATTTTTACAGAGTTTTCCTTACTCAAAAGCTTCAATTTTGACCCATTTCAGGCACAGAAATGACTTTAAACACACTTATTTTAGTTGACAAAGTCATAATTCACATCCAACAGTCATTTACAGTCAAAAGATTAAATGTTAAAATTTCATCCATATTGACCATTTTGGGATCGTTCGACATGTCCGGAGTCATCGTTTTTCATCCGAAAATTGATTTTTTGGACTGTACCAAAAATGATTCAAAATGTCAATTGGATTATGCCTCATGTTGAATAACCACTTTTTAAACCCTCACAGTGACCAAAATTGCCATTTTTACAGAGTTTTGATTACTCAAAAGCTTCAATTTTTACCCCTTTGAGGCACAGAAATAACTTTAAACACACTTATTTTAGTTGACAAAGTCATAATTCACATCCAACAGTCATTTACAGTCAAAAGATTAAATGTTAAAATTTCATCCATATTGACCATTTTGGGATCGTTCGACATGTCCGGAGTCATCGTTTTTCATCCGAAAATTGATTTTTTGAACTGTACCAAAAATAATTCAAAATGTCAATTGGATCGTGCCTCATGTTGAATAACCACTTTTTAAACCCTCACAGTGACCAAAATTGCCATTTTTACAGAGTTTTGATTACTCAAAAGCTTCAATTTTGACCCATTTCAGGCACAGAAATGACTTTAAACACACTTATTTTAGTTGACAAAGTCATAATTCACATCCAACAGTCATTTACAGTCAAAAGATTAAATGTTAAAATTTCATCCATATTGACCATTTTGGGATCGTTCGACATGTCCGGAGTCATCGTTTTTCATCCGAAAATTGATTTTTTGGACTGTACCAAAAATGATTCAAAATGTCAATTGGATCGTGCCTCATTTTGAATAACCACTTTTTAAACCCTCACAGTGACCAAAATTGCCATTTTTACAGAGTTTTGATTACTCAAAAGCTTCAATTTTGACCCATTTCAGGCACAGAAATGACTTTAAACACACTTATTTTAGTTGACAAAGTCATAATTCACATCCAACAGTCATTTACAGTCAAAAGATTAAATGTTAAAATTTCATCCATATTGACCATTTTGGGATCGTTCGACATGTCCGGAGTCATCGTTTTTCATCCGAAAATTGATTTTTTGGACTGTACCAAAAATGATTCAAAATGTCAATTGGATCGTGCCTCATGTTGAATAACCACTTTTTAAACCCTCACAGTGACCAAAATTGCCATTTTTACAGAGTTTTGCTTACTCAAAAGCTTCAATTTTGACCCATTTCAGGCACAGAAATGACTTTAAACACACTTATTTTAGTTGACAAAGTCATAATTCACATCCAACAGTCATTTACAGTCAAAAGATTAAATGTTAACATTTCATCCATATTGACCATTTTGGGATCGTTCGACATGTCCGGAGTCATCGTTTTTCATCCGAAAATTGATTTTTTTGGACTGTACCAAAAATGATTCAAAATGTCAATTGGATCGTGCCTCATGTTGAATAACCACTTTTTAAACCCTCACAGTGACCAAAATTGCCATTTTTACAGAGTTTTGATTACTCAAAAGCTTCAATTTTTACCCCTTTGAGGCACAGAAATAACTTTAAACACACTTATTTTAGTTGACAAAGTCATAATTCACGTCCAACAGTCATTTACAGTCAAAAGATTAAATGTTAAAATTTCATCCATATTGACCATTTTGGGATCGTTCGACATGTCCGGAGTCATCGTTTTTCATCCGAAAATTGATTTTTTGAACTGTACCAAAAATGATTCAAAATGTCAATTGGATCGTGCCTCATGTTGAATAACCACTTTTTAAACCCTCACAGTGACCAAAATTGCCAATTTTACACAGTTTTGCTTACTCAAAAGCTTCAATTTTGACCCATTTCAGGCACAGAAATGACTTTAAACACACTTATTTTAGTTGACAAAGCCATAATTCACATCCAACAGTCATTTAGAGTCAAAAGATTAAATGTTAAAATTTCATCATTATAGACCATTTTGGGAACGTTCAACAGGTCCGGAGTCATCGTTTTTCTTCTGAAAATTGATTTTTTGGACTGTACCAAAAATGATTCAAAATGTCAATTGGATCGTGCCTCATGTTGAATACCCACTTTTTAAACCCTCACAGTGACCAAAATTGCCATTTTTACAGAGTTTTGATTACTCAAAAGCTTCAATTTTGACCCATTTCAGGCACAGATATGACTTTAAACACACTTATTTTAGTTGCCAAAGTCATAATTCACATCCAACAGTCATTTACAGTCAAAAGTTTAAATGTTAAAATTTCATCCATATTGACCATTTTGGGATCGTTCGACATGTCCAGAGTCATCGTTTTTCATCCGAAAATTGATTTTTTGGACTGTACCAAAAATGATTCAAAATGTCAATTGGATCATGCCTCATGTTGAATAACCACTTTTTAAACCCTCACAGTGACCAAAATTGCCATTTTTACAGAGTTTTGATTACTCAAAAGCTTCAATTTTTACCCCTTTGAGGCACAGAAATGACTTTAAACACACTTATTTTAGTTGACAAAGTCATAATTCACATCTAACAGTCATTTACAGTCAAAAGATTAAATGTTAAAATTTCATCCATATTGACCATTTTGGGATCGTTCGACATGTCCGGAGTCATCGTTTTTCATCCGAAAATTGATTTTTTGGACTGTACCAAAAATGATTCAAAATGTCAATTGGATCATGCCTCATGTTGAATAACCACTTTTTAAACCCTCACAGTGACCAAAATTGCCATTTTTACAGAGTTTTGATTACTCAAAAGCTTCAATTTTTACCCCTTTGAGGCACAGAAATAACTTTAAACACACTTATTTTAGTTGACAAAGTCATAATTCACATCCAACAGTCATTTACAGTCAAAAGATTAAATGTTAAAATTTCATCCATATTGACCATTTTGGGATCGTTCGACATGTCCGGAGTCATCGTTTTTCATCCGAAAATTGATTTTTTGAACTGTACCAAAAATGATTCAAAATGTCAATTGGATCGTGCCTCATGTTGAATAACCACTTTTTAAACCCTCACAGTGACCAAAATTGCCATTTTTACAGAGTTTTGATTACTCAAAAGCTTCAATTTTGACCCATTTCAGGCACAGAAATGACTTTAAACACACTTATTTTAGTTGACAAAGTCATAATTCACATCCAACAGTCATTTACAGTCAAAAGATTAAATGTTAAAATTTCATCCATATTGACCATTTTGGGATCGTTCGACATGTCCGGAGTCATCGTTTTTCATCCGAAAATTGATTTTTTGGACTGTACCAAAAATGATTCAAAATGTCAATTGGATCGTGCCTCATTTTGAATAACCACTTTTTAAACCCTCACAGTGACCAAAATTGCCATTTTTACAGAGTTTTGATTACTCAAAAGCTTCAATTTTGACCCATTTCAGGCACAGAAATGACTTTAAACACACTTATTTTAGTTGACAAAGTCATAATTCACATCCAACAGTCATTTACAGTCAAAAGATTAAATGTTAACATTTCATCCATATTGACCATTTTGGGATCGTTCGACATGTCCGGAGTCATCGTTTTTCATCCGAAAATTGATTTTTTGGACTGTACCAAAAATGATTCAAAATGTCAATTGGATCGTGCCTCATGTTGAATAACCACTTTTTAAACCCTCACAGTGACCAAAATTGCCATTTTTACAGAGTTTTGCTTACTCAAAAGCTTCAATTTTGACCCATTTCAGGCACAGAAATGACTTTAAACACACTTATTTTAGTTGACAAAGTCATAATTCACATCCAACAGTCATTTACAGTCAAAAGATTAAATGTTAAAATTTCATCCATATTGACCATTTTGGGATCGTTCGACATGTCCGGAGTCATCGTTTTTCATCCGAAAATTGATTTTTTTGGACTGTACCAAAAATGATTCAAAATGTCAATTGGATCATGCCTCATGTTGAATAACCACTTTTTAAACCCTCACAGTGACCAAAATTGCCATTTTTACAGAGTTTTGATTACTCAAAAGCTTCAATTTTTACCCCTTTGAGGCACAGAAATAACTTTAAACACACTTATTTTAGTTGACAAAGTCATAATTCACATCCAACAGTCATTTACAGTCAAAAGATTAAATGTTAAAATTTCATCCATATTGACCATTTTGGGATCGTTCGACATGTCCGGAGTCATCGTTTTTCATCCGAAAATTGATTTTTTGAACTGTACCAAAAATGATTCAAAATGTCAATTGGATCGTGCCTCATGTTGAATAACCACTTTTTAAACCCTCACAGTGACCAAAATTGCCAATTTTACACAGTTTTGCTTACTCAAAAGCTTCAATTTTGACCCATTTCAGGCACAGAAATGACTTTAAACACACTTATTTTAGTTGACAAAGCCATAATTCACATCCAACAGTCATTTAGAGTCAAAAGATTAAATGTTAAAATTTCATCATTATAGACCATTTTGGGAACGTTCAACAGGTCCGGAGTCATCGTTTTTCATCCGAAAATTGATTTTTTGAACTGTACCAAAAATGATTCAAAATGTCAATTGGATCGTGCCTCATGTTGAATAACCACTTTTTAAACCCTCACAGTGAACAAAATTGCCATTTTTACAGAGTTTTGATTACTCAAAAGCTTCAATTTTGACCCATTTCAGGCACAGAAATGACTTTAAACACACTTATTTTAGTTGACAAAGTCATAATTCACATCCAACAGTCATTTACAGTCAAAAGATTAAATGTTAAAATTTCATCCATATTGACCATTTTGGGATCGTTCGACATGTCCGGAGTCATCGTTTTTCATCCGAAAATTGATTTTTTGGACTGTACCAAAAATGATTCAAAATGTCAATTGGATCGTGCCTCATGTTGAATAACCACTTTTTAAACCCTCACAGTGACCAAAATTGCCATTTTTACAGAGTTTTGCTTACTCAAAAGCTTCAATTTTGACCCATTTCAGGCACAGAAATGACTTTAAACACACTTATTTTAGTTGACAAAGTCATAATTCACATCCAACAGTCATTTACAGTCAAAAGATTAAATGTTAACATTTCATCCATATTGACCATTTTGGGATCGTTCGACATGTCCGGAGTCATCGTTTTTCATCCGAAAATGGATTTTTTGGACTGTACCAAAAATGATTCAAAATGTCAATTGGATTGTGCCTCATGTTGAATAACCACTTTTTAAACCCTCACAGTGACCAAAATTGCCATTTTTACAGAGTTTTGCTTACTCAAAAGCTTCAATTTTGACCCATTTCAGGCACAGAAATGACTTTAAACACACTTATTTTAGTTGACAAAGTCATAATTCACATCCAACAGTCATTTACAGTCAAAAGATTAAATGTTAAAATTTCATCCATATTGACCATTTTGGGATCGTTCGACATGTCCGGAGTCATCGTTTTTCATCCGAAAATTGATTTTTTGGACTGTACCAAAAATGATTCAAAATGTCAATTGGATCATGCCTCATGTTGAATAACCACTTTTTAAACCCTCACAGTGACCAAAATTGCCATTTTTACAGAGTTTTGATTACTCAAAAGCTTCAATTTTTACCCCTTTGAGGCACAGAAATAACTTTAAACACACTTATTTTAGTTGACAAAGTCATAATTCACATCCAACAGTCATTTACAGTCAAAAGATTAAATGTTAAAATTTCATCCATATTGACCATTTTGGGATCGTTCGACATGTCCGGAGTCATCGTTTTTCATCCGAAAATTGATTTTTTGAACTGTACCAAAAATGATTCAAAATGTCAATTGGATCGTGCCTCATGTTGAATAACCACTTTTTAAACCCTCACAGTGACCAAAATTGCCAATTTTACACAGTTTTGCTTACTCAAAAGCTTCAATTTTGACCCATTTCAGGCACAGAAATGACTTTAAACACACTTATTTTAGTTGACAAAGCCATAATTCACATCCAACAGTCATTTAGAGTCAAAAGATTAAATGTTAAAATTTCATCATTATAGACCATTTTGGGAACGTTTAACAGGTCCGGAGTCATCGTTTTTCTTCTGAAAATTGATTTTTTGGACTGTACCAAAAATGATTCAAAATGTCAATTGGATCGTGCCTCATGTTGAATAACCACTTTTTAAACCCTCACAGTGACCAAAATTGCCATTTTTACAGAGTTTTGAATACTCAAAAGCTTCAATTTTGACCCATTTCAGGCACAGATATGACTTTAAACACACTTATTTTAGTTGCCAAAGTCATAATTCACATCCAACAGTCATTTACAGTCAAAAGTTTAAATGTTAAAATTTCATCCATATTGACCATTTTGGGATCGTTCGACATGTCCGGAGTCATCGTTTTTCATCCGAAAATTGATTTTTTGGACTGTACCAAAAATGATTCAAAATGTCAATTGGATCGTGCCTCATTTTGAATAACCACTTTTTAAACCCTCACAGTGACCAAAATTGCAAATCTTACAGAGTTTTGCTTACACAAAAGCTTCAATTTTGACCCGTTTCAGGCACAGAAATGACTTTAAACACACTTATTTTAGTTGACAAAGTCATTATTCACATCCAACAGTCATTTAGAGTCAAAAGATTAAATGTTAAAATTTCATCCATATTGACCATTTTGGGATCGTTCGACATGTCCGGAGTCATCGTTTTTCATCCGAAAATTGATTTTTTGGACTGTACCAAAAATGATTCAAAATGTCAATTGGATCGTGCCTCATGTTGAATAACCACTTTTTAAACCCTCACAGTGACCAAAATTGCCATTTTTACAGAGTTTTGATTACTCAAAAGCTTCAATTTTGACCCATTTCAGGCACAGAAATGACTTTAAACACACTTATTTCAGTTGACAAAGTCATAATTCACATCCAACAGTCATTTACAGTCAAAAGATTAAATGTTAAAATTTCATCCATATTGACCATTTTGGGATCGTTCGACATGTCCGGAGTCATCGTTTTTCATCCGAAAATTGATTTTTTGGACTGTACCAAAAATGATTCAAAATGTCAATTGGATCGTGCCTCATGTTGAATAACCACTTTTTAAACCCTCACAGTGACCAAAATTGCCATTTTTACAGAGTTTTGCTTACTCAAAAGCTTCAATTTTGACCCATTTCAGGCACAGAAATGACTTTAAACACACTTATTTTAGTTGACAAAGTCATAATTCACATCCAACAGTCATTTACAGTCAAAAGATTAAATGTTAAAATTTCATCCATATTGACCATTTTGGGATCGTTCGACATGTCCGGAGTCATCGTTTTTCATCCGAAAATCGATTTTTTGGACTGTACCAAAAATGATTCAAAATGTCAATTGGATCATGCCTCATGTTGAATAACCACTTTTTAAACCCTCAGAGTGACCAAAATTGCCATTTTTACAGAGTTTTGATTACTCAAAAGCTTCAATTTTTACCCCTTTGAGGCACAGAAATAACTTTAAACACACTTATTTTAGTTGACAAAGTCATAATTCACATCCAACAGTCATTTACAGTCAAAAGATTAAATGTTAAAATTTCATCCATATTGACCATTTTGGGATCGTTCAACATGTCCGGAGTCATCTTTTTTCATCAGAAAATTGATTTTTTGAACTGTACCAAAAATGATTCAAAATGTCAATTGGATCGTGCCTCATGTTGAATAACCACTTTTTAAACCCTCACAGTGACCAAAATTGCCAATTTTACTGAGTTTTGCTTACTCAAAAGCTTCAATTTTGACCCATTTCAGGCACAGAAATGACTTTAAACACACTTATTTTAGTTGATAAAGTCATAATTCACATCCAACAGTCATTTAGAGTCAAAAGATTAAATGTTAAAATTTCATCATTATAGACCATTTTGGGAACGTTCGACAGGTCCGGAGTCATCGTTTTTCGTCTGAAAATTGATTTTTTGGACTGTACCAAAAATGATTCAAAATGTCAATTGGATCGTGCCTCATGTTGAATAACCACTTTTTAAACCCTCACAGTGACCAAAATTGCCATTTTTACAGAGTTTTGATTACTCAAAAGCTTCAATTTTGACCCATTTCAGGCACAGAAATGACTTTAAACACACTTATTTTAGTTGACAAAGTCATAATTCACATCCAACAGTCATTTACAGTCAAAAGATTAAATGTTAAAATTTCATCCATATTGACCATTTTGGGATCGTTCGACATGTCCGGAGTCATTGTTTTTTCATCCGAAAATTGATTTTTTGGACTGTACCAAAAATGATTCAAAATGTCAATTGGATCGTGCCTCATGTTGAATAACCACTTTTTAAACCCTCAGAGTGACCAAAATTGCCATTTTTACAGAGTTTTGATTACTCAAAAGCTTCAATTTTTACCCCTTTGAGGCACAGAAATGACTTTAAACACACTTATTTTAGTTGAGAAAGTCATAATTCACATCCAACAGTCATTTACAGTCAAAAGATTAAATGTTAAAATTTCATCCATATTGACCATTTTGGGATCGTTCGACATGTCCGGAGTCATCGTTTTTCATCCGAAAATTGATTTTTTGGACTGTACCAAAAATGATTCAAAATGTCAATTGGATCGTGCCTCATGTTGAATAACCACTTTTTAAACCCTCACAGTGACCAAAATTGCCATTTTTACAGAGTTTTGCTTACTCAAAAGCTTCAATTTTGACCCATTTCAGGCACAGAAATGACTTTAAACACACTTATTTTAGTTGACAAAGTCATAATTCACATCCAACAGTCATTTACAGTCAAAAGATTAAATGTTAAAATTTCATCCATATTGACCATTTTGGGATCGTTCGACATGTCCGGAGTCATCGTTTTTCATCCGAAAATTGATTTTTTGGACTGTACCAAAAATGATTCAAAATGTCAATTGGATCGTGCCTCATGTTGAATAACCACTTTTTAAACCCTCACAGTGACCAAAATTGCCATTTTTACAGAGTTTTCCTTACTCAAAAGCTTCAATTTTGACCCATTTCAGGCACAGAAATGACTTTAAACACACTTATTTTAGTTGACAAAGTCATAATTCACATCCAACAGTCATTTACAGTCAAAAGATTAAATGTTAAAATTAAATCCATATTGACCATTTTGGGATCGTTCAACATGTCCGGAGTCATCGTTTTTCATCCGAAAATTGATTTTTTGAACTGTACCAAAAATGATTCAAAATGTCAATTGGATCGTGCCTCATGTTGAATAACCACTTTTTAAACCCTCACAGTGACCAAAATTGCCATTTTTACAGAGTTTTGATTACTCAAAAGCTTCAATTTTGACCCATTTCAGGCACAGAAATGACTTTAAACACACTTATTTTAGTTGACAAAGTCATAATTCACATCCAACAGTCATTTACAGTCAAAAGATTAAATGTTAAAATTTCATCCATATTGACCATTTTGGGATCGTTCGACATGTCCGGAGTCATCGTTTTTCATCCGAAAATTGATTTTTTGGACTGTACCAAAAATGATTCAAAATGTCAATTGGATCGTGCCTCATGTTGAATAACCACTTTTTAAACCCTCAGAGTGACCAAAATTGCCATTTTTACAGAGTTTTGATTACTCAAAAGCTTCAATTTTTACCCCTTTGAGGCACAGAAATGACTTTAAACACACTTATTTTAGTTGAGAAAGTCATAATTCACATCCAACAGTCATTTACAGTCAAAAGATTAAATGTTAAAATTTCATCCATATTGACCATTTTGGGATCGTTCGACATGTCCGGAGTCATCGTTTTTCATCCGAAAATTGATTTTTTGGACTGTACCAAAAATGATTCAAAATGTCAATTGGATCGTGCCTCATGTTGAATAACCACTTTTTAAACCCTCACAGTGACCAAAATTGCCATTTTTACAGAGTTTTGCTTACTCAAAAGCTTCAATTTTGACCCATTTCAGGCACAGAAATGACTTTAAACACACTTATTTTAGTTGACAAAGTCATAATTCACATCCAACAGTCATTTACAGTCAAAAGATTAAATGTTAAAATTTCATCCATATTGACCATTTTGGGATCGTTCGACATGTCCGGAGTAATCGTTTTTCATCCGAAAATTGATTTTTTGAACTGTACCAAAAATGATTCAAAATGTCAATTGGATCGTGCCTCATGTTGAATAACCACTTTTTAAACCCTCACAGTGACCAAAATTGCCATTTTTACAGAGTTTTCCTTACTCAAAAGCTTCAATTTTGACCCATTTCAGGCACAGAAATGACTTTAAACACACTTATTTTAGTTGACAAAGTCATAATTCACATCCAACAGTCATTTACAGTCAAAAGATTAAATGTTAAAATTTCATCCATATTGACCATTTTGGGATCGTTCAACATGTCCGGAGTCATCGTTTTTCATCCGAAAATTGATTTTTTGGACTGTACCAAAAATGATTCAAAATGTCAATTGGATCATGCCTCATGTTGAATAACCACTTTTTAAACCCTCACAGTGACCAAAATTGCCATTTTTACAGAGTTTTGATTACTCAAAAGCTTCAATTTTTACCCCTTTGAGGCACAGAAATAACTTTAAACACACTTATTTTAGTTGACAAAGTCATAATTCACATCCAACAGTCATTTACAGTCAAAAGATTAAATGTTAAAATTTCATCCATATTGACCATTTTGGGATCGTTCGACATGTCCGGAGTCATCGTTTTTCATCCGAAAATTGATTTTTTGAACTGTACCAAAAATGATTCAAAATGTCAATTGGATCGTGCCTCATGTTGAATAACCACTTTTTAAACCCTCACAGTGACCAAAATTGCCATTTTTACAGAGTTTTGATTACTCAAAAGCTTCAATTTTGACCCATTTCAGGCACAGAAATGACTTTAAACACACTTATTTTAGTTGACAAAGTCATAATTCACATCCAACAGTCATTTACAGTCAAAAGATTAAATGTTAAAATTTCATCCATATTGACCATTTTGGGATCGTTCGACATGTCCGGAGTCATCGTTTTTCATCCGAAAATTGATTTTTTGGACTGTACCAAAAATGATTCAAAATGTCAATTGGATCGTGCCTCATTTTGAATAACCACTTTTTAAACCCTCACAGTGACCAAAATTGCCATTTTTACAGAGTTTTGATTACTCAAAAGCTTCAATTTTGACCCATTTCAGGCACAGAAATGACTTTAAACACACTTATTTTAGTTGACAAAGTCATAATTCACATCCAACAGTCATTTACAGTCAAAAGATTAAATGTTAAAATTTCATCCATATTGACCATTTTGGGATCGTTCGACATGTCCGGAGTCATCGTTTTTCATCCGAAAATTGATTTTTTGGACTGTACCAAAAATGATTCAAAATGTCAATTGGATCGTGCCTCATGTTGAATAACCACTTTTTAAACCCTCACAGTGACCAAAATTGCCATTTTTACAGAGTTTTGCTTACTCAAAAGCTTCAATTTTGACCCATTTCAGGCACAGAAATGACTTTAAACACACTTATTTTAGTTGACAAAGTCATAATTCACATCCAACAGTCATTTACAGTCAAAAGATTAAATGTTAACATTTCATCCATATTGACCATTTTGGGATCGTTCGACATGTCCGGAGTCATCGTTTTTCATCCGAAAATTGATTTTTTGGACTGTACCAAAAATGATTCAAAATGTCAATTGGATCGTGCCTCATGTTGAATAACCACTTTTTAAACCCTCACAGTGACCAAAATTGCCATTTTTACAGAGTTTTGCTTACTCAAAAGCTTCAATTTTGACCCATTTCAGGCACAGAAATGACTTTAAACACACTTATTTTAGTTGACAAAGTCATAATTCACATCCAACAGTCATTTACACTCAAAAGATTAAATGTTAAAATTTCATCCATATTGACCATTTTGGGATCGTTCGACATGTCCGGAGTCATCGTTTTTCATCCGAAAATTGATTTTTTGGACTGTACCAAAAATGATTCAAAATGTCAATTGGATCATGCCTCATGTTGAATAACCACTTTTTAAACCCTCACAGTGACCAAAATTGCCATTTTTACAGAGTTTTGATTACTCAAAAGCTTCAATTTTTACCCCTTTGAGGCACAGAAATAACTTTAAACACACTTATTTTAGTTGACAAAGTCATAATTCACATCCAACAGTCATTTACAGTCAAAAGATTAAATGTTAAAATTTCATCCATATTGACCATTTTGGGATCGTTCGACATGTCCGGAGTCATCGTTTTTCATCCGAAAATTGATTTTTTGAACTGTACCAAAAATGATTCAAAATGTCAATTGGATCGTGCCTCATGTTGAATAACCACTTTTTAAACCCTCACAGTGACCAAAATTGCCAATTTTACACAGTTTTGCTTACTCAAAAGCTTCAATTTTGACCCATTTCAGGCACAGAAAGGACTTTAAACACACTTATTTTAGTTGACAAAGCCATAATTCACATCCAACAGTCATTTAGAGTCAAAAGATTAAATGTTAAAATTTCATCATTATAGACCATTTTGGGAACGTTCAACAGGTCCAGAGTCATCGTTTTTCTTCTGAAAATTGATTTTTTGGACTGTACCAAAAATGATTCAAAATGTCAATTGGATCGTGCCTCATGTTGAATAACCACTTTTTAAACCCTCACAGTGACCAAAATTGCCATTTTTACAGAGTTTTGATTACTCAAAAGCTTCAATTTTGACCCATTTCAGGCACAGATATGACTTTAAACACACTTATTTTAGTTGCCAAAGTCATAATTCACATCCAACAGTCATTTACAGTCAAAAGTTTAAATGTTAAAATTTCATCCATATTGACCATTTTGGGATCGTTCGACATGTCCGGAGTCATCGTTTTTCATCCGAAAATTGATTTTTTGGACTGTACCAAAAATGATTCAAAATGTCAATTGGATCGTGCCTCATGTTGAATAACCACTTTTTAAACCCTCACAGTGACCAAAATTGCCATTTTTACAGAGTTTTGCTTACTCAAAAGCTTCAATTTTGACCCATTTCAGGCACAGAAATGACTTTAAACACACTTATTTTAGTTGACAAAGTCATAATTCACATCCAACAGTCATTTACAGTCAAAAGATTAAATGTTAAAATTTCATCCATATTGACCATTTTGGGATCGTTCGACATGTCCGGAGTCATCGTTTTTCATCCGAAAATTGATTTTTTGGACTGTACCAAAAATGATTCAAAATGTCAATTGGATCATGCCTCATGTTGAATAACCACTTTTTAAACCCTCACAGTGACCAAAATTGCCATTTTTACAGAGTTTTGATTACTCAAAAGCTTCAATTTGTACCCCTTTGAGGCACAGAAATGACTTTAAACACACTTATTTTAGTTGACAAAGTCATAATTCACATCCAACAGTCATTTACAGTCAAAAGATTAAATGTTAAAATTTCATCCATATTGACCATTTTGGGATCGTTCGACATGTCCGGAGTCATCGTTTTTCATCCGAAAATTGATTTTTTGAACTGTACCAAAAATGATTCAAAATGTCAATTGGATCGTGCCTCATGTTGAATAACCACTTTTTAAACCCTCACAGTGACCAAAATTGCCAATTTTACACAGTTTTGCTTACTCAAAAGCTTCAATTTTGACCCATTTCAGGCACAGAAATGACTTTAAACACACTTATTTTAGTTGACAAAGCCATAATTCACATCCAACAGTCATTTAGAGTCAAAAGATTAAATGTTAAAATTTCATCATTATAGACCATTTTGGGAACGTTCAACAGGTCCGGAGTCATCGTTTTTCTTCTGAAAATTGATTTTTTGGACTGTACCAAAAATGATTCAAAATGTCAATTGGATCGTGCCTCATGTTGAATAACCACTTTTTAAACCCTCACAGTGACCAAAATTGCCATTTTTACAGAGTTTTGATTACTCAAAAGCTTCAATTTTGACCCATTTCAGGCACAGATATGACTTTAAACACACTTATTTTAGTTGCCAAAGTCATAATTCACATCCAACAGTCATTTACAGTCAAAAGTTTAAATGTTAAAATTTCATCCATATTGACCATTTTGGGATCGTTCGACATGTCCGGAGTCATCGTTTTTCATCCGAAAATTGATTTTTTGGACTGTACCAAAAATGATTCAAAATGTCAATTGGATCGTGCCTCATTTTGAATAACCACTTTTTAAACCCTCACAGTGACCAAAATTGCAAATTTTACAGAGTTTTGCTTACACAAAAGCTTCAATTTTGACCCGTTTCAGGCACAGAAATGACTTTAAACACACTTATTTTAGTTGACAAAGTCATTATTCACATCCAACAGTCATTTAGAGTCAAAAGATTAAATGTTAAAATTTCATCCATATTGACCATTTTGGGATCGTTCGACATGTCCGGAGTCATCGTTTTTCATCCGAAAATTGATTTTTTGGACTGTACCAAAAATGATTCAAAATGTCAATTGGATCGTGCCTCATATTGAATAACCACTTTTTAAACCCTCACAGTGACCAAAATTGCCATTTTTACAGAGTTTTGCTTACTCAAAAGCTTCAATTTTGACCCATTTCAGGCACAGAAATGACTTTAAACACACTTATTTTAGTTGACAAAGTCATAATTCACATCCAACAGTCATTTACAGTCAAAAGATTAAATGTTAACATTTCATCCATATTGACCATTTTGGGATCGTTCGACATGTCCGGAGTCATCGTTTTTCATCCGAAAATTGATTTTTTGGACTGTACCAAAAATGATTCAAAATGTCAATTGGATCATGCCTCATGTTGAATAACCACTTTTTAAACCCTCACAGTGACCAAAATTGCCATTTTTACAGAGTTTTGATTACTCAAAAGCTTCAATTTTTACCCCTTTGAGGCACAGAAATAACTTTAAACACACTTATTTTAGTTGACAAAGTCATAATTCACATCCAACAGTCATTTACAGTCAAAAGATTAAATGTTAAAATTTCATCCATATTGACCATTTTGGGATCGTTCGACATGTCCGGAGTCATCGTTTTTCATCCGAAAATTGATTTTTTGAACTGTACCAAAAATGATTCAAAATGTCAATTGGATCGTGCCTCATGTTGAATAACCACTTTTTAAACCCTCACTGTGACCAAAATTGCCAATTTTACACAGTTTTGCTTACTCAAAAGCTTCAATTTTGACCCATTTCAGGCACAGAAATGACTTTAAACACACTTATTTTAGTTGACAAAGTCATAATTCACATCCAACAGTCATTTACAGTCAAAAGATTAAATGTTAAAATTTCATCCATATTGACCATTTTGGGATCGTTCGACATGTCCGGAGTCATCGTTTTTCATCCGAAAATTGATTTTTTGGACTGTACCAAAAATGATTCAAAATGTCAATTGGATCATGCCTCATGTTGAATAACCACTTTTTAAACCCTCACAGTGACCAAAATTGCCATTTTTACAGAGTTTTGATTACTCAAAAGCTTCAATTTTTACCCCTTTGAGGCACAGAAATAACTTTAAACACACTTATTTTAGTTGACAAAGTCATAATTCACATCCAACAGTCATTTACAGTCAAAAGATTAAATGTTAAAATTTCATCCATATTGACCATTTTGGGATCGTTCGACATGTCCGGAGTCATCGTTTTTCATCCGAAAATTGATTTTTTGAACTGTACCAAAAATGATTCAAAATGTCAATTGGATCGTGCCTCATGTTGAATAACCACTTTTTAAACCCTCACAGTGACCAAAATTGCCAATTTTACACAGTTTTGCTTACTCAAAAGCTTCAATTTTGACCCATTTCAGGCACAGAAATGACTTTAAACACACTTATTTTAGTTGACAAAGCCATAATTCACATCCAACAGTCATTTAGAGTCAAAAGATTAAATGTTAAAATTTCATCAATATAGACCATTTTGGGAACGTTCAACAGGTCCGGAGTCATCGTTTTTCTTCTGAAAATTGATTTTTTGGACTGTACCAAAAATGATTCAAAATGTCAATTGGATCGTGCCTCATGTTGAATAACCACTTTTTAAACCCTCACAGTGACCAAAATTGCCATTTTTACAGAGTTTTGATTACTCAAAAGCTTCAATTTTGACCCATTTCAGGCACAGATATGACTTTAAACACACTTATTTTAGTTGCCAAAGTCATAATTCACATCCAACAGTCATTTACAGTCAAAAGTTTAAATGTTAAAATTTCATCCATATTGACCATTTTGGGATCGTTCGACATGTCCGGAGTCATCGTTTTTCATCCGAAAATTGATTTTTTGGACTGTACCAAAAATGATTCAAAATGTCAATTGGATCGTGCCTCATTTTGAATAACCACTTTTTAAACCCTCACAGTGACCAAAATTGCAAATTTTACAGAGTTTTGCTTACACAAAAGCTTCAATTTTGACCCGTTTCAGGCACAGAAATGACTTTAAACACACTTATTTTAGTTGACAAAGTCATTATTCACATCCAACAGTCATTTAGAGTCAAAAGATTAAATGTTAAAATTTCATCCATATTGACCATTTTGGGATCGTTCGACATGTCCGGAGTCATCGTTTTTCATCCGAAAATTGATTTTTTGGACTGTACCAAAAATGATTCAAAATGTCAATTGGATCGTGCCTCATGTTGAATAACCACTTTTTAAACCCTCACAGTGACCAAAATTGCCATTTTTACAGAGTTTTGATTACTCAAAAGCTTCAATTTTGACCCATTTCACGCACAGAAATGACTTTAAACACACTTATTTCAGTTGACAAAGTCATAATTCACATCCAACAGTCATTTACAGTCAAAAGATTAAATGTTAAAATTTCATCCATATTGACCATTTTGGGATCGTTCGACATGTCCGGAGTCATCGTTTTTCATCCGAAAATTGATTTTTTGGACTGTAGCAAAAATGATTCAAAATGTCAATTGGATCGTGCCTCATGTTGAATAACCACTTTTTAAACCCTCACAGTGACCAAAATTGCCATTTTTACAGAGTTTTGCTTACTCAAAAGCTTCAATTTTGACCCATTTCAGGCACAGAAATGACTTTAAACACACTTATTTTAGTTGACAAAGTCATAATTCACATCCAACAGTCATTTACAGTCAAAAGATTAAATGTTAACATTTCATCCATATTGACCATTTTGGGATCGTTCGACATGTCCGGAGTCATCGTTTTTCATCCGAAAATTGATTTTTTGGACTGTACCAAAAATGATTCAAAATGTCAATTGGATCATGCCTCATGTTGAATAACCACTTTTTAAACCCTCACAGTGACCAAAATTGCCATTTTTACAGAGTTTTGATTACTCAAAAGCTTCAATTTTTACCCCTTTGAGGCACAGAAATAACTTTAAACACACTTATTTTAGTTGACAAAGTCATAATTCACATCCAACAGTCATTTACAGTCAAAAGATTAAATGTTAAAATTTCATCCATATTGACCATTTTGGGATCGTTCGACATGTCCGGAGTCATCGTTTTTCATCCGAAAATTGATTTTTTGAACTGTACCAAAAATGATTCAAAATGTCAATTGGATCGTGCCTCATGTTGAATAACCACTTTTTAAACCCTCACAGTGACCAAAATTGCCAATTTTACACAGTTTTGCTTACTCAAAAGCTTCAATTTTGACCCATTTCAGGCACAGAAATGATTTTAAACACACTTATTTTAGTTGACAAAGCCATAATTCACATCCAACAGTCATTTAGAGTCAAAAGATTAAATGTTAAAATTTCATCATTATAGACCATTTTGGGAACGTTCAACAGGTCCGGAGTCATCGTTTTTCTTCTGAAAATTGATTTTTTGGACTGTACCAAAAATGATTCAAAATGTCAATTGGATCGTGCCTCATGTTGAATAACCACTTTTTAAACCCTCACAGTGACCAAAATTGCCATTTTTACAGAGTTTTGATTACTCAAAAGCTTCAATTTTGACCCATTTCAGGCACAGATATGACTTTAAACACACTTATTTTAGTTGCCAAAGTCATAATTCACATCCAACAGTCATTTACAGTCAAAAGTTTAAATGTTAAAATTTCATCCATATTGACCATTTTGGGATCGTTCGACATGTCCGGAGTCATCGTTTTTCATCCGAAAATTGATTTTTTGGACTGTACCAAAAATGATTCAAAATGTCAATTGGATCGTGCCTCATGTTGAATAACCACTTTTTAAACCCTCACAGTGACCAAAATTGCCATTTTTACAGAGTTTTGATTACTCAAAAGCTTCAATTTTGACACATTTCAGGCACAGAAATGACTTTAAACACACTTATTTTAGTTGACAAAGTCATAATTCACATCCAACAGTCATTTACAGTCAAAAGATTAAATGTTAAAATTTCATCCATATTGACCATTTTGGGATCGTTCGACATGTCCGGAGTCATCGTTTTTCATCCGAAAATTGATTTTTTGGACTGTACCAAAAATGATTCAAAATGTCAATTGGATCGTGCCTCATGTTGAATAACCACTTTTTAAACCCTCACAGTGACCAAAATTGCAATTTTTACAGAGTTTTGGTTACTCAAAAGCTTCAATTTTGACCCATTTCAGGCACAGAAATGACTTTAAACACACTTATTTTAGTTGACAAAGTCATTATTCACATCCAACAGTCATTTAGAGTCAAAAGATTAAATGTTAAACTTTCATCCATATTGACCATTTTGGGATCGTTCGACATGTCCGGAGTCATCGTTTTTCATCCGAAAATTGATTTTTTGGACTGTACCAAAAATGATTCAAAATGTCAATTGGATCGTGCCTCATGTTGAATAACCACTTTTTAAACCCTCACAGTGACCAAAATTGCCATTTTTACAGAGTTTTGCTTACTCAAAAGCTTCAATTTTGACGCATTTCAGGCACAGAAATGACTTTAAACACACTTATTTTAGTTGACAAAGTCATAATTCACATCCAACAGTCATTTACAGTCAAAAGATTAAATGTTAAAATTTCATCCATATTGACCATTTTGGGATCGTTCGACATGTCCGGAGTCATCGTTTTTCATCCGAAAATTGATTTTTTGGACTGTACCAAAAATGATTCAAAATGTCAATTGGATCATGCCTCATGTTGAATAACCACTTTTTAAACCCTCACAGTGACCAAAATTGCCATTTTTACAGAGTTTTGATTACTCAAAAGCTTCAATTTTTACCCCTTTGAGGCACAGAAATAACTTTAAACACACTTATTTTAGTTGACAAAGTCATAATTCACATCCAACAGTCATTTACAGTCAAAAGATTAAATGTTAAAATTTCATCCATATTGACCATTTTGGGATCGTTCGACATGTCCGGAGACATCGTTTTTCATCCGAAAATTGATTTTTTGAACTGTACCAAAAATGATTCAAAATGTCAATTGGATCGTGCCTCATGTTGAATAACCACTTTTTAAACCCTCACAGTGACCAAAATTGCCAATTTTACACAGTTTTGCTTACTCAAAAGCTTCAATTTTGACCCATTTCAGGCACAGAAATGACTTTAAACACACTTATTTTAGTTGACAAAGCCATAATTCACATCCAACAGTCATTTAGAGTCAAAAGATTAAATGTTAAAATTTCATCATTATAGACCATTTTGGGAACGTTCAACAGGTCCGGAGTCATCGTTTTTCTTCTGAAAATTGATTTTTTGGACTGTACCAAAAATGATTCAAAATGTCAATTGGATCGTGCCTCATGTTGAATAACCACTTTTTAAACCCTCACAGTGACCAAAATTGCCATTTTTACAGAGTTTTGATTACTCAAAAGCTTCAATTTTGACCCATTTCAGGCACAGATATGACTTTAAACACACTTATTTTAGTTGCCAAAGTCATAATTCACATCCAACAGTCATTTACAGTCAAAAGTTTAAATGTTAAAATTTCATCCATATTGACCATTTTGGGATCGTTCGACATGTCCGGAGTCATCGTTTTTCATCCGAAAATTGATTTTTTGGACTGTACCAAAAATGATTCAAAATGTCAATTGGATCGTGCCTCATTTTGAATAACCACTTTTTAAACCCTCACAGTGACCAAAATTGCAAATTTTACAGAGTTTTGCTTACACAAAAGCTTCAATTTTGACCCGTTTCAGGCACAGAAATGACTTTAAACACACTTATTTTAGTTGACAAAGTCATTATTCACATCCAACAGTCATTTAGAGTCAAAAGATTAAATGTTAAAATTTCATCCATATTGACCATTTTGGGATCGTTCGACATGTCCGGAGTCATCGTTTTTCATCCGAAAATTGATTTTTTGGACTGTACCAAAAATGATTCAAAATGTCAATTGGATCGTGCCTCATGTTGAATAACCACTTTTTAAACCCTCACAGTGACCAAAATTGCCATTTTTACAGAGTTTTGCTTACTCAAAAGCTTCAATTTTGACCCATTTCAGGCACAGAAATGACTTTAAACACACTTATTTTAGTTGACAAAGTCATAATTCACATCCAACAGTCATTTACAGTCAAAAGATTAAATGTTAACATTTCATCCATATTGACCATTTTGGGATCGTTCGACATGTCCGGAGTCATCGTTTTTCATCCGAAAATTGATTTTTTGGACTGTACCAAAAATGATTCAAAATGTCAATTGGATCATGCCTCATGTTGAATAACCACTTTTTAAACCCTCACAGTGACCAAAATTGCCATTTTTACAGAGTTTTGATTACTCAAAAGCTTCAATTTTTACCCCTTTGAGGCACAGAAATAACTTTAAACACACTTATTTTAGTTGACAAAGTCATAATTCACATCCAACAGTCATTTACAGTCAAAAGATTAAATGTTAAAATTTCATCCATATTGACCATTTTGGGATCGTTCGACATGTCCGGAGTCATCGTTTTTCATCCGAAAATTGATTTTTTGAACTGTACCAAAAATGATTCAAAATGTCAATTGGATCGTGCCTCATGTTGAATAACCACTTTTTAAACCCTCACAGTGACCAAAATTGCCAATTTTACACAGTTTTGCTTACTCAAAAGCTTCAATTTTGACCCATTTCAGGCACAGAAATGATTTTAAACACACTTATTTTAGTTGACAAAGCCATAATTCACATCCAACAGTCATTTAGAGTCAAAAGATTAAATGTTAAAATTTCATCATTATAGACCATTTTGGGAACGTTCAACAGGTCCGGAGTCATCGTTTTTCTTCTGAAAATTGATTTTTTGGACTGTACCAAAAATGATTCAAAATGTCAATTGGATCGTGCCTCATGTTGAATAACCACTTTTTAAACCCTCACAGTGACCAAAATTGCCATTTTTACAGAGTTTTGATTACTCAAAAGCTTCAATTTTGACCCATTTCAGGCACAGATATGACTTTAAACACACTTATTTTAGTTGCCAAAGTCATAATTCACATCCAACAGTCATTTACAGTCAAAAGTTTAAATGTTAAAATTTCATCCATATTGACCATTTTGGGATCGTTCGACATGTCCGGAGTCATCGTTTTTCATCCGAAAATTGATTTTTTGGACTGTACCAAAAATGATTCAAAATGTCAATTGGATCGTGCCTCATGTTGAATAACCACTTTTTAAACCCTCACAGTGACCAAAATTGCCATTTTTACAGAGTTTTGATTACTCAAAAGCTTCAATTTTGACACATTTCAGGCACAGAAATGACTTTAAACACACTTATTTTAGTTGACAAAGTCATAATTCACATCCAACAGTCATTTACAGTCAAAAGATTAAATGTTAAAATTTCATCCATATTGACCATTTTGGGATCGTTCGACATGTCCGGAGTCATCGTTTTTCATCCGAAAATTGATTTTTTGGACTGTACCAAAAATGATTCAAAATGTCAATTGGATCGTGCCTCATGTTGAATAACCACTTTTTAAACCCTCACAGTGACCAAAATTGCAATTTTTACAGAGTTTTGGTTACTCAAAAGCTTCAATTTTGACCCATTTCAGGCACAGAAATGACTTTAAACACACTTATTTTAGTTGACAAAGTCATTATTCACATCCAACAGTCATTTAGAGTCAAAAGATTAAATGTTAAACTTTCATCCATATTGACCATTTTGGGATCGTTCGACATGTCCGGAGTCATCGTTTTTCATCCGAAAATTGATTTTTTGGACTGTACCAAAAATGATTCAAAATGTCAATTGGATCGTGCCTCATGTTGAATAACCACTTTTTAAACCCTCACAGTGACCAAAATTGCCATTTTTACAGAGTTTTGCTTACTCAAAAGCTTCAATTTTGACCCATTTCAGGCACAGAAATGACTTTAAACACACTTATTTTAGTTGACAAAGTCATAATTCACATCCAACAGTCATTTACAGTCAAAAGATTAAATGTTAAAATTTCATCCATATTGACCATTTTGGGATCGTTCGACATGTCCGGAGTCATCGTTTTTCATCCGAAAATTGATTTTTTGGACTGTACCAAAAATGATTCAAAATGTCAATTGGATCATGCCTCATGTTGAATAACCACTTTTTAAACCCTCACAGTGACCAAAATTGCCATTTTTACAGAGTTTTGATTACTCAAAAGCTTCAATTTTTACCCCTTTGAGGCACAGAAATAACTTTAAACACACTTATTTTAGTTGACAAAGTCATAATTCACATCCAACAGTCATTTACAGTCAAAAGATTAAATGTTAAAATTTCATCCATATTGACCATTTTGGGATCGTTCGACATGTCCGGAGTCATCGTTTTTCATCCGAAAATTGATTTTTTGAACTGTACCAAAAATGATTCAAAATGTCAATTGGATCGTGCCTCATGTTGAATAACCACTTTTTAAACCCTCACAGTGACCAAAATTGCCAATTTTACACAGTTTTGCTTACTCAAAAGCTTCAATTTTGACCCATTTCAGGCACAGAAATGACTTTAAACACACTTATTTTAGTTGACAAAGCCATAATTCACATCCAACAGTCATTTAGAGTCAAAAGATTAAATGTTAAAATTTCATCATTATAGACCATTTTGGGAACGTTCAACAGGTCCGGAGTCATCGTTTTTTTTCTGAAAATTGATTTTTTGGACTGTACCAAAAATGATTCAAAATGTCAATTGGATCGTGCCTCATGTTGAATAACCACTTTTTAAACCCTCACAGTGACCAAAATTGCCATTTTTACAGAGTTTTGATTACTCAAAAGCTTCAATTTTGACCCATTTCAGGCACAGATATGACTTTAAACACACTTATTTTAGTTGCCAAAGTCATAATTCACATCCAACAGTCATTTACAGTCAAAAGTTTAAATGTTAAAATTTCATCCATATTGACCATTTTGGGATCGTTCGACATGTCCGGAGTCATCGTTTTTCATCCGAAAATTGATTTTTTGGACTGTACCAAAAATGATTCAAAATGTCAATTGGATCGTGCCTCATTTTGAATAACCACTTTTTAAACCCTCACAGTGACCAAAATTGCAAATTTTACAGAGTTTTGCTTACACAAAAGCTTCAATTTTGACCCGTTTCAGGCACAGAAATGACTTTAAACACACTTATTTTAGTTGACAAAGTCATTATTCACATCCAACAGTCATTTAGAGTCAAAAGATTAAATGTTAAAATTTCATCCATATTGACCATTTTGGGATCGTTCGACATGTCCGGAGTCATCGTTTTTCATCCGAAAATTGATTTTTTGGACTGTACCAAAAATGATTCAAAATGTCAATTGGATCGTGCCTCATGTTGAATAACCACTTTTTAAACCCTCACAGTGACCAAAATTGCCATTTTTACAGAGTTTTGCTTACTCAAAAGCTTCAATTTTGACCCATTTCAGGCACAGAAATGACTTTAAACACACTTATTTTAGTTGACAAAGTCATAATTCACATCCAACAGTCATTTACAGTCAAAAGATTAAATGTTAAAATTTCATCCATATTGACCATTTTGGGATCGTTCGACATGTCCGGAGTCATCGTTTTTCATCCGAAAATTGATTTTTTGGACTGTACCAAAAATGATTCAAAATGTCAATTGGATCGTGCCTCATGTTGAATAACCACTTTTTAAACCCTCAGAGTGACCAAAATTGCCATTTTTACAGAGTTTTGATTACTCAAAAGCTTCAATTTTTACCCTTTTGAGGCACAGAAATGACTTTAAACACACTTATTTTAGTTGACAAAGTCATAATTCACATCCAACAGTCATTTACAGTCAAAAGATTAAATGTTAAAATTTCATCCATATTGACCATTTTGGGATCGTTCGACATGTCCGGAGTCATCGTTTTTCATCCGAAAATTGATTTTTTGAACTGTACCAAAAATGATTCAAAATGTCAATTGGATCGTGCCTCATGTTGAAAACCCACTTTTTAAACCCTCACAGTGACCAAAATTGCCAATTTTACACAGTTTTGCTTACTCAAAAGCTTCAATTTTGACCCATTTCAGGCACAGAAATGACTTTAAACACACTTATTTTAGTTGACAAAGCCATAATTCACATCCAACAGTCATTTAGAGTCAAAAGATTAAATGTTAAAATTTCATCATTATAGACCATTTTGGGAACGTTCAACAGGTCCGGAGTCATCGTTTTTCTTCTGAAAATTGATTTTTTGGACTGTACCAAAAATGATTCAAAATGTCAATTGGATCGTGCCTCATGTTGAATAACCACTTTTTAAACCCTCACAGTGACCAAAATTGCCATTTTTACAGAGTTTTGATTACTCAAAAGCTTCAATTTTGACCCATTTCAGGCACAGATATGACTTTAAACACACTTATTTTAGTTGCCAAAGTCATAATTCACATCCAACAGTCATTTACAGTCAAAAGTTTAAATGTTAAAATTTCATCCATATTGACCATTTTGGGATCGTTCGACATGTCCGGAGTCATCGTTTTTCATCCGAAAATTGATTTTTTGGACTGTACCAAAAATGATTCAAAATGTCAATTGGATCGTGCCTCATTTTGAATAACCACTTTTTAAACCCTCACAGTGACCAAAATTGCAAATTTTACAGAGTTTTGCTTACACAAAAGCTTCAATTTTGACCCGTTTCAGGCACAGAAATGACTTTAAACACACTTATTTTAGTTGACAAAGTCATTATTCACATCCAACAGTCATTTAGAGTCAAAAGATTAAATGTTAAAATTTCATCCATATTGACCATTTTGGGATCGTTCGACATGTCCGGAGTCATCGTTTTTCATCCGAAAATTGATTTTTTGGACTGTACCAAAAATGATTCAAAATGTCAATTGGATCGTGCCTCATGTTGAATAACCACTTTTTAAACCCTCACAGTGACCAAAATTGCCATTTTTACAGAGTTTTGATTACTCAAAAGCTTCAATTTTGACCCATTTCACGCACAGAAATGACTTTAAACACACTTATTTCAGTTGACAAAGTCATAATTCACATCCAACAGTCATTTACAGTCAAAAGATTAAATGTTAAAATTTCATCCATATTGACCATTTTGGGATCGTTCGACATGTCCGGAGTCATCGTTTTTCATCCGAAAATTGATTTTTTGGACTGTACCAAAAATGATTCAAAATGTCAATTGGATCGTGCCTCATGTTGAATAACCACTTTTTAAACCCTCACAGTGACCAAAATTGCCATTTTTACAGAGTTTTGCTTACTCAAAAGCTTCAATTTTGACCCATTTCAGGCACAGAAATGACTTTAAACACACTTATTTTAGTTGACAAAGTCATAATTCACATCCAACAGTCATTTACAGTCAAAAGATTAAATGTTAACATTTCATCCATATTGACCATTTTGGGATCGTTCGACATGTCCGGAGTCATTGTTTTTCATCCGAAAATTGATTTTTTGGACTGTACCAAAAATGATTCAAAATGTCAATTGGATCATGCCTCATGTTGAATAACCACTTTTTAAACCCTCACAGTGACCAAAATTGCCATTTTTACAGAGTTTTGATTACTCAAAAGCTTCAATTTTTACCCCTTTGAGGCACAGAAATAACTTTAAACACACTTATTTTAGTTGACAAAGTCATAATTCACATCCAACAGTCATTTACAGTCAAAAGATTAAATGTTAAAATTTCATCCATATTGACCATTTTGGGATCGTTCGACATGTCCGGAGTCATCGTTTTTCATCCGAAAATTGATTTTTTGAACTGTACCAAAAATGATTCAAAATGTCAATTGGATCGTGCCTCATGTTGAATAACCACTTTTTAAACCCTCACAGTGACCAAAATTGCCAATTTTACACAGTTTTGCTTACTCAAAAGCTTCAATTTTGACCCATTTCAGGCACAGAAATGACTTTAAACACACTTATTTTAGTTGACAAAGCCATAATTCACATCCAACAGTCATTTAGAGTCAAAAGATTAAATGTTAAAATTTCATCATTATAGACCATTTTGGGAACGTTCAACAGGTCCGGAGTCATCGTTTTTCTTCTGAAAATTGATTTTTTGGACTGTACCAAAAATGATTCAAAATGTCAATTGGATCGTGCCTCATGTTGAATAACCACTTTTTAAACCCTCACAGTGACCAAAATTGCCATTTTTACAGAGTTTTGATTACTCAAAAGCTTCAATTTTGACCCATTTCAGGCACAGATATGACTTTAAACACACTTATTTTAGTTGCCAAAGTCATAATTCACATCCAACAGTCATTTACAGTCAAAAGTTTAAATGTTAAAATTTCATCCATATTGACCATTTTGGGATCGTTCGACATGTCCGGAGTCATCGTTTTTCATCCGAAAATTGATTTTTTGGACTGTACCAAAAATGATTCAAAATGTCAATTGGATCGTGCTTCATGTTGAATAACTACTTTTTAAACCCTCACAGTGACCAAAATTGCCATTTTTACAGAGATTTGATTACTCAAAAGCTTCAATTTTGACACATTTCAGGCACAGAAATGACTTTAAACACACTTATTTTAGTTGACAAAGTCATAATTCACATCCAACAGTCATTTACAGTCAAAAGATTAAATGTTAAAATTTCATCCATATTGACCATTTTGGGATCGTTCGACATGTCCGGAGTCATCGTTTTTCATCCGAAAATTGATTTTTTGGACTGTACCAAAAATGATTCAAAATGTCAATTGGATCGTGCCTCATGTTGAATAACCACTTTTTAAACCCTCACAGTGACCAAAATTGCAATTTTTACAGAGTTTTGGTTACTCAAAAGCTTCAATTTTGACCCATTTCAGGCACATAAATGACTTTAAACACACTTATTTTAGTTGACAAAGTCATAATTCACATCCAACAGTCATTTACAGTCAAAAGATTAAATGTTAAAATTTCATCCATATTGACCATTTTGGGATCGTTCGACATGTCCGGAGTCATCGTTTTTCATCCGAAAATTGATTTTTTGGACTGTACCAAAAATGATTCAAAATGTCAATTGGATCGTGCCTCATGTTGAATAACCACTTTTTAAACCCTCAGAGTGACCAAAATTGCCATTTTTACAGAGTTTTGATTACTCAAAAGCTTCAATTTTTACCCTTTTGAGGCACAGAAATGACTTTAAACACACTTATTTTAGTTGACAAAGTCATAATTCACATCCAACAGTCATTTACAGTCAAAAGATTAAATGTTAAAATTTCATCCATATTGACCATTTTGGGATCGTTCGACATGTCCGGAGTCATCGTTTTTCATCCGAAAATTGATTTTTTGAACTGTACCAAAAATGATTCAAAATGTCAATTGGATCGTGCCTCATGTTGAAAACCCACTTTTTAAACCCTCACAGTGACCAAAATTGCCAATTTTACACAGTTTTGCTTACTCAAAAGCTTCAATTTTGACCCATTTCAGGCACAGAAATGACTTTAAACACACTTATTTTAGTTGACAAAGCCATAATTCACATCCAACAGTCATTTAGAGTCAAAAGATTAAATGTTAAAATTTCATCATTATAGACCATTTTGGGAACGTTCAACAGGTCCGGAGTCATCGTTTTTCTTCTGAAAATTGATTTTTTGGACTGTACCAAAAATGATTCAAAATGTCAATTGGATCGTGCCTCATGTTGAATAACCACTTTTTAAACCCTCACAGTGACCAAAATTGCCATTTTTACAGAGTTTTGATTACTCAAAAGCTTCAATTTTGACCCATTTCAGGCACAGATATGACTTTAAACACACTTATTTTAGTTGCCAAAGTCATAATTCACATCCAACAGTCATTTACAGTCAAAAGTTTAAATGTTAAAATTTCATCCATATTGACCATTTTGGGATCGTTCGACATGTCCGGAGTCATCGTTTTTCATCCGAAAATTGATTTTTTGGACTGTACCAAAAATGATTCAAAATGTCAATTGGATCGTGCCTCATTTTGAATAACCACTTTTTAAACCCTCACAGTGACCAAAATTGCAAATTTTACAGAGTTTTGCTTACACAAAAGCTTCAATTTTGACCCGTTTCAGGCACAGAAATGACTTTAAACACACTTATTTTAGTTGACAAAGTCATTATTCACATCCAACAGTCATTTAGAGTCAAAAGATTAAATGTTAAAATTTCATCCATATTGACCATTTTGGGATCGTTCGACATGTCCGGAGTCATCGTTTTTCATCCGAAAATTGATTTTTTGGACTGTACCAAAAATGATTCAAAATGTCAATTGGATCGTGCCTCATGTTGAATAACCACTTTTTAAACCCTCACAGTGACCAAAATTGCCATTTTTACAGAGTTTTGATTACTCAAAAGCTTCAATTTTGACCCATTTCACGCACAGAAATGACTTTAAACACACTTATTTCAGTTGACAAAGTCATAATTCACATCCAACAGTCATTTACAGTCAAAAGATTAAATGTTAAAATTTCATCCATATTGACCATTTTGGGATCGTTCGACATGTCCGGAGTCATCGTTTTTCATCCGAAAATTGATTTTTTGGACTGTACCAAAAATGATTCAAAATGTCAATTGGATCGTGCCTCATGTTGAATAACCACTTTTTAAACCCTCACAGTGACCAAAATTGCCATTTTTACAGAGTTTTGCTTACTCAAAAGCTTCAATTTTGACCCATTTCAGGCACAGAAATGACTTTAAACACACTTATTTTAGTTGACAAAGTCATAATTCACATCCAACAGTCATTTACAGTCAAAAGATTAAATGTTAACATTTCATCCATATTGACCATTTTGGGATCGTTCGACATGTCCGGAGTCATCGTTTTTCATCCGAAAATTGATTTTTTGGACTGTACCAAAAATGATTCAAAATGTCAATTGGATCATGCCTCATGTTGAATAACCACTTTTTAAACCCTCACAGTGACCAAAATTGCCATTTTTACAGAGTTTTGATTACTCAAAAGCTTCAATTTTTACCCCTTTGAGGCACAGAAATAACTTTAAACACACTTATTTTAGTTGACAAAGTCATAATTCACATCCAACAGTCATTTACAGTCAAAAGATTAAATGTTAAAATTTCATCCATATTGACCATTTTGGGATCGTTCGACATGTCCGGAGTCATCGTTTTTCATCCGAAAATTGATTTTTTGAACTGTACCAAAAATGATTCAAAATGTCAATTGGATCGTGCCTCATGTTGAATAACCACTTTTTAAACCCTCACAGTGACCAAAATTGCCAATTTTACACAGTTTTGCTTACTCAAAAGCTTCAATTTTGACCCATTTCAGGCACAGAAATGACTTTAAACACACTTATTTTAGTTGACAAAGCCATAATTCACATCCAACAGTCATTTAGAGTCAAAAGATTAAATGTTAAAATTTCATCATTATAGACCATTTTGGGAACGTTCAACAGGTCCGGAGTCATCGTTTTTCTTCTGAAAATTGATTTTTTGGACTGTACCAAAAATGATTCAAAATGTCAATTGGATCGTGCCTCATGTTGAATAACCACTTTTTAAACCCTCACAGTGACCAAAATTGCCATTTTTACAGAGTTTTGATTACTCAAAAGCTTCAATTTTGACCCATTTCAGGCACAGATATGACTTTAAACACACTTATTTTAGTTGCCAAAGTCATAATTCACATCCAACAGTCATTTACAGTCAAAAGTTTAAATGTTAAAATTTCATCCATATTGACCATTTTGGGATCGTTCGACATGTCCGGAGTCATCGTTTTTCATCCGAAAATTGATTTTTTGGACTGTACCAAAAATGATTCAAAATGTCAATTGGATCGTGCTTCATGTTGAATAACTACTTTTTAAACCCTCACAGTGACCAAAATTGCCATTTTTACAGAGATTTGATTACTCAAAAGCTTCAATTTTGACACATTTCAGGCACAGAAATGACTTTAAACACACTTATTTTAGTTGACAAAGTCATAATTCACATCCAACAGTCATTTACAGTCAAAAGATTAAATGTTAAAATTTCATCCATATTGACCATTTTGGGATCGTTCGACATGTCCGGAGTCATCGTTTTTCATCCGAAAATTGATTTTTTGGACTGTACCAAAAATGATTCAAAATGTCAATTGGATCGTGCCTCATGTTGAATAACCACTTTTTAAACCCTCACAGTGACCAAAATTGCAATTTTTACAGAGTTTTGGTTACTCAAAAGCTTCAATTTTGACCCATTTCAGGCACATAAATGACTTTAAACACACTTATTTTAGTTGACAAAGTCATAATTCACATCCAACAGTCATTTACAGTCAAAAGATTAAATGTTAAAATTTCATCCATATTGACCATTTTGGGATCGTTCGACATGTCCGGAGTCATCGTTTTTCATCCGAAAATTGATTTTTTGGACTGTACCAAAAATGATTCAAAATGTCAATTGGATCGTGCCTCATGTTGAATAACCACTTTTTAAACCCTCAGAGTGACCAAAATTGCCATTTTTACAGAGTTTTGATTACTCAAAAGCTTCAATTTTTACCCTTTTGAGGCACAGAAATGACTTTAAACACACTTATTTTAGTTGACAAAGTCATAATTCACATCCAACAGTCATTTACAGTCAAAAGATTAAATGTTAAAATTTCATCCATATTGACCATTTTGGGATCGTTCGACATGTCCGGAGTCATCGTTTTTCATCCGAAAATTGATTTTTTGGACTGTACCAAAAATGATTCAAAATGTCAATCGGATCGTGCCTCATGTTGAATAACCACTTTTTAAACCCTCACAGTGACCAAAATTGCCAATTTTACAGAGTTTTGCTTACTCAAAAGCTTCAATTTTGACCCATTTCAGGCACAGAAATGACTTTAAACACACTTATTTTAGTTGACAAAGTCATAATTCACATCCAACAGTCATTTAGAGTCAAAAGAATAAATGTTAAAATTTCATCATTATAGACCATTTTGGGAACGTTTGACAGGTCCGGAGTCATCGTTTTTCGTCTGAAAATTGATTTTTTGGACTGTACCAAAAATGATTCAAAATGTCAATTGGATCGTGCCTCATGTTGAATAACCACTTTTTAAACCCTCACAGTGACCAAAATTGCCATTTTTACAGAGTTTTGATTACTCAAAAGCTTCAATTTTTACCCCTTTGAGGCACAGAAATGACTTTAAACACACTTATTTTAGTTGACAAAGTCATAATTCACATCCAACAGTCATTTACAGTCAAAAGATTAAATGTTAAAATTTCATCCATATTGACCATTTTGGGATCGTTCGACATGTCCGGAGTCATCGTTTTTCATCCGAAAATTAATTTTTTGGACTGTACCAAAAATGATTCAAAATGTCAATTGGATCGTGCCTCATGTTGAATAACCACTTTTTAAACCCTCACAGTGACCAAAATTGCCATTTTTACAGAGTTTTGATTACTCAAAAGCTTCAATTTTTACCCCTTTGAGGCACAGAAATGACTTTAAACACACTTATTTTAGTTGACAAAGTCATAATTCACATCCAACAGTCATTTACAGTCAAAAGATTAAATGTTAAAATTTCATCCATATTGACCATTTTGGGATCGTTCGACATGTCCGGAGTCATCGTTTTTCATCCGAAAACTGATTTTTTGGACTGTACCAAAAATGATTCAAAATGTCAATTGGATCGTGCCTCATGTTGAATAACCACTTTTTAAACCCTCACAGTGACCAAAATTGCCAATTTTACAGAGTTTTGCTTACTCAAAAGCTTTAATTTTGACCCATTTCAGGCACAGATATGACTTTAAACACACTTATTTTAGTTGACAAAGTCATAATTCACATCCAACAGTCATTTAGAGTCAAAAGATTAAATGTTAAAATTTCATCATTATAGACCATTTTGGGAACGTTCGACAGGTCCGGAGTCATCGTTTTTCGTCTGAAAATTGATTTTTTGGACTGTACCAAAAATGATTCAAAATGTCAATTGGATCGTGCCTCATGTTGAATAACCACTTTTTAAACCCTCACAGTGACCAAAATTGCCATTTTTACAGAGTTTTGATTACTCAAAAGCTTCAATTTTGACCCATTTCAGGCACAGAAATGACTTTAAACACACTTATTTTAGTTGACAAAGTCATAATTCACATCCAACAGTCATTTACAGTCAAAAGATTAAATGTTAAAATTTCATCCATATTGACCATTTTGGGATCGTTCGACATGTCCGGAGTCATTGTTTTTTCATCCGAAAATTGATTTTTTGGACTGTACCAAAAATGATTCAAAATGTCAATTGGATCGTGCCTCATGTTGAATAACCACTTTTTAAACCCTCAGAGTGACCAAAATTGCCATTTTTACAGAGTTTTGATTACTCAAAAGCTTCAATTTTTACCCCTTTGAGGCACAGAAATGACTTTAAACACACTTATTTCAGTTGAGAAAGTCATAATTCACATCCAACAGTCATTTACAGTCAAAAGATTAAATGTTAAAATTTCATCCATATTGACCATTTTGGGATCGTTCGACATGTCCGGAGTCATCGTTTTTCATCCGAAAATTGATTTTTTGGACTGTACCAAAAATGATTCAAAATGTCAATTGGATCGTGCCTCATGTTGAATAACCACTTTTTAAACCCTCACAGTGACCAAAATTGCCATTTTTACAGAGTTTTGCTTACTCAAAAGCTTCAATTTTGACCCATTTCAGGCACAGAAATGACTTTAAACACACTTATTTTAGTTGACAAAGTCATAATTCACATCCAACAGTCATTTACAGTCAAAAGATTAAATGTTCAAATTTCATCCATATTGACCATTTTGGGATCGTTCGACATGTCCGGAGTCATCGTTTTTCATCCGAAAATTGATTTTTTGGACTGTACCAAAAATGATTCAGAATGTCAATTGGATCGTGCCTCATGTTGAATAACCACTTTTTAAACCCTCACAGTGACCAAAATTGCCATTTTTACAGAGTTTTCCTTACTCAAAAGCTTCAATTTTGACCCATTTCAGGCACAGAAATGACTTTAAACACACTTATTTTAGTTGACAAAGTCATAATTCACATCCAACAGTCATTTACAGTCAAAAGATTAAATGTTAAAATTTCATCCATATTGACCATTTTGGGATCGTTCAACATGTCCGGAGTCATCGTTTTTCATCCGAAAATTGATTTTTTGGACTGTACCAAAAATGATTCAAAATGTCAATTGGATCATGCCTCATGTTGAATAACCACTTTTTAAACCCTCACAGTGACCAAAATTGCCATTTTTACAGAGTTTTGATTACTCAAAAGCTTCAATTTTTACCCCTTTGAGGCACAGAAATAACTTTAAACACACTTATTTTAGTTGACAAAGTCATAATTCACATCCAACAGTCATTTACAGTCAAAAGATTAAATGTTAAAATTTCATCCATATTGACCATTTTGGGATCGTTCGACATGTCCGGAGTCATCGTTTTTCATCCGAAAATTGATTTTTTGAACTGTACCAAAAATGATTCAAAATGTCAATTGGATCTTGCCTCATGTTGAATAACCACTTTTTAAACCCTCACAGTGACCAAAATTGCCATTTTTACAGAGTTTTGATTACTCAAAAGCTTCAATTTTGACCCATTTCAGGCACAGAAATGACTTTAAACACACTTATTTTAGTTGACAAAGTCATAATTCACATCCAACAGTCATTTACAGTCAAAAGATTAAATGTTAAAATTTCATCCATATTGACCATTTTGGGATCGTTCGACATGTCCGGAGTCATCGTTTTTCATCCGAAAATTGATTTTTTGGACTGTACCAAAAATGATTCAAAATGTCAATTGGATCGTGCCTCATTTTGAATAACCACTTTTTAAACCCTCACAGTGACCAAAATTGCCATTTTTACAGAGTTTTGATTACTCAAAAGCTTCAATTTTGACCCATTTCAGGCACAGAAATGACTTTAAACACACTTATTTTAGTTGACAAAGTCATAATTCACATCCAACAGTCATTTACAGTCAAAAGATTAAATGTTAAAATTTCATCCATATTGACCATTTTGGGATCGTTCGACATGTCCGGAGTCATCGTTTTTCATCCGAAAATTGATTTTTTGGACTGTACCAAAAATGATTCAAAATGTCAATTGGATCGTGCCTCATGTTGAATAACCACTTTTTAAACCCTCACAGTGACCAAAATTGCCATTTTTACAGAGTTTTGCTTACTCAAAAGCTTCAATTTTGACCCATTTCAGGCACAGAAATGACTTTAAACACACTTATTTTAGTTGACAAAGTCATAATTCACATCCAACAGTCATTTACAGTCAAAAGATTAAATGTTAACATTTCATCCATATTGACCATTTTGGGATCGTTCGACATGTCCGGAGTCATCGTTTTTCATCCGAAAATTGATTTTTTGGACTGTACCAAAAATGATTCAAAATGTCAATTGGATCGTGCCTCATGTTGAATAACCACTTTTTAAACCCTCACAGTGACCAAAATTGCCATTTTTACAGAGTTTTGCTTACTCAAAAGCTTCAATTTTGACCCATTTCAGGCACAGAAATGACTTTAAACACACTTATTTTAGTTGACAAAGTCATAATTCACATCCAACAGTCATTTACACTCAAAAGATTAAATGTTAAAATTTCATCCATATTGACCATTTTGGGATCGTTCGACATGTCCGGAGTCATCGTTTTTCATCCGAAAATTGATTTTTTGGACTGTACCAAAAATGATTCAAAATGTCAATTGGATCATGCCTCATGTTGAATAACCACTTTTTAAACCCTCACAGTGACCAAAATTGCCATTTTTACAGAGTTTTGATTACTCAAAAGCTTCAATTTTTACCCCTTTGAGGCACAGAAATAACTTTAAACACACTTATTTTAGTTGACAAAGTCATAATTCACATCCAACAGTCATTTACAGTCAAAAGATTAAATGTTAAAATTTCATCCATATTGACCATTTTGGGATCGTTCGACATGTCCGGAGTCATCGTTTTTCATCCGAAAATTGATTTTTTGAACTGTACCAAAAATGATTCAAAATGTCAATTGGATCGTGCCTCATGTTGAATAACCACTTTTTAAACCCTCACAGTGACCAAAATTGCCAATTTTACACAGTTTTGCTTACTCAAAAGCTTCAATTTTGACCCATTTCAGGCACAGAAATGACTTTAAACACACTTATTTTAGTTGACAAAGCCATAATTCACATCCAACAGTCATTTAGAGTCAAAAGATTAAATGTTAAAATTTCATCATTATAGACCATTTTGGGAACGTTCAACAGGTCCGGAGTCATCCTTTTTCTTCTGAAAATTGATTTTTTGGACTGTACCAAAAATGATTCAAAATGTCAATTGGATCGTGCCTCATGTTGAATAACCACTTTTTAAACCCTCACAGTGACCAAAATTGCCATTTTTACAGAGTTTTGATTACTCAAAAGCTTCAATTTTGACCCATTTCAGGCACAGATATGACTTTAAACACACTTATTTTAGTTGCCAAAGTCATAATTCACATCCAACAGTCATTTACAGTCAAAAGTTTAAATGTTAAAATTTCATCCATATTGACCATTTTGGGATCGTTCGACATGTCCGGAGTCATCGTTTTTCATCCGAAAATTGATTTTTTGGACTGTACCAAAAATGATTCAAAATGTCAATTGGATCGTGCCTCATTTTGAATAACCACTTTTTAAACCCTCACAGTGACCAAAATTGCAAATTTTACAGAGTTTTGCTTACACAAAAAGCTTCAATTTTGACCCGTTTCAGGCACAGAAATGACTTTAAACACACTTATTTTAGTTGACAAAGTCATTATTCACATCCAACAGTCATTTAGAGTCAAAAGATTAAATGTTAAACTTTCATCCATATTGACCATTTTGGGATCGTTCGACATGTCCGGAGTCATCGTTTTTCATCCGAAAATTGATTTTTTGGACTGTACCAAAAATGATTCAAAATGTCAATTGGATCATGCCTCATGTTGAATAACCACATTTAAACCCTCACAGTGACCAAAATTGCCATTTTTACAGAGTTTTGATTACTCAAAAGCTTCAATTTTTACCCCTTTGAGGCACAGAAATGACTTTAAACACACTTATTTTCGTTGACAAAGTCATAATTCACATCCAACAGTCATTTACAGTCAAAAGATTAAATGTTAAAATTTCATCCATATTGACCATTTTGGGATCGTTCGACATGTCCGGAGTCATCGTTTTTCATCCGAAAATTGATTTTTTGGACTGTACCAAAAATGATTCAAAATGTCAATTGGATCATGCCTCATGTTGAATAACCACTTTTTAAACCCTCACAGTGACCAAAATTGCCATTTTTACAGAGTTTTGATTACTCAAAAGCTTCAATTTTTACCCCTTTGAGGCACAGAAATAACTTTAAACACACTTATTTTAGTTGACAAAGTCATAATTCACATCCAACAGTCATTTACAGTCAAAAGATTAAATGTTAAAATTTCATCCATATTGACCATTTTGGGATCGTTCGACATGTCCGGAGTCATCGTTTTTCATCCGAAAATTGATTTTTTGAACTGTACCAAAAATGATTCAAAATGTCAATTGGATCGTGCCTCATGTTGAATAACCACTTTTTAAACCCTCACAGTGACCAAAATTGCCAATTTTACACAGTTTTGCTTACTCAAAAGCTTCAATTTTGACCCATTTCAGGCACAGAAATGACTTTAAACACACTTATTTTAGTTGACAAAGCCATAATTCACATCCAACAGTCATTTAGAGTCAAAAGATTAAATGTTAAAATTTCATCATTATAGACCATTTTGGGAACGTTCAACAGGTCCGGAGTCATCGTTTTTCTTCTGAAAATTGATTTTTTGGACTGTACCAAAAATGATTCAAAATGTCAATTGGATCGTGCCTCATGTTGAATAACCACTTTTTAAACCCTCACAGTGACCAAAATTGCCATTTTTACAGAGTTTTGATTACTCAAAAGCTTCAATTTTGACCCATTTCAGGCACAGATATGACTTTAAACACACTTATTTTAGTTGCCAAAGTCATAATTCACATCCAACAGTCATTTACAGTCAAAAGTTTAAATGTTAAAATTTCATCCATATTGACCATTTTGGGATCCTTCGACATGTCCGGAGTCATCGTTTTTCATCCGAAAATTGATTTTTTGGACTGTACCAAAAATGATTCAAAATGTCAATTGGATCGTGCCTCATTTTGAATAACCACTTTTTAAACCCTCACAGTGACCAAAATTGCAAATTTTACAGAGTTTTGCTTACACAAAAGCTTCAATTTTGACCCGTTTCAGGCACAGAAATGACTTTAAACACACTTATTTTAGTTGACAAAGTCATTATTCACATCCAACAGTCATTTAGAGTCAAAAGATTAAATGTTAAAATTTCATCCATATTGACCATTTTGGGATCGTTCGACATGTCCGGAGTCATCGTTTTTCATCCGAAAATTGATTTTTTGGACTGTACCAAAAATGATTCAAAATGTCAATTGGATCGTGCCTCATGTTGAATAACCACTTTTTAAACCCTCACAGTGACCAAAATTGCCATTTTTACAGAGTTTTGATTACTCAAAAGCTTCAATTTTGACCCATTTCACGCACAGAAATGACTTTAAACACACTTATTTCAGTTGACAAAGTCATAATTCACATCCAACAGTCATTTACAGTCAAAAGATTAAATGTTAAAATTTCATCCATATTGACCATTTTGGGATCGTTCGACATGTCCGGAGTCATCGTTTTTCATCCGAAAATTGATTTTTTGGACTGTACCAAAAATGATTCAAAATGTCAATTGGATCGTGCCTCATGTTGAATAACCACTTTTTAAACCCTCACAGTGACCAAAATTGCCATTTTTACAGAGTTTTGCTTACTCAAAAGCTTCAATTTTGACCCATTTCAGGCACAGAAATGACTTTAAACACACTTATTTTAGTTGACAAAGTCATAATTCACATCCAACAGTCATTTACAGTCAAAAGATTAAATGTTAACATTTCATCCATATTGACCATTTTGGGATCGTTCGACATGTCCGGAGTCATCGTTTTTCATCCGAAAATTGATTTTTTGGACTGTACCAAAAATGATTCAAAATGTCAATTGGATCATGCCTCATGTTGAATAACTACTTTTTAAACCCTCACAGTGACCAAAATTGCCATTTTTACAGAGTTTTGATTACTCAAAAGCTTCAATTTTTACCCCTTTGAGGCACAGAAATAACTTTAAACACACTTATTTTAGTTGACAAAGTCATAATTCACATCCAACAGTCATTTAGAGTCAAAAGATTAAATGCTAAAATTTCATCCATATTGACCATTTTGGGATCGTTCGACATGTCCGGAGTCATCGTTTTTCATCCGAAAATTGATTTTTTGAACTGTACCAAAAATGATTCAAAATGTCAATTGGATCGTGCCTCATGTTGAATAACCACTTTTTAAACCCTCACAGTGACCAAAATTGCCAATTTTACACAGTTTTGCTTACTCAAAAGCTTCAATTTTGACCCATTTCAGGCACAGAAATGACTTTAAACACACTTATTTTAGTTGACAAAGCCATAATTCACATCCAACAGTCATTTAGAGTCAAAAGATTAAATGTTAAAATTTCATCATTATAGACCATTTTGGGAACGTTCAACAGGTCCGGAGTCATCGTTTTTCTTCTGAAAATTGATTTTTTGGACTGTACCAAAAATGATTCAAAATGTCAATTGGATCGTGCCTCATGTTGAATAACCACTTTTTAAACCCTCACAGTGACCAAAATTGCCATTTTTACAGAGTTTTGATTACTCAAAAGCTTCAATTTTGACCCATTTCAGGCACAGATATGACTTTAAACACACTTATTTTAGTTGCCAAAGTCATAATTCACATCCAACAGTCATTTACAGTCAAAAGTTTAAATGTTAAAATTTCATCCATATTGACCATTTTGGGATCGTTCGACATGTCCGGAGTCATCGTTTTTCATCCGAAAATTGATTTTTTGGACTGTACCAAAAATGATTCAAAATGTCAATTGGATCGTGCCTCATGTTGAATAACCACTTTTTAAACCCTCACAGTGACCAAAATTGCCATTTTTACAGAGTTTTGATTACTCAAAAGCTTCAATTTTGACACATTTCAGGCACAGAAATGACTTTAAACACACTTATTTTAGTTGACAAAGTCATAATTCACATCCAACAGTCATTTACAGTCAAAAGATTAAATGTTAAAATTTCATCCATATTGACCATTTTGGGATCGTTCGACATGTCCGGAGTCATCGTTTTTCATCCGAAAATTGATTTTTTGGACTGTACCAAAAATGATTCAAAATGTCAATTGGATCGTGCCTCATGTTGAATAACCACTTTTTAAACCCTCACAGTGACCAAAATTGCAATTTTTACAGAGTTTTGGTTACTCAAAAGCTTCAATTTTGACCCATTTCAGGCACATAAATGACTTTAAACACACTTATTTTAGTTGACAAAGTCATAATTCACATCCAACAGTCATTTACAGTCAAAAGATTAAATGTTAAAATTTCATCCATATTGACCATTTTGGGATCGTTCGACATGTCCGGAGTCATCGTTTTTCATCCGAAAATTGATTTTTTGGACTGTACCAAAAATGATTCAAAATGTCAATTGGATCGTGCCTCATGTTGAATAACCACTTTTTAAACCCTCAGAGTGACCAAAATTGCCATTTTTACAGAGTTTTGATTACTCAAAAGCTTCAATTTTTACCCTTTTGAGGCACAGAAATGACTTTAAACACACTTATTTTAGTTGACAAAGTCATAATTCACATCCAACAGTCATTTACAGTCAAAAGATTAAATGTTAAAATTTCATCCATATTGACCATTTTGGGATCGTTCAACATGTCCGGAGTCATCGTTTTTCATCCGAAAATTGATTTTTTGGACTGTACCAAAAATGATTCAAAATGTCAATTGGATCGTGCCTCATGTTGAATAACCACTTTTTAAACCCTCACAGTGACCAAAATTGCCAATTTTACAGAGTTTTGCTTACTCAAAAGCTTCAATTTTGACCCATTTCAGGCACAGAAATGACTTTAAACACACTTATTTTAGTTGACAAAGTCATAATTCACATCCAACAGTCATTTAGAGTCAAAAGAATAAATGTTAAAATTTCATCATTATAGACCATTTTGGGAACGTTTGACAGGTCCGGAGTCATCGTTTTTCGTCTGAAAATTGATTTTTTGGACTGTACCAAAAATGATTCAAAATGTCAATTGGATCGTGCCTCATGTTGAATAACCACTTTTTAAACCCTCACAGTGACCAAAATTGCCATTTTTACAGAGTTTTGATTACTCAAAAGCTTCAATTTTTACCCCTTTGAGGCACAGAAATGACTTTAAACACACTTATTTTAGTTGACAAAGTCATAATTCACATCCAACAGTCATTTACAGTCAAAAGATTAAATGTTAAAATTTCATCCATATTGACCATTTTGGGATCGTTCGACATGTCCGGAGTCATCGTTTTTCATCCGAAAATTAATTTTTTGGACTGTACCAAAAATGATTCAAAATGTCAATTGGATCGTGCCTCATGTTGAATAACCACTTTTTAAACCCTCACAGTGACCAAAATTGCCATTTTTACAGAGTTTTGATTACTCAAAAGCTTCAATTTTTACCCCTTTGAGGCACAGAAATGACTTTAAACACACTTATTTTAGTTGACAAAGTCATAATTCACATCCAACAGTCATTTACAGTCAAAAGATTAAATGTTAAAATTTCATCCATATTGACCATTTTGGGATCGTTCGACATGTCCGGAGTCATCGTTTTTCATCCGAAAACTGATTTTTTGGACTGTACCAAAAATGATTCAAAATGTCAATTGGATCGTGCCTCATGTTGAATAACCACTTTTTAAACCCTCACAGTGACCAAAATTGCCAATTTTACAGAGTTTTGCTTACTCAAAAGCTTTAATTTTGACCCATTTCAGGCACAGATATGACTTTAAACACACTTATTTTAGTTGACAAAGTCATAATTCACATCCAACAGTCATTTAGAGTCAAAAGATTAAATGTTAAAATTTCATCATTATAGACCATTTTGGGAACGTTCGACAGGTCCGGAGTCATCGTTTTTCGTCTGAAAATTGATTTTTTGGACTGTACCAAAAATGATTCAAAATGTCAATTGGATCGTGCCTCATGTTGAATAACCACTTTTTAAACCCTCACAGTGACCAAAATTGCCATTTTTACAGAGTTTTGATTACTCAAAAGCTTCAATTTTGACCCATTTCAGGCACAGAAATGACTTTAAACACACTTATTTTAGTTGACAAAGTCATAATTCACATCCAACAGTCATTTACAGTCAAAAGATTAAATGTTAAAATTTCATCCATATTGACCATTTTGGGATCGTTCGACATGTCCGGAGTCATTGTTTTTTCATCCGAAAATTGATTTTTTGGACTGTACCAAAAATGATTCAAAATGTCAATTGGATCGTGCCTCATGTTGAATAACCACTTTTTAAACCCTCAGAGTGACCAAAATTGCCATTTTTACAGAGTTTTGATTACTCAAAAGCTTCAATTTTTACCCCTTTGAGGCACAGAAATGACTTTAAACACACTTATTTCAGTTGAGAAAGTCATAATTCACATCCAACAGTCATTTACAGTCAAAAGATTAAATGTTAAAATTTCATCCATATTGACCATTTTGGGATTGTTCGACATGTCCGGAGTCATCGTTTTTCATCCGAAAATTGATTTTTTGGACTGTACCAAAAATGATTCAAAATGTCAATTGGATCGTGCCTCATGTTGAATAACCACTTTTTAAACCCTCACAGTGACCAAAATTGCCATTTTTACAGAGTTTTGCTTACTCAAAAGCTTCAATTTTGACCCATTTCAGGCACAGAAATGACTTTAAACACACTTATTTTAGTTGACAAAGTCATAATTCACATCCAACAGTCATTTACAGTCAAAAGATTAAATGTTAAAATTTCATCCATATTGACCATTTTGGGATCGTTCGACATGTCCGGAGTCATCGTTTTTCATCCGAAAATTGATTTTTTGGACTGTACCAAAAATGATTCAGAATGTCAATTGGATCGTGCCTCATGTTGAATAACCACTTTTTAAACCCTCACAGTGACCAAAATTGCCATTTTTACAGAGTTTTCCTTACTCAAAAGCTTCAATTTTGACCCATTTCAGGCACAGAAATGACTTTAAACACACTTATTTTAGTTGACAAAGTCATAATTCACATCCAACAGTCATTTACAGTCAAAAGATTAAATGTTAAAATTTCATCCATATTGACCATTTTGGGACCGTTCAACATGTCCGGAGTCATCGTTTTTCATCCGAAAATTGATTTTTTGGACTGTACCAAAAATGATTCAAAATGTCAATTGGATCATGCCTCATGTTGAATAACCACTTTTTAAACCCTCACAGTGACCAAAATTGCCATTTTTACAGAGTTTTGATTACTCAAAAGCTTCAATTTTTACCCCTTTGAGGCACAGAAATAACTTTAAACACACTTATTTTAGTTGACAAAGTCATAATTCACATCCAACAGTCATTTACAGTCAAAAGATTAAATGTTAAAATTTCATCCATATTGACCATTTTGGGATCGTTCGACATGTCCGGAGTCATCGTTTTTCATCCGAAAATTGATTTTTTGAACTGTACCAAAAATGATTCAAAATGTCAATTGGATCTTGCCTCATGTTGAATAACCACTTTTTAAACCCTCACAGTGACCAAAATTGCCATTTTTACAGAGTTTTGATTACTCAAAAGCTTCAATTTTGACCCATTTCAGGCACAGAAATGACTTTAAACACACTTATTTTAGTTGACAAAGTCATAATTCACATCCAACAGTCATTTACAGTCAAAAGATTAAATGTTAAAATTTCATCCATATTGACCATTTTGGGATCGTTCGACATGTCCGGAGTCATCGTTTTTCATCCGAAAATTGATTTTTTGGACTGTACCAAAAATGATTCAAAATGTCAATTGGATCGTGCCTCATTTTGAATAACCACTTTTTAAACCCTCACAGTGACCAAAATTGCCATTTTTACAGAGTTTTGATTACTCAAAAGCTTCAATTTTGACCCATTTCAGGCACAGAAATGACTTTAAACACACTTATTTTAGTTGACAAAGTCATAATTCACATCCAACAGTCATTTACAGTCAAAAGATTAAATGTTAAAATTTCATCCATATTGACCATTTTGGGATCGTTCGACATGTCCGGAGTCATCGTTTTTCATCCGAAAATTGATTTTTTGGACTGTACCAAAAATGATTCAAAATGTCAATTGGATCGTGCCTCATGTTGAATAACCACTTTTTAAACCCTCACAGTGACCAAAATTGCCATTTTTACAGAGTTTTGCTTACTCAAAAGCTTTAATTTTGACCCATTTCAGGCACAGAAATGACTTTAAACACACTTATTTTAGTTGACAAAGTCATAATTCACATCCAACAGTCATTTACAGTCAAAAGATTAAATGTTAACATTTCATCCATATTGACCATTTTGGGATCGTTCGACATGTCCGGAGTCATCGTTTTTCATCCGAAAATTGATTTTTTGGACTGTACCAAAAATGATTCAAAATGTCAATTGGATCGTGCCTCATGTTGAATAACCACTTTTTAAACCCTCACAGTGACCAAAATTGCCATTTTTACAGAGTTTTGATTACTCAAAAGCTTCAATTTTGACCCATTTCAGGCACAGATATGACTTTAAACACACTTATTTTAGTTGCCAAAGTCATAATTCACATCCAACAGTCATTTACAGTCAAAAGTTTAAATGTTAAAATTTCATCCATATTGACCATTTTGGGATCGTTCGACATGTCCGGAGTCATCGTTTTTCATCCGAAAATTGATTTTTTGGACTGTACCAAAAATGATTCAAAATGTCAATTGGATCGTGCCTCATTTTGAATAACCACTTTTTAAACCCTCACAGTGACCAAAATTGCAAATTTTACAGAGTTTTGCTTACACAAAAAGCTTCAATTTTGACCCGTTTCAGGCACAGAAATGACTTTAAACACACTTATTTTAGTTGACAAAGTCATTATTCACATCCAACAGTCATTTAGAGTCAAAAGATTAAATGTTAAACTTTCATCCATATTGACCATTTTGGGATCGTTCGACATGTCCGGAGTCATCGTTTTTCATCCGAAAATTGATTTTTTGGACTGTACCAAAAATGATTCAAAATGTCAATTGGATCATGCCTCATGTTGAATAACCACATTTAAACCCTCACAGTGACCAAAATTGCCATTTTTACAGAGTTTTGATTACTCAAAAGCTTCAATTTTTACCCCTTTGAGGCACAGAAATGACTTTAAACACACTTATTTTCGTTGACAAAGTCATAATTCACATCCAACAGTCATTTACAGTCAAAAGATTAAATGTTAAAATTTCATCCATATTGACCATTTTGGGATCGTTCGACATGTCCGGAGTCATCGTTTTTCATCCGAAAATTGATTTTTTGGACTGTACCAAAAATGATTCAAAATGTCAATTGGATCATGCCTCATGTTGAATAACCACTTTTTAAACCCTCACAGTGACCAAAATTGCCATTTTTACAGAGTTTTGATTACTCAAAAGCTTCAATTTTTACCCCTTTGAGGCACAGAAATAACTTTAAACACACTTATTTTAGTTGACAAAGTCATAATTCACATCCAACAGTCATTTACAGTCAAAAGATTAAATGTTAAAATTTCATCCATATTGACCATTTTGGGATCGTTCGACATGTCCGGAGTCATCGTTTTTCATCCGAAAATTGATTTTTTGAACTGTACCAAAAATGATTCAAAATGTCAATTGGATCGTGCCTCATGTTGAATAACCACTTTTTAAACCCTCACAGTGACCAAAATTGCCAATTTTACACAGTTTTGCTTACTCAAAAGCTTCAATTTTGACCCATTTCAGGCACAGAAATGACTTTAAACACACTTATTTTAGTTGACAAAGCCATAATTCACATCCAACAGTCATTTAGAGTCAAAAGATTAAATGTTAAAATTTCATCATTATAGACCATTTTGGGAACGTTCAACAGGTCCGGAGTCATCGTTTTTCTTCTGAAAATTGATTTTTTGGACTGTACCAAAAATGATTCAAAATGTCAATTGGATCGTGCCTCATGTTGAATAACCACTTTTTAAACCCTCACAGTGACCAAAATTGCCATTTTTACAGAGTTTTGATTACTCAAAAGCTTCAATTTTGACCCATTTCAGGCACAGATATGACTTTAAACACACTTATTTTAGTTGCCAAAGTCATAATTCACATCCAACAGTCATTTACAGTCAAAAGTTTAAATGTTAAAATTTCATCCATATTGACCATTTTGGGATCGTTCGACATGTCCGGAGTCATCGTTTTTCATCCGAAAATTGATTTTTTGGACTGTACCAAAAATGATTCAAAATGTCAATTGGATCGTGCCTCATTTTGAATAACCACTTTTTAAACCCTCACAGTGACCAAAATTGCAAATTTTACAGAGTTTTGCTTACACAAAAGCTTCAATTTTGACCCGTTTCAGGCACAGAAATGACTTTAAACACACTTATTTTAGTTGACAAAGTCATTATTCACATCCAACAGTCATTTAGAGTCAAAAGATTAAATGTTAAAATTTCATCCATATTGACCATTTTGGGATCGTTCGACATGTCCGGAGTCATCGTTTTTCATCCGAAAATTGATTTTTTGGACTGTACCAAAAATGATTCAAAATGTCAATTGGATCGTGCCTCATGTTGAATAACCACTTTTTAAACCCTCACAGTGACCAAAATTGCCATTTTTACAGAGTTTTGATTACTCAAAAGCTTCAATTTTGACCCATTTCACGCACAGAAATGACTTTAAACACACTTATTTCAGTTGACAAAGTCATAATTCACATCCAACAGTCATTTACAGTCAAAAGATTAAATGTTAAAATTTCATCCATATTGACCATTTTGGGATCGTTCGACATGTCCGGAGTCATCGTTTTTCATCCGAAAATTGATTTTTTGGACTGTACCAAAAATGATTCAAAATGTCAATTGGATCGTGCCTCATGTTGAATAACCACTTTTTAAACCCTCACAGTGACCAAAATTGCCATTTTTACAGAGTTTTGCTTACTCAAAAGCTTCAATTTTGACCCATTTCAGGCACAGAAATGACTTTAAACACACTTATTTTAGTTGACAAAGTCATAATTCACATCCAACAGTCATTTACAGTCAAAAGATTAAATGTTAACATTTCATCCATATTGACCATTTTGGGATCGTTCGACATGTCCGGAGTCATCGTTTTTCATCCGAAAATTGATTTTTTGGACTGTACCAAAAATGATTCAAAATGTCAATTGGATCATGCCTCATGTTGAATAACCACTTTTTAAACCCTCACAGTGACCAAAATTGCCATTTTTACAGAGTTTTGATTACTCAAAAGCTTCAATTTTTACCCCTTTGAGGCACAGAAATAACTTTAAACACACTTATTTTAGTTGACAAAGTCATAATTCACATCCAACAGTCATTTACAGTCAAAAGATTAAATGCTAAAATTTCATCCATATTGACCATTTTGGGATCGTTCGACATGTCCGGAGTCATCGTTTTTCATCCGAAAATTGATTTTTTGAACTGTACCAAAAATGATTCAAAATGTCAATTGGATCGTGCCTCATGTTGAATAACCACTTTTTAAACCCTCACAGTGACCAAAATTGCCAATTTTACACAGTTTTGCTTACTCAAAAGCTTCAATTTTGACCCATTTCAGGCACAGAAATGACTTTAAACACACTTATTTTAGTTGACAAAGCCATAATTCACATCCAACAGTCATTTAGAGTCAAAAGATTAAATGTTAAAATTTCATCATTATAGACCATTTTGGGAACGTTCAACAGGTCCGGAGTCATCGTTTTTCTTCTGAAAATTGATTTTTTGGACTGTACCAAAAATGATTCAAAATGTCAATTGGATCGTGCCTCATGTTGAATAACCACTTTTTAAACCCTCACAGTGACCAAAATTGCCATTTTTACAGAGTTTTGATTACTCAAAAGCTTCAATTTTGACCCATTTCAGGCACAGATATGACTTTAAACACACTTATTTTAGTTGCCAAAGTCATAATTCACATCCAACAGTCATTTACAGTCAAAAGTTTAAATGTTAAAATTTCATCCATATTGACCATTTTGGGATCGTTCGACATGTCCGGAGTCATCGTTTTTCATCCGAAAATTGATTTTTTGGACTGTACCAAAAATGATTCAAAATGTCAATTGGATCGTGCCTCATGTTGAATAACCACTTTTTAAACCCTCACAGTGACCAAAATTGCCATTTTTACAGAGTTTTGATTACTCAAAAGCTTCAATTTTGACACATTTCAGGCACAGAAATGACTTTAAACACACTTATTTTAGTTGACAAAGTCATAATTCACATCCAACAGTCATTTACAGTCAAAAGATTAAATGTTAAAATTTCATCCATATTGACCATTTTGGGATCGTTCGACATGTCCGGAGTCATCGTTTTTCATCCGAAAATTGATTTTTTGGACTGTACCAAAAATGATTCAAAATGTCAATTGGATCGTGCCTCATGTTGAATAACCACTTTTTAAACCCTCACAGTGACCAAAATTGCAATTTTTACAGAGTTTTGGTTACTCAAAAGCTTCAATTTTGACCCATTTCAGGCACATAAATGACTTTAAACACACTTATTTTAGTTGACAAAGTCATAATTCACATCCAACAGTCATTTACAGTCAAAAGATTAAATGTTAAAATTTCATCCATATTGACCATTTTGGGATCGTTCGACATGTCCGGAGTCATCGTTTTTCATCCGAAAATTGATTTTTTGGACTGTACCAAAAATGATTCAAAATGTCAATTGGATCGTGCCTCATGTTGAATAACCACTTTTTAAACCCTCACAGTGACCAAAATTGCCAATTTTACAGAGTTTTGCTTACTCAAAAGCTTCAATTTTGACCCATTTCAGGCACAGAAATGACTTTAAACACACTTATTTTAGTTGACAAAGTCATAATTCACATCCAACAGTCATTTAGAGTCAAAAGATTAAATGTTAAAATTTCATCATTATAGACCATTTTGGGAACGTTCGACAGGTCCGGAGTCATCGTTTTTCGTCTGAAAATTGATTTTTTGGACTGTACCAAAAATGATTCAAAATGTCAATTGGATCGTGCCTCATGTTGAATAACCACTTTTTAAACCCTCACAGTGACCAAAATTGCCATTTTTACAGAGTTTTGATTACTCAAAAGCTTCAATTTTTACCCCTTTGAGGCACAGAAATGACTTTAAACACACTTATTTTAGTTGACAAAGTCATAATTCACATCCAACAGTCATTTACAGTCAAAAGATTAAATGTTAAAATTTCATCCATATTGACCATTTTGGGATCGTTCGACATGTCCGGAGTCATCGTTTTTCATCCGAAAACTGATTTTTTGGACTGTACCAAAAATGATTCAAAATGTCAATTGGATCGTGCCTCATGTTGAATAACCACTTTTTAAACCCTCACAGTGACCAAAATTGCCAATTTTACAGAGTTTTGCTTACTCAAAAGCTTTAATTTTGACCCATTTCAGGCACAGATATGACTTTAAACACACTTATTTTAGTTGACAAAGTCATAATTCACATCCAACAGTCATTTAGAGTCAAAAGATTAAATGTTAAAATTTCATCATTATAGACCATTTTGGGAACGTTCGACAGGTCCGGAGTCATCGTTTTTCGTCTGAAAATTGATTTTTTGGACTGTACCAAAAATGATTCAAAATGTCAATTGGATCGTGCCTCATGTTGAATAACCACTTTTTAAACCCTCACAGTGACCAAAATTGCCATTTTTACAGAGTTTTGATTACTCAAAAGCTTCAATTTTGACCCATTTCAGGCACAGAAATGACTTTAAACACACTTATTTTAGTTGACAAAGTCATAATTCACATCCAACAGTCATTTACAGTCAAAAGATTAAATGTTAAAATTTCATCCATATTGACCATTTTGGGATCGTTCGACATGTCCGGAGTCATTGTTTTTTCATCCGAAAATTGATTTTTTGGACTGTACCAAAAATGATTCAAAATGTCAATTGGATCGTGCCTCATGTTGAATAACCACTTTTTAAACCCTCAGAGTGACCAAAATTGCCATTTTTACAGAGTTTTGATTACTCAAAAGCTTCAATTTTTACCCCTTTGAGGCACAGAAATGACTTTAAACACACTTATTTCAGTTGAGAAAGTCATAATTCACATCCAACAGTCATTTACAGTCAAAAGATTAAATGTTAAAATTTCATCCATATTGACCATTTTGGGATCGTTCGACATGTCCGGAGTCATCGTTTTTCATCCGAAAATTGATTTTTTGGACTGTACCAAAAATGATTCAAAATGTCAATTGGATCGTGCCTCATGTTGAATAACCACTTTTTAAACCCTCACAGTGACCAAAATTGCCATTTTTACAGAGTTTTGCTTACTCAAAAGCTTCAATTTTGACCCATTTCAGGCACAGAAATGACTTTAAACACACTTATTTTAGTTGACAAAGTCATAATTCACATCCAACAGTCATTTACAGTCAAAAGATTAAATGTTAAAATTTCATCCATATTGACCATTTTGGGATCGTTCGACATGTCCGGAGTCATCGTTTTTCATCCGAAAATTGATTTTTTGGACTGTACCAAAAATGATTCAAAATGTCAATTGGATCGTGCCTCATGTTGAATAACCACTTTTTAAACCCTCACAGTGACCAAAATTGCCATTTTTACAGAGTTTTCCTTACTCAAAAGCTTCAATTTTGACCCATTTCAGGCACAGAAATGACTTTAAACACACTTATTTTAGTTGACAAAGTCATAATTCACATCCAACAGTCATTTACAGTCAAAAGATTAAATGTTAAAATTTCATCCATATTGACCATTTTGGGATCGTTCGACATGTCCGGAGTCATCGTTTTTCATCCGAAAATTGATTTTTTGGACTGTACCAAAAATGATTCAAAATGTCAATTGGATCGTGCCTCATGTTGAATAACCACTTTTTAAACCCTCACAGTGACCAAAATTGCCATTTTTACAGAGTTTTGCTTACTCAAAAGCTTCAATTTTGACCCATTTCAGGCACAGAAATGACTTTAAACACACTTATTTTAGTTGACAAAGTCATAATTCACATCCAACAGTCATTTACAGTCAAAAGATTAAATGTTAACATTTCATCCATATTGACCATTTTGGGATCGTTCGACATGTCCGGAGTCATCGTTTTTCATCCGAAAATTGATTTTTTGGACTGTACCAAAAATGATTCAAAATGTCAATTGGATCGTGCCTCATGTTGAATAACCACTTTTTAAACCCTCACAGTGACCAAAATTGCCATTTTTACAGAGTTTTGCTTACTCAAAAGCTTCAATTTTGACCCATTTCAGGCACAGAAATGACTTTAAACACACTTATTTTAGTTGACAAAGTCATAATTCACATCCAACAGTCATTTACACTCAAAAGATTAAATGTTAAAATTTCATCCATATTGACCATTTTGGGATCGTTCGACATGTCCGGAGTCATCGTTTTTCATCCGAAAATTGATTTTTTGGACTGTACCAAAAATGATTCAAAATGTCAATTGGATCATGCCTCATGTTGAATAACCACTTTTTAAACCCTCACAGTGACCAAAATTGCCATTTTTACAGAGTTTTGATTACTCAAAAGCTTCAATTTTTACCCCTTTGAGGCACAGAAATAACTTTAAACACACTTATTTTAGTTGACAAAGTCATAATTCACATCCAACAGTCATTTACAGTCAAAAGATTAAATGTTAAAATTTCATCCATATTGACCATTTTGGGATCGTTCGACATGTCCGGAGTCATCGTTTTTCATCCGAAAATTGATTTTTTGAACTGTACCAAAAATGATTCAAAATGTCAATTGGATCGTGCCTCATGTTGAATAACCACTTTTTAAACCCTCACAGTGACCAAAATTGCCAATTTTACACAGTTTTGCTTACTCAAAAGCTTCAATTTTGACCCATTTCAGGCACAGAAATGACTTTAAACACACTTATTTTAGTTGACAAAGCCATAATTCACATCCAACAGTCATTTAGAGTCAAAAGATTAAATGTTAAAATTTCATCATTATAGACCATTTTGGGAACGTTCAACAGGTCCGGAGTCATCGTTTTTCTTCTGAAAATTGATTTTTTGGACTGTACCAAAAATGATTCAAAATGTCAATTGGATCGTGCCTCATGTTGAAAAACCACTTTTTAAACCCTCACAGTGACCAAAATTGCCATTTTTACAGAGTTTTGATTACTCAAAAGCTTCAATTTTGACCCATTTCAGGCACAGATATGACTTTAAACACACTTATTTTAGTTGCCAAAGTCATAATTCACATCCAACAGTCATTTACAGTCAAAAGTTTAAATGTTAAAATTTCATCCATATTGACCATTTTGGGATCGTTCGACATGTCCGGAGTCATCGTTTTTCATCCGAAAATTGATTTTTTGGACTGTACCAAAAATGATTCAAAATGTCAATTGGATCGTGCCTCATTTTGAATAACCACTTTTTAAACCCTCACAGTGACCAAAATTGCAAATTTTACAGAGTTTTGCTTACACAAAAGCTTCAATTTTGACCCGTTTCAGGCACAGAAATGACTTTAAACACACTTATTTTAGTTGACAAAGTCATTATTCACATCCAACAGTCATTTAGAGTCAAAAGATTAAATGTTAAAATTTCATCCATATTGACCATTTTGGGATCGTTCGACATGTCCGGAGTCATCGGTTTTCATCCGAAAATTGATTTTTTGGACTGTACCAAAAATGATTCAAAATGTCAATTGGATCGTGCCTCATGTTGAATAACCACTTTTTAAACCCTCACAGTGACCAAAATTGCCATTTTTACAGAGTTTTGATTACTCAAAAGCTTCAATTTTGACCCATTTCACGCACAGAAATGACTTTAAACACACTTATTTCAGTTGACAAAGTCATAATTCACATCCAACAGTCATTTACAGTCAAAAGATTAAATGTTAAAATTTCATCCATATTGACCATTTTGGGATCGTTCGACATGTCCGGAGTCATCGTTTTTCATCCGAAAATTGATTTTTTGGACTGTACCAAAAATGATTCAAAATGTCAATTGGATCGTGCCTCATGTTGAATAACCACTTTTTAAACCCTCAGAGTGACCAAAATTGCCATTTTTACAGAGTTTTGATTACTCAAAAGCTTCAATTTTTACCCTTTTGAGGCACAGAAATGACTTTAAACACACTTATTTTAGTTGACAAAGTCATAATTCACATCCAACAGTCATTTACAGTCAAAAGATTAAATGTTAAAATTTCATCCATATTGACTATTTTGGGATCGTTCGACATGTCCGGAGTCATCGTTTTTCATCCGAAAATTAATTTTTTGGACTGTACCAAAAATGATTCAAAATGTCAATTGGATCGTGCCTCATGTTGAATAACCACTTTTTAAACCCTCACAGTGACCAAAATTGCCATTTTTACAGAGTTTTGATTACTCAAAAGCTTCAATTTTTACCCCTTTGAGGCACAGAAATGACTTTAAACACACTTATTTTAGTTGACAAAGTCATAATTCACATCCAACAGTCATTTACAGTCAAAAGATTAAATGTTAAAATTTCATCCATATTGACCATTTTGGGATCGTTCGACATGTCCGGAGTCATCGTTTTTCATCCGAAAATTGATTTTTTGGACTGTACCAAAAATGATTCAAAATGTCAATTGGATCGTGCCTCATGTTGAATAACCACTTTTTAAACCCTCACAGTGACCAAAATTGCCAATTTTACAGAGTTTTGCTTACTCAAAAGCTTTAATTTTGACCCATTTCAGGCACAGATATGACTTTAAACACACTTATTTTAGTTGACAAAGTCATAATTCACATCCAACAGTCATTTAGAGTCAAAAGATTAAATGTTAAAATTTCATCATTATAGACCATTTTGGGAACGTTCAACAGGTCCGGAGTCATCGTTTTTCGTCTGAAAATTGATTTTTTGGACTGTACCAAAAATGATTCAAAATGTCAATTGGATCGTGCCTCATGTTGAATAACCACTTTTTAAACCCTCACAGTGACCAAAATTGCCATTTTTACAGAGTTTTGATTACTCAAAAGCTTCAATTTTGACCCATTTCAGGCACAGAAATGACTTTAAACACACTTATTTTAGTTGACAAAGTCATAATTCACATCCAACAGTCATTTACAGTCAAAAGTTTAAATGTTAAAATTTCATCCATATTGACCATTTTGGGATCGTTCGACATGTCCGGAGTCATCGTTTTTCATCCGAAAATTGATTTTTTGGACTGTACCAAAAATGATTCAAAATGTCAATTGGATCGGGCCTCATGTTGAATAACCACTTTTTAAACCCTCACAGTGACCAAAATTGCCATTTTTACAGAGTTTTGATTACTCAAAAGCTTCAATTTTGACCCATTTCAGGCACAGAAATGACTTTAAACACACTTATTTTAGTTGACAAAGTCATAATTCACATCCAACAGTCATTTACAGTCAAAAGATTAAATGTTAAAATTTCATCCATATTGACCATTTTGGGATCGTTCGACATGTCCGGAGTCATCGTTTTTCATCCGAAAATTGATTTTTTGGACTGTACCAAAAATGATTCAAAATGTCAATTGGATCGTGCCTCATGTTGAATAACCACTTTTTAAACCCTCACAGTGACCAAAATTGCAATTTTTACAGAGTTTTGGTTACTCAAAAGCTTCAATTTTGACCCATTTCAGGCACATAAATGACTTTAAACACACTTATTTTAGTTGACAAAGTCATAATTCACATCCAACAGTCATTTACAGTCAAAAGATTAAATGTTAAAATTTCATCCATATTGACCATTTTGGGATCGTTCGACATGTCCGGAGTCATCGTTTTTCATCCGAAAATTGATTTTTTGGACTGTACCAAAAATGATTCAAAATGTCAATTGGATCGTGCCTCATGTTGAATAACCACTTTTTAAACCCTCAGAGTGACCAAAATTGCCATTTTTACAGAGTTTTGATTACTCAAAAGCTTCAATTTTTACCCTTTTGAGGCACAGAAATGACTTTAAACACACTTATTTTAGTTGACAAAGTCATAATTCACATCCAACAGTCATTTACAGTCAAAAGATTAAATGTTAAAATTTCATCCATATTGACCATTTTGGGATCGTTCGACATGTCCGGAGTCATCGTTTTTCATCCAAAAATTGATTTTTTGGACTGTACCAAAAATGATTCAAAATGTCAATTGGATCGTGCCTCATGTTGAATAACCACTTTTTAAACCCTCACAGTGACCAAAATTGCCAATTTTACAGAGTTTTGCTTACTCAAAAGCTTTAATTTTGACCCATTTCAGGCACAGATATGACTTTAAACCCACTTATTTTAGTTGACAAAGTCATAATTCACATCCAACAGTCATTTAGAGTCAAAAGATTAAATGTTAAAATTTCATCATTATAGACCATTTTGGGAACGTTCGACAGGTCCGGAGTCATCGTTTTTCGTCTGAAAATTGATTTTTTGGACTGTACCAAAAATGATTCAAAATGTCAATTGGATCGTGCCTCATGTTGAATAACCACTTTTTAAACCCTCACAGTGACCAAAATTGCCATTTTTACAGAGTTTTGATTACTCAAAAGCTTCAATTTTGACCCATTTCAGGCACAGAAATGACTTTAAACACACTTATTTTAGTTGACAAAGTCATAATTCACATCCAACAGTCATTTACAGTCAAAAGATTAAATGTTAAAATTTCATCCATATTGACCATTTTGGGATCGTTCGACATGTCCGGAATCATTGTTTTTCATCCGAAAATTGATTTTTTGGACTGTACCAAAAATGATTCAAAATGTCAATTGGATCGTGCCTCATGTTGAATAACCACTTTTTAAACCCTCACAGTGACCAAAACTGCCAATTTTACAGAGTTTTGCTTACTCAAAAGCTTCAATTTTGACCCGTTTCAGGCACAGAAATGACTTTAAACACACTTATTTTAGTTGACAAAGTCATAATTCACATCCAACAGTCATTTACAGTCAAAAGATTAAATGTTAAAATTTCATCCATATTGACCATTTTGAGATCGTTTGACATGTCCGGAGTCATCGTTTTTCATCCGAAAATTGATTTTTTGGACTGTACCAAAAATGATTCAAAATGTCAATTGGATCGTGCCTCATGTTGAATAACCACTTTTTAAACCCTCACAGTGACCAAAATTGCAATTTTTACAGAGTTTTGATTACTCAAAAGCTTCAATTTTGACCCATTTCAGGCACATAAATGACTTTAAACACACTTATTTTAGTTGACAAAGTCATAATTCACATCCAACAGTCATTTACAGTCAAAAGATTAAATGTTAAAATTTCATCCATATTGACCATTTTGGGATCGTTCGACATTTCCGGAGTCATCGTTTTTCATCCGAAAATTGATTTTTTGGACTGTACCAAAAATGATTCAAAATGTCAATTGGATCGTGCCTCATGTTGAATAACCACTTTTTAAACCCTCAGAGTGACCAAAATTGCCATTTTTACAGAGTTTTGATTACTCAAAAGCTTCAATTTTTACCCCTTTGAGGCACAGAAATGACTTTAAACACACTTATTTTAGTTGACAAAGTCATAATTCACATCCAACAGTCATTTACAGTCAAAAGATTAAATGTTAAAATTTCATCCATATTGACCATTTTGGGATCGTTAGGCATGTCCGGAGTCATCGTTTTTCATCCGAAAATTGATTTTTTGGACTGTACCAAAAATGATTCAAAATGTCAATTGGATCGTGCCTCATGTTGAATAACCACTTTTTAAACCCTCACAGTGACCAAAATTGCCAATTTTACAGAGTTTTGCTTACTCAAAAGCTTCAATTTTGACCCATTTCAGGCACAGAAATGACTTTAAACACACTTATTTTAGTTGACAAAGTCATAATTCACATCCAACAGTCATTTAGAGTCAAAAGATTAAATGTTAAAATTTCATCATTATAGACCATTTTGGGAACGTTCGACAGGTCCGGAGTCATCGTTTTTCGTCTGAAAATTGATTTTTTGGACTGTACCAAAAATGATTCAAAATGTCAATTGGATCGTGCCTCATGTTGAATAACCACTTTTTAAACCCTCACAGTGACCAAAATTGCCATTTTTACAGTTTTGATTACTCAAAAGCTTCAATTTTTACCCCTTTGAGGCACAGAAATTACTTTAAACACACTTATTTTAGTTGACAAAGTCATAATTCACATCCAACAGTCATTTACAGTCAAAAGATTAAATGTTAAAATTTCATCCATATTGACCATTTTGGGATCGTTCGACATGTCCGGAGTCATCGTTTTTCATCCGAAAATTAATTTTTTGGACTGTACCAAAAATGATTCAAAATGTCAATTGGATCGTGCCTCATGTTGAATAACCACTTTTTAAACCCTCACAGTGACCAAAATTCCCATTTTTACAGAGTTTTGATTACTCAAAAGCTTCAATTTTTACCCCTTTGAGGCACAGAAATGACTTTAAACACACTTATTTTAGTTGACAAAGTCATAATTCACATCCAACAGTCATTTACAGTCAAAAGATTAAATGTTAAAATTTCATCCATATTGACCATTTTGGGATCGTTCGACATGTCCGGAGTCATTGTTTTTCATCCGAAAATTGATTTTTTGGACTGTACCAAAAATGATTCAAAATGTCAATTGGATCGTGCCTCATGTTGAATAACCACTTTTTAAACCCTCACAGTGACCAAAATTGCCAATTTTACAGAGTTTTGCTTACTCAAAAGCTTCAATTTTGACCCGTTTCAGGCACAGAAATGACTTTAAACACACTTATTTTAGTTGACAAAGTCATAATTCACATCCAACAGTCATTTACAGTCAAAAGATTAAATGTTAAAATTTCATCCATATTGACCATTTTGAGATCGTTCGACATGTCCGGAGTCATCGTTTTTCATTCGAAAATTGATTTTTTGGACTGTACCAAAAATGATTCAAAATGTCAATTGGATCATGCCTCATGTTGAATAACCACTTTTTAAACCCTCACAGTGACCAAAATTGCCATTTTTACAGAGTTTTGATTACTCAAAAGCTTCAATTTTGACCCATTTCAGGCACAGAAATGACTTTAAACACACTTATTTTAGTTGACAAAGTCATAATTCACATCCAACAGTCATTTACAGTCAAAAGATTAAATGTTAAAATTTCATCCATATTGACCATTTTGGGATCGTTCGACATGTCCGGAGTCATCGTTTTTCATCCGAAAATTGATTTTTTGGACTGTACCAAAAATGATTCAAAATGTCAATTGGATCGTGCCTCATGTTGAATAACCACTTTTTAAACCCTCACAGTGACCAAAATTGCCATTTTTACAGAGTTTTGCTTACTCAAAAGCTTCAATTTTGACCCATTTCAGGCACAGAAATGACTTTAAACACACTTATTTTAGTTGACAAAGTCATAATTCACATCCAACAGTCATTTACAGTCAAAAGATTAAATGTTAAAATTTCATCCATATTGACCATTTTGGGATCGTTCGACATGTCCGGAGTCATCGTTTTTCATTCGAAAATTGATTTTTTGGACTGTACCAAAAATGATTCAAAATGTCAATTGGATCGTGCCTCATGTTGAATAACCACTTTTTAAACCCTCACAGTGACCAAAATTGCCATTTTTACAGAGTTTTCCTTACTCAAAAGCTTCAATTTTGACCCATTTCAGGCACAGAAATGACTTTAAACACACTTATTTTAGTTGACAAAGTCATAATTCACATCCAACAGTCATTTACAGTCAAAAGATTAAATGTTAAAATTTCATCCATATTGACCATTTTGGGATCGTTCGACATGTCCGGAGTCATCGTTTTTCATCCGAAAATTGATTTTTTGGACTGTACCAAAAATGATTCAAAATGTCAATTGGATCATGCCTCATGTTGAATAACCACTTTTTAAACCCTCATAGTGACCAAAATTGCCATTTTTACAGAGTTTTGATTACTCAAAAGGTTCAATTTTTACCCCTTTGAGGCACAGAAATGACTTTAAACACACTTATTTTAGTTGACAAAGTCATAATTCACATCCAACAGTCATTTACAGTCAAAAGATTAAATGTTAAAATTTCATCCATATTGACCATTTTGGGATCGTTCGACATATCCGGAGTCATCGTTTTTCATCCGAAAATTAATTTTTTGAACTGTACCAAAAATGATTCAAAATGTCAATTGGATCGTGCCTCATGTTGAATAACCACTTTTTAAACCCTCACAGTGACCAAAATTGCCAATTTTACACAGTTTTGCTTACTCAAAAGCTTCAATTTTGACCCATTTCAGGCACAGAAATGATTTTAAACACACTTATTTTAGTTGACAAAGCCATAATTCACATCCAACAGTCATTTAGAGTCAAAAGATTAAATGTTAAAATTTCATCATTATAGACCATTTTGGGAACGTTCGACAGGTCCGGAGTCATCGTTTTTCATCTGAAAATTGATTTTTTGGACTGTACCAAAAATGATTCAAAATGTCAATTGGATCGTGCCTCATGTTGAATAACCACTTTTTAATCCCTCAGAGTGATTAAAATTGCCATTTTTACAGAGTTTTGATTACTCAAAGGCTTCAATTTTTACCCCTTTGAGGCACAGAAATGACTTTAAACACACTTATTTTAGTTGACAAAGTCATAATTCACATCCAACAGTCATTTACAGTCAAAAGATTAAATGTTAAAATTTCATCCATATTGACCATTTTGGGATCGTTCGACATGTCCGGAGTCATCGTTTTTCATCCGAAAATTTATTTTTTGGACTGTACCAAAAATGATTCAAAATGTCAATTGGATCGTGCCTCATGATGAATAACCACTTTTTAAACCCTCACAGTGACCAAAATTGCCATTTTTACAGAGTTTTGATTACTCAAAAGCTTCGATTTTGACCCATTTCAGGCACAGAAATGACTTTAAACACACTTATTTTAGTTGACAAAGTCATAATTCACATCCAACAGTCATTTACAGTCAAAAGATTAAATGTTAAAATTTCATCCATATTGACCATTTTGGGATCGTTCGACATGTCCGGAGTCATCGTTTTTCATCCGAAAATTGATTTTTTGGACTGTACCAAAAATGATTCAAAATGTCAATTGGATCGTGCCTCATTTTGAATAACCACTTTTTAAACCCTCACAGTGACCAAAATTGCCAATTTTACAGAGTTTTGCTTACACAAAAGCTTCAATTTTGACCCGTTTCAGGCACAGAAATGACTTTAAACACACTTATTTTAGTTGACAAAGTCATTATTCACATCCAACAGTCATTTAGAGTCAAAAGATTAAATGTTAAAATTTCATCCATATTGACCATTTTGGGATCGTTCGACATGTCCGGAGTCATCGTTTTTCATCCGAAAATTGATTTTTTGGACTGTACCAAAAATGATTCAAAATGTCAATTGGATCTTGCCTCATGTTGAATAACCACTTTTTAAACCCTCACAGTGACCAAAATTGCCATTTTTACAGAGTTTTGATTACTCAAAAGCTTCAATTTTGACCCATTTCAGGCACAGAAATGACTTTAAACACACTTATTTTAGTTGAAAAAGTCATAATTCACATCCAACAGTCATTTACAGTCAAAAGATTAAATGTTAAAATTTCATCCATATTGACCATTTTGGGATCGTTCGACATGTCCGGAGTCATCGTTTTTCATCCGAAAATTGATTTTTTGGACTGTACCAAAAATGATTCAAAATGTCAATTGGATCATGCCTCATGTTGAATAACCACTTTTTAAACCCTCACAGTGACCAAAATTGCCATTTTTACAGAGTTTTGATTACTCAAAAGCTTCAATTTTTACCCCTTTGAGGCACAGAAATAACTTTAAACACACTTATTTTAGTTGACAAAGTCATAATTCACATCCAACAGTCATTTACAGTCAAAAGATTAAATGTTAAAATTTCATCCATATTGACCATTTTGGGATCGTTCGACATGTCCGGAGTCATCGTTTTTCATCCGAAAATTGATTTTTTGAACTGTACCAAAAATGATTCAAAATGTCAATTGGATCGTGCCTCATGTTGAATAACCACTTTTTAAACCCTCACAGTGACCAAAATTGCCATTTTTACAGAGTTTTCCTTACTCAAAAGCTTCAATTTTGACCCATTTCAGGCACAGAAATGACTTTAAACACACTTATTTTAGTTGACAAAGTCATAATTCACATCCAACAGTCATTTACAGTCAAAAGATTAAATGTTAAAATTTCATCCATATTGACCATTTTGGGATCGTTCGACATGTCTGGAGTCATCGTTTTTCATCCGAAAATTGATTTTTTGGACTGTACCAAAAATGATTCAAAATGTCAATTGGATCGTGCCTCATGATGAATAACCACTTTTTAAACCCTCACAGTGACCAAAATTGCCATTTTTACAGAGTTTTGATTACTCAAAAGCTTCAATTTTTACCCCTTTGAGGCACAGAAATGACTTTAAACACACTTATTTTAGTTGACAAAGTCATAATTCACATCCAACAGTCATTTACAGTCAAAAGATTAAATGTTAAAATGTCATCCATATTGACCATTTTGGGATCGTTCGACATGTCCGGAGTCATTGTTTTTCATCCGAAAATTGATTTTTTGGACTGTACCAAAAATGATTCAAAATGTCAATTGGATCGTGCCTCATGTTGAATAACCACTTTTTAAACCCTCACAGTGACCAAAATTGCCAATTTTACAGAGTTTTGCTTACTCAAAAGCTTCAATTTTGACCCGTTTCAGGCACAGAAATGACTTTAAACACACTTATTTTAGTTGACAAAGTCATAATTCACATCCAACAGTCATTTACAGTCAAAAGATTAAATGTTAAAATTTCATCCATATTGACCATTTTGAGATCGTTCGACATGTCCGGAGTCATCGTTTTTCATTCGAAAATTGATTTTTTGGACTGTACCAAAAATGATTCAAAATGTCAATTGGATCATGCCTCATGTTGAATAACCACTTTTTAAACCCTCACAGTGACCAAAATTGCCATTTTTACAGAGTTTTGATTACTCAAAAGCTTCAATTTTGACCCATTTCAGGCACAGAAATGACTTTAAACACACTTATTTTAGTTGACAAAGTCATAATTCACATCCAACAGTCATTTACAGTCAAAAGATTAAATGTTAAAATTTCATCCATATTGACCATTTTGGGATCGTTCGACATGTCCGGAGTCATCGTTTTTCATCCGAAAATTGATTTTTTGGACTGTACCAAAAATGATTCAAAATGTCAATTGGATCGTGCCTCATGTTGAATAACCACTTTTTAAACCCTCACAGTGACCAAAATTGCCATTTTTACAGAGTTTTGCTTACTCAAAAGCTTCAATTTTGACCCATTTCAGGCACAGAAATGACTTTAAACACACTTATTTTAGTTGACAAAGTCATAATTCACATCCAACAGTCATTTACAGTCAAAAGATTAAATGTTAAAATTTCATCCATATTGACCATTTTGGGATCGTTCGACATGTCCGGAGTCATCGTTTTTCATTCGAAAATTGATTTTTTGGACTGTACCAAAAATGATTCAAAATGTCAATTGGATCGTGCCTCATGTTGAATAACCACTTTTTAAACCCTCACAGTGACCAAAATTGCCATTTTTACAGAGTTTTCCTTACTCAAAAGCTTCAATTTTGACCCATTTCAGGCACAGAAATGACTTTAAACACACTTATTTTAGTTGACAAAGTCATAATTCACATCCAACAGTCATTTACAGTCAAAAGATTAAATGTTAAAATTTCATCCATATTGACCATTTTGGGATCGTTCGACATGTCCGGAGTCATCGTTTTTCATCCGAAAATTGATTTTTTGGACTGTACCAAAAATGATTCAAAATGTCAATTGGATCATGCCTCATGTTGAATAACCACTTTTTAAACCCTCATAGTGACCAAAATTGCCATTTTTACAGAGTTTTGATTACTCAAAAGGTTCAATTTTTACCCCTTTGAGGCACAGAAATGACTTTAAACACACTTATTTTAGTTGACAAAGTCATAATTCACATCCAACAGTCATTTACAGTCAAAAGATTAAATGTTAAAATTTCATCCATATTGACCATTTTGGGATCGTTCGACATATCCGGAGTCATCGTTTTTCATCCGAAAATTAATTTTTTGAACTGTACCAAAAATGATTCAAAATGTCAATTGGATCGTGCCTCATGTTGAATAACCACTTTTTAAACCCTCACAGTGACCAAAATTGCCAATTTTACACAGTTTTGCTTACTCAAAAGCTTCAATTTTGACCCATTTCAGGCACAGAAATGATTTTAAACACACTTATTTTAGTTGACAAAGCCATAATTCACATCCAACAGTCATTTAGAGTCAAAAGATTAAATGTTAAAATTTCATCATTATAGACCATTTTGGGAACGTTCGACAGGTCCGGAGTCATCGTTTTTCATCTGAAAATTGATTTTTTGGACTGTACCAAAAATGATTCAAAATGTCAATTGGATCGTGCCTCATGTTGAATAACCACTTTTTAATCCCTCAGAGTGATTAAAATTGCCATTTTTACAGAGTTTTGATTACTCAAAGGCTTCAATTTTTACCCCTTTGAGGCACAGAAATGACTTTAAACACACTTATTTTAGTTGACAAAGTCATAATTCACATCCAACAGTCATTTACAGTCAAAAGATTAAATGTTAAAATTTCATCCATATTGACCATTTTGGGATCGTTCGACATGTCCGGAGTCATCGTTTTTCATCCGAAAATTTATTTTTTGGACTGTACCAAAAATGATTCAAAATGTCAATTGGATCGTGCCTCATGATGAATAACCACTTTTTAAACCCTCACAGTGACCAAAATTGCCATTTTTACAGAGTTTTGATTACTCAAAAGCTTCGATTTTGACCCATTTCAGGCACAGAAATGACTTTAAACACACTTATTTTAGTTGACAAAGTCATAATTCACATCCAACAGTCATTTACAGTCAAAAGATTAAATGTTAAAATTTCATCCATATTGACCATTTTGGGATCGTTCGACATGTCCGGAGTCATCGTTTTTCATCCGAAAATTGATTTTTTGGACTGTACCAAAAATGATTCAAAATGTCAATTGGATCGTGCCTCATTTTGAATAACCACTTTTTAAACCCTCACAGTGACCAAAATTGCCAATTTTACAGAGTTTTGCTTACACAAAAGCTTCAATTTTGACCCGTTTCAGGCACAGAAATGACTTTAAACACACTTATTTTAGTTGACAAAGTCATTATTCACATCCAACAGTCATTTAGAGTCAAAAGATTAAATGTTAAAATTTCATCCATATTGACCATTTTGGGATCGTTCGACATGTCCGGAGTCATCGTTTTTCATCCGAAAATTGATTTTTTGGACTGTACCAAAAATGATTCAAAATGTCAATTGGATCTTGCCTCATGTTGAATAACCACTTTTTAAACCCTCACAGTGACCAAAATTGCCATTTTTACAGAGTTTTGATTACTCAAAAGCTTCAATTTTGACCCATTTCAGGCACAGAAATGACTTTAAACACACTTATTTTAGTTGAAAAAGTCATAATTCACATCCAACAGTCATTTACAGTCAAAAGATTAAATGTTAAAATTTCATCCATATTGACCATTTTGGGATCGTTCGACATGTCCGGAGTCATCGTTTTTCATCCGAAAATTGATTTTTTGGACTGTACCAAAAATGATTCAAAATGTCAATTGGATCATGCCTCATGTTGAATAACCACTTTTTAAACCCTCACAGTGACCAAAATTGCCATTTTTACAGAGTTTTGATTACTCAAAAGCTTCAATTTTTACCCCTTTGAGGCACAGAAATAACTTTAAACACACTTATTTTAGTTGACAAAGTCATAATTCACATCCAACAGTCATTTACAGTCAAAAGATTAAATGTTAAAATTTCATCCATATTGACCATTTTGGGATCGTTCGACATGTCCGGAGTCATCGTTTTTCATCCGAAAATTGATTTTTTGAACTGTACCAAAAATGATTCAAAATGTCAATTGGATCGTGCCTCATGTTGAATAACCACTTTTTAAACCCTCACAGTGACCAAAATTGCCATTTTTACAGAGTTTTCCTTACTCAAAAGCTTCAATTTTGACCCATTTCAGGCACAGAAATGACTTTAAACACACTTATTTTAGTTGACAAAGTCATAATTCACATCCAACAGTCATTTACAGTCAAAAGATTAAATGTTAAAATTTCATCCATATTGACCATTTTGGGATCGTTCGACATGTCTGGAGTCATCGTTTTTCATCCGAAAATTGATTTTTTGGACTGTACCAAAAATGATTCAAAATGTCAATTGGATCATGCCTCATGTTGAATAACCACTTTTTAAACCCTCAGAGTGACCAAAATTGCCATTTTTACAGAGTTTTGATTACTCAAAGGCTTCCATTTTTACCCCTTTGAGGCACAGAAATGACTTTAAACACACTTATTTTAGTTGACAAAGTCATAATTCACATCCAACAGTCATTTACAGTCAAAAGATTAAATGTTAAAATTTCATCCATATTGACCATTTTGGGATCGTTCGACATGTCCGGAGTCATCGTTTTTCATCCGAAAATTGATTTTTTGGACTGTACCAAAAATGATTCAAAATGTCAATTGGATCGTGCCTCATGATGAATAACCACTTTTTAAACCCTCACAGTGACCAAAATTGCCATTTTTACAGAGTTTTGATTACTCAAAAGCTTCGATTTTGACCCATTTCAGGCACAGAAATGACTTTAAACACACTTATTTTAGTTGACAAAGTCATAATTCACATCCAACAGTCATTTACAGTCAAAAGATTAAATGTTAAAATTTCATCCATATTGACCATTTTGGGATCGTTTGACATGTCCGGAGTCATCGTTTTTCATCCGAAAATTGATTTTTTGGACTGTACCAAAAATGATTCAAAATGTCAATTGGATCGTGCCTCATTTTGAATAACCACTTTTTAAACCCTCACAGTGACCAAAATTGCCAATTTTACAGAGTTTTGCTTACACAAAAGCTTCAATTTTGACCCGTTTCAGGCACAGAAATGACTTTAAACACACTTATTTTAGTTGACAAAGTCATTATTCACATCCAACAGTCATTTAGAGTCAAAAGATAAAATGTTAAAATTTCATCCATATTGACCATTTTGGGATCGTTCGACATGTCCGGAGTCATCTTTTTTCATCCGAAAATTGATTTTTTGGACTGTACCAAAAATGATTCAAAATGTCAATTGGATCGTGCCTCATGTTGAATAACCACTTTTTAAACCCTCACAGTGACCAAAATTGCAATTTTTACAGAGTTTTGATTACTCAAAAGCTTCAATTTTGACCCATTTCAGGCACATAAATGACTTTAAACAGACTTATTTTAGTTGACAAAGTCATAATTCACATCCAACAGTCATTTACAGTCAAAAGATTAAATGTTAAAATTTCATCCATATTGACCATTTTGGGATCGTTCGACATGTCCGGAGTCATCGTTTTTCATCCGAAAATTGATTTTTTGGACTGTAACAAAAATGATTCAAAATGTCAATTGGATCGTGCCTCATTTTGAATAACCACTTTTTAAACCCTCACAGTGACCAAAATTGCAATTTTTACAGAGTTTTGCTTACTCAAAAGCTTCAATTTTGACCCATTTCAGGCACAGAAATGACTTTAAACACACTTATTTTAGTTGACAAAGTCATAATTCACATCCAACAGTCATTTACAGTCAAAAGATTAAATGTTAAAATTTCATCCATATTGACCATTTTGGGATCGTTCGACATGTCCGGAGTCATCGTTTTTCATCCGAAAATTGATTTTTTGGACTGTACCAAAAATGATTCAAAATGTCAATTGGATCGTGCCTCATGTTGAATAACCACTTTTTAAACCCTCACAGTGACCAAAATTGCCATTTTTACAGAGTTTTGCTTACTCAAAAGCTTCAATTCTGACCCATTTCAGGCACAGAAATGACTTTAAACACACTTATTTTAGTTGACAAAGTCATAATTCACATCCAACAGTCATTTACAGTCAAAAGATTAAATGTTAAAATTTCATCCATATTGACCATTTTGGGATCGTTCGACATGTCCGGAGTCATCGTTTTTCATCCGAAAATTGATTTTTTGGACTGTACCAAAAATGATTCAAAATGTCAATTGGATCATGCCTCATGTTGAATAACCACTTTTTAAACCCTCACAGTGACCAACATTGCCATTTTTACAGAGTTTTGATTACTCAAAAGCTTCAATTTTGACCCATTTCAGGCACAGAAATGACTTTAAACACACTTATTTTAGTTGAAAAAGTCATAATTCACATCCAACAGTCATTTACAGTCAAAAGATTAAATGTTAAAATTTCATCCATATTGACCATTTTGGGATCGTTCGACATGTCCGGAGTCATCGTTTTTCATCCGAAAATTGATTTTTTGGACTGTACCAAAAATGATTCAAAATGTCAATTGGATCATGCCTCATGTTGAATAACCACTTTTTAAACCCTCACAGTGACCAAAATTGCCATTTTTACAGAGTTTTGATTACTCAAAAGCTTCAATTTTTACCCCTTTGAGGCACAGAAATAACTTTAAACACACTTATTTTAGTTGACAAAGTCATAATTCACATCCAACAGTCATTTACAGTCAAAAGATTAAATGTTAAAATTTCATCCATATTGACCATTTTGGGATCGTTCGACATGTCCGGAGTCATCGTTTTTCATCCGAAAATTGATTTTTTGAACTGTACCAAAAATGATTCAAAATGTCAATTGGATCGTGCCTCATGTTGAATAACCACTTTTTAAACCCTCACAGTGACCAAAATTGCCATTTTTACAGAGTTTTCCTTACTCAAAAGCTTCAATTTTGACCCATTTCAGGCACAGAAATGACTTTAAACACACTTATTTTAGTTGACAAAGTCATAATTCACATCCAACAGTCATTTACAGTCAAAAGATTAAATGTTAAAATTTCATCCATATTGACCATTTTGGGATCGTTCGACATGTCTGGAGTCATCGTTTTTCATCCGAAAATTGATTTTTTGGACTGTACCAAAAATGATTCAAAATGTCAATTGGATCATGCCTCATGTTGAATAACCACTTTTTAAACCCTCAGAGTGACCAAAATTGCCATTTTTACAGAGTTTTGATTACTCAAAGGCTTCCATTTTTACCCCTTTGAGGCACAGAAATGACTTTAAACACACTTATTTTAGTTGACAAAGTCATAATTCACATCCAACAGTCATTTACAGTCAAAAGATTAAATGTTAAAATTTCATCCATATTGACCATTTTGGGATCGTTCGACATGTCCGGAGTCATCGTTTTTCATCCGAAAATTGATTTTTTGGACTGTACCAAAAATGATTCAAAATGTCAATTGGATCGTGCCTCATGATGAATAACCACTTTTTAAACCCTCACAGTGACCAAAATTGCCATTTTTACAGAGTTTTGATTACTCAAAAGCTTTGATTTTGACCCATTTCAGGCACAGAAATGACTTTAAACACACTTATTTTAGTTGACAAAGTCATAATTCACATCCAACAGTCATTTACAGTCAAAAGATTAAATGTTAAAATTTCATCCATATTGACCATTTTGGGATCGTTTGACATGTCCGGAGTCATCGTTTTTCATCCGAAAATTGATTTTTTGGACTGTACCAAAAATGATTCAAAATGTCAATTGGATCGTGCCTCATTTTGAATAACCACTTTTTAAACCCTCACAGTGACCAAAATTGCCAATTTTACAGAGTTTTGCTTACACAAAAGCTTCAATTTTGACCCGTTTCAGGCACAGAAATGACTTTAAACACACTTATTTTAGTTGACAAAGTCATTATTCACATCCAACAGTCATTTAGAGTCAAAAGATTAAATGTTAAAATTTCATCCATATTGACCATTTTGGGATCGTTCGACATGTCCGGAGTCATCTTTTTTCATCCGAAAATTGATTTTTTGGACTGTACCAAAAATGATTCAAAATGTCAATTGGATCGTGCCTCATGTTGAATAACCACTTTTTAAACCCTCACAGTGACCAAAATTGCAATTTTTACAGAGTTTTGATTACTCTAAAGCTTCAATTTTGACCCATTTCAGGCACATAAATGACTTTAAACACACTTATTTTAGTTGACAAAGTCATAATTCACATCCAACAGTCATTTACAGTCAAAAGATTAAATGTTAAAATTTCATCCATATTGACCATTTTGGGATCGTTCGACATGTCCGGAGTCATCGTTTTTCATCCGAAAATTGATTTTTTGGACTGTACCAAAAATGATTCAAAATGTCAATTGGATCGTGCCTCATTTTGAATAACCACTTTTTAAACCCTCACAGTGACCAAAATTGCAATTTTTACAGAGTTTTGCTTACTCAAAAGCTTCAATTTTGACCCATTTCAGGCACAGAAATGACTTTAAACACACTTATTTTAGTTGACAAAGTCATAATTCACATCCAACAGTCATTTACAGTCAAAAGATTAAATGTTAAAATTTCATCCATATTGACCATTTTGGGATCGTTCGACATGTCCGGAGTCATCGTTTTTCATCCGAAAATTGATTTTTTGGACTGTACCAAAAATGATTCAAAATGTCAATTGGATCGTGCCTCATGTTGAATAACCACTTTTTAAACCCTCACAGTGACCAAAATTGCCATTTTTACAGAGTTTTGCTTACTCAAAAGCTTCAATTCTGACCCATTTCAGGCACAGAAATGACTTTAAACACACTTATTTTAGTTGACAAAGTCATAATTCACATCCAACAGTCATTTACAGTCAAAAGATTAAATGTTAAAATTTCATCCATATTGACCATTTTGGGATCGTTCGACATGTCCGGAGTCATCGTTTTTCATCCGAAAATTGATTTTTTGGACTGTACCAAAAATGATTCAAAATGTCAATTGGATCATGCCTCATGTTGAATAACCACTTTTTAAACCCTCACAGTGACCAACATTGCCATTTTTACAGAGTTTTGATTACTCAAAAGCTACAATTTTTACCCCTTTGAGGCACAGAAATGACTTTAAACACACTTATTTTAGTTGACAAAGTCATAATTCACATCCAACAGTCATTTAGAGTCAAAAGATTAAATGTTAAAATTTCATCCATATTGACCATTTTGGGATCGTTCGACATGTCCCGAGTCATCGTTTTTCATCCGAAAATTGATTTTTTGAACTGTACCAAAAATGATTCAAAATGTCAATTGGATCGTGCCTCATGTTGAATAACCACTTTTTAAACCCTCACAGTGACCAAAATTGCCAATTTTACACAGTTTTGCTTACTCAAAAGCTTCAATTTTGACCCATTTCAGGCACAGAAATGACTTTAAACACACTTATTTTAGTTGACAAAGCCATAATTCAATCCAACAGTCATTTAGAGTCAAAAGATTAAATGTTAAAATTTCATCATTATAGACCATTTTGGGAACGTTCGACAGGTCCGGAGTCATCGTTTCTCGTCTGAAAATTGATTTTTTGGACTGTACCAAAAATGATTCAAAATGTCAATTGGATCGTGCCTCATGTTGAATAACCACTTTTTAAACCCTCAGAGTGACCAAAATTGCCATTTTTACAGAGTTTTGATTACTCAAAAGCTTCAATTTTTACCCCTTTGAGGCACAGAAATGACTTTAAACACACTTATTTTAGTTGACAAAGTCATAATTCACATCCAACAGTCATTTACAGTCAAAAGATTAAATGTTAAAATTTCATCCATATTGACCATTTTGGGATCGTTCGACATGTCCGGAGTCATCGTTTTTCATCCGAAAATTGATTTTTTGGACTGTACCAAAAATGATTCAAAATGTCAATTGGATCGTGCCTCATTTTGAATAACCACTTTTTAAACCCTCACAGTGACCAAAATTGCCATTTTTACAGAGTTTTGCTTACACAAAAGCTTCAATTTTGACCCGTTTCAGGCACAGAAATGTCTTTAAACACACTTATTTTAGTTGACAAAGTCATTATTCACATCCAACAGTCATTTAGAGTCAGAAGATTAAATGTTAAAATTTCATCCATATTGACCATTTTGGGATCGTTCGACATGTCCGGAGTCATCGTTTTTCATCCGAAAATTGATTTTTTGGACTGTACCAAAAATGATTCAAAATGTCAATTGGATCGTGCCTCATGTTGAATAACCACTTTTTAAACCCTCACAGTGACCAAAATTGCCATTTTTACAGAGTTTTGATTACTCAAAAGCTTCAATTTTGACCCATTTCAGGCACAGAAATGACTTTAAACACACTTATTTTAGTTGACAAAGTCATAATTCACATCCAACAGTCATTTAGAGTCAAAAGATTAAATGTTAAAATTTCATCCATATTGACCATTTTGGGATCGTTCGACATGTCCGGAGTCATCGTTTTTCATCCGAAAATTGATTTTTTGAACTGTACCAAAAATGATTCAAAATGTCAATTGGATCGTGCCTCATGTTGAATAACCACTTTTTAAACCCTCACAGTGACCAAAATTGCCATTTTTACAGAGTTTTGATTACTCAAAAGCTTCAATTTCTACCCCTTTGAGGCACAGAAATGACTTTAAACACACTTATTTTAGTTGACAAAGTCATAATTCACATCCAACAGTCATTTACAGTCAAAAGATTAAATGTTAAAATTTCATCCATATTGACCATTTTGGGATCGTTCGACATGTCCGGAGTCATCGTTTTTCATCCGAAAATTGATTTTTTGGACTGTACCAAAAATGATTCAAAATGTCAATTGGATCGTGCCTCATTTTGAATAACCACTTTTTAAACCCTCACAGTGACCAAAATTGCCTATTTTACAGAGTTTTGCTTACACAAAAGCTTCAATTTTGACCCGTTTCAGGCACAGAAATGACTTTAAACACACTTATTTTAGTTGACAAAGTCATTATTCACATCCAACAGTCATTTAGAGTCAAAAGATTAAATGTTAAAATTTCATCCATATTGACCATTTTGGGATCGTTCGACATGTCCGGAGTCATCGTTTTTCATCCGAAAATTGATTTTTTGGACTGTACCAAAAATGATTCAAAATGTCAATTGGATCGTGCCTCATGTTGAATAACCACTTTTTAAACCCTCACAGTGACCAAAATTGCCATTTTTACAGAGTTTTGATTACTCAAAAGCTTCAATTTTGACCCATTTCAGGCACAGAAATGACTTTAAACACACTTATTTTAGTTGACAAAGTCATAATTCACATCCAACAGTCATTTACAGTCAAAAGATTAAATGTTAAAATTTCATCCATATTGACCATTTTGGGATCGTTCGACATGTCCGGAGTCATCGTTTTTCATCCGAAAATTGATTTTTTGGACTGTACCAAAAATGATTCAAAATGTCAATTGGATCATGCCTCATGTTGAATAACCACTTTTTAAACCCTCACAGTGACCAAAATTGCCATTTTTACAGAGTTTTGCTTACTCAAAAGCTTCAATTTTGACCCATTTCAGGCACAGAAATGACTTTAAACACACTTATTTTAGTTGACAAAGTCATAATTCACATCCAACAGTCATTTACAGTCAAAAGATTAAATGTTAAAATTTCATCCATATTGACCATTTTGGGATCGTTCGACATGTCCGGAGTCATCGTTTTTCATCCGAAAATTGATTTTTTGGACTGTACCAAAAATGATTCAAAATGTCAATTGGATCGTGCCTCATGTTGAATAACCACTTTTTAAACCCTCACAGTGACCAAAATTGCCAATTTTACAGAGTTTTGCTTACACAAAAGCTTCAATTTTGACCCGTTTCAGGCACAGAAATGACTTTAAACACACTTATTTTAGTTGACAAAGCCATAATTCACATCCAACAGTCATTTAGAGTCAAAAGATTAAATGTTAAAATTTCATCATTATAGACCATTTTGGGAACGTTCAACAGGTCCGGAGTCATCGTTTTTCTTCTGAAAATTGATTTTTTGGACTGTACCAAAAATGATTCAAAATGTCAATTGGATCGTGCCTCATGTTGAATAACCACTTTTTAAACCCTCACAGTGACCAAAATTGCCATTTTTACAGAGTTTTGATTACTCAAAAGCTTCAATTTTGACCCATTTCAGGCACAGATATGACTTTAAACACACTTATTTTAGTTGCCAAAGTCATAATTCACATCCAACAGTCATTTACAGTCAAAAGTTTAAATGTTAAAATTTCATCCATATTGACCATTTTGGGATCGTTCGACATGTCCGGAGTCATCGTTTTTCATCCGAAAATTGATTTTTTGGACTGTACCAAAAATGATTCAAAATGTCAATTGGATCGTGCCTCATGTTGAATAACCACTTTTTAAACCCTCACAGTGACCAAAATTGCCATTTTTACAGAGTTTTGATTACTCAAAAGCTTCAATTTTGACCCATTTCACGCACAGAAATGACTTTAAACACACTTATTTCAGTTGACAAAGTCATAATTCACATCCAACAGTCATTTACAGTCAAAAGATTAAATGTTAAAATTTCATCCATATTGACCATTTTGGGATCGTTCGACATGTCCGGAGTCATCGTTTTTCATCCGAAAATTGATTTTTTGGACTGTACCAAAAATGATTCAAAATGTCAATTGGATCGTGCCTCATGTTGAATAACCACTTTTTAAACCCTCAGAGTGACCAAAATTGCCATTTTTACAGAGTTTTGATTACTCAAAAGCTTCAATTTTTACCCTTTTGAGGCACAGAAATGACTTTAAACACACTTATTTTAGTTGACAAAGTCATAATTCACATCCAACAGTCATTTACAGTCAAAAGATTAAATGTTAAAATTTCATCCATATTGACCATTTTGGGATCGTTCGACATGTCCGGAGTCATCGTTTTTCATCCGAAAATTAATTTTTTGGACTGTACCAAAAATGATTCAAAATGTCAATTGGATCGTGCCTCATGTTGAATAACCACTTTTTAAACCCTCACAGTGACCAAAATTGCCATTTTTACAGAGTTTTGATTACTCAAAAGCTTCAATTTTTACCCCTTTGAGGCACAGAAATAACTTTAAACACACTTATTTTAGTTGACAAAGTCATAATTCACATCCAACAGTCATTTACAGTCAAAAGATTAAATGTTAAAATTTCATCCATATTGACCATTTTGGGATCGTTCGACATGTCCGGAGTCATCGTTTTTCATCCGAAAATTGATTTTTTGAACTGTACCAAAAATGATTCAAAATGTCAATTGGATCGTGCCTCATGTTGAATAACCACTTTTTAAACCCTCACAGTGACCAAAATTGCCATTTTTACAGAGTTTTCCTTACTCAAAAGCTTCAATTTTGACCCATTTCAGGCACAGATATGACTTTAAACACACTTATTTTAGTTGACAAAGTCATAATTCACATCCAACAGTCATTTACAGTCAAAAGATTAAATGTTAAAATTTCATCCATATTGACCATTTTGGGATCGTTCGACATGTCCGGAGTCATCGTTTTTCATCCGAAAATTGATTTTTTGGACTGTACCAAAAATGATTCAAAATGTCAATTGGATCGTGCCTCATTTTGAATAACCACTTTTTAAACCCTCACAGTGACCAAAATTGCAATTTTTACAGAGTTTTGCTTACTCAAAAGCTTCAATTTTGACCCATTTCAGGCACAGAAATGACTTTAAACACACTTATTTTAGTTGACAAAGTCATAATTCACATCCAACAGTCATTTACAGTCAAAAGATTAAATGTTAAAATTTCATCCATATTGACCATTTTGGGATCGTTCGACATGTCCGGAGTCATCGTTTTTCATCCGAAAATTGATTTTTTGGACTGTACCAAAAATGATTCAAAATGTCAATTGGATCGTGCCTCATGTTGAATAACCACTTTTTAAACCCTCACAGTGACCAAAATTGCCATTTTTACAGAGTTTTGCTTACTCAAAAGCTTCAATTCTGACCCATTTCAGGCACAGAAATGACTTTAAACACACTTATTTTAGTTGACAAAGTCATAATTCACATCCAACAGTCATTTACAGTCAAAAGATTAAATGTTAAAATTTCATCCATATTGACCATTTTGGGATCGTTCGACATGTCCGGAGTCATCGTTTTTCATCCGAAAATTGATTTTTTGGACTGTACCAAAAATGATTCAAAATGTCAATTGGATCGTGCCTCATGATGAATAACCACTTTTTAAACCCTCACAGTGACCAAAATTGCCATTTTTACAGAGTTTTGATTACTCAAAAGCTTTGATTTTGACCCATTTCAGGCACAGAAATGACTTTAAACACACTTATTTTAGTTGACAAAGTCATAATTCACATCCAACAGTCATTTACAGTCAAAAGATTAAATGTTAAAATTTCATCCATATTGACCATTTTGGGATCGTTTGACATGTCCGGAGTCATCGTTTTTCATCCGAAAATTGATTTTTTGGACTGTACCAAAAATGATTCAAAATGTCAATTGGATCGTGCCTCATTTTGAATAACCACTTTTTAAACCCTCACAGTGACCAAAATTGCCAATTTTACAGAGTTTTGCTTACACAAAAGCTTCAATTTTGACCCGTTTCAGGCACAGAAATGACTTTAAACACACTTATTTTAGTTGACAAAGTCATTATTCACATCCAACAGTCATTTAGAGTCAAAAGATTAAATGTTAAAATTTCATCCATATTGACCATTTTGGGATCGTTCGACATGTCCGGAGTCATCTTTTTTCATCCGAAAATTGATTTTTTGGACTGTACCAAAAATGATTCAAAATGTCAATTGGATCGTGCCTCATGTTGAATAACCACTTTTTAAACCCTCACAGTGACCAAAATTGCAATTTTTACAGAGTTTTGATTACTCAAAAGCTTCAATTTTGACCCATTTCAGGCACATAAATGACTTTAAACACACTTATTTTAGTTGCCAAAGTCATAATTCACATCCAACAGTCATTTACAGTCAAAAGTTTAAATGTTAAAATTTCATCCATATTGACCATTTTGGGATCGTTCGACATGTCCGGAGTCATCGTTTTTCATCCGAAAATTGATTTTTTGGACTGTACCAAAAATGATTCAAAATGTCAATTGGATCGTGCCTCATGTTGAATAACCACTTTTTAAACCCTCACAGTGACCAAAATTGCCATTTTTACAGAGTTTTGATTACTCAAAAGCTTCAATTTTGACCCATTTCACGCACAGAAATGACTTTAAACACACTTATTTCAGTTGACAAAGTCATAATTCACATCCAACAGTCATTTACAGTCAAAAGATTAAATGTTAAAATTTCATCCATATTGACCATTTTGGGATCGTTCGACATGTCCGGAGTCATCGTTTTTCATCCGAAAATTGATTTTTTGGACTGTACCAAAAATGATTCAAAATGTCAATTGGATCGTGCCTCATGTTGAATAACCACTTTTTAAACCCTCAGAGTGACCAAAATTGCCATTTTTACAGAGTTTTGATTACTCAAAAGCTTCAATTTTTACCCTTTTGAGGCACAGAAATGACTTTAAACACACTTATTTTAGTTGACAAAGTCATAATTCACATCCAACAGTCATTTACAGTCAAAAGATTAAATGTTAAAATTTCATCCATATTGACCATTTTGGGATCGTTCGACATGTCCGGAGTCATCGTTTTTCATCCGAAAATTAATTTTTTGGACTGTACCAAAAATGATTCAAAATGTCAATTGGATCGTGCCTCATGTTGAATAACCACTTTTTAAACCCTCACAGTGACCAAAATTGCCATTTTTACAGAGTTTTGATTACTCAAAAGCTTCAATTTTTACCCCTTTGAGGCACAGAAATAACTTTAAACACACTTATTTTAGTTGACAAAGTCATAATTCACATCCAACAGTCATTTACAGTCAAAAGATTAAATGTTAAAATTTCATCCATATTGACCATTTTGGGATCGTTCGACATGTCCGGAGTCATCGTTTTTCATCCGAAAATTGATTTTTTGAACTGTACCAAAAATGATTCAAAATGTCAATTGGATCGTGCCTCATGTTGAATAACCACTTTTTAAACCCTCACAGTGACCAAAATTGCCATTTTTACAGAGTTTTCCTTACTCAAAAGCTTCAATTTTGACCCATTTCAGGCACAGATATGACTTTAAACACACTTATTTTAGTTGACAAAGTCATAATTCACATCCAACAGTCATTTACAGTCAAAAGATTAAATGTTAAAATTTCATCCATATTGACCATTTTGGGATCGTTCGACATGTCCGGAGTCATCGTTTTTCATCCGAAAATTGATTTTTTGGACTGTACCAAAAATGATTCAAAATGTCAATTGGATCGTGCCTCATTTTGAATAACCACTTTTTAAACCCTCACAGTGACCAAAATTGCAATTTTTACAGAGTTTTGCTTACTCAAAAGCTTCAATTTTGACCCATTTCAGGCACAGAAATGACTTTAAACACACTTATTTTAGTTGACAAAGTCATAATTCACATCCAACAGTCATTTACAGTCAAAAGATTAAATGTTAAAATTTCATCCATATTGACCATTTTGGGATCGTTCGACATGTCCGGAGTCATCGTTTTTCATCCGAAAATTGATTTTTTGGACTGTACCAAAAATGATTCAAAATGTCAATTGGATCGTGCCTCATGTTGAATAACCACTTTTTAAACCCTCACAGTGACCAAAATTGCCATTTTTACAGAGTTTTGCTTACTCAAAAGCTTCAATTCTGACCCATTTCAGGCACAGAAATGACTTTAAACACACTTATTTTAGTTGACAAAGTCATAATTCACATCCAACAGTCATTTACAGTCAAAAGATTAAATGTTAAAATTTCATCCATATTGACCATTTTGGGATCGTTCGACATGTCCGGAGTCATCGTTTTTCATCCGAAAATTGATTTTTTGGACTGTACCAAAAATGATTCAAAATGTCAATTGGATCGTGCCTCATGATGAATAACCACTTTTTAAACCCTCACAGTGACCAAAATTGCCATTTTTACAGAGTTTTGATTACTCAAAAGCTTTGATTTTGACCCATTTCAGGCACAGAAATGACTTTAAACACACTTATTTTAGTTGACAAAGTCATAATTCACATCCAACAGTCATTTACAGTCAAAAGATTAAATGTTAAAATTTCATCCATATTGACCATTTTGGGATCGTTTGACATGTCCGGAGTCATCGTTTTTCATCCGAAAATTGATTTTTTGGACTGTACCAAAAATGATTCAAAATGTCAATTGGATCGTGCCTCATTTTGAATAACCACTTTTTAAACCCTCACAGTGACCAAAATTGCCAATTTTACAGAGTTTTGCTTACACAAAAGCTTCAATTTTGACCCGTTTCAGGCACAGAAATGACTTTAAACACACTTATTTTAGTTGACAAAGTCATTATTCACATCCAACAGTCATTTAGAGTCAAAAGATTAAATGTTAAAATTTCATCCATATTGACCATTTTGGGATCGTTCGACATGTCCGGAGTCATCTTTTTTCATCCGAAAATTGATTTTTTGGACTGTACCAAAAATGATTCAAAATGTCAATTGGATCGTGCCTCATGTTGAATAACCACTTTTTAAACCCTCACAGTGACCAAAATTGCAATTTTTACAGAGTTTTGATTACTCAAAAGCTTCAATTTTGACCCATTTCAGGCACATAAATGACTTTAAACACACTTATTTTAGTTGACAAAGTCATAATTCACATCCAACAGTCATTTACAGTCAAAAGATTAAATGTTAAAATTTCATCCATATTGACCATTTTGGGATCGTTCGACATGTCCGGAGTCATCGTTTTTCATCCGAAAATTGATTTTTTGGACTGTACCAAAAATGATTCAAAATGTCAATTGGATCGTGCCTCATTTTGAATAACCACTTTTTAAACCCTCACAGTGACCAAAATTGCAATTTTTACAGAGTTTTGCTTACTCAAAAGCTTCAATTTTGACCCATTTCAGGCACAGAAATGACTTTAAACACACTTATTTTAGTTGACAAAGTCATAATTCACATCCAACAGTCATTTACAGTCAAAAGATTAAATGTTAAAATTTCATCCATATTGACCATTTTGGGATCGTTCGACATGTCCGGAGTCATCGTTTTTCATCCGAAAATTGATTTTTTGGACTGTACCAAAAATGATTCAAAATGTCAATTGGATCGTGCCTCATGTTGAATAACCACTTTTTAAACCCTCACAGTGACCAAAATTGCCATTTTTACAGAGTTTTGCTTACTCAAAAGCTTCAATTCTGACCCATTTCAGGCACAGAAATGACTTTAAACACACTTATTTTAGTTGACAAAGTCATAATTCACATCCAACAGTCATTTACAGTCAAAAGATTAAATGTTAAAATTTCATCCATATTGACCATTTTGGGATCGTTCGACATGTCCGGAGTCATCGTTTTTCATCCGAAAATTGATTTTTTGGACTGTACCAAAAATGATTCAAAATGTCAATTGGATCATGCCTCATGTTGAATAACCACTTTTTAAACCCTCACAGTGACCAACATTGCCATTTTTACAGAGTTTTGATTACTCAAAAGCTACAATTTTTACCCCTTTGAGGCACAGAAATGACTTTAAACACACTTATTTTAGTTGACAAAGCCATAATTCAATCCAACAGTCATTTAGAGTCAAAAGATTAAATGTTAAAATTTCATCATTATAGACCATTTTGGGAACGTTCGACAGGTCCGGAGTCATCGTTTCTCGTCTGAAAATTGATTTTTTGGACTGTACCAAAAATGATTCAAAATGTCAATTGGATCGTGCCTCATGTTGAATAACCACTTTTTAAACCCTCAGAGTGACCAAAATTGCCATTTTTACAGAGTTTTGATTACTCAAAAGCTTCAATTTTTACCCCTTTGAGGCACAGAAATGACTTTAAACACACTTATTTTAGTTGACAAAGTCATAATTCACATCCAACAGTCATTTACAGTCAAAAGATTAAATGTTAAAATTTCATCCATATTGACCATTTTGGGATCGTTCGACATGTCCGGAGTCATCGTTTTTCATCCGAAAATTGATTTTTTGGACTGTACCAAAAATGATTCAAAATGTCAATTGGATCGTGCCTCATTTTGAATAACCACTTTTTAAACCCTCACAGTGACCAAAATTGCCATTTTTACAGAGTTTTGCTTACACAAAAGCTTCAATTTTGACCCGTTTCAGGCACAGAAATGTCTTTAAACACACTTATTTTAGTTGACAAAGTCATTATTCACATCCAACAGTCATTTAGAGTCAGAAGATTAAATGTTAAAATTTCATCCATATTGACCATTTTGGGATCGTTCGACATGTCCGGAGTCATCGTTTTTCATCCGAAAATTGATTTTTTGGACTGTACCAAAAATGATTCAAAATGTCAATTGGATCGTGCCTCATGTTGAATAACCACTTTTTAAACCCTCACAGTGACCAAAATTGCCATTTTTACAGAGTTTTGATTACTCAAAAGCTTCAATTTTGACCCATTTCAGGCACAGAAATGACTTTAAACACACTTATTTTAGTTGACAAAGTCATAATTCACATCCAACAGTCATTTAGAGTCAAAAGATTAAATGTTAAAATTTCATCCATATTGACCATTTTGGGATCGTTCGACATGTCCGGAGTCATCGTTTTTCATCCGAAAATTGATTTTTTGAACTGTACCAAAAATGATTCAAAATGTCAATTGGATCGTGCCTCATGTTGAATAACCACTTTTTAAACCCTCACAGTGACCAAAATTGCCATTTTTACAGAGTTTTGCTTACTCAAAAGCTTCAATTCTGACCCATTTCAGGCACAGAAATGACTTTAAACACACTTATTTTAGTTGACAAAGTCATAATTCACATCCAACAGTCATTTACAGTCAAAAGATTAAATGTTAAAATTTCATCCATATTGACCATTTTGGGATCGTTCGACATGTCCGGAGTCATCGTTTTTCATCCGAAAATTGATTTTTTGGACTGTACCAAAAATGATTCAAAATGTCAATTGGATCATGCCTCATGTTGAATAACCACTTTTTAAACCCTCACAGTGACCAACATTGCCATTTTTACAGAGTTTTGATTACTCAAAAGCTACAATTTTTACCCCTTTGAGGCACAGAAATGACTTTAAACACACTTATTTTAGTTGACAAAGTCATAATTCACATCCAACAGTCATTTAGAGTCAAAAGATTAAATGTTAAAATTTCATCCATATTGACCATTTTGGGATCGTTCGACATGTCCCGAGTCATCGTTTTTCATCCGAAAATTGATTTTTTGAACTGTACCAAAAATGATTCAAAATGTCAATTGGATCGTGCCTCATGTTGAATAACCACTTTTTAAACCCTCACAGTGACCAAAATTGCCAATTTTACACAGTTTTGCTTACTCAAAAGCTTCAATTTTGACCCATTTCAGGCACAGAAATGACTTTAAACACACTTATTTTAGTTGACAAAGCCATAATTCAATCCAACAGTCATTTAGAGTCAAAAGATTAAATGTTAAAATTTCATCATTATAGACCATTTTGGGAACGTTCGACAGGTCCGGAGTCATCGTTTCTCGTCTGAAAATTGATTTTTTGGACTGTACCAAAAATGATTCAAAATGTCAATTGGATCGTGCCTCATGTTGAATAACCACTTTTTAAACCCTCAGAGTGACCAAAATTGCCATTTTTACAGAGTTTTGATTACTCAAAAGCTTCAATTTTTACCCCTTTGAGGCACAGAAATGACTTTAAACACACTTATTTTAGTTGACAAAGTCATAATTCACATCCAACAGTCATTTACAGTCAAAAGATTAAATGTTAAAATTTCATCCATATTGACCATTTTGGGATCGTTCGACATGTCCGGAGTCATCGTTTTTCATCCGAAAATTGATTTTTTGGACTGTACCAAAAATGATTCAAAATGTCAATTGGATCGTGCCTCATTTTGAATAACCACTTTTTAAACCCTCACAGTGACCAAAATTGCCATTTTTACAGAGTTTTGCTTACACAAAAGCTTCAATTTTGACCCGTTTCAGGCACAGAAATGTCTTTAAACACACTTATTTTAGTTGACAAAGTCATTATTCACATCCAACAGTCATTTAGAGTCAGAAGATTAAATGTTAAAATTTCATCCATATTGACCATTTTGGGATCGTTCGACATGTCCGGAGTCATCGTTTTTCATCCGAAAATTGATTTTTTGGACTGTACCAAAAATGATTCAAAATGTCAATTGGATCGTGCCTCATGTTGAATAACCACTTTTTAAACCCTCACAGTGACCAAAATTGCCATTTTTACAGAGTTTTGATTACTCAAAAGCTTCAATTTTGACCCATTTCAGGCACAGAAATGACTTTAAACACACTTATTTTAGTTGACAAAGTCATAATTCACATCCAACAGTCATTTAGAGTCAAAAGATTAAATGTTAAAATTTCATCCATATTGACCATTTTGGGATCGTTCGACATGTCCGGAGTCATCGTTTTTCATCCGAAAATTGATTTTTTGAACTGTACCAAAAATGATTCAAAATGTCAATTGGATCGTGCCTCATGTTGAATAACCACTTTTTAAACCCTCACAGTGACCAAAATTGCCATTTTTACAGAGTTTTGATTACTCAAAAGCTTCAATTTCTACCCCTTTGAGGCACAGAAATGACTTTAAACACACTTATTTTAGTTGACAAAGTCATAATTCACATCCAACAGTCATTTACAGTCAAAAGATTAAATGTTAAAATTTCATCCATATTGACCATTTTGGGATCGTTCGACATGTCCGGAGTCATCGTTTTTCATCCGAAAATTGATTTTTTGGACTGTACCAAAAATGATTCAAAATGTCAATTGGATCGTGCCTCATTTTGAATAACCACTTTTTAAACCCTCACAGTGACCAAAATTGCCTATTTTACAGAGTTTTGCTTACACAAAAGCTTCAATTTTGACCCGTTTCAGGCACAGAAATGACTTTAAACACACTTATTTTAGTTGACAAAGTCATTATTCACATCCAACAGTCATTTAGAGTCAAAAGATTAAATGTTAAAATTTCATCCATATTGACCATTTTGGGATCGTTCGACATGTCCGGAGTCATCGTTTTTCATCCGAAAATTGATTTTTTGGACTGTACCAAAAATGATTCAAAATGTCAATTGGATCGTGCCTCATGTTGAATAACCACTTTTTAAACCCTCACAGTGACCAAAATTGCCATTTTTACAGAGTTTTGATTACTCAAAAGCTTCAATTTTGACCCATTTCAGGCACAGAAATGACTTTAAACACACTTATTTTAGTTGACAAAGTCATAATTCACATCCAACAGTCATTTACAGTCAAAAGATTAAATGTTAAAATTTCATCCATATTGACCATTTTGGGATCGTTCGACATGTCCGGAGTCATCGTTTTTCATCCGAAAATTGATTTTTTGGACTGTACCAAAAATGATTCAAAATGTCAATTGGATCATGCCTCATGTTGAATAACCACTTTTTAAACCCTCACAGTGACCAAAATTGCCATTTTTACAGAGTTTTGCTTACTCAAAAGCTTCAATTTTGACCCATTTCAGGCACAGAAATGACTTTAAACACACTTATTTTAGTTGACAAAGTCATAATTCACATCCAACAGTCATTTACAGTCAAAAGATTAAATGTTAAAATTTCATCCATATTGACCATTTTGGGATCGTTCGACATGTCCGGAGTCATCGTTTTTCATCCGAAAATTGATTTTTTGGACTGTACCAAAAATGATTCAAAATGTCAATTGGATCGTGCCTCATGTTGAATAACCACTTTTTAAACCCTCACAGTGACCAAAATTGCCAATTTTACAGAGTTTTGCTTACACAAAAGCTTCAATTTTGACCCGTTTCAGGCACAGAAATGACTTTAAACACACTTATTTTAGTTGACAAAGCCATAATTCACATCCAACAGTCATTTAGAGTCAAAAGATTAAATGTTAAAATTTCATCATTATAGACCATTTTGGGAACGTTCAACAGGTCCGGAGTCATCGTTTTTCTTCTGAAAATTGATTTTTTGGACTGTACCAAAAATGATTCAAAATGTCAATTGGATCGTGCCTCATGTTGAATAACCACTTTTTAAACCCTCACAGTGACCAAAATTGCCATTTTTACAGAGTTTTGATTACTCAAAAGCTTCAATTTTGACCCATTTCAGGCACAGATATGACTTTAAACACACTTATTTTAGTTGCCAAAGTCATAATTCACATCCAACAGTCATTTACAGTCAAAAGTTTAAATGTTAAAATTTCATCCATATTGACCATTTTGGGATCGTTCGACATGTCCGGAGTCATCGTTTTTCATCCGAAAATTGATTTTTTGGACTGTACCAAAAATGATTCAAAATGTCAATTGGATCGTGCCTCATGTTGAATAACCACTTTTTAAACCCTCACAGTGACCAAAATTGCCATTTTTACAGAGTTTTGATTACTCAAAAGCTTCAATTTTGACCCATTTCACGCACAGAAATGACTTTAAACACACTTATTTCAGTTGACAAAGTCATAATTCACATCCAACAGTCATTTACAGTCAAAAGATTAAATGTTAAAATTTCATCCATATTGACCATTTTGGGATCGTTCGACATGTCCGGAGTCATCGTTTTTCATCCGAAAATTGATTTTTTGGACTGTACCAAAAATGATTCAAAATGTCAATTGGATCGTGCCTCATGTTGAATAACCACTTTTTAAACCCTCAGAGTGACCAAAATTGCCATTTTTACAGAGTTTTGATTACTCAAAAGCTTCAATTTTTACCCTTTTGAGGCACAGAAATGACTTTAAACACACTTATTTTAGTTGACAAAGTCATAATTCACATCCAACAGTCATTTACAGTCAAAAGATTAAATGTTAAAATTTCATCCATATTGACCATTTTGGGATCGTTCGACATGTCCGGAGTCATCGTTTTTCATCCGAAAATTAATTTTTTGGACTGTACCAAAAATGATTCAAAATGTCAATTGGATCGTGCCTCATGTTGAATAACCACTTTTTAAACCCTCACAGTGACCAAAATTGCCATTTTTACAGAGTTTTGATTACTCAAAAGCTTCAATTTTTACCCCTTTGAGGCACAGAAATAACTTTAAACACACTTATTTTAGTTGACAAAGTCATAATTCACATCCAACAGTCATTTACAGTCAAAAGATTAAATGTTAAAATTTCATCCATATTGACCATTTTGGGATCGTTCGACATGTCCGGAGTCATCGTTTTTCATCCGAAAATTGATTTTTTGAACTGTACCAAAAATGATTCAAAATGTCAATTGGATCGTGCCTCATGTTGAATAACCACTTTTTAAACCCTCACAGTGACCAAAATTGCCATTTTTACAGAGTTTTCCTTACTCAAAAGCTTCAATTTTGACCCATTTCAGGCACAGATATGACTTTAAACACACTTATTTTAGTTGACAAAGTCATAATTCACATCCAACAGTCATTTACAGTCAAAAGATTAAATGTTAAAATTTCATCCATATTGACCATTTTGGGATCGTTCGACATGTCCGGAGTCATCGTTTTTCATCCGAAAATTGATTTTTTGGACTGTACCAAAAATGATTCAAAATGTCAATTGGATCGTGCCTCATTTTGAATAACCACTTTTTAAACCCTCACAGTGACCAAAATTGCAATTTTTACAGAGTTTTGCTTACTCAAAAGCTTCAATTTTGACCCATTTCAGGCACAGAAATGACTTTAAACACACTTATTTTAGTTGACAAAGTCATAATTCACATCCAACAGTCATTTACAGTCAAAAGATTAAATGTTAAAATTTCATCCATATTGACCATTTTGGGATCGTTCGACATGTCCGGAGTCATCGTTTTTCATCCGAAAATTGATTTTTTGGACTGTACCAAAAATGATTCAAAATGTCAATTGGATCGTGCCTCATGTTGAATAACCACTTTTTAAACCCTCACAGTGACCAAAATTGCCATTTTTACAGAGTTTTGCTTACTCAAAAGCTTCAATTCTGACCCATTTCAGGCACAGAAATGACTTTAAACACACTTATTTTAGTTGACAAAGTCATAATTCACATCCAACAGTCATTTACAGTCAAAAGATTAAATGTTAAAATTTCATCCATATTGACCATTTTGGGATCGTTCGACATGTCCGGAGTCATCGTTTTTCATCCGAAAATTGATTTTTTGGACTGTACCAAAAATGATTCAAAATGTCAATTGGATCGTGCCTCATGATGAATAACCACTTTTTAAACCCTCACAGTGACCAAAATTGCCATTTTTACAGAGTTTTGATTACTCAAAAGCTTTGATTTTGACCCATTTCAGGCACAGAAATGACTTTAAACACACTTATTTTAGTTGACAAAGTCATAATTCACATCCAACAGTCATTTACAGTCAAAAGATTAAATGTTAAAATTTCATCCATATTGACCATTTTGGGATCGTTTGACATGTCCGGAGTCATCGTTTTTCATCCGAAAATTGATTTTTTGGACTGTACCAAAAATGATTCAAAATGTCAATTGGATCGTGCCTCATTTTGAATAACCACTTTTTAAACCCTCACAGTGACCAAAATTGCCAATTTTACAGAGTTTTGCTTACACAAAAGCTTCAATTTTGACCCGTTTCAGGCACAGAAATGACTTTAAACACACTTATTTTAGTTGACAAAGTCATTATTCACATCCAACAGTCATTTAGAGTCAAAAGATTAAATGTTAAAATTTCATCCATATTGACCATTTTGGGATCGTTCGACATGTCCGGAGTCATCTTTTTTCATCCGAAAATTGATTTTTTGGACTGTACCAAAAATGATTCAAAATGTCAATTGGATCGTGCCTCATGTTGAATAACCACTTTTTAAACCCTCACAGTGACCAAAATTGCAATTTTTACAGAGTTTTGATTACTCAAAAGCTTCAATTTTGACCCATTTCAGGCACATAAATGACTTTAAACACACTTATTTTAGTTGCCAAAGTCATAATTCACATCCAACAGTCATTTACAGTCAAAAGTTTAAATGTTAAAATTTCATCCATATTGACCATTTTGGGATCGTTCGACATGTCCGGAGTCATCGTTTTTCATCCGAAAATTGATTTTTTGGACTGTACCAAAAATGATTCAAAATGTCAATTGGATCGTGCCTCATGTTGAATAACCACTTTTTAAACCCTCACAGTGACCAAAATTGCCATTTTTACAGAGTTTTGATTACTCAAAAGCTTCAATTTTGACCCATTTCACGCACAGAAATGACTTTAAACACACTTATTTCAGTTGACAAAGTCATAATTCACATCCAACAGTCATTTACAGTCAAAAGATTAAATGTTAAAATTTCATCCATATTGACCATTTTGGGATCGTTCGACATGTCCGGAGTCATCGTTTTTCATCCGAAAATTGATTTTTTGGACTGTACCAAAAATGATTCAAAATGTCAATTGGATCGTGCCTCATGTTGAATAACCACTTTTTAAACCCTCAGAGTGACCAAAATTGCCATTTTTACAGAGTTTTGATTACTCAAAAGCTTCAATTTTTACCCTTTTGAGGCACAGAAATGACTTTAAACACACTTATTTTAGTTGACAAAGTCATAATTCACATCCAACAGTCATTTACAGTCAAAAGATTAAATGTTAAAATTTCATCCATATTGACCATTTTGGGATCGTTCGACATGTCCGGAGTCATCGTTTTTCATCCGAAAATTAATTTTTTGGACTGTACCAAAAATGATTCAAAATGTCAATTGGATCGTGCCTCATGTTGAATAACCACTTTTTAAACCCTCACAGTGACCAAAATTGCCATTTTTACAGAGTTTTGATTACTCAAAAGCTTCAATTTTTACCCCTTTGAGGCACAGAAATAACTTTAAACACACTTATTTTAGTTGACAAAGTCATAATTCACATCCAACAGTCATTTACAGTCAAAAGATTAAATGTTAAAATTTCATCCATATTGACCATTTTGGGATCGTTCGACATGTCCGGAGTCATCGTTTTTCATCCGAAAATTGATTTTTTGGACTGTACCAAAAATGATTCAAAATGTCAATTGGATCGTGCCTCATTTTGAATAACCACTTTTTAAACCCTCACAGTGACCAAAATTGCCATTTTTACAGAGTTTTGCTTACACAAAAGCTTCAATTTTGACCCGTTTCAGGCACAGAAATGTCTTTAAACACACTTATTTTAGTTGACAAAGTCATTATTCACATCCAACAGTCATTTAGAGTCAGAAGATTAAATGTTAAAATTTCATCCATATTGACCATTTTGGGATCGTTCGACATGTCCGGAGTCATCGTTTTTCATCCGAAAATTGATTTTTTGGACTGTACCAAAAATGATTCAAAATGTCAATTGGATCGTGCCTCATGTTGAATAACCACTTTTTAAACCCTCACAGTGACCAAAATTGCCATTTTTACAGAGTTTTGATTACTCAAAAGCTTCAATTTTGACCCATTTCAGGCACAGAAATGACTTTAAACACACTTATTTTAGTTGACAAAGTCATAATTCACATCCAACAGTCATTTAGAGTCAAAAGATTAAATGTTAAAATTTCATCCATATTGACCATTTTGGGATCGTTCGACATGTCCGGAGTCATCGTTTTTCATCCGAAAATTGATTTTTTGAACTGTACCAAAAATGATTCAAAATGTCAATTGGATCGTGCCTCATGTTGAATAACCACTTTTTAAACCCTCACAGTGACCAAAATTGCCATTTTTACAGAGTTTTGATTACTCAAAAGCTTCAATTTCTACCCCTTTGAGGCACAGAAATGACTTTAAACACACTTATTTTAGTTGACAAAGTCATAATTCACATCCAACAGTCATTTACAGTCAAAAGATTAAATGTTAAAATTTCATCCATATTGACCATTTTGGGATCGTTCGACATGTCCGGAGTCATCGTTTTTCATCCGAAAATTGATTTTTTGGACTGTACCAAAAATGATTCAAAATGTCAATTGGATCGTGCCTCATTTTGAATAACCACTTTTTAAACCCTCACAGTGACCAAAATTGCCTATTTTACAGAGTTTTGCTTACACAAAAGCTTCAATTTTGACCCGTTTCAGGCACAGAAATGACTTTAAACACACTTATTTTAGTTGACAAAGTCATTATTCACATCCAACAGTCATTTAGAGTCAAAAGATTAAATGTTAAAATTTCATCCATATTGACCATTTTGGGATCGTTCGACATGTCCGGAGTCATCGTTTTTCATCCGAAAATTGATTTTTTGGACTGTACCAAAAATGATTCAAAATGTCAATTGGATCGTGCCTCATGTTGAATAACCACTTTTTAAACCCTCACAGTGACCAAAATTGCCATTTTTACAGAGTTTTGATTACTCAAAAGCTTCAATTTTGACCCATTTCAGGCACAGAAATGACTTTAAACACACTTATTTTAGTTGACAAAGTCATAATTCACATCCAACAGTCATTTACAGTCAAAAGATTAAATGTTAAAATTTCATCCATATTGACCATTTTGGGATCGTTCGACATGTCCGGAGTCATCGTTTTTCATCCGAAAATTGATTTTTTGGACTGTACCAAAAATGATTCAAAATGTCAATTGGATCATGCCTCATGTTGAATAACCACTTTTTAAACCCTCACAGTGACCAAAATTGCCATTTTTACAGAGTTTTGCTTACTCAAAAGCTTCAATTTTGACCCATTTCAGGCACAGAAATGACTTTAAACACACTTATTTTAGTTGACAAAGTCATAATTCACATCCAACAGTCATTTACAGTCAAAAGATTAAATGTTAAAATTTCATCCATATTGACCATTTTGGGATCGTTCGACATGTCCGGAGTCATCGTTTTTCATCCGAAAATTGATTTTTTGGACTGTACCAAAAATGATTCAAAATGTCAATTGGATCGTGCCTCATGTTGAATAACCACTTTTTAAACCCTCACAGTGACCAAAATTGCCAATTTTACAGAGTTTTGCTTACACAAAAGCTTCAATTTTGACCCGTTTCAGGCACAGAAATGACTTTAAACACACTTATTTTAGTTGACAAAGCCATAATTCACATCCAACAGTCATTTAGAGTCAAAAGATTAAATGTTAAAATTTCATCATTATAGACCATTTTGGGAACGTTCAACAGGTCCGGAGTCATCGTTTTTCTTCTGAAAATTGATTTTTTGGACTGTACCAAAAATGATTCAAAATGTCAATTGGATCGTGCCTCATGTTGAATAACCACTTTTTAAACCCTCACAGTGACCAAAATTGCCATTTTTACAGAGTTTTGATTACTCAAAAGCTTCAATTTTGACCCATTTCAGGCACAGATATGACTTTAAACACACTTATTTTAGTTGCCAAAGTCATAATTCACATCCAACAGTCATTTACAGTCAAAAGTTTAAATGTTAAAATTTCATCCATATTGACCATTTTGGGATCGTTCGACATGTCCGGAGTCATCGTTTTTCATCCGAAAATTGATTTTTTGGACTGTACCAAAAATGATTCAAAATGTCAATTGGATCGTGCCTCATGTTGAATAACCACTTTTTAAACCCTCACAGTGACCAAAATTGCCATTTTTACAGAGTTTTGATTACTCAAAAGCTTCAATTTTGACCCATTTCACGCACAGAAATGACTTTAAACACACTTATTTCAGTTGACAAAGTCATAATTCACATCCAACAGTCATTTACAGTCAAAAGATTAAATGTTAAAATTTCATCCATATTGACCATTTTGGGATCGTTCGACATGTCCGGAGTCATCGTTTTTCATCCGAAAATTGATTTTTTGGACTGTACCAAAAATGATTCAAAATGTCAATTGGATCGTGCCTCATGTTGAATAACCACTTTTTAAACCCTCAGAGTGACCAAAATTGCCATTTTTACAGAGTTTTGATTACTCAAAAGCTTCAATTTTTACCCTTTTGAGGCACAGAAATGACTTTAAACACACTTATTTTAGTTGACAAAGTCATAATTCACATCCAACAGTCATTTACAGTCAAAAGATTAAATGTTAAAATTTCATCCATATTGACCATTTTGGGATCGTTCGACATGTCCGGAGTCATCGTTTTTCATCCGAAAATTAATTTTTTAGACTGTACCAAAAATGATTCAAAATGTCAATTGGATCGTGCCTCATGTTGAATAACCACTTTTTAAACCCTCACAGTGACCAAAATTGCCATTTTTACAGAGTTTTGATTACTCAAAAGCTTCAATTTTTACCCCTTTGAGGCACAGAAATAACTTTAAACACACTTATTTTAGTTGACAAAGTCATAATTCACATCCAACAGTCATTTACAGTCAAAAGATTAAATGTTAAAATTTCATCCATATTGACCATTTTGGGATCGTTCGACATGTCCGGAGTCATCGTTTTTCATCCGAAAATTGATTTTTTGAACTGTACCAAAAATGATTCAAAATGTCAATTGGATCGTGCCTCATGTTGAATAACCACTTTTTAAACCCTCACAGTGACCAAAATTGCCATTTTTACAGAGTTTTCCTTACTCAAAAGCTTCAATTTTGACCCATTTCAGGCACAGATATGACTTTAAACACACTTATTTTAGTTGACAAAGTCATAATTCACATCCAACAGTCATTTACATTCAAAGGTTTAAATGTTAAAATTTCATCCATATTGACCATTTTGGGATCGTTCGACATGTCTGGAGTCATCGTTTTTCATCCGAAAATTGATTTTTTGGACTGTACCAAAAATGATTCAAAATGTCAATTGGATCATGCCTCATGTTGAATAACCACTTTTTAAACCCTCAGAGTGACCAAAATTGCCATTTTTACAGAGTTTTGATTACTCAAAGGCTTCCATTTTTACCCCTTTGAGGCACAGAAATGACTTTAAACACACTTATTTTAGTTGACAAAGTCATAATTCACATCCAACAGTCATTTACAGTCAAAAGATTAAATGTTAAAATTTCATCCATATTGACCATTTTGGGATCGTTCGACATGTCCGGAGTCATCGTTTTTCATCCGAAAATTGATTTTTTGGACTGTACCAAAAATGATTCAAAATGTCAATTGGATCGTGCCTCATGATGAATAACCACTTTTTAAACCCTCACAGTGACCAAAATTGCCATTTTTACAGAGTTTTGATTACTCAAAAGCTTTGATTTTGACCCATTTCAGGCACAGAAATGACTTTAAACACACTTATTTTAGTTGACAAAGTCATAATTCACATCCAACAGTCATTTACAGTCAAAAGATTAAATGTTAAAATTTCATCCATATTGACCATTTTGGGATCGTTTGACATGTCCGGAGTCATCGTTTTTCATCCGAAAATTGATTTTTTGGACTGTACCAAAAATGATTCAAAATGTCAATTGGATCGTGCCTCATTTTGAATAACCACTTTTTAAACCCTCACAGTGACCAAAATTGCCAATTTTACAGAGTTTTGCTTACACAAAAGCTTCAATTTTGACCCGTTTCAGGCACAGAAATGACTTTAAACACACTTATTTTAGTTGACAAAGTCATTATTCACATCCAACAGTCATTTAGAGTCAAAAGATTAAATGTTAAAATTTCATCCATATTGACCATTTTGGGATCGTTCGACATGTCCGGAGTCATCTTTTTTCATCCGAAAATTGATTTTTTGGACTGTACCAAAAATGATTCAAAATGTCAATTGGATCGTGCCTCATGTTGAATAACCACTTTTTAAACCCTCACAGTGACCAAAATTGCAATTTTTACAGAGTTTTGATTACTCAAAAGCTTCAATTTTGACCCATTTCAGGCACATAAATGACTTTAAACACACTTATTTTAGTTGACAAAGTCATAATTCACATCCAACAGTCATTTACAGTCAAAAGATTAAATGTTAAAATTTCATCCATATTGACCATTTTGGGATCGTTCGACATGTCCGGAGTCATCGTTTTTCATCCGAAAATTGATTTTTTGGACTGTACCAAAAATGATTCAAAATGTCAATTGGATCGTGCCTCATTTTGAATAACCACTTTTTAAACCCTCACAGTGACCAAAATTGCAATTTTTACAGAGTTTTGCTTACTCAAAAGCTTCAATTTTGACCCATTTCAGGCACAGAAATGACTTTAAACACACTTATTTTAGTTGACAAAGTCATAATTCACATCCAACAGTCATTTACAGTCAAAAGATTAAATGTTAAAATTTCATCCATATTGACCATTTTGGGATCGTTCGACATGTCCGGAGTCATCGTTTTTCATCCGAAAATTGATTTTTTGGACTGTACCAAAAATGATTCAAAATGTCAATTGGATCGTGCCTCATGTTGAATAACCACTTTTTAAACCCTCACAGTGACCAAAATTGCCATTTTTACAGAGTTTTGCTTACTCAAAAGCTTCAATTCTGACCCATTTCAGGCACAGAAATGACTTTAAACACACTTATTTTAGTTGACAAAGTCATAATTCACATCCAACAGTCATTTACAGTCAAAAGATTAAATGTTAAAATTTCATCCATATTGACCATTTTGGGATCGTTCGACATGTCCGGAGTCATCGTTTTTCATCCGAAAATTGATTTTTTGGACTGTACCAAAAATGATTCAAAATGTCAATTGGATCATGCCTCATGTTGAATAACCACTTTTTAAACCCTCACAGTGACCAACATTGCCATTTTTACAGAGTTTTGATTACTCAAAAGCTACAATTTTTACCCCTTTGAGGCACAGAAATGACTTTAAACACACTTATTTTAGTTGACAAAGTCATAATTCACATCCAACAGTCATTTAGAGTCAAAAGATTAAATGTTAAAATTTCATCCATATTGACCATTTTGGGATCGTTCGACATGTCCCGAGTCATCGTTTTTCATCCGAAAATTGATTTTTTGAACTGTACCAAAAATGATTCAAAATGTCAATTGGATCGTGCCTCATGTTGAATAACCACTTTTTAAACCCTCACAGTGACCAAAATTGCCAATTTTACACAGTTTTGCTTACTCAAAAGCTTCAATTTTGACCCATTTCAGGCACAGAAATGACTTTAAACACACTTATTTTAGTTGACAAAGCCATAATTCAATCCAACAGTCATTTAGAGTCAAAAGATTAAATGTTAAAATTTCATCATTATAGACCATTTTGGGAACGTTCGACAGGTCCGGAGTCATCGTTTCTCGTCTGAAAATTGATTTTTTGGACTGTACCAAAAATGATTCAAAATGTCAATTGGATCGTGCCTCATGTTGAATAACCACTTTTTAAACCCTCAGAGTGACCAAAATTGCCATTTTTACAGAGTTTTGATTACTCAAAAGCTTCAATTTTTACCCCTTTGAGGCACAGAAATGACTTTAAACACACTTATTTTAGTTGACAAAGTCATAATTCACATCCAACAGTCATTTACAGTCAAAAGATTAAATGTTAAAATTTCATCCATATTGACCATTTTGGGATCGTTCGACATGTCCGGAGTCATCGTTTTTCATCCGAAAATTGATTTTTTGGACTGTACCAAAAATGATTCAAAATGTCAATTGGATCGTGCCTCATTTTGAATAACCACTTTTTAAACCCTCACAGTGACCAAAATTGCCATTTTTACAGAGTTTTGCTTACACAAAAGCTTCAATTTTGACCCGTTTCAGGCACAGAAATGTCTTTAAACACACTTATTTTAGTTGACAAAGTCATTATTCACATCCAACAGTCATTTAGAGTCAGAAGATTAAATGTTAAAATTTCATCCATATTGACCATTTTGGGATCGTTCGACATGTCCGGAGTCATCGTTTTTTATCCGAAAATTGATTTTTTGGACTGTACCAAAAATGATTCAAAATGTCAATTGGATCGTGCCTCATGTTGAATAACCACTTTTTAAACCCTCACAGTGACCAAAATTGCCATTTTTACAGAGTTTTGATTACTCAAAAGCTTCAATTTTGACCCATTTCAGGCACAGAAATGACTTTAAACACACTTATTTTAGTTGACAAAGTCATAATTCACATCCAACAGTCATTTAGAGTCAAAAGATTAAATGTTAAAATTTCATCCATATTGACCATTTTGGGATCGTTCGACATGTCCGGAGTCATCGTTTTTCATCCGAAAATTGATTTTTTGAACTGTACCAAAAATGATTCAAAATGTCAATTGGATCGTGCCTCATGTTGAATAACCACTTTTTAAACCCTCACAGTGACCAAAATTGCCATTTTTACAGAGTTTTGATTACTCAAAAGCTTCAATTTCTACCCCTTTGAGGCACAGAAATGACTTTAAACACACTTATTTTAGTTGACAAAGTCATAATTCACATCCAACAGTCATTTACAGTCAAAAGATTAAATGTTAAAATTTCATCCATATTGACCATTTTGGGATCGTTCGACATGTCCGGAGTCATCGTTTTTCATCCGAAAATTGATTTTTTGGACTGTACCAAAAATGATTCAAAATGTCAATTGGATCGTGCCTCATTTTGAATAACCACTTTTTAAACCCTCACAGTGACCAAAATTGCCTATTTTACAGAGTTTTGCTTACACAAAAGCTTCAATTTTGACCCGTTTCAGGCACAGAAATGACTTTAAACACACTTATTTTAGTTGACAAAGTCATTATTCACATCCAACAGTCATTTAGAGTCAAAAGATTAAATGTTAAAATTTCATCCATATTGACCATTTTGGGATCGTTCGACATGTCCGGAGTCATCGTTTTTCATCCGAAAATTGATTTTTTGGACTGTACCAAAAATGATTCAAAATGTCAATTGGATCGTGCCTCATGTTGAATAACCACTTTTTAAACCCTCACAGTGACCAAAATTGCCATTTTTACAGAGTTTTGATTACTCAAAAGCTTCAATTTTGACCCATTTCAGGCACAGAAATGACTTTAAACACACTTATTTTAGTTGACAAAGTCATAATTCACATCCAACAGTCATTTACAGTCAAAAGATTAAATGTTAAAATTTCATCCATATTGACCATTTTGGGATCGTTCGACATGTCCGGAGTCATCGTTTTTCATCCGAAAATTGATTTTTTGGACTGTACCAAAAATGATTCAAAATGTCAATTGGATCATGCCTCATGTTGAATAACCACTTTTTAAACCCTCACAGTGACCAAAATTGCCATTTTTACAGAGTTTTGCTTACTCAAAAGCTTCAATTTTGACCCATTTCAGGCACAGAAATGACTTTAAACACACTTATTTTAGTTGACAAAGTCATAATTCACATCCAACAGTCATTTACAGTCAAAAGATTAAATGTTAAAATTTCATCCATATTGACCATTTTGGGATCGTTCGACATGTCCGGAGTCATCGTTTTTCATCCGAAAATTGATTTTTTGGACTGTACCAAAAATGATTCAAAATGTCAATTGGATCGTGCCTCATGTTGAATAACCACTTTTTAAACCCTCACAGTGACCAAAATTGCCAATTTTACAGAGTTTTGCTTACACAAAAGCTTCAATTTTGACCCGTTTCAGGCACAGAAATGACTTTAAACACACTTATTTTAGTTGACAAAGCCATAATTCACATCCAACAGTCATTTAGAGTCAAAAGATTAAATGTTAAAATTTCATCATTATAGACCATTTTGGGAACGTTCAACAGGTCCGGAGTCATCGTTTTTCTTCTGAAAATTGATTTTTTGGACTGTACCAAAAATGATTCAAAATGTCAATTGGATCGTGCCTCATGTTGAATAACCACTTTTTAAACCCTCACAGTGACCAAAATTGCCATTTTTACAGAGTTTTGATTACTCAAAAGCTTCAATTTTGACCCATTTCAGGCACAGATATGACTTTAAACACACTTATTTTAGTTGCCAAAGTCATAATTCACATCCAACAGTCATTTACAGTCAAAAGTTTAAATGTTAAAATTTCATCCATATTGACCATTTTGGGATCGTTCGACATGTCCGGAGTCATCGTTTTTCATCCGAAAATTGATTTTTTGGACTGTACCAAAAATGATTCAAAATGTCAATTGGATCGTGCCTCATGTTGAATAACCACTTTTTAAACCCTCACAGTGACCAAAATTGCCATTTTTACAGAGTTTTGATTACTCAAAAGCTTCAATTTTGACCCATTTCACGCACAGAAATGACTTTAAACACACTTATTTCAGTTGACAAAGTCATAATTCACATCCAACAGTCATTTACAGTCAAAAGATTAAATGTTAAAATTTCATCCATATTGACCATTTTGGGATCGTTCGACATGTCCGGAGTCATCGTTTTTCATCCGAAAATTGATTTTTTGGACTGTACCAAAAATGATTCAAAATGTCAATTGGATCGTGCCTCATGTTGAATAACCACTTTTTAAACCCTCAGAGTGACCAAAATTGCCATTTTTACAGAGTTTTGATTACTCAAAAGCTTCAATTTTTACCCTTTTGAGGCACAGAAATGACTTTAAACACACTTATTTTAGTTGACAAAGTCATAATTCACATCCAACAGTCATTTACAGTCAAAAGATTAAATGTTAAAATTTCATCCATATTGACCATTTTGGGATCGTTCGACATGTCCGGAGTCATCGTTTTTCATCCGAAAATTTATTTTTTGGACTGTACCAAAAATGATTCAAAATGTCAATTGGATCGTGCCTCATGTTGAATAACCACTTTTTAAACCCTCACAGTGACCAAAATTGCCATTTTTACAGAGTTTTGATTACTCAAAAGCTTCAATTTTTACCCCTTTGAGGCACAGAAATAACTTTAAACACACTTATTTTAGTTGACAAAGTCATAATTCACATCCAACAGTCATTTACAGTCAAAAGATTAAATGTTAAAATTTCATCCATATTGACCATTTTGGGATCGTTCGACATGTCCGGAGTCATCGTTTTTCATCCGAAAATTGATTTTTTGAACTGTACCAAAAATGATTCAAAATGTCAATTGGATCGTGCCTCATGTTGAATAACCACTTTTTAAACCCTCACAGTGACCAAAATTGCCATTTTTACAGAGTTTTCCTTACTCAAAAGCTTCAATTTTGACCCATTTCAGGCACAGATATGACTTTAAACACACTTATTTTAGTTGACAAAGTCATAATTCACATCCAACAGTCATTTACAGTCAAAAGATTAAATGTTAAAATTTCATCCATATTGACCATTTTGGGATCGTTCGACATGTCCGGAGTCATCGTTTTTCATCCGAAAATTGATTTTTTGGACTGTACCAAAAATGATTCAAAATGTCAATTGGATCGTGCCTCATTTTGAATAACCACTTTTTAAACCCTCACAGTGACCAAAATTGCAATTTTTACAGAGTTTTGCTTACTCAAAAGCTTCAATTTTGACCCATTTCAGGCACAGAAATGACTTTAAACACACTTATTTTAGTTGACAAAGTCATAATTCACATCCAACAGTCATTTACAGTCAAAAGATTAAATGTTAAAATTTCATCCATATTGACCATTTTGGGATCGTTCGACATGTCCGGAGTCATCGTTTTTCATCCGAAAATTGATTTTTTGGACTGTACCAAAAATGATTCAAAATGTCAATTGGATCGTGCCTCATGTTGAATAACCACTTTTTAAACCCTCACAGTGACCAAAATTGCCATTTTTACAGAGTTTTGCTTACTCAAAAGCTTCAATTCTGACCCATTTCAGGCACAGAAATGACTTTAAACACACTTATTTTAGTTGACAAAGTCATAATTCACATCCAACAGTCATTTACAGTCAAAAGATTAAATGTTAAAATTTCATCCATATTGACCATTTTGGGATCGTTCGACATGTCCGGAGTCATCGTTTTTCATCCGAAAATTGATTTTTTGGACTGTACCAAAAATGATTCAAAATGTCAATTGGATCATGCCTCATGTTGAATAACCACTTTTTAAACCCTCACAGTGACCAACATTGCCATTTTTACAGAGTTTTGATTACTCAAAAGCTACAATTTTTACCCCTTTAAGGCACAGAAATGACTTTAAACACACTTATTTTAGTTGACAAAGTCATAATTCACATCCAACAGTCATTTAGAGTCAAAAGATTAAATGTTAAAATTTCATCCATATTGACCATTTTGGGATCGTTCGACATGTCCCGAGTCATCGTTTTTCATCCGAAAATTGATTTTTTGAACTGTACCAAAAATGATTCAAAATGTCAATTGGATCGTGCCTCATGTTGAATAACCACTTTTTAAACCCTCACAGTGACCAAAATTGCCAATTTTACACAGTTTTGCTTACTCAAAAGCTTCAATTTTGACCCATTTCAGGCACAGAAATGACTTTAAACACACTTATTTTAGTTGACAAAGCCATAATTCAATCCAACAGTCATTTAGAGTCAAAAGATTAAATGTTAAAATTTCATCATTATAGACCATTTTGGGAACGTTCGACAGGTCCGGAGTCATCGTTTCTCGTCTGAAAATTGATTTTTTGGACTGTACCAAAAATGATTCAAAATGTCAATTGGATCGTGCCTCATGTTGAATAACCACTTTTTAAACCCTCAGAGTGACCAAAATTGCCATTTTTACAGAGTTTTGATTACTCAAAAGCTTCAATTTTTACCCCTTTGAGGCACAGAAATGACTTTAAACACACTTATTTTAGTTGACAAAGTCATAATTCACATCCAACAGTCATTTACAGTCAAAAGATTAAATGTTAAAATTTCATCCATATTGACCATTTTGGGATCGTTCGACATGTCCGGAGTCATCGTTTTTCATCCGAAAATTGATTTTTTGGACTGTACCAAAAATGATTCAAAATGTCAATTGGATCGTGCCTCATTTTGAATAACCACTTTTTAAACCCTCACAGTGACCAAAATTGCCATTTTTACAGAGTTTTGCTTACACAAAAGCTTCAATTTTGACCCGTTTCAGGCACAGAAATGTCTTTAAACACACTTATTTTAGTTGACAAAGTCATTATTCACATCCAACAGTCATTTAGAGTCAGAAGATTAAATGTTAAAATTTCATCCATATTGACCATTTTGGGATCGTTCGACATGTCCGGAGTCATCGTTTTTCATCCGAAAATTGATTTTTTGGACTGTACCAAAAATGATTCAAAATGTCAATTGGATCGTGCCTCATGTTGAATAACCACTTTTTAAACCCTCACAGTGACCAAAATTGCCATTTTTACAGAGTTTTGATTACTCAAAAGCTTCAATTTTGACCCATTTCAGGCACAGAAATGACTTTAAACACACTTATTTTAGTTGACAAAGTCATAATTCACATCCAACAGTCATTTAGAGTCAAAAGATTAAATGTTAAAATTTCATCCATATTGACCATTTTGGGATCGTTCGACATGTCCGGAGTCATCGTTTTTCATCCGAAAATTGATTTTTTGAACTGTACCAAAAATGATTCAAAATGTCAATTGGATCGTGCCTCATGTTGAATAACCACTTTTTAAACCCTCACAGTGACCAAAATTGCCAATTTTACACAGTTTTGCTTACTCAAAAGCTTCAATTTTGACCCATTTCAGGCACAGAAATGACTTTAAACACACTTATTTTAGTTGACAAAGCCATAATTCAATCCAACAGTCATTTAGAGTCAAAAGATTAAATGTTAAAATTTCATCATTATAGACCATTTTGGGAACGTTCGACAGGTCCGGAGTCATCGTTTCTCGTCTGAAAATTGATTTTTTGGACTGTACCAAAAATGATTCAAAATGTCAATTGGATCGTGCCTCATGTTGAATAACCACTTTTTAAACCCTCAGAGTGACCAAAATTGCCATTTTTACAGAGTTTTGATTACTCAAAAGCTTCAATTTTTACCCCTTTGAGGCACAGAAATGACTTTAAACACACTTATTTTAGTTGACAAAGTCATAATTCACATCCAACAGTCATTTACAGTCAAAAGATTAAATGTTAAAATTTCATCCATATTGACCATTTTGGGATCGTTCGACATGTCCGGAGTCATCGTTTTTCATCCGAAAATTGATTTTTTGGACTGTACCAAAAATGATTCAAAATGTCAATTGGATCGTGCCTCATTTTGAATAACCACTTTTTAAACCCTCACAGTGACCAAAATTGCCATTTTTACAGAGTTTTGCTTACACAAAAGCTTCAATTTTGACCCGTTTCAGGCACAGAAATGTCTTTAAACACACTTATTTTAGTTGACAAAGTCATTATTCACATCCAACAGTCATTTAGAGTCAGAAGATTAAATGTTAAAATTTCATCCATATTGACCATTTTGGGATCGTTCGACATGTCCGGAGTCATCGTTTTTCATCCGAAAATTGATTTTTTGGACTGTACCAAAAATGATTCAAAATGTCAATTGGATCGTGCCTCATGTTGAATAACCACTTTTTAAACCCTCACAGTGACCAAAATTGCCATTTTTACAGAGTTTTGATTACTCAAAAGCTTCAATTTTGACCCCATTTCAGGCACAGAAATGACTTTAAACACACTTATTTTAGTTGACAAAGTCATAATTCACATCCAACAGTCATTTAGAGTCAAAAGATTAAATGTTAAAATTTCATCCATATTGACCATTTTGGATCGTTCGACATGTCCGGAGTCATCGTTTTTCATCCGAAAATTGATTTTTTGAACTGTACCAAAAATGATTCAAAATGTCAATTGGATCGTGCCTCATGTTGAATAACTACTTTTTAAACCCTCACAGTGACCAAAATTGCCATTTTTACAGAGTTTTGATTACTCAAAAGCTTCAATTTCTACCCCTTTGAGGCACAGAAATGACTTTAAACACACTTATTTTAGTTGACAAAGTCATAATTCACATCCAACAGTCATTTACAGTCAAAAGATTAAATGTTAAAATTTCATCCATATTGACCATTTTGGGATCGTTCGACATGTCCGGAGTCATCGTTTTTCATCCGAAAATTGATTTTTTGGACTGTACCAAAAATGATTCAAAATGTCAATTGGATCGTGCCTCATTTTGAATAACCACTTTTTAAACCCTCACAGTGACCAAAATTGCCTATTTTACAGAGTTTTGCTTACACAAAAGCTTCAATTTTGACCCGTTTCAGGCACAGAAATGACTTTAAACACACTTATTTTAGTTGACAAAGTCATTATTCACATCCAACAGTCATTTAGAGTCAAAAGATTAAATGTTAAAATTTCATCCATATTGACCATTTTGGGATCGTTCGACATGTCCGGAGTCATCGTTTTTCATCCGAAAATTGATTTTTTGGACTGTACCAAAAATGATTCAAAATGTCAATTGGATCGTGCCTCATGTTGAATAACCACTTTTTAAACCCTCACAGTGACCAAAATTGCCATTTTTACAGAGTTTTGATTACTCAAAAGCTTCAATTTTGACCCATTTCAGGCACAGAAATGACTTTAAACACACTTATTTTAGTTGACAAAGTCATAATTCACATCCAACAGTCATTTACAGTCAAAAGATTAAATGTTAAAATTTCATCCATATTGACCATTTTGGGATCGTTCGACATGTCCGGAGTCATCGTTTTTCATCCGAAAATTGATTTTTTGGACTGTACCAAAAATGATTCAAAATGTCAATTGGATCATGCCTCATGTTGAATAACCACTTTTTAAACCCTCACAGTGACCAAAATTGCCATTTTTACAGAGTTTTGCTTACTCAAAAGCTTCAATTTTGACCCATTTCAGGCACAGAAATGACTTTAAACACACTTATTTTAGTTGACAAAGTCATAATTCACATCCAACAGTCATTTACAGTCAAAAGATTAAATGTTAAAATTTCATCCATATTGACCATTTTGGGATCGTTCGACATGTCCGGAGTCATCGTTTTTCATCCGAAAATTGATTTTTTGGACTGTACCAAAAATGATTCAAAATGTCAATTGGATCGTGCCTCATGTTGAATAACCACTTTTTAAACCCTCACAGTGACCAAAATTGCCAATTTTACAGAGTTTTGCTTACACAAAAGCTTCAATTTTGACCCGTTTCAGGCACAGAAATGACTTTAAACACACTTATTTTAGTTGACAAAGCCATAATTCACATCCAACAGTCATTTAGAGTCAAAAGATTAAATGTTAAAATTTCATCATTATAGACCATTTTGGGAACGTTCAACAGGTCCGGAGTCATCGTTTTTCTTCTGAAAATTGATTTTTTGGACTGTACCAAAAATGATTCAAAATGTCAATTGGATCGTGCCTCATGTTGAATAACCACTTTTTAAACCCTCACAGTGACCAAAATTGCCATTTTTACAGAGTTTTGATTACTCAAAAGCTTCAATTTTGACCCATTTCAGGCACAGATATGACTTTAAACACACTTATTTTAGTTGCCAAAGTCATAATTCACATCCAACAGTCATTTACAGTCAAAAGTTTAAATGTTAAAATTTCATCCATATTGACCATTTTGGGATCGTTCGACATGTCCGGAGTCATCGTTTTTCATCCGAAAATTGATTTTTTGGACTGTACCAAAAATGATTCAAAATGTCAATTGGATCGTGCCTCATGTTGAATAACCACTTTTTAAACCCTCACAGTGACCAAAATTGCCATTTTTACAGAGTTTTGATTACTCAAAAGCTTCAATTTTGACCCATTTCACGCACAGAAATGACTTTAAACACACTTATTTCAGTTGACAAAGTCATAATTCACATCCAACAGTCATTTACAGTCAAAAGATTAAATGTTAAAATTTCATCCATATTGACCATTTTGGGATCGTTCGACATGTCCGGAGTCATCGTTTTTCATCCGAAAATTGATTTTTTGGACTGTACCAAAAATGATTCAAAATGTCAATTGGATCGTGCCTCATGTTGAATAACCACTTTTTAAACCCTCAGAGTGACCAAAATTGCCATTTTTACAGAGTTTTGATTACTCAAAAGCTTCAATTTTTACCCTTTTGAGGCACAGAAATGACTTTAAACACACTTATTTTAGTTGACAAAGTCATAATTCACATCCAACAGTCATTTACAGTCAAAAGATTAAATGTTAAAATTTCATCCATATTGACCATTTTGGGATCGTTCGACATGTCCGGAGTCATCGTTTTTCATCCGAAAATTAATTTTTTGGACTGTACCAAAAATGATTCAAAATGTCAATTGGATCGTGCCTCATGTTGAATAACCACTTTTTAAACCCTCACAGTGACCAAAATTGCCATTTTTACAGAGTTTTGATTACTCAAAAGCTTCAATTTTTACCCCTTTGAGGCACAGAAATAACTTTAAACACACTTATTTTAGTTGACAAAGTCATAATTCACATCCAACAGTCATTTACAGTCAAAAGATTAAATGTTAAAATTTCATCCATATTGACCATTTTGGGATCGTTCGACATGTCCGGAGTCATCGTTTTTCATCCGAAAATTGATTTTTTGAACTGTACCAAAAATGATTCAAAATGTCAATTGGATCGTGCCTCATGTTGAATAACCACTTTTTAAACCCTCACAGTGACCAAAATTGCCATTTTTACAGAGTTTTCCTTACTCAAAAGCTTCAATTTTGACCCATTTCAGGCACAGATATGACTTTAAACACACTTATTTTAGTTGACAAAGTCATAATTCACATCCAACAGTCATTTACAGTCAAAAGATTAAATGTTAAAATTTCATCCATATTGACCATTTTGGGATCGTTCGACATGTCTGGAGTCATCGTTTTTCATCCGAAAATTGATTTTTTGGACTGTACCAAAAATGATTCAAAATGTCAATTGGATCATGCCTCATGTTGAATAACCACTTTTTAAACCCTCAGAGTGACCAAAATTGCCATTTTTACAGAGTTTTGATTACTCAAAGGCTTCCATTTTTACCCCTTTGAGGCACAGAAATGACTTTAAACACACTTATTTTAGTTGACAAAGTCATAATTCACATCCAACAGTCATTTACAGTCAAAAGATTAAATGTTAAAATTTCATCCATATTGACCATTTTGGGATCGTTCGACATGTCCGGAGTCATCGTTTTTCATCCGAAAATTGATTTTTTGGACTGTACCAAAAATGATTCAAAATGTCAATTGGATCGTGCCTCATGATGAATAACCACTTTTTAAACCCTCACAGTGACCAAAATTGCCATTTTTACAGAGTTTTGATTACTCAAAAGCTTTGATTTTGACCCATTTCAGGCACAGAAATGACTTTAAACACACTTATTTTAGTTGACAAAGTCATAATTCACATCCAACAGTCATTTACAGTCAAAAGATTAAATGTTAAAATTTCATCCATATTGACCATTTTGGGATCGTTTGACATGTCCGGAGTCATCGTTTTTCATCCGAAAATTGATTTTTTGGACTGTACCAAAAATGATTCAAAATGTCAATTGGATCGTGCCTCATTTTGAATAACCACTTTTTAAACCCTCACAGTGACCAAAATTGCCAATTTTACAGAGTTTTGCTTACACAAAAGCTTCAATTTTGACCCGTTTCAGGCACAGAAATGACTTTAAACACACTTATTTTAGTTGACAAAGTCATTATTCACATCCAACAGTCATTTAGAGTCAAAAGATTAAATGTTAAAATTTCATCCATATTGACCATTTTGGGATCGTTCGACATGTCCGGAGTCATCTTTTTTCATCCGAAAATTGATTTTTTGGACTGTACCAAAAATGATTCAAAATGTCAATTGGATCGTGCCTCATGTTGAATAACCACTTTTTAAACCCTCACAGTGACCAAAATTGCAATTTTTACAGAGTTTTGATTACTCAAAAGCTTCAATTTTGACCCATTTCAGGCACATAAATGACTTTAAACACACTTATTTTAGTTGACAAAGTCATAATTCACATCCAACAGTCATTTACAGTCAAAAGATTAAATGTTAAAATTTCATCCATATTGACCATTTTGGGATCGTTCGACATGTCCGGAGTCATCGTTTTTCATCCGAAAATTGATTTTTTGGACTGTACCAAAAATGATTCAAAATGTCAATTGGATCGTGCCTCATTTTGAATAACCACTTTTTAAACCCTCACAGTGACCAAAATTGCAATTTTTACAGAGTTTTGCTTACTCAAAAGCTTCAATTTTGACCCATTTCAGGCACAGAAATGACTTTAAACACACTTATTTTAGTTGACAAAGTCATAATTCACATCCAACAGTCATTTACAGTCAAAAGATTAAATGTTAAAATTTCATCCATATTGACCATTTTGGGATCGTTCGACATGTCCGGAGTCATCGTTTTTCATCCGAAAATTGATTTTTTGGACTGTACCAAAAATGATTCAAAATGTCAATTGGATCGTGCCTCATGTTGAATAACCACTTTTTAAACCCTCACAGTGACCAAAATTGCCATTTTTACAGAGTTTTGCTTACTCAAAAGCTTCAATTCTGACCCATTTCAGGCACAGAAATGACTTTAAACACACTTATTTTAGTTGACAAAGTCATAATTCACATCCAACAGTCATTTACAGTCAAAAGATTAAATGTTAAAATTTCATCCATATTGACCATTTTGGGATCGTTCGACATGTCCGGAGTCATCGTTTTTCATCCGAAAATTGATTTTTTGGACTGTACCAAAAATGATTCAAAATGTCAATTGGATCATGCCTCATGTTGAATAACCACTTTTTAAACCCTCACAGTGACCAACATTGCCATTTTTACAGAGTTTTGATTACTCAAAAGCTACAATTTTTACCCCTTTGAGGCACAGAAATGACTTTAAACACACTTATTTTAGTTGACAAAGTCATAATTCACATCCAACAGTCATTTAGAGTCAAAAGATTAAATGTTAAAATTTCATCCATATTGACCATTTTGGGATCGTTCGACATGTCCCGAGTCATCGTTTTTCATCCGAAAATTGATTTTTTGAACTGTACCAAAAATGATTCAAAATGTCAATTGGATCGTGCCTCATGTTGAATAACCACTTTTTAAACCCTCACAGTGACCAAAATTGCCAATTTTACACAGTTTTGCTTACTCAAAAGCTTCAATTTTGACCCATTTCAGGCACAGAAATGACTTTAAACACACTTATTTTAGTTGACAAAGCCATAATTCAATCCAACAGTCATTTAGAGTCAAAAGATTAAATGTTAAAATTTCATCATTATAGACCATTTTGGGAACGTTCGACAGGTCCGGAGTCATCGTTTCTCGTCTGAAAATTGATTTTTTGGACTGTACCAAAAATGATTCAAAATGTCAATTGGATCGTGCCTCATGTTGAATAACCACTTTTTAAACCCTCAGAGTGACCAAAATTGCCATTTTTACAGAGTTTTGATTACTCAAAAGCTTCAATTTTTACCCCTTTGAGGCACAGAAATGACTTTAAACACACTTATTTTAGTTGACAAAGTCATAATTCACATCCAACAGTCATTTACAGTCAAAAGATTAAATGTTAAAATTTCATCCATATTGACCATTTTGGGATCGTTCGACATGTCCGGAGTCATCGTTTTTCATCCGAAAATTGATTTTTTGGACTGTACCAAAAATGATTCAAAATGTCAATTGGATCGTGCCTCATTTTGAATAACCACTTTTTAAACCCTCACAGTGACCAAAATTGCCATTTTTACAGAGTTTTGCTTACACAAAAGCTTCAATTTTGACCCGTTTCAGGCACAGAAATGTCTTTAAACACACTTATTTTAGTTGACAAAGTCATTATTCACATCCAACAGTCATTTAGAGTCAGAAGATTAAATGTTAAAATTTCATCCATATTGACCATTTTGGGATCGTTCGACATGTCCGGAGTCATCGTTTTTCATCCGAAAATTGATTTTTTGGACTGTACCAAAAATGATTCAAAATGTCAATTGGATCGTGCCTCATGTTGAATAACCACTTTTTAAACCCTCACAGTGACCAAAATTGCCATTTTTACAGAGTTTTGATTACTCAAAAGCTTCAATTTTGACCCATTTCAGGCACAGAAATGACTTTAAACACACTTATTTTAGTTGACAAAGTCATAATTCACATCCAACAGTCATTTAGAGTCAAAAGATTAAATGTTAAAATTTCATCCATATTGACCATTTTGGGATCGTTCGACATGTCCGGAGTCATCGTTTTTCATCCGAAAATTGATTTTTTGAACTGTACCAAAAATGATTCAAAATGTCAATTGGATCGTGCCTCATGTTGAATAACCACTTTTTAAACCCTCACAGTGACCAAAATTGCCATTTTTACAGAGTTTTGATTACTCAAAAGCTTCAATTTCTACCCCTTTGAGGCACAGAAATGACTTTAAACACACTTATTTTAGTTGACAAAGTCATAATTCACATCCAACAGTCATTTACAGTCAAAAGATTAAATGTTAAAATTTCATCCATATTGACCATTTTGGGATCGTTCGACATGTCCGGAGTCATCGTTTTTCATCCGAAAATTGATTTTTTGGACTGTACCAAAAATGATTCAAAATGTCAATTGGATCGTGCCTCATTTTGAATAACCACTTTTTAAACCCTCACAGTGACCAAAATTGCCTATTTTACAGAGTTTTGCTTACACAAAAGCTTCAATTTTGACCCGTTTCAGGCACAGAAATGACTTTAAACACACTTATTTTAGTTGACAAAGTCATTATTCACATCCAACAGTCATTTAGAGTCAAAAGATTAAATGTTAAAATTTCATCCATATTGACCATTTTGGGATCGTTCGACATGTCCGGAGTCATCGTTTTTCATCCGAAAATTGATTTTTTGGACTGTACCAAAAATGATTCAAAATGTCAATTGGATCGTGCCTCATGTTGAATAACCACTTTTTAAACCCTCACAGTGACCAAAATTGCCATTTTTACAGAGTTTTGATTACTCAAAAGCTTCAATTTTGACCCATTTCAGGCACAGAAATGACTTTAAACACACTTATTTTAGTTGACAAAGTCATAATTCACATCCAACAGTCATTTACAGTCAAAAGATTAAATGTTAAAATTTCATCCATATTGACCATTTTGGGATCGTTCGACATGTCCGGAGTCATCGTTTTTCATCCGAAAATTGATTTTTTGGACTGTACCAAAAATGATTCAAAATGTCAATTGGATCATGCCTCATGTTGAATAACCACTTTTTAAACCCTCACAGTGACCAAAATTGCCATTTTTACAGAGTTTTGCTTACTCAAAAGCTTCAATTTTGACCCATTTCAGGCACAGAAATGACTTTAAACACACTTATTTTAGTTGACAAAGTCATAATTCACATCCAACAGTCATTTACAGTCAAAAGATTAAATGTTAAAATTTCATCCATATTGACCATTTTGGGATCGTTCGACATGTCCGGAGTCATCGTTTTTCATCCGAAAATTGATTTTTTGGACTGTACCAAAAATGATTCAAAATGTCAATTGGATCGTGCCTCATGTTGAATAACCACTTTTTAAACCCTCACAGTGACCAAAATTGCCAATTTTACAGAGTTTTGCTTACACAAAAGCTTCAATTTTGACCCGTTTCAGGCACAGAAATGACTTTAAACACACTTATTTTAGTTGACAAAGCCATAATTCACATCCAACAGTCATTTAGAGTCAAAAGATTAAATGTTAAAATTTCATCATTATAGACCATTTTGGGAACGTTCAACAGGTCCGGAGTCATCGTTTTTCTTCTGAAAATTGATTTTTTGGACTGTACCAAAAATGATTCAAAATGTCAATTGGATCGTGCCTCATGTTGAATAACCACTTTTTAAACCCTCACAGTGACCAAAATTGCCATTTTTACAGAGTTTTGATTACTCAAAAGCTTCAATTTTGACCCATTTCAGGCACAGATATGACTTTAAACACACTTATTTTAGTTGCCAAAGTCATAATTCACATCCAACAGTCATTTACAGTCAAAAGTTTAAATGTTAAAATTTCATCCATATTGACCATTTTGGGATCGTTCGACATGTCCGGAGTCATCGTTTTTCATCCGAAAATTGATTTTTTGGACTGTACCAAAAATGATTCAAAATGTCAATTGGATCGTGCCTCATGTTGAATAACCACTTTTTAAACCCTCACAGTGACCAAAATTGCCATTTTTACAGAGTTTTGATTACTCAAAAGCTTCAATTTTGACCCATTTCACGCACAGAAATGACTTTAAACACACTTATTTCAGTTGACAAAGTCATAATTCACATCCAACAGTCATTTACAGTCAAAAGATTAAATGTTAAAATTTCATCCATATTGACCATTTTGGGATCGTTCGACATGTCCGGAGTCATCGTTTTTCATCCGAAAATTGATTTTTTGGACTGTACCAAAAATGATTCAAAATGTCAATTGGATCGTGCCTCATGTTGAATAACCACTTTTTAAACCCTCAGAGTGACCAAAATTGCCATTTTTACAGAGTTTTGATTACTCAAAAGCTTCAATTTTTACCCTTTTGAGGCACAGAAATGACTTTAAACACACTTATTTTAGTTGACAAAGTCATAATTCACATCCAACAGTCATTTACAGTCAAAAGATTAAATGTTAAAATTTCATCCATATTGACCATTTTGGGATCGTTCGACATGTCCGGAGTCATCGTTTTTCATCCGAAAATTAATTTTTTGGACTGTACCAAAAATGATTCAAAATGTCAATTGGATCGTGCCTCATGTTGAATAACCACTTTTTAAACCCTCACAGTGACCAAAATTGCCATTTTTACAGAGTTTTGATTACTCAAAAGCTTCAATTTTTACCCCTTTGAGGCACAGAAATGACTTTAAACACACTTATTTTAGTTGACAAAGTCATAATTCACATCCAACAGTCATTTACAGTCAAAAGATTAAATGTTAAAATTTCATCCATATTGACCATTTTGGGATCGTTCGACATGTCCGGAGTCATCGTTTTTCATCCGAAAATTGATTTTTTGGACTGTACCAAAAATGATTCAAAATGTCAATTGGATCGTGCCTCATGTTGAATAACCACTTTTTAAACCCTCACAGTGACCAAAATTGCCAATTTTACAGAGTTTTGCTTACTCAAAAGCTTTAATTTTGACCCATTTCAGGCACAGATATGACTTTAAACACACTTATTTTAGTTGACAAAGTCATAATTCACATCCAACAGTCATTTAGAGTCAAAAGATTAAATGTTAAAATTTCATCATTATAGACCATTTTGGGAACGTTCAACAGGTCCGGAGTCATCGTTTTTCGTCTGAAAATTGATTTTTTGGACTGTACCAAAAATGATTCAAAATGTCAATTGGATCGTGCCTCATGTTGAATAACCACTTTTTAAACCCTCACAGTGACCAAAATTGCCATTTTTACAGAGTTTTGATTACTCAAAAGCTTCAATTTTGACCCATTTCAGGCACAGAAATGACTTTAAACACACTTATTTTAGTTGACAAAGTCATAATTCACATCCAACAGTCATTTACAGTCAAAAGTTTAAATGTTAAAATTTCATCCATATTGACCATTTTGGGATCGTTCGACATGTCCGGAGTCATCGTTTTTCATCCGAAAATTGATTTTTTGGACTGTACCAAAAATGATTCAAAATGTCAATTGGATCGTGCCTCATGTTGAATAACCACTTTTTAAACCCTCAGAGTGACCAAAATTGCCATTTTTACAGAGTTTTGATTACTCAAAAGCTTCAATTTTTACCCTTTTGAGGCACAGAAATGACTTTAAACACACTTATTTTAGTTGACAAAGTCATAATTCACATCCAACAGTCATTTACAGTCAAAAGATTAAATGTTAAAATTTCATCCATATTGACCATTTTGGGATCGTTCGACATGTCCGGAGTCATCGTTTTTCATCCGAAAATTGATTTTTTGGACTGTACCAAAAATGATTCAAAATGTCAATTGGATCGTGCCTCATGTTGAATAACCACTTTTTAAACCCTCACAGTGACCAAAATTGCCAATTTTACAGAGTTTTGCTTACTCAAAAGCTTCAATTTTGACCCATTTCAGGCACAGAAATGACTTTAAACACACTTATTTTAGTTGACAAAGTCATAATTCACATCCAACAGTCATTTAGAGTCAAAAGATTAAATGTTAAAATTTCATCATTATAGACCATTTTGGGAACGTTCGACAGGTCCGGAGTCATCGTTTTTCGTCTGAAAATTGATTTTTTGGACTGTACCAAAAATGATTCAAAATGTCAATTGGATCGTGCCTCATGTTGAATAACCACTTTTTAAACCCTCACAGTGACCAAAATTGCCATTTTTACAGAGTTTTGATTACTCAAAAGCTTCAATTTTTACCCCTTTGAGGCACAGAAATGACTTTAAACACACTTATTTTAGTTGACAAAGTCATAATTCACATCCAACAGTCATTTACAGTCAAAAGATTAAATGTTAAAATTTCATCCATATTGACCATTTTGGGATCGTTCGACATGTCCGGAGTCATCGTTTTTCATCCGAAAATTAATTTTTTGGACTGTACCAAAAATGATTCAAAATGTCAATTGGATCGTGCCTCATGTTGAATAACCACTTTTTAAACCCTCACAGTGACCAAAATTGCCATTTTTACAGAGTTTTGATTACTCAAAAGCTTCAATTTTTACCCCTTTGAGGCACAGAAATGACTTTAAACACACTTTTTTTAGTTGAAAAAGTCATAATTCACATCCAACAGTCATTTACAGTCAAAAGATTAAATGTTAAAATTTCATCCATATTGACCATTTTGGGATCGTTCGACATGTCCGGAGTCATCGTTTTTCATCCGAAAATTGATTTTTTGGACTGTACCAAAAATGATTCAAAATGTCAATTGGATCGTGCCTCATGTTGAATAACCACTTTTTAAACCCTCACAGTGACCAAAATTGCCAATTTTACAGAGTTTTGCTTACTCAAAAGCTTTAATTTTGACCCATTTCAGGCACAGATATGACTTTAAACACACTTATTTTAGTTGACAAAGTCATAATTCACATCCAACAGTCATTTAGAGTCAAAAGATTAAATGTTAAAATTTCATCATTATAGACCATTTTGGGAACGTTCGACAGGTCCGGAGTCATCGTTTTTCGTCTGAAAATTGATTTTTTGGACTGTACCAAAAATGATTCAAAATGTCAATTGGATCGTGCCTCATGTTGAATAACCACTTTTTAAACCCTCACAGTGACCAAAATTGCCATTTTTACAGAGTTTTGATTACTCAAAAGCTTCAATTTTGACCCATTTCAGGCACAGAAATGACTTTAAACACACTTATTTTAGTTGACAAAGTCATAATTCACATCCAACAGTCATTTACAGTCAAAAGATTAAATGTTAAAATTTCATCCATATTGACCATTTTGGGATCGTTCGACATGTCCGGAATCATTGTTTTTCATCCGAAAATTGATTTTTTGGACTGTACCAAAAATGATTCAAAATGTCAATTGGATCGTGCCTCATGTTGAATAACCACTTTTTAAACCCTCACAGTGACCAAAACTGCCAATTTTACAGAGTTTTGCTTACTCAAAAGCTTCAATTTTGACCCGTTTCAGGCACAGAAATGACTTTAAACACACTTATTTTAGTTGACAAAGTCATAATTCACATCCAACAGTCATTTACAGTCAAAAGATTAAATGTTAAAATTTCATCCATATTGACCATTTTGAGATCGTTTGACATGTCCGGAGTCATCGTTTTTCATCCGAAAATTGATTTTTTGGACTGTACCAAAAATGATTCAAAATGTCAATTGGATCGTGCCTCATGTTGAATAACCACTTTTTAAACCCTCACAGTGACCAAAATTGCAATTTTTACAGAGTTTTGATTACTCAAAAGCTTCAATTTTGACCCATTTCAGGCACATAAATGACTTTAAACACACTTATTTTAGTTGACAAAGTCATAATTCACATCCAACAGTCATTTACAGTCAAAAGATTAAATGTTAAAATTTCATCCATATTGACCATTTTGGGATCGTTCGACATTTCCGGAGTCATCGTTTTTCATCCGAAAATTGATTTTTTGGACTGTACCAAAAATGATTCAAAATGTCAATTGGATCGTGCCTCATGTTGAATAACCACTTTTTAAACCCTCAGAGTGACCAAAATTGCCATTTTTACAGAGTTTTGATTACTCAAAAGCTTCAATTTTTACCCCTTTGAGGCACAGAAATGACTTTAAACACACTTATTTTAGTTGACAAAGTCATAATTCACATCCAACAGTCATTTACAGTCAAAAGATTAAATGTTAAAATTTCATCCATATTGACCATTTTGGGATCGTTAGGCATGTCCGGAGTCATCGTTTTTCATCCGAAAATTGATTTTTTGGACTGTACCAAAAATGATTCAAAATGTCAATTGGATCGTGCCTCATGTTGAATAACCACTTTTTAAACCCTCACAGTGACCAAAATTGCCAATTTTACAGAGTTTTGCTTACTCAAAAGCTTCAATTTTGACCCATTTCAGGCACAGAAATGACTTTAAACACACTTATTTTAGTTGACAAAGTCATAATTCACATCCAACAGTCATTTAGAGTCAAAAGATTAAATGTTAAAATTTCATCATTATAGACCATTTTGGGAACGTTCGACAGGTCCGGAGTCATCGTTTTTCGTCTGAAAATTGATTTTTTGGACTGTACCAAAAATGATTCAAAATGTCAATTGGATCGTGCCTCATGTTGAATAACCACTTTTTAAACCCTCACAGTGACCAAAATTGCCATTTTTACAGTTTTGATTACTCAAAAGCTTCAATTTTTACCCCTTTGAGGCACAGAAATGACTTTAAACACACTTATTTTAGTTGACAAAGTCATAATTCACATCCAACAGTCATTTACAGTCAAAAGATTAAATGTTAAAATTTCATCCATATTGACCATTTTGGGATCGTTCGACATGTCCGGAGTCATCGTTTTTCATCCGAAAATTAATTTTTTGGACTGTACCAAAAATGATTCAAAATGTCAATTGGATCGTGCCTCATGTTGAATAACCACTTTTTAAACCCTCACAGTGACCAAAATTCCCATTTTTACAGAGTTTTGATTACTCAAAAGCTTCAATTTTTACCCCTTTGAGGCACAGAAATGACTTTAAACACACTTATTTTAGTTGACAAAGTCATAATTCACATCCAACAGTCATTTACAGTCAAAAGATTAAATGTTAAAATTTCATCCATATTGACCATTTTGGGATCGTTCGACATGTCCGGAGTCATTGTTTTTCATCCGAAAATTGATTTTTTGGACTGTACCAAAAATGATTCAAAATGTCAATTGGATCGTGCCTCATGTTGAATAACCACTTTTTAAACCCTCACAGTGACCAAAATTGCCAATTTTACAGAGTTTTGCTTACTCAAAAGCTTCAATTTTGACCCGTTTCAGGCACAGAAATGACTTTAAACACACTTATTTTAGTTGACAAAGTCATAATTCACATCCAACAGTCATTTACAGTCAAAAGATTAAATGTTAAAATTTCATCCATATTGACCATTTTGAGATCGTTCAACATGTCCGGAGTCATCGTTTTTCATTCGAAAATTGATTTTTTGGACTGTACCAAAAATGATTCAAAATGTCAATTGGATCATGCCTCATGTTGAATAACCACTTTTTAAACCCTCACAGTGACCAAAATTGCCATTTTTACAGAGTTTTGATTACTCAAAAGCTTCAATTTTGACCCATTTCAGGCACAGAAATGACTTTAAACACACTTATTTTAGTTGACAAAGTCATAATTCACATCCAACAGTCATTTACAGTCAAAAGATTAAATGTTAAAATTTCATCCATATTGACCATTTTGGGATCGTTCGACATGTCCGGAGTCATCGTTTTTCATCCGAAAATTGATTTTTTGGACTGTACCAAAAATGATTCAAAATGTCAATTGGATCGTGCCTCATGTTGAATAACCACTTTTTAAACCCTCACAGTGACCAAAATTGCCATTTTTACAGAGTTTTCCTTACTCAAAAGCTTCAATTTTGACCCATTTCAGGCACAGAAATGACTTTAAACACACTTATTTTAGTTGACAAAGTCATAATTCACATCCAACAGTCATTTACAGTCAAAAGATTAAATGTTAAAATTTCATCCATATTGACCATTTTGGGATCGTTCGACATGTCCGGAGTCATCGTTTTTCATCCGAAAATTGATTTTTTGGACTGTACCAAAAATGATTCAAAATGTCAATTGGATCATGCCTCATGTTGAATAACCACTTTTTAAACCCTCATAGTGACCAAAATTGCCATTTTTACAGAGTTTTGATTACTCAAAAGGTTCAATTTTTACCCCTTTGAGGCACAGAAATGACTTTAAACACACTTATTTTAGTTGACAAAGTCATAATTCACATCCAACAGTCATTTACAGTCAAAAGATTAAATGTTAAAATTTCATCCATATTGACCATTTTGGGATCGTTCGACATATCCGGAGTCATCGTTTTTCATCCGAAAATTAATTTTTTGAACTGTACCAAAAATGATTCAAAATGTCAATTGGATCGTGCCTCATGTTGAATAACCACTTTTTAAACCCTCACAGTGACCAAAATTGCCAATTTTACACAGTTTTGCTTACTCAAAAGCTTCAATTTTGACCCATTTCAGGCACAGAAATGATTTTAAACACACTTATTTTAGTTGACAAAGCCATAATTCACATCCAACAGTCATTTAGAGTCAAAAGATTAAATGTTAAAATTTCATCATTATAGACCATTTTGGGAACGTTCGACAGGTCCGGAGTCATCGTTTTTCATCTGAAAATTGATTTTTTGGACTGTACCAAAAATGATTCAAAATGTCAATTGGATCGTGCCTCATGTTGAATAACCACTTTTTAATCCCTCAGAGTGACCAAAATTGCCATTTTTACAGAGTTTTGATTACTCAAAGGCTTCAATTTTTACCCCTTTGAGGCACAGAAATGACTTTAAACACACTTATTTTAGTTGACAAAGTCATAATTCACATCCAACAGTCATTTACAGTCAAAAGATTAAATGTTAAAATTTCATCCATATTGACCATTTTGGGATCGTTCGACATGTCCGGAGTCATCGTTTTTCATCCGAAAATTTATTTTTTGGACTGTACCAAAAATGATTCAAAATGTCAATTGGATCGTGCCTCATGATGAATAACCACTTTTTAAACCCTCACAGTGACCAAAATTGCCATTTTTACAGTTTTGATTACTCAAAAGCTTCAATTTTTACCCCTTTGAGGCACAGAAATGACTTTAAACACACTTATTTTAGTTGACAAAGTCATAATTCACATCCAACAGTCATTTACAGTCAAAAGATTAAATGTTAAAATTTCATCCATATTGACCATTTTGGGATCGTTCGACATGTCCGGAGTCATCGTTTTTCATCCGAAAATTGATTTTTTGGACTGTACCAAAAATGATTCAAAATGTCAATTGGATCGTGCCTCATGATGAATAACCACTTTTTAAACCCTCACAGTGACCAAAATTGCCATTTTTACAGAGTTTTGATTACTCAAAAGCTTCGATTTTGACCCATTTCAGGCACAGAAATGACCTTAAACACACTTATTTTAGTTGACAAAGTCATAATTCACATCCAACAGTCATTTACAGTCAAAAGATTAAATGTTAAAATTTCATCCATATTGACCATTTTGGGATCGTTTGACATGTCCGGAGTCATCGTTTTTCATCCGAAAATTGATTTTTTGGACTGTACCAAAAATGATTCAAAATGTCAATTGGATCGTGCCTCATTTTGAATAACCACTTTTTAAACCCTCACAGTGACCAAAATTGCCAATTTTACAGAGTTTTGCTTACACAAAAGCTTCAATTTTGACCCGTTTCAGGCACAGAAATGACTTTAAACACACTTATTTTAGTTGACAAAGTCATTATTCACATCCAACAGTCATTTAGAGTCAAAAGATTAAATGTTAAAATTTCATCCATATTGACCATTTTGGGATCGTTCGACATGTCCGGAGTCATCTTTTTTCATCCGAAAATTGATTTTTTGGACTGTACCAAAAATGATTCAAAATGTCAATTGGATCGTGCCTCATGTTGAATAACCACTTTTTAAACCCTCACAGTGACCAAAATTGCAATTTTTACAGAGTTTTGATTACTCAAAAGCTTCAATTTTGACCCATTTCAGGCACATAAATGACTTTAAACACACTTATTTTAGTTGACAAAGTCATAATTCACATCCAACAGTCATTTACAGTCAAAAGATTAAATGTTAAAATTTCATCCATATTGACCATTTTGGGATCGTTCGACATGTCCGGAGTCATCGTTTTTCATCCGAAAATTGATTTTTTGGACTGTACCAAAAATGATTCAAAATGTCAATTGGATCGTGCCTCATTTTGAATAACCACTTTTTAAACCCTCACAGTGACCAAAATTGCAATTTTTACAGAGTTTTGCTTACTCAAAAGCTTCAATTTTGACCCATTTCAGGCACAGAAATGACTTTAAACACACTTATTTTAGTTGACAAAGTCATAATTCACATCCAACAGTCATTTACAGTCAAAAGATTAAATGTTAAAATTTCATCCATATTGACCATTTTGGGATCGTTCGACATGTCCGGAGTCATCGTTTTTCATCCGAAAATTGATTTTTTGGACTGTACCAAAAATGATTCAAAATGTCAATTGGATCGTGCCTCATGTTGAATAACCACTTTTTAAACCCTCACAGTGACCAAAATTGCCATTTTTACAGAGTTTTGCTTACTCAAAAGCTTCAATTCTGACCCATTTCTGGCACAGAAATGACTTTAAACACACTTATTTTAGTTGACAAAGTCATAATTCACATCCAACAGTCATTAACAGTCAAAAGATTAAATGTTAAAATTTCATCCATATTGACCATTTTGGGATCGTTCGACATGTCCGGAGTCATCGTTTTTCATCCGAAAATTGATTTTTTGGACTGTACCAAAAATGATTCAAAATGTCAATTGGATCATGCCTCATGTTGAATAACCACTTTTTAAACCCTCACAGTGACCAACATTGCCATTTTTACAGAGTTTTGATTACTCAAAAGCTTCAATTTTGACCCATTTCAGGCACAGAAATGACTTTAAACACACTTATTTTAGTTGAAAAAGTCATAATTCACATCCAACAGTCATTTACAGTCAAAAGATTAAATGTTAAAATTTCATCCATATTGACCATTTTGGGATCGTTCGACATGTCCGGAGTCATCGTTTTTCATCCGAAAATTGATTTTTTGGACTGTACCAAAAATGATTCAAAATGTCAATTGGATCATGCCTCATGTTGAATAACCACTTTTTAAACCCTCACAGTGACCAAAATTGCCATTTTTACAGAGTTTTGATTACTCAAAAGCTTCAATTTTTACCCCTTTGAGGCACAGAAATAACTTTAAACACACTTATTTTAGTTGACAAAGTCATAATTCACATCCAACAGTCATTTACAGTCAAAAGATTAAATGTTAAAATTTCATCCATATTGACCATTTTGGGATCGTTCGACATGTCCGGAGTCATCGTTTTTCATCCGAAAATTGATTTTTTGAACTGTACCAAAAATGATTCAAAATGTCAATTGGATCGTGCCTCATGTTGAATAACCACTTTTTAAACCCTCACAGTGACCAAAATTGCCATTTTTACAGAGTTTTCCTTACTCAAAAGCTTCAATTTTGACCCATTTCAGGCACAGAAATGACTTTAAACACACTTATTTTAGTTGACAAAGTCATAATTCACATCCAACAGTCATTTACAGTCAAAAGATTAAATGTTAAAATTTCATCCATATTGACCATTTTGGGATCGTTCGACATGTCTGGAGTCATCGTTTTTCATCCGAAAATTGATTTTTTGGACTGTACCAAAAATGATTCAAAATGTCAATTGGATCATGCCTCATGTTGAATAACCACTTTTTAAACCCTCAGAGTGACCAAAATTGCCATTTTTACAGAGTTTTGATTACTCAAAAGCTTCAATTTTTACCCCTTTGAGGCACAGAAATGACTTTAAACACACTTATTTTAGTTGACAAAGTCATAATTCACATCCAACAGTCATTTACAGTCAAAAGATTAAATGTTAAAATTTCATCCATATTGACCATTTTGGGATCGTTCGACATGTCCGGAGTCATCGTTTTTCATCCGAAAATTAATTTTTTGGACTGTACCAAAAATGATTCAAAATGTCAATTGGATCGGGCCTCATGTTGAATAACCACTTTTTAAACCCTCACAGTGACCAAAATTGCCATTTTTACAGAGTTTTGATTACTCAAAAGCTTCAATTTTTACCCCTTTGAGGCACAGAAATGACTTTAAACACACTTTTTTTAGTTGAAAAAGTCATAATTCACATCCAACAGTCATTTACAGTCAAAAGATTAAATGTTAAAATTTCATCCATATTGACCATTTTGGGATCGTTCGACATGTCCGGAGTCATCGTTTTTCATCCGAAAATTGATTTTTTGGACTGTACCAAAAATGATTCAAAATGTCAATTGGATCGTGCCTCATGTTGAATAACCACTTTTTAAACCCTCACAGTGACCAAAATTGCCAATTTTACAGAGTTTTGCTTACTCAAAAGCTTTAATTTTGACCCATTTCAGGCACAGATATGACTTTAAACACACTTATTTTAGTTGACAAAGTCATAATTCACATCCAACAGTCATTTAGAGTCAAAAGATTAAATGTTAAAATTTCATCATTATAGACCATTTTGGGAACGTTCGACAGGTCCGGAGTCATCGTTTTTCGTCTGAAAATTGATTTTTTGGACTGTACCAAAAATGATTCAAAATGTCAATTGGATCGTGCCTCATGTTGAATAACCACTTTTTAAACCCTCACAGTGACCAAAATTGCCATTTTTACAGAGTTTTGATTACTCAAAAGCTTCAATTTTGACCCATTTCAGGCACAGAAATGACTTTAAACACACTTATTTTAGTTGACAAAGTCATAATTCACATCCAACAGTCATTTACAGTCAAAAGATTAAATGTTAAAATTTCATCCATATTGACCATTTTGGGATCGTTCGACATGTCCGGAATCATTGTTTTTCATCCGAAAATTGATTTTTTGGACTGTACCAAAAATGATTCAAAATGTCAATTGGATCGTGCCTCATGTTGAATAACCACTTTTTAAACCCTCACAGTGACCAAAACTGCCAATTTTACAGAGTTTTGCTTACTCAAAAGCTTCAATTTTGACCCGTTTCAGGCACAGAAATGACTTTAAACACACTTATTTTAGTTGACAAAGTCATAATTCACATCCAACAGTCATTTACAGTCAAAAGATTAAATGTTAAAATTTCATCCATATTGACCATTTTGAGATCGTTTGACATGTCCGGAGTCATCGTTTTTCATCCGAAAATTGATTTTTTGGACTGTACCAAAAATGATTCAAAATGTCAATTGGATCGTGCCTCATGTTGAATAACCACTTTTTAAACCCTCACAGTGACCAAAATTGCAATTTTTACAGAGTTTTGATTACTCAAAAGCTTCAATTTTGACCCATTTCAGGCACATAAATGACTTTAAACACACTTATTTTAGTTGACAAAGTCATAATTCACATCCAACAGTCATTTACAGTCAAAAGATTAAATGTTAAAATTTCATCCATATTGACCATTTTGGGATCGTTCGACATTTCCGGAGTCATCGTTTTTCATCCGAAAATTGATTTTTTGGACTGTACCAAAAATGATTCAAAATGTCAATTGGATCGTGCCTCATGTTGAATAACCACTTTTTAAACCCTCAGAGTGACCAAAATTGCCATTTTTACAGAGTTTTGATTACTCAAAAGCTTCAATTTTTACCCCTTTGAGGCACAGAAATGACTTTAAACACACTTATTTTAGTTGACAAAGTCATAATTCACATCCAACAGTCATTTACAGTCAAAAGATTAAATGTTAAAATTTCATCCATATTGACCATTTTGGGATCGTTAGGCATGTCCGGAGTCATCGTTTTTCATCCGAAAATTGATTTTTTGGACTGTACCAAAAATGATTCAAAATGTCAATTGGATCGTGCCTCATGTTGAATAACCACTTTTTAAACCCTCACAGTGACCAAAATTGCCAATTTTACAGAGTTTTGCTTACTCAAAAGCTTCAATTTTGACCCATTTCAGGCACAGAAATGACTTTAAACACACTTATTTTAGTTGACAAAGTCATAATTCACATCCAACAGTCATTTAGAGTCAAAAGATTAAATGTTAAAATTTCATCATTATAGACCATTTTGGGAACGTTCGACAGGTCCGGAGTCATCGTTTTTCGTCTGAAAATTGATTTTTTGGACTGTACCAAAAATGATTCAAAATGTCAATTGGATCGTGCCTCATGTTGAATAACCACTTTTTAAACCCTCACAGTGACCAAAATTGCCATTTTTACAGTTTTGATTACTCAAAAGCTTCAAATTTTACCCCTTTGAGGCACAGAAATGACTTTAAACACACTTATTTTAGTTGACAAAGTCATAATTCACATCCAACAGTCATTTACAGTCAAAAGATTAAATGTTAAAATTTCATCCATATTGACCATTTTGGGATCGTTCGACATGTCCGGAGTCATCGTTTTTCATCCGAAAATTAATTTTTTGGACTGTACCAAAAATGATTCAAAATGTCAATTGGATCGTGCCTCATGTTGAATAACCACTTTTTAAACCCTCACAGTGACCAAAATTCCCATTTTTACAGAGTTTTGATTACTCAAAAGCTTCAATTTTTACCCCTTTGAGGCACAGAAATGACTTTAAACACACTTATTTTAGTTGACAAAGTCATAATTCACATCCAACAGTCATTTACAGTCAAAAGATTAAATGTTAAAATTTCATCCATATTGACCATTTTGGGATCGTTCGACATGTCCGGAGTCATTGTTTTTCATCCGAAAATTGATTTTTTGGACTGTACCAAAAATGATTCAAAATGTCAATTGGATCGTGCCTCATGTTGAATAACCACTTTTTAAACCCTCACAGTGACCAAAATTGCCAATTTTACAGAGTTTTGCTTACTCAAAAGCTTCAATTTTGACCCGTTTCAGGCACAGAAATGACTTTAAACACACTTATTTTAGTTGACAAAGTCATAATTCACATCCAACAGTCATTTACAGTCAAAAGATTAAATGTTAAAATTTCATCCATATTGACCATTTTGAGATCGTTTAACATGTCCGGAGTCATCGTTTTTCATTCGAAAATTGATTTTTTGGACTGTACCAAAAATGATTCAAAATGTCAATTGGATCATGCCTCATGTTGAATAACCACTTTTTAAACCCTCACAGTGACCAAAATTGCCATTTTTACAGAGTTTTGATTACTCAAAAGCTTCAATTTTGACCCATTTCAGGCACAGAAATGACTTTAAACACACTTATTTTAGTTGACAAAGTCATAATTCACATCCAACAGTCATTTACAGTCAAAAGATTAAATGTTAAAATTTCATCCATATTGACCATTTTGGGATCGTTCGACATGTCCGGAGTCATCGTTTTTCATCCGAAAATTGATTTTTTGGACTGTACCAAAAATGATTCAAAATGTCAATTGGATCGTGCCTCATGTTGAATAACCACTTTTTAAACCCTCACAGTGACCAAAATTGCCATTTTTACAGAGTTTTGCTTACTCAAAAGCTTCAATTTTGACCCATTTCAGGCACAGAAATGACTTTAAACACACTTATTTTAGTTGACAAAGTCATAATTCACATCCAACAGTCATTTACAGTCAAAAGATTAAATGTTAAAATTTCATCCATATTTACCATTTTGGGATCGTTCGACATGTCCGGAGTCATCGTTTTTCATTCGAAAATTGATTTTTTGGACTGTACCAAAAATGATTCAAAATGTCAATTGGATCGTGCCTCATGTTGAATAACCACTTTTTAAACCCTCACAGTGACCAAAATTGCCATTTTTACAGAGTTTTCCTTACTCAAAAGCTTCAATTTTGACCCATTTCAGGCACAGAAATGACTTTAAACACACTTATTTTAGTTGACAAAGTCATAATTCACATCCAACAGTCATTTACAGTCAAAAGATTAAATGTTAAAATTTCATCCATATTGACCATTTTGGGATCGTTCGACATGTCCGGAGTCATCGTTTTTCATCCGAAAATTGATTTTTTGGACTGTACCAAAAATGATTCAAAATGTCAATTGGATCATGCCTCATGTTGAATAACCACTTTTTAAACCCTCATAGTGACCAAAATTGCCATTTTTACAGAGTTTTGATTACTCAAAAGGTTCAATTTTTACCCCTTTGAGGCACAGAAATGACTTTAAACACACTTATTTTAGTTGACAAAGTCATAATTCACATCCAACAGTCATTTACAGTCAAAAGATTAAATGTTAAAATTTCATCCATATTGACCATTTTGGGATCGTTCGACATATCCGGAGTCATCGTTTTTCATCCGAAAATTAATTTTTTGAACTGTACCAAAAATGATTCAAAATGTCAATTGGATCGTGCCTCATGTTGAATAACCACTTTTTAAACCCTCACAGTGACCAAAATTGCCAATTTTACACAGTTTTGCTTACTCAAAAGCTTCAATTTTGACCCATTTCAGGCACAGAAATGATTTTAAACACACTTATTTTAGTTGACAAAGCCATAATTCACATCCAACAGTCATTTAGAGTCAAAAGATTAAATGTTAAAATTTCATCATTATAGACCATTTTGGGAACGTTCGACAGGTCCGGAGTCATCGTTTTTCATCTGAAAATTGATTTTTTGGACTGTACCAAAAATGATTCAAAATGTCAATTGGATCGTGCCTCATGTTGAATAACCACTTTTTAATCCCTCAGAGTGACCAAAATTGCCATTTTTACAGAGTTTTGATTACTCAAAGGCTTCAATTTTTACCCCTTTGAGGCACAGAAATGACTTTAAACACACTTATTTTAGTTGACAAAGTCATAATTCACATCCAACAGTCATTTACAGTCAAAAGATTAAATGTTAAAATTTCATCCATATTGACCATTTTGGGATCGTTCGACATGTCCGGAGTCATCGTTTTTCATCCGAAAATTTATTTTTTGGACTGTACCAAAAATGATTCAAAATGTCAATTGGATCGTGCCTCATGATGAATAACCACTTTTTAAACCCTCACAGTGACCAAAATTGCCATTTTTACAGTTTTGATTACTCAAAAGCTTCAATTTTTACCCCTTTGAGGCACAGAAATGACTTTAAACACACTTATTTTAGTTGACAAAGTCATAATTCACATCCAACAGTCATTTACAGTCAAAAGATTAAATGTTAAAATTTCATCCATATTGACCATTTTGGGATCGTTCGACATGTCCGGAGTCATCGTTTTTCATCCGAAAATTGATTTTTTGGACTGTACCAAAAATGATTCAAAATGTCAATTGGATCGTGCCTCATGATGAATAACCACTTTTTAAACCCTCACAGTGACCAAAATTGCCATTTTTACAGAGTTTTGATTACTCAAAAGCTTCGATTTTGACCCATTTCAGGCACAGAAATGACCTTAAACACACTTATTTTAGTTGACAAAGTCATAATTCACATCCAACAGTCATTTACAGTCAAAAGATTAAATGTTAAAATTTCATCCATATTGACCATTTTAGGATCGTTTGACATGTCCGGAGTCATCGTTTTTCATCCGAAAATTGATTTTTTGGACTGTACCAAAAATGATTCAAAATGTCAATTGGATCGTGCCTCATTTTGAATAACCACTTTTTAAACCCTCACAGTGACCAAAATTGCCAATTTTACAGAGTTTTGCTTACACAAAAGCTTCAATTTTGACCCGTTTCAGGCACAGAAATGACTTTAAACACACTTATTTTAGTTGACAAAGTCATTATTCACATCCAACAGTCATTTAGAGTCAAAAGATTAAATGTTAAAATTTCATCCATATTGACCATTTTGGGATCGTTCGACATGTCCGGAGTCATCTTTTTTCATCCGAAAATTGATTTTTTGGACTGTACCAAAAATGATTCAAAATGTCAATTGGATCGTGCCTCATGTTGAATAACCACTTTTTAAACCCTCACAGTGACCAAAATTGCAATTTTTACAGAGTTTTGATTACTCAAAAGCTTCAATTTTGACCCATTTCAGGCACATAAATGACTTTAAACACACTTATTTTAGTTGACAAAGTCATAATTCACATCCAACAGTCATTTACAGTCAAAAGATTAAATGTTAAAATTTCATCCATATTGACCATTTTGGGATCGTTCGACATGTCCGGAGTCATCGTTTTTCATCCGAAAATTGATTTTTTGGACTGTACCAAAAATGATTCAAAATGTCAATTGGATCGTGCCTCATTTTGAATAACCACTTTTTAAACCCTCACAGTGACCAAAATTGCAATTTTTACAGAGTTTTGCTTACTCAAAAGCTTCAATTTTGACCCATTTCAGGCACAGAAATGACTTTAAACACACTTATTTTAGTTGACAAAGTCATAATTCACATCCAACAGTCATTTACAGTCAAAAGATTAAATGTTAAAATTTCATCCATATTGACCATTTTGGGATCGTTCGACATGTCCGGAGTCATCGTTTTTCATCCGAAAATTGATTTTTTGGACTGTACCAAAAATGATTCAAAATGTCAATTGGATCGTGCCTCATGTTGAATAACCACTTTTTAAACCCTCACAGTGACCAAAATTGCCATTTTTACAGAGTTTTGCTTACTCAAAAGCTTCAATTCTGACCCATTTCTGGCACAGAAATGACTTTAAACACACTTATTTTAGTTGACAAAGTCATAATTCACATCCAACAGTCATTAACAGTCAAAAGATTAAATGTTAAAATTTCATCCATATTGACCATTTTGGGATCGTTCGACATGTCCGGAGTCATCGTTTTTCATCCGAAAATTGATTTTTTGGACTGTACCAAAAATGATTCAAAATGTCAATTGGATCATGCCTCATGTTGAATAACCACTTTTTAAACCCTCACAGTGACCAACATTGCCATTTTTACAGAGTTTTGATTACTCAAAAGCTTCAATTTTGACCCATTTCAGGCACAGAAATGACTTTAAACACACTTATTTTAGTTGAAAAAGTCATAATTCACATCCAACAGTCATTTACAGTCAAAAGATTAAATGTTAAAATTTCATCCATATTGACCATTTTGGGATCGTTCGACATGTCCGGAGTCATCGTTTTTCATCCGAAAATTGATTTTTTGGACTGTACCAAAAATGATTCAAAATGTCAATTGGATCATGCCTCATGTTGAATAACCACTTTTTAAACCCTCACAGTGACCAAAATTGCCATTTTTACAGAGTTTTGATTACTCAAAAGCTTCAATTTTTACCCCTTTGAGGCACAGAAATAACTTTAAACACACTTATTTTAGTTGACAAAGTCATAATTCACATCCAACAGTCATTTACAGTCAAAAGATTAAATGTTAAAATTTCATCCATATTGACCATTTTGGGATCGTTCGACATGTCCGGAGTCATCGTTTTTCATCCGAAAATTGATTTTTTGAACTGTACCAAAAATGATTCAAAATGTCAATTGGATCGTGCCTCATGTTGAATAACCACTTTTTAAACCCTCACAGTGACCAAAATTGCCATTTTTACAGAGTTTTCCTTACTCAAAAGCTTCAATTTTGACCCATTTCAGGCACAGAAATGACTTTAAACACACTTATTTTAGTTGACAAAGTCATAATTCACATCCAACAGTCATTTACAGTCAAAAGATTAAATGTTAAAATTTCATCCATATTGACCATTTTGGGATCGTTCGACATGTCTGGAGTCATCGTTTTTCATCCGAAAATTTATTTTTTGGACTGTACCAAAAATGATTCAAAATGTCAATTGGATCATGCCTCATGTTGAATAACCACTTTTTAAACCCTCAGAGTGACCAAAATTGCCATTTTTACAGAGTTTTGATTACTCAAAGGCTTCCATTTTTACCCCTTTGAGGCACAGAAATGACTTTAAACACACTTATTTTAGTTGACAAAGTCATAATTCACATCCAACAGTCATTTACAGTCAAAAGATTAAATGTTAAAATTTCATCCATATTGACCATTTTGGGATCGTTCGACATGTCCGGAGTCATCGTTTTTCATCCGAAAATTGATTTTTTGGACTGTACCAAAAATGATTCAAAATGTCAATTGGATCGTGCCTCATGATGAATAACCACTTTTTAAACCCTCACAGTGACCAAAATTGCCATTTTTACAGAGTTTTGATTACTCAAAAGCTTCGATTTTGACCCATTTCAGGCACAGAAATGACTTTAAACACACTTATTTTAGTTGACAAAGTCATAATTCACATCCAACAGTCATTTACAGTCAAAAGATTAAATGTTAAAATTTCATCCATATTGACCATTTTGGGATCGTTTGACATGTCCGGAGTCATCGTTTTTCATCCGAAAATTGATTTTTTGGACTGTACCAAAAATGATTCAAAATGTCAATTGGATCGTGCCTCATTTTGAATAACCACTTTTTAAACCCTCACAGTGACCAAAATTGCCAATTTTACAGAGTTTTGCTTACACAAAAGCTTCAATTTTGACCCGTTTCAGGCACAGAAATGACTTTAAACACACTTATTTTAGTTGACAAAGTCATTATTCACATCCAACAGTCATTTAGAGTCAAAAGATTAAATGTTAAAATTTCATCCATATTGACCATTTTGGGATCGTTCGACATGTCCGGAGTCATCTTTTTTCATCCGAAAATTGATTTTTTGGACTGTACCAAAAATGATTCAAAATGTCAATTGGATCGTGCCTCATGTTGAATAACCACTTTTTAAACCCTCACAGTGACCAAAATTGCAATTTTTACAGAGTTTTGATTACTCAAAAGCTTCAATTTTGACCCATTTCAGGCACATAAATGACTTTAAACACACTTATTTTAGTTGACAAAGTCATAATTCACATCCAACAGTCATTTACAGTCAAAAGATTAAATGTTAAAATTTCATCCATATTGACCATTTTGGGATCGTTCGACATGTCCGGAGTCATCGTTTTTCATCCGAAAATTGATTTTTTGGACTGTACCAAAAATGATTCAAAATGTCAATTGGATCGTGCCTCATTTTGAATAACCACTTTTTAAACCCTCACAGTGACCAAAATTGCAATTTTTACAGAGTTTTGCTTACTCAAAAGCTTCAATTTTGACCCATTTCAGGCACAGAAATGACTTTAAACACACTTATTTTAGTTGACAAAGTCATAATTCACATCCAACAGTCATTTACAGTCAAAAGATTAAATGTTAAAATTTCATCCATATTGACCATTTTGGGATCGTTCGACATGTCCGGAGTCATCGTTTTTCATCCGAAAATTGATTTTTTGGACTGTACCAAAAATGATTCAAAATGTCAATTGGATCGTGCCTCATGTTGAATAACCACTTTTTAAACCCTCACAGTGACCAAAATTGCCATTTTTACAGAGTTTTGCTTACTCAAAAGCTTCAATTCTGACCCATTTCAGGCACAGAAATGACTTTAAACACACTTATTTTAGTTGACAAAGTCATAATTCACATCCAACAGTCATTTACAGTCAAAAGATTAAATGTTAAAATTTCATCCATATTGACCATTTTGGGATCGTTCGACATGTCCGGAGTCATCGTTTTTCATCCGAAAATTGATTTTTTGGACTGTACCAAAAATGATTCAAAATGTCAATTGGATCATGCCTCATGTTGAATAACCACTTTTTAAACCCTCACAGTGACCAACATTGCCATTTTTACAGAGTTTTGATTACTCAAAAGCTACAATTTTTACCCCTTTGAGGCACAGAAATGACTTTAAACACACTTATTTTAGTTGACAAAGTCATAATTCACATCCAACAGTCATTTAGAGTCAAAAGATTAAATGTTAAAATTTCATCCATATTGACCATTTTGGGATCGTTCGACATGTCCCGAGTCATCGTTTTTCATCCGAAAATTGATTTTTTGAACTGTACCAAAAATGATTCAAAATGTCAATTGGATCGTGCCTCATGTTGAATAACCACTTTTTAAACCCTCACAGTGACCAAAATTGCCAATTTTACACAGTTTTGCTTACTCAAAAGCTTCAATTTTGACCCATTTCAGGCACAGAAATGACTTTAAACACACTTATTTTAGTTGACAAAGCCATAATTCAATCCAACAGTCATTTAGAGTCAAAAGATTAAATGTTAAAATTTCATCATTATAGACCATTTTGGGAACGTTCGACAGGTCCGGAGTCATCGTTTCTCGTCTGAAAATTGATTTTTTGGACTGTACCAAAAATGATTCAAAATGTCAATTGGATCGTGCCTCATGTTGAATAACCACTTTTTAAACCCTCAGAGTGACCAAAATTGCCATTTTTACAGAGTTTTGATTACTCAAAAGCTTCAATTTTTACCCCTTTGAGGCACAGAAATGACTTTAAACACACTTATTTTAGTTGACAAAGTCATAATTCACATCCAACAGTCATTTACAGTCAAAAGATTAAATGTTAAAATTTCATCCATATTGACCATTTTGGGATCGTTCGACATGTCCGGAGTCATCGTTTTTCATCCGAAAATTGATTTTTTGGACTGTACCAAAAATGATTCAAAATGTCAATTGGATCGTGCCTCATTTTGAATAACCACTTTTTAAACCCTCACAGTGACCAAAATTGCCATTTTTACAGAGTTTTGCTTACACAAAAGCTTCAATTTTGACCCGTTTCAGGCACAGAAATGTCTTTAAACACACTTATTTTAGTTGACAAAGTCATTATTCACATCCAACAGTCATTTAGAGTCAGAAGATTAAATGTTAAAATTTCATCCATATTGACCATTTTGGGATCGTTCGACATGTCCGGAGTCATCGTTTTTCATCCGAAAATTGATTTTTTGGACTGTACCAAAAATGATTCAAAATGTCAATTGGATCGTGCCTCATGTTGAATAACCACTTTTTAAACCCTCACAGTGACCAAAATTGCCATTTTTACAGAGTTTTGATTACTCAAAAGCTTCAATTTTGACCCATTTCAGGCACAGAAATGACTTTAAACACACTTATTTTAGTTGACAAAGTCATAATTCACATCCAACAGTCATTTAGAGTCAAAAGATTAAATGTTAAAATTTCATCCATATTGACCATTTTGAGATCGTTCAACATGTCCGGAGTCATCGTTTTTCATTCGAAAATTGATTTTTTGGACTGTACCAAAAATGATTCAAAATGTCAATTGGATCATGCCTCATGTTGAATAACCACTTTTTAAACCCTCACAGTGACCAAAATTGCCATTTTTACAGAGTTTTGATTACTCAAAAGCTTCAATTTTGACCCATTTCAGGCACAGAAATGACTTTAAACACACTTATTTTAGTTGACAAAGTCATAATTCACATCCAACAGTCATTTACAGTCAAAAGATTAAATGTTAAAATTTCATCCATATTGACCATTTTGGGATCGTTCGACATGTCCGGAGTCATCGTTTTTCATCCGAAAATTGATTTTTTGGACTGTACCAAAAATGATTCAAAATGTCAATTGGATCGTGCCTCATGTTGAATAACCACTTTTTAAACCCTCACAGTGACCAAAATTGCCATTTTTACAGAGTTTTCCTTACTCAAAAGCTTCAATTTTGACCCATTTCAGGCACAGAAATGACTTTAAACACACTTATTTTAGTTGACAAAGTCATAATTCACATCCAACAGTCATTTACAGTCAAAAGATTAAATGTTAAAATTTCATCCATATTGACCATTTTGGGATCGTTCGACATGTCCGGAGTCATCGTTTTTCATCCGAAAATTGATTTTTTGGACTGTACCAAAAATGATTCAAAATGTCAATTGGATCATGCCTCATGTTGAATAACCACTTTTTAAACCCTCATAGTGACCAAAATTGCCATTTTTACAGAGTTTTGATTACTCAAAAGGTTCAATTTTTACCCCTTTGAGGCACAGAAATGACTTTAAACACACTTATTTTAGTTGACAAAGTCATAATTCACATCCAACAGTCATTTACAGTCAAAAGATTAAATGTTAAAATTTCATCCATATTGACCATTTTGGGATCGTTCGACATATCCGGAGTCATCGTTTTTCATCCGAAAATTAATTTTTTGAACTGTACCAAAAATGATTCAAAATGTCAATTGGATCGTGCCTCATGTTGAATAACCACTTTTTAAACCCTCACAGTGACCAAAATTGCCAATTTTACACAGTTTTGCTTACTCAAAAGCTTCAATTTTGACCCATTTCAGGCACAGAAATGATTTTAAACACACTTATTTTAGTTGACAAAGCCATAATTCACATCCAACAGTCATTTAGAGTCAAAAGATTAAATGTTAAAATTTCATCATTATAGACCATTTTGGGAACGTTCGACAGGTCCGGAGTCATCGTTTTTCATCTGAAAATTGATTTTTTGGACTGTACCAAAAATGATTCAAAATGTCAATTGGATCGTGCCTCATGTTGAATAACCACTTTTTAATCCCTCAGAGTGACCAAAATTGCCATTTTTACAGAGTTTTGATTACTCAAAGGCTTCAATTTTTACCCCTTTGAGGCACAGAAATGACTTTAAACACACTTATTTTAGTTGACAAAGTCATAATTCACATCCAACAGTCATTTACAGTCAAAAGATTAAATGTTAAAATTTCATCCATATTGACCATTTTGGGATCGTTCGACATGTCCGGAGTCATCGTTTTTCATCCGAAAATTTATTTTTTGGACTGTACCAAAAATGATTCAAAATGTCAATTGGATCGTGCCTCATGATGAATAACCACTTTTTAAACCCTCACAGTGACCAAAATTGCCATTTTTACAGTTTTGATTACTCAAAAGCTTCAATTTTTACCCCTTTGAGGCACAGAAATGACTTTAAACACACTTATTTTAGTTGACAAAGTCATAATTCACATCCAACAGTCATTTACAGTCAAAAGATTAAATGTTAAAATTTCATCCATATTGACCATTTTGGGATCGTTCGACATGTCCGGAGTCATCGTTTTTCATCCGAAAATTGATTTTTTGGACTGTACCAAAAATGATTCAAAATGTCAATTGGATCGTGCCTCATGATGAATAACCACTTTTTAAACCCTCACAGTGACCAAAATTGCCATTTTTACAGAGTTTTGATTACTCAAAAGCTTCGATTTTGACCCATTTCAGGCACAGAAATGACCTTAAACACACTTATTTTAGTTGACAAAGTCATAATTCACATCCAACAGTCATTTACAGTCAAAAGATTAAATGTTAAAATTTCATCCATATTGACCATTTTGGGATCGTTTGACATGTCCGGAGTCATCGTTTTTCATCCGAAAATTGATTTTTTGGACTGTACCAAAAATGATTCAAAATGTCAATTGGATCGTGCCTCATTTTGAATAACCACTTTTTAAACCCTCACAGTGACCAAAATTGCCAATTTTACAGAGTTTTGCTTACACAAAAGCTTCAATTTTGACCCGTTTCAGGCACAGAAATGACTTTAAACACACTTATTTTAGTTGACAAAGTCATTATTCACATCCAACAGTCATTTAGAGTCAAAAGATTAAATGTTAAAATTTCATCCATATTGACCATTTTGGGATCGTTCGACATGTCCGGAGTCATCTTTTTTCATCCGAAAATTGATTTTTTGGACTGTACCAAAAATGATTCAAAATGTCAATTGGATCGTGCCTCATGTTGAATAACCACTTTTTAAACCCTCACAGTGACCAAAATTGCAATTTTTACAGAGTTTTGATTACTCAAAAGCTTCAATTTTGACCCATTTCAGGCACATAAATGACTTTAAACACACTTATTTTAGTTGACAAAGTCATAATTCACATCCAACAGTCATTTACAGTCAAAAGATTAAATGTTAAAATTTCATCCATATTGACCATTTTGGGATCGTTCGACATGTCCGGAGTCATCGTTTTTCATCCGAAAATTGATTTTTTGGACTGTACCAAAAATGATTCAAAATGTCAATTGGATCGTGCCTCATTTTGAATAACCACTTTTTAAACCCTCACAGTGACCAAAATTGCAATTTTTACAGAGTTTTGCTTACTCAAAAGCTTCAATTTTGACCCATTTCAGGCACAGAAATGACTTTAAACACACTTATTTTAGTTGACAAAGTCATAATTCACATCCAACAGTCATTTACAGTCAAAAGATTAAATGTTAAAATTTCATCCATATTGACCATTTTGGGATCGTTCGACATGTCCGGAGTCATCGTTTTTCATCCGAAAATTGATTTTTTGGACTGTACCAAAAATGATTCAAAATGTCAATTGGATCGTGCCTCATGTTGAATAACCACTTTTTAAACCCTCACAGTGACCAAAATTGCCATTTTTACAGAGTTTTGCTTACTCAAAAGCTTCAATTCTGACCCATTTCTGGCACAGAAATGACTTTAAACACACTTATTTTAGTTGACAAAGTCATAATTCACATCCAACAGTCATTAACAGTCAAAAGATTAAATGTTAAAATTTCATCCATATTGACCATTTTGGGATCGTTCGACATGTCCGGAGTCATCGTTTTTCATCCGAAAATTGATTTTTTGGACTGTACCAAAAATGATTCAAAATGTCAATTGGATCATGCCTCATGTTGAATAACCACTTTTTAAACCCTCACAGTGACCAACATTGCCATTTTTACAGAGTTTTGATTACTCAAAAGCTTCAATTTTGACCCATTTCAGGCACAGAAATGACTTTAAACACACTTATTTTAGTTGAAAAAGTCATAATTCACATCCAACAGTCATTTACAGTCAAAAGATTAAATGTTAAAATTTCATCCATATTGACCATTTTGGGATCGTTCGACATGTCCGGAGTCATCGTTTTTCATCCGAAAATTGATTTTTTGGACTGTACCAAAAATGATTCAAAATGTCAATTGGATCATGCCTCATGTTGAATAACCACTTTTTAAACCCTCACAGTGACCAAAATTGCCATTTTTACAGAGTTTTGATTACTCAAAAGCTTCAATTTTTACCCCTTTGAGGCACAGAAATAACTTTAAACACACTTATTTTAGTTGACAAAGTCATAATTCACATCCAACAGTCATTTACAGTCAAAAGATTAAATGTTAAAATTTCATCCATATTGACCATTTTGGGATCGTTCGACATGTCCGGAGTCATCGTTTTTCATCCGAAAATTGATTTTTTGAACTGTACCAAAAATGATTCAAAATGTCAATTGGATCGTGCCTCATGTTGAATAACCACTTTTTAAACCCTCACAGTGACCAAAATTGCCATTTTTACAGAGTTTTCCTTACTCAAAAGCTTCAATTTTGACCCATTTCAGGCACAGAAATGACTTTAAACACACTTATTTTAGTTGACAAAGTCATAATTCACATCCAACAGTCATTTACAGTCAAAAGATTAAATGTTAAAATTTCATCCATATTGACCATTTTGGGATCGTTCGACATGTCTGGAGTCATCGTTTTTCATCCGAAAATTGATTTTTTGGACTGTACCAAAAATGATTCAAAATGTCAATTGGATCATGCCTCATGTTGAATAACCACTTTTTAAACCCTCAGAGTGACCAAAATTGCCATTTTTACAGAGTTTTGATTACTCAAAAGCTTCAATTTTTACCCCTTTGAGGCACAGAAATGACTTTAAACACACTTATTTTAGTTGACAAAGTCATAATTCACATCCAACAGTCATTTACAGTCAAAAGATTAAATGTTAAAATTTCATCCATATTGACCATTTTGGGATCGTTCGACATGTCCGGAGTCATCGTTTTTCATCCGAAAATTAATTTTTTGGACTGTACCAAAAATGATTCAAAATGTCAATTGGATCGTGCCTCATGTTGAATAACCACTTTTTAAACCCTCACAGTGACCAAAATTGCCATTTTTACAGAGTTTTGATTACTCAAAAGCTTCAATTTTTACCCCTTTGAGGCACAGAAATGACTTTAAACACACTTTTTTTAGTTGAAAAAGTCATAATTCACATCCAACAGTCATTTACAGTCAAAAGATTAAATGTTAAAATTTCATCCATATTGACCATTTTGGGATCGTTCGACATGTCCGGAGTCATCGTTTTTCATCCGAAAATTGATTTTTTGGACTGTACCAAAAATGATTCAAAATGTCAATTGGATCGTGCCTCATGTTGAATAACCACTTTTTAAACCCTCACAGTGACCAAAATTGCCAATTTTACAGAGTTTTGCTTACTCAAAAGCTTTAATTTTGACCCATTTCAGGCACAGATATGACTTTAAACACACTTATTTTAGTTGACAAAGTCATAATTCACATCCAACAGTCATTTAGAGTCAAAAGATTAAATGTTAAAATTTCATCATTATAGACCATTTTGGGAACGTTCGACAGGTCCGGAGTCATCGTTTTTCGTCTGAAAATTGATTTTTTGGACTGTACCAAAAATGATTCAAAATGTCAATTGGATCGTGCCTCATGTTGAATAACCACTTTTTAAACCCTCACAGTGACCAAAATTGCCATTTTTACAGAGTTTTGATTACTCAAAAGCTTCAATTTTGACCCATTTCAGGCACAGAAATGACTTTAAACACACTTATTTTAGTTGACAAAGTCATAATTCACATCCAACAGTCATTTACAGTCAAAAGATTAAATGTTAAAATTTCATCCATATTGACCATTTTGGGATCGTTCGACATGTCCGGAATCATTGTTTTTCATCCGAAAATTGATTTTTTGGACTGTACCAAAAATGATTCAAAATGTCAATTGGATCGTGCCTCATGTTGAATAACCACTTTTTAAACCCTCACAGTGACCAAAACTGCCAATTTTACAGAGTTTTGCTTACTCAAAAGCTTCAATTTTGACCCGTTTCAGGCACAGAAATGACTTTAAACACACTTATTTTAGTTGACAAAGTCATAATTCACATCCAACAGTCATTTACAGTCAAAAGATTAAATGTTAAAATTTCATCCATATTGACCATTTTGAGATCGTTTGACATGTCCGGAGTCATCGTTTTTCATCCGAAAATTGATTTTTTGGACTGTACCAAAAATGATTCAAAATGTCAATTGGATCGTGCCTCATGTTGAATAACCACTTTTTAAACCCTCACAGTGACCAAAATTGCAATTTTTACAGAGTTTTGATTACTCAAAAGCTTCAATTTTGACCCATTTCAGGCACATAAATGACTTTAAACACACTTATTTTAGTTGACAAAGTCATAATTCACATCCAACAGTCATTTACAGTCAAAAGATTAAATGTTAAAATTTCATCCATATTGACCATTTTGGGATCGTTCGACATTTCCGGAGTCATCGTTTTTCATCCGAAAATTGATTTTTTGGACTGTACCAAAAATGATTCAAAATGTCAATTGGATCGTGCCTCATGTTGAATAACCACTTTTTAAACCCTCAGAGTGACCAAAATTGCCATTTTTACAGAGTTTTGATTACTCAAAAGCTTCAATTTTTACCCCTTTGAGGCACAGAAATGACTTTAAACACACTTATTTTAGTTGACAAAGTCATAATTCACATCCAACAGTCATTTACAGTCAAAAGATTAAATGTTAAAATTTCATCCATATTGACCATTTTGGGATCGTTAGGCATGTCCGGAGTCATCGTTTTTCATCCGAAAATTGATTTTTTGGACTGTACCAAAAATGATTCAAAATGTCAATTGGATCGTGCCTCATGTTGAATAACCACTTTTTAAACCCTCACAGTGACCAAAATTGCCAATTTTACAGAGTTTTGCTTACTCAAAAGCTTCAATTTTGACCCATTTCAGGCACAGAAATGACTTTAAACACACTTATTTTAGTTGACAAAGTCATAATTCACATCCAACAGTCATTTAGAGTCAAAAGATTAAATGTTAAAATTTCATCATTATAGACCATTTTGGGAACGTTCGACAGGTCCGGAGTCATCGTTTTTCGTCTGAAAATTGATTTTTTGGACTGTACCAAAAATGATTCAAAATGTCAATTGGATCGTGCCTCATGTTGAATAACCACTTTTTAAACCCTCACAGTGACCAAAATTGCCATTTTTACAGTTTTGATTACTCAAAAGCTTCAATTTTTACCCCTTTGAGGCACAGAAATGACTTTAAACACACTTATTTTAGTTGACAAAGTCATAATTCACATCCAACAGTCATTTACAGTCAAAAGATTAAATGTTAAAATTTCATCCATATTGACCATTTTGGGATCGTTCGACATGTCCGGAGTCATCGTTTTTCATCCGAAAATTAATTTTTTGGACTGTACCAAAAATGATTCAAAATGTCAATTGGATCGTGCCTCATGTTGAATAACCACTTTTTAAACCCTCACAGTGACCAAAATTCCCATTTTTACAGAGTTTTGATTACTCAAAAGCTTCAATTTTTACCCCTTTGAGGCACAGAAATGACTTTAAACACACTTATTTTAGTTGACAAAGTCATAATTCACATCCAACAGTCATTTACAGTCAAAAGATTAAATGTTAAAATTTCATCCATATTGACCATTTTGGGATCGTTCGACATGTCCGGAGTCATTGTTTTTCATCCGAAAATTGATTTTTTGGACTGTACCAAAAATGATTCAAAATGTCAATTGGATCGTGCCTCATGTTGAATAACCACTTTTTAAACCCTCACAGTGACCAAAATTGCCAATTTTACAGAGTTTTGCTTACTCAAAAGCTTCAATTTTGACCCGTTTCAGGCACAGAAATGACTTTAAACACACTTATTTTAGTTGACAAAGTCATAATTCACATCCAACAGTCATTTACAGTCAAAAGATTAAATGTTAAAATTTCATCCATATTGACCATTTTGAGATCGTTTAACATGTCCGGAGTCATCGTTTTTCATTCGAAAATTGATTTTTTGGACTGTACCAAAAATGATTCAAAATGTCAATTGGATCATGCCTCATGTTGAATAACCACTTTTTAAACCCTCACAGTGACCAAAATTGCCATTTTTACAGAGTTTTGATTACTCAAAAGCTTCAATTTTGACCCATTTCAGGCACAGAAATGACTTTAAACACACTTATTTTAGTTGACAAAGTCATAATTCACATCCAACAGTCATTTACAGTCAAAAGATTAAATGTTAAAATTTCATCCATATTGACCATTTTGGGATCGTTCGACATGTCCGGAGTCATCGTTTTTCATCCGAAAATTGATTTTTTGGACTGTACCAAAAATGATTCAAAATGTCAATTGGATCGTGCCTCATGTTGAATAACCACTTTTTAAACCCTCACAGTGACCAAAATTGCCATTTTTACAGAGTTTTGCTTACTCAAAAGCTTCAATTTTGACCCATTTCAGGCACAGAAATGACTTTAAACACACTTATTTTAGTTGACAAAGTCATAATTCACATCCAACAGTCATTTACAGTCAAAAGATTAAATGTTAAAATTTCATCCATATTTACCATTTTGGGATCGTTCGACATGTCCGGAGTCATCGTTTTTCATTCGAAAATTGATTTTTTGGACTGTACCAAAAATGATTCAAAATGTCAATTGGATCGTGCCTCATGTTGAATAACCACTTTTTAAACCCTCACAGTGACCAAAATTGCCATTTTTACAGAGTTTTCCTTACTCAAAAGCTTCAATTTTGACCCATTTCAGGCACAGAAATGACTTTAAACACACTTATTTTAGTTGACAAAGTCATAATTCACATCCAACAGTCATTTACAGTCAAAAGATTAAATGTTAAAATTTCATCCATATTGACCATTTTGGGATCGTTCGACATGTCCGGAGTCATCGTTTTTCATCCGAAAATTGATTTTTTGGACTGTACCAAAAATGATTCAAAATGTCAATTGGATCATGCCTCATGTTGAATAACCACTTTTTAAACCCTCATAGTGACCAAAATTGCCATTTTTACAGAGTTTTGATTACTCAAAAGGTTCAATTTTTACCCCTTTGAGGCACAGAAATGACTTTAAACACACTTATTTTAGTTGACAAAGTCATAATTCACATCCAACAGTCATTTACAGTCAAAAGATTAAATGTTAAAATTTCATCCATATTGACCATTTTGGGATCGTTCGACATATCCGGAGTCATCGTTTTTCATCCGAAAATTAATTTTTTGAACTGTACCAAAAATGATTCAAAATGTCAATTGGATCGTGCCTCATGTTGAATAACCACTTTTTAAACCCTCACAGTGACCAAAATTGCCAATTTTACACAGTTTTGCTTACTCAAAAGCTTCAATTTTGACCCATTTCAGGCACAGAAATGATTTTAAACACACTTATTTTAGTTGACAAAGCCATAATTCACATCCAACAGTCATTTAGAGTCAAAAGATTAAATGTTAAAATTTCATCATTATAGACCATTTTGGGAACGTTCGACAGGTCCGGAGTCATCGTTTTTCATCTGAAAATTGATTTTTTGGACTGTACCAAAAATGATTCAAAATGTCAATTGGATCGTGCCTCATGTTGAATAACCACTTTTTAATCCCTCAGAGTGACCAAAATTGCCATTTTTACAGAGTTTTGATTACTCAAAGGCTTCAATTTTTACCCCTTTGAGGCACAGAAATGACTTTAAACACACTTATTTTAGTTGACAAAGTCATAATTCACATCCAACAGTCATTTACAGTCAAAAGATTAAATGTTAAAATTTCATCCATATTGACCATTTTGGGATCGTTCGACATGTCCGGAGTCATCGTTTTTCATCCGAAAATTTATTTTTTGGACTGTACCAAAAATGATTCAAAATGTCAATTGGATCGTGCCTCATGATGAATAACCACTTTTTAAACCCTCACAGTGACCAAAATTGCCATTTTTACAGTTTTGATTACTCAAAAGCTTCAATTTTTACCCCTTTGAGGCACAGAAATGACTTTAAACACACTTATTTTAGTTGACAAAGTCATAATTCACATCCAACAGTCATTTACAGTCAAAAGATTAAATGTTAAAATTTCATCCATATTGACCATTTTGGGATCGTTCGACATGTCCGGAGTCATCGTTTTTCATCCGAAAATTGATTTTTTGGACTGTACCAAAAATGATTCAAAATGTCAATTGGATCGTGCCTCATGATGAATAACCACTTTTTAAACCCTCACAGTGACCAAAATTGCCATTTTTACAGAGTTTTGATTACTCAAAAGCTTCGATTTTGACCCATTTCAGGCACAGAAATGACCTTAAACACACTTATTTTAGTTGACAAAGTCATAATTCACATCCAACAGTCATTTACAGTCAAAAGATTAAATGTTAAAATTTCATCCATATTGACCATTTTGGGATCGTTTGACATGTCCGGAGTCATCGTTTTTCATCCGAAAATTGATTTTTTGGACTGTACCAAAAATGATTCAAAATGTCAATTGGATCGTGCCTCATTTTGAATAACCACTTTTTAAACCCTCACAGTGACCAAAATTGCCAATTTTACAGAGTTTTGCTTACACAAAAGCTTCAATTTTGACCCGTTTCAGGCACAGAAATGACTTTAAACACACTTATTTTAGTTGACAAAGTCATTATTCACATCCAACAGTCATTTAGAGTCAAAAGATTAAATGTTAAAATTTCATCCATATTGACCATTTTGGGATCGTTCGACATGTCCGGAGTCATCTTTTTTCATCCGAAAATTGATTTTTTGGACTGTACCAAAAATGATTCAAAATGTCAATTGGATCGTGCCTCATGTTGAATAACCACTTTTTAAACCCTCACAGTGACCAAAATTGCAATTTTTACAGAGTTTTGATTACTCAAAAGCTTCAATTTTGACCCATTTCAGGCACATAAATGACTTTAAACACACTTATTTTAGTTGACAAAGTCATAATTCACATCCAACAGTCATTTACAGTCAAAAGATTAAATGTTAAAATTTCATCCATATTGACCATTTTGGGATCGTTCGACATGTCCGGAGTCATCGTTTTTCATCCGAAAATTGATTTTTTGGACTGTACCAAAAATGATTCAAAATGTCAATTGGATCGTGCCTCATTTTGAATAACCACTTTTTAAACCCTCACAGTGACCAAAATTGCAATTTTTACAGAGTTTTGCTTACTCAAAAGCTTCAATTTTGACCCATTTCAGGCACAGAAATGACTTTAAACACACTTATTTTAGTTGACAAAGTCATAATTCACATCCAACAGTCATTTACAGTCAAAAGATTAAATGTTAAAATTTCATCCATATTGACCATTTTGGGATCGTTCGACATGTCCGGAGTCATCGTTTTTCATCCGAAAATTGATTTTTTGGACTGTACCAAAAATGATTCAAAATGTCAATTGGATCGTGCCTCATGTTGAATAACCACTTTTTAAACCCTCACAGTGACCAAAATTGCCATTTTTACAGAGTTTTGCTTACTCAAAAGCTTCAATTCTGACCCATTTCTGGCACAGAAATGACTTTAAACACACTTATTTTAGTTGACAAAGTCATAATTCACATCCAACAGTCATTAACAGTCAAAAGATTAAATGTTAAAATTTCATCCATATTGACCATTTTGGGATCGTTCGACATGTCCGGAGTCATCGTTTTTCATCCGAAAATTGATTTTTTGGACTGTACCAAAAATGATTCAAAATGTCAATTGGATCATGCCTCATGTTGAATAACCACTTTTTAAACCCTCACAGTGACCAACATTGCCATTTTTACAGAGTTTTGATTACTCAAAAGCTTCAATTTTGACCCATTTCAGGCACAGAAATGACTTTAAACACACTTATTTTAGTTGAAAAAGTCATAATTCACATCCAACAGTCATTTACAGTCAAAAGATTAAATGTTAAAATTTCATCCATATTGACCATTTTGGGATCGTTCGACATGTCCGGAGTCATCGTTTTTCATCCGAAAATTGATTTTTTGGACTGTACCAAAAATGATTCAAAATGTCAATTGGATCATGCCTCATGTTGAATAACCACTTTTTAAACCCTCACAGTGACCAAAATTGCCATTTTTACAGAGTTTTGATTACTCAAAAGCTTCAATTTTTACCCCTTTGAGGCACAGAAATAACTTTAAACACACTTATTTTAGTTGACAAAGTCATAATTCACATCCAACAGTCATTTACAGTCAAAAGATTAAATGTTAAAATTTCATCCATATTGACCATTTTGGGATCGTTCGACATGTCCGGAGTCATCGTTTTTCATCCGAAAATTGATTTTTTGAACTGTACCAAAAATGATTCAAAATGTCAATTGGATCGTGCCTCATGTTGAATAACCACTTTTTAAACCCTCACAGTGACCAAAATTGCCATTTTTACAGAGTTTTCCTTACTCAAAAGCTTCAATTTTGACCCATTTCAGGCACAGAAATGACTTTAAACACACTTATTTTAGTTGACAAAGTCATAATTCACATCCAACAGTCATTTACAGTCAAAAGATTAAATGTTAAAATTTCATCCATATTGACCATTTTGGGATCGTTCGACATGTCTGGAGTCATCGTTTTTCATCCGAAAATTTATTTTTTGGACTGTACCAAAAATGATTCAAAATGTCAATTGGATCATGCCTCATGTTGAATAACCACTTTTTAAACCCTCAGAGTGACCAAAATTGCCATTTTTACAGAGTTTTGATTACTCAAAGGCTTCCATTTTTACCCCTTTGAGGCACAGAAATGACTTTAAACACACTTATTTTAGTTGACAAAGTCATAATTCACATCCAACAGTCATTTACAGTCAAAAGATTAAATGTTAAAATTTCATCCATATTGACCATTTTGGGATCGTTCGACATGTCCGGAGTCATCGTTTTTCATCCGAAAATTGATTTTTTGGACTGTACCAAAAATGATTCAAAATGTCAATTGGATCGTGCCTCATGATGAATAACCACTTTTTAAACCCTCACAGTGACCAAAATTGCCATTTTTACAGAGTTTTGATTACTCAAAAGCTTCGATTTTGACCCATTTCAGGCACAGAAATGACTTTAAACACACTTATTTTAGTTGACAAAGTCATAATTCACATCCAACAGTCATTTACAGTCAAAAGATTAAATGTTAAAATTTCATCCATATTGACCATTTTGGGATCGTTTGACATGTCCGGAGTCATCGTTTTTCATCCGAAAATTGATTTTTTGGACTGTACCAAAAATGATTCAAAATGTCAATTGGATCGTGCCTCATTTTGAATAACCACTTTTTAAACCCTCACAGTGACCAAAATTGCCAATTTTACAGAGTTTTGCTTACACAAAAGCTTCAATTTTGACCCGTTTCAGGCACAGAAATGACTTTAAACACACTTATTTTAGTTGACAAAGTCATTATTCACATCCAACAGTCATTTAGAGTCAAAAGATTAAATGTTAAAATTTCATCCATATTGACCATTTTGGGATCGTTCGACATGTCCGGAGTCATCTTTTTTCATCCGAAAATTGATTTTTTGGACTGTACCAAAAATGATTCAAAATGTCAATTGGATCGTGCCTCATGTTGAATAACCACTTTTTAAACCCTCACAGTGACCAAAATTGCAATTTTTACAGAGTTTTGATTACTCAAAAGCTTCAATTTTGACCCATTTCAGGCACATAAATGACTTTAAACACACTTATTTTAGTTGACAAAGTCATAATTCACATCCAACAGTCATTTACAGTCAAAAGATTAAATGTTAAAATTTCATCCATATTGACCATTTTGGGATCGTTCGACATGTCCGGAGTCATCGTTTTTCATCCGAAAATTGATTTTTTGGACTGTACCAAAAATGATTCAAAATGTCAATTGGATCGTGCCTCATTTTGAATAACCACTTTTTAAACCCTCACAGTGACCAAAATTGCAATTTTTACAGAGTTTTGCTTACTCAAAAGCTTCAATTTTGACCCATTTCAGGCACAGAAATGACTTTAAACACACTTATTTTAGTTGACAAAGTCATAATTCACATCCAACAGTCATTTACAGTCAAAAGATTAAATGTTAAAATTTCATCCATATTGACCATTTTGGGATCGTTCGACATGTCCGGAGTCATCGTTTTTCATCCGAAAATTGATTTTTTGGACTGTACCAAAAATGATTCAAAATGTCAATTGGATCGTGCCTCATGTTGAATAACCACTTTTTAAACCCTCACAGTGACCAAAATTGCCATTTTTACAGAGTTTTGCTTACTCAAAAGCTTCAATTCTGACCCATTTCAGGCACAGAAATGACTTTAAACACACTTATTTTAGTTGACAAAGTCATAATTCACATCCAACAGTCATTTACAGTCAAAAGATTAAATGTTAAAATTTCATCCATATTGACCATTTTGGGATCGTTCGACATGTCCGGAGTCATCGTTTTTCATCCGAAAATTGATTTTTTGGACTGTACCAAAAATGATTCAAAATGTCAATTGGATCATGCCTCATGTTGAATAACCACTTTTTAAACCCTCACAGTGACCAACATTGCCATTTTTACAGAGTTTTGATTACTCAAAAGCTACAATTTTTACCCCTTTGAGGCACAGAAATGACTTTAAACACACTTATTTTAGTTGACAAAGTCATAATTCACATCCAACAGTCATTTAGAGTCAAAAGATTAAATGTTAAAATTTCATCCATATTGACCATTTTGGGATCGTTCGACATGTCCCGAGTCATCGTTTTTCATCCGAAAATTGATTTTTTGAACTGTACCAAAAATGATTCAAAATGTCAATTGGATCGTGCCTCATGTTGAATAACCACTTTTTAAACCCTCACAGTGACCAAAATTGCCAATTTTACACAGTTTTGCTTACTCAAAAGCTTCAATTTTGACCCATTTCAGGCACAGAAATGACTTTAAACACACTTATTTTAGTTGACAAAGCCATAATTCAATCCAACAGTCATTTAGAGTCAAAAGATTAAATGTTAAAATTTCATCATTATAGACCATTTTGGGAACGTTCGACAGGTCCGGAGTCATCGTTTCTCGTCTGAAAATTGATTTTTTGGACTGTACCAAAAATGATTCAAAATGTCAATTGGATCGTGCCTCATGTTGAATAACCACTTTTTAAACCCTCAGAGTGACCAAAATTGCCATTTTTACAGAGTTTTGATTACTCAAAAGCTTCAATTTTTACCCCTTTGAGGCACAGAAATGACTTTAAACACACTTATTTTAGTTGACAAAGTCATAATTCACATCCAACAGTCATTTACAGTCAAAAGATTAAATGTTAAAATTTCATCCATATTGACCATTTTGGGATCGTTCGACATGTCCGGAGTCATCGTTTTTCATCCGAAAATTGATTTTTTGGACTGTACCAAAAATGATTCAAAATGTCAATTGGATCGTGCCTCATTTTGAATAACCACTTTTTAAACCCTCACAGTGACCAAAATTGCCATTTTTACAGAGTTTTGCTTACACAAAAGCTTCAATTTTGACCCGTTTCAGGCACAGAAATGTCTTTAAACACACTTATTTTAGTTGACAAAGTCATTATTCACATCCAACAGTCATTTAGAGTCAGAAGATTAAATGTTAAAATTTCATCCATATTGACCATTTTGGGATCGTTCGACATGTCCGGAGTCATCGTTTTTCATCCGAAAATTGATTTTTTGGACTGTACCAAAAATGATTCAAAATGTCAATTGGATCGTGCCTCATGTTGAATAACCACTTTTTAAACCCTCACAGTGACCAAAATTGCCATTTTTACAGAGTTTTGATTACTCAAAAGCTTCAATTTTGACCCATTTCAGGCACAGAAATGACTTTAAACACACTTATTTTAGTTGACAAAGTCATAATTCACATCCAACAGTCATTTAGAGTCAAAAGATTAAATGTTAAAATTTCATCCATATTGACCATTTTGGGATCGTTCGACATGTCCGGAGTCATCGTTTTTCATCCGAAAATTGATTTTTTGAACTGTACCAAAAATGATTCAAAATGTCAATTGGATCGTGCCTCATGTTGAATAACCACTTTTTAAACCCTCACAGTGACCAAAATTGCCAATTTTACACAGTTTTGCTTACTCAAAAGCTTCAATTTTGACCCATTTCAGGCACAGAAATGACTTTAAACACACTTATTTTAGTTGACAAAGCCATAATTCAATCCAACAGTCATTTAGAGTCAAAAGATTAAATGTTAAAATTTCATCATTATAGACCATTTTGGGAACGTTCGACAGGTCCGGAGTCATCGTTTCTCGTCTGAAAATTGATTTTTTGGACTGTACCAAAAATGATTCAAAATGTCAATTGGATCGTCCCTCATGTTGAATAACCACTTTTTAAACCCTCAGAGTGACCAAAATTGCCATTTTTACAGAGTTTTGATTACTCAAAAGCTTCAATTTCTACCCCTTTGAGGCACAGAAATGACTTTAAACACACTTATTTTAGTTGACAAAGTCATAATTCACATCCAACAGTCATTTACAGTCAAAAGATTAAATGTTAAAATTTCATCCATATTGACCATTTTGGGATCGTTCGACATGTCCGGAGTCATCGTTTTTCATCCGAAAATTGATTTTTTGGACTGTACCAAAAATGATTCAAAATGTCAATTGGATCGTGCCTCATTTTGAATAACCACTTTTTAAACCCTCACAGTGACCAAAATTGCCTATTTTACAGAGTTTTGCTTACACAAAAGCTTCAATTTTGACCCGTTTCAGGCACAGAAATGACTTTAAACACACTTATTTTAGTTGACAAAGTCATTATTCACATCCAACAGTCATTTAGAGTCAAAAGATTAAATGTTAAAATTTCATCCATATTGACCATTTTGGGATCGTTCGACATGTCCGGAGTCATCGTTTTTCATCCGAAAATTGATTTTTTGGACTGTACCAAAAATGATTCAAAATGTCAATTGGATCGTGCCTCATGTTGAATAACCACTTTTTAAACCCTCACAGTGACCAAAATTGCCATTTTTACAGAGTTTTGATTACTCAAAAGCTTCAATTTTGACCCATTTCAGGCACAGAAATGACTTTAAACACACTTATTTTAGTTGACAAAGTCATAATTCACATCCAACAGTCATTTACAGTCAAAAGATTAAATGTTAAAATTTCATCCATATTGACCATTTTGGGATCGTTCGACATGTCCGGAGTCATCGTTTTTCATCCGAAAATTGATTTTTTGGACTGTACCAAAAATGATTCAAAATGTCAATTGGATCATGCCTCATGTTGAATAACCACTTTTTAAACCCTCACAGTGACCAAAATTGCCATTTTTACAGAGTTTTGCTTACTCAAAAGCTTCAATTTTGACCCATTTCAGGCACAGAAATGACTTTAAACACACTTATTTTAGTTGACAAAGTCATAATTCACATCCAACAGTCATTTACAGTCAAAAGATTAAATGTTAAAATTTCATCCATATTGACCATTTTGGGATCGTTCGACATGTCCGGAGTCATCGTTTTTCATCCGAAAATTGATTTTTTGGACTGTACCAAAAATGATTCAAAATGTCAATTGGATCGTGCCTCATGTTGAATAACCACTTTTTAAACCCTCACAGTGACCAAAATTGCCAATTTTACAGAGTTTTGCTTACACAAAAGCTTCAATTTTGACCCGTTTCAGGCACAGAAATGACTTTAAACACACTTATTTTAGTTGACAAAGTCATTATTCACATCCAACAGTCATTTAGAGTCAAAAGATTAAATGTTAAAATTTCATCCATATTGACCATTTTGGGATCGTTCGACATGTCCGGAGTCATCGTTTTTCATCCGAAAATTGATTTTTTGGACTGTACCAAAAATGATTCAAAATGTCAATTAGATCGTGCCTCATGTTGAATAACCACTTTTTAAACCCTCACAGTGACCAAAATTGCCATTTTTACAGAGTTTTGATTACTCAAAAGCTTCAATTTTGACCCATTTCAGGCACAGAAATGACTTTAAACACACTTATTTTAGTTGACAAAGTCATAATTCACATCCAACAGTCATTTACAGTCAAAAGATTAAATGTTAAAATTTCATCCATATTGACCATTTTGGGATCGTTCGACATGTCCGGAGTCATCGTTTTTCATCCGAAAATAGATTTTTTGGACTGTACCAAAAATGATTCAAAATGTCAATTGGATCATGCCTCATGTTGAATAACCACTTTTTAAACCCTCAGAGTGACCAAAATTGCCATTTTTACAGAGTTTTGAATACTCAAAAGCTTCAATTTTTACCCCTTTGAGGCACAGAAATGACTTTAAACACACTTATTTTAGTTGACAAAGTCATAATTCACATCCAACAGTCATTTACAGTCAAAAGATTAAATGTTAAAATTTCATCCATATTGACCATTTTGGGATCGTTCGACATGTCCGGAGTCATCGTTTTTCATCCGAAAATTGATTTTTGGACTGTACCAAAAATGATTCAAAATGTCAATTGGATCGTGCCTCATGTTGAATAACCACTTTTTAAACCCTCACAGTGACCAAAATTGCCAATTTTACAGAGTTTTGCTTACTCAAAAGCTTCAATTTTGACCCATTTCAGGCACAGAAATGACTTTAAACACACTTATTTTAGTTGACAAAGTCATAGTTCACATCCAACAGTCATTTAGAGTCAAAAGATTAAATGTTAAAATTTCATCATTATAGACCATTTTGGGAACGTTCGACAGGTCCGGAGTCATCGTTTTTCGTCTGAAAATTGATTTTTTGGACTGTACCAAAAATGATTCAAAATGTCAATTGGATCGTGCCTCACGTTGAATAACCACTTTTTAAACCCTCACAGTGACCAAAATTGCCATTTTTACAGAGTTTTGATTACTCAAAAGCTTCAATTTTTACCCCTTTGAGGCACAGAAATGACTTTAAACACACTTATTTTAGTTGACAAAGTCATAATTCACATCCAACAGTCATTTACAGTCAAAAGAATAAATGTTAAAATTTCATCCATATTGACCATTTTGGGATCGTTCGACATGTCTGGAGTCATCGTTTTTCATCCGAAAATTTATTTTTTGGACTGTACCAAAAATGATTCAAAATGTCAATTGAATCGTGCCTCATGTTGAATAACCACTTTTTAAACCCTCACAGTGACCAAAATTGCCATTTTTACAGAGTTTTGATTACTCAAAAGCTTCAATTTTTACCCCTTTGAGGCACAGAAATGACTTTAAACACACTTATTTTAGTTGACAAAGTCATAATTCACATCCAACAGTCATTTACAGTCAAAAGATTAAATGTTAAAATTTCATCCATATTGACCATTTTGGGATCGTTCGACATGTCCGGAGTCATCGTTTTTCATCCGAAAATTGATTTTTTGGACTGTACCAAAAATGATTCAAAATGTCAATTGGATCGTGCCTCATGTTGAATAACCACTTTTTAAACCCTCACAGTGACCAAAATTGCCAATTTTTACAGAGTTTTGCTTACTCAAAAGCTTCAATTTTGACCCATTTCAGGCACAGAAATGACTTTAAACACACTTATTTTAGTTGACAAAGTCATAATTCACATCCAACAGTCATTTAGAGTCAAAAGATTAAATGTTAAAATTTCATCATTATAGACCATTTTGGGAACGTTCGACAGGTCCGGAGTCATCGTTTTTCGTCTGAAAATTGATTTTTTGGACTGTACCAAAAATGATTCAAAATGTCAATTGGATCGTGCCTCATGTTGAATAACCACTTTTTAAACCCTCACAGTGACCAAAATTGCCATTTTTACAGAGTTTTGATTACTCAAAAGCTTCAATTTTGACCCATTTCAGGCACAGAAATGACTTTAAACACACTTATTTTAGTTGACAAAGTCATAATTCACATCCAACAGTCATTTACAGTCAAAAGATTAAATGTTAAAATTTCATCCATATTGACCATTTTGGGATCGTTCGACATGTCCGGAGTCATCGTTTTTCATCCGAAAATTTATTTTTTGGACTGTACCAAAAATGATTCAAAATGTCAATTGGATCGTGCCTCATTTTGAATAACCACTTTTTAAACCCTCACAGTGACCAAAATTGCCAATTTTACAGAGTTTTGCTTACACAAAAGCTTCAATTTTGACCCGTTTCAGGCACAGAAATGACTTTAAACACACTTATTTTAGTTGACAAAGTCATTATTCACATCCAACAGTCATTTACAGTCAAAAGATTAAATGTTAAAATTTCATCATTATAGACCATTTTGGGAACGTTCGACAGGTCCGGAGTCATCGTTTTTCGTCTGAAAATTGATTTTTTGGACTGTACCAAAAATTATTCAAAATGTCAATTGGATCGTGCCTCATGTTGAATAACCACTTTTTAAACCCTCAAAGTTACCAAAATTGCCATTTTTACAGAGTTTTGATTACTCAAAAGCTTCAATTTGTACCCCTTTGAGGCACAGAAATGACTTTAAACACACTTATTTTAGTTGACAAAGTCATAATTCACATCCAACAGTCATTTACAGTCAAAAGATTAAATGTTAAAATTTCATCCATATTGACCATTTTGGGATCGTTCGACATGTCCGGAGTCATCGTTTTTCATCCGAAAATTGATTTTTTGGACTGTACCAAAAATGATTCAAAATGTCAATTGGATCGTGCCTCATGTTGAATAACCACTTTTTAAACCCTCACAGTGACCAAAATTGCCATTTTTACAGAGTTTTGCTTACTCAAAAGCTTCAATTTTGACCCATTTCAGGCACAGAAATGACTTTAAACACACTTATTTTAGTTGACAAAGTCATAATTCAAATCCAACAGTCATTTACAGTCAAAAGATTAAATGTTAAAATTTCATCCATATTGACCATTTTGGGATCGTTCGACATGTCCGGATTCATCGTTTTTCATCCGAAAATTGATTTTTTAGACTGTACCAAAAATGATTCAAAATGTCAATTGGATCGTGCCTCATGTTGAATAACCACTTTTTAAACCCTCACAGTGACCAAAATTGCCATTTTTACAGAGTTTTCCTTACTCAAAAGCTTCAATTTTGACCCATTTCAGGCACAGAAATGACTTTAAACACACTTATTTTAGTTGACAAAGTCATAATTCACATCCAACAGTCATTTACAGTCAAAAGATTAAATGTTAAAATTTCATCCATATTGACCATTTTGGGATCGTTCGACATGTCCGGAGTCATCGTTTTTCATCCGAAAATTGATTTTTGGGACTGTACCAAAAATGATTCAAAATGTCAATTGGATCATGCCTCATGTTGAATAACCACTTTTTAAACCCTCACAGTGACCAAAATTGCCATTTTTACAGAGTTTTGATTACTCAAAAGCTTCAATTTTTACCCCTTTGAGGCACAGAAATGACTTTAAACACACTTATTTTAGTTGACAAAGTCATAATTCACATCCAACAGTCATTTACAGTCAAAAGATTAAATGTTAAAAATTCATCCATATTGACCATTTTGGGATCGTTCGACATGTCCGGAGTCATCGTTTTTCATCCGAAAATTGATTTTTTGAACTGTACCAAAAATGATTCAAAATGTCAATTGGATCGTGCCTCATGTTGAATAACCACTTTTTAAACCCTCACAGTGACCAAAATTGCCAATTTTACACAGTTTTGCTTACTCAAAAGCTTCGATTTTGACCCATTTCAGGCACAGAAATGACTTTAAACACACTTATTTTAGTTGACAAAGTCATAATTCACATCCAACAGTCATTTACAGTCAAAAGATTAAATGTTAAAATTTCATCCATATTGACCATTTTGGGATCGTTTGACATGTCCGGAGTCATCGTTTTTCATCCGAAAATTGATTTTTTGGACTGTACCAAAAATGATTCAAAATGTCAATTGGATCGTGCCTCATTTTGAATAACCACTTTTTAAACCCTCACAGTGACCAAAATTGCCAATTTTACAGAGTTTTGCTTACACAAAAGCTTCAATTTTGACCCGTTTCAGGCACAGAAATGACTTTAAACACACTTATTTTAGTTGACAAAGTCATTATTCACATCCAACAGTCATTTAGAGTCAAAAGATTAAATGTTAAAATTTCATCCATATTGACCATTTTGGGATCGTTCGACATGTCCGGAGTCATCGTTTTTCATCCGAAAATTGATTTTTTGGACTGTACCAAAAATGATTCAAAATGTCAATTGGATCGTGCCTCATGTTGAATAACCACTTTTTAAACCCTCACAGTGACCAAAATTGCAATTTTTACAGAGTTTTGATTACTCAAAAGCTTCAATTTTGACCCATTTCAGGCACAGAAATGACTTTAAACACACTTATTTTAGTTGACAAAGTCATAATTCACATCCAACAGTCATTTACAGTCAAAAGATTAAATGTTAAAATTTCATCTATATTGACCATTTTGGGATCGTTCGACATGTCCGGAGTCATCGTTTTTCATCCGAAAATTGATTTTTTGGACTGTACCAAAAATGATTCAAAATGTCAATTGGATCGTGCCTCATGTTGAATAACCACTTTTTAAACCCTCACAGTGACCAAAATTGCCATTTTTACAGAGTTTTGCTTACTCAAAAGCTTCAATTTTGACCCATTTCAGGCACAGAAATGACTTTAAACACACTTATTTTAGTTGACAAAGTCATAATTCACATCCAACAGTCATTTACAGTCAAAAGATTAAACGTTAAAATTTCATCCATATTGACCATTTTGGGATCGTTCGACATGTCCGGAGTCATCGTTTTTCATCCGAAAATTGATTTTTTGGACTGTACCAAAAATGATTCAAAATGTCAATTGGATCGTGCCTCATGTTGAATAACCACTTTTTAAACCCTCACAGTGACCAAAATTGCCAATTTTACACAGTTTTGCTTACTCAAAAGCTTCAATTTTGACCCATTTCAGGCACAGAAATGACTTTAAACACACTTATTTTAGTTGACAAAGCCATAATTCAATCCAACAGTCATTTAGAGTCAAAAGATTAAATGTTAAAATTTCATCATTATAGACCATTTTGGGAACGTTCGACAGGTCCGGAGTCATCGTTTCTCGTCTGAAAATTGATTTTTTGGACTGTACCAAAAATGATTCAAAATGTCAATTGGATCGTCCCTCATGTTGAATAACCACTTTTTAAACCCTCAGAGTGACCAAAATTGCCATTTTTACAGAGTTTTGATTACTCAAAAGCTTCAATTTTTACCCCTTTGAGGCACAGAAATGACTTTAAACACACTTATTTTAGTTGACAAAGTCATAATTCACATCCAACAGTCATTTACAGTCAAAAGATTAAATGTTAAAATTTCATCCATATTGACCATTTTGGGATCGTTCGACATGTCCGGAGTCATCGTTTTTCATCCGAAAATTGATTTTTTGGACTGTACCAAAAATGATTCAAAATGTCAATTGGATCGTGCCTCATTTTGAATAACCACTTTTTAAACCCTCACAGTGACCAAAATTGCCTATTTTACAGAGTTTTGCTTACACAAAAGCTTCAATTTTGACCCGTTTCAGGCACAGAAATGACTTTAAACACACTTATTTTAGTTGACAAAGTCATTATTCACATCCAACAGTCATTTAGAGTCAAAAGATTAAATGTTAAAATTTCATCCATATTGACCATTTTGGGATCGTTCGACATGTCCGGAGTCATCGTTTTTCATCCGAAAATTGATTTTTTGGACTGTACCAAAAATGATTCAAAATGTCAATTGGATCGTGCCTCATGTTGAATAACCACTTTTTAAACCCTCACAGTGACCAAAATTGCCATTTTTACAGAGTTTTGCTTACTCAAAAGCTTCAATTTTGACCCATTTCAGGCACAGAAATGACTTTAAACACACTTATTTTAGTTGACAAAGTCATAATTCAAATCCAACAGTCATTTACAGTCAAAAGATTAAATGTTAAAATTTCATCCATATTGACCATTTTGGGATCGTTCGACATGTCCGGATTCATCGTTTTTCATCCGAAAATTGATTTTTTAGACTGTACCAAAAATGATTCAAAATGTCAATTGGATCGTGCCTCATGTTGAATAACCACTTTTTAAACCCTCACAGTGACCAAAATTGCCATTTTTACAGAGTTTTCCTTACTCAAAAGCTTCAATTTTGACCCATTTCAGGCACAGAAATGACTTTAAACACACTTATTTTAGTTGACAAAGTCATAATTCACATCCAACAGTCATTTACAGTCAAAAGATTAAATGTTAAAATTTCATCCATATTGACCATTTTGGGATCGTTCGACATGTCCGGAGTCATCGTTTTTCATCCGAAAATTGATTTTTGGGACTGTACCAAAAATGATTCAAAATGTCAATTGGATCATGCCTCATGTTGAATAACCACTTTTTAAACCCTCACAGTGACCAAAATTGCCATTTTTACAGAGTTTTGATTACTCAAAAGCTTCAATTTTTACCCCTTTGAGGCACAGAAATGACTTTAAACACACTTATTTTAGTTGACAAAGTCATAATTCACATCCAACAGTCATTTACAGTCAAAAGATTAAATGTTAAAAATTCATCCATATTGACCATTTTGGGATCGTTCGACATGTCCGGAGTCATCGTTTTTCATCCGAAAATTGATTTTTTGAACTGTACCAAAAATGATTCAAAATGTCAATTGGATCGTGCCTCATGTTGAATAACCACTTTTTAAACCCTCACAGTGACCAAAATTGCCAATTTTACACAGTTTTGCTTACTCAAAAGCTTCGATTTTGACCCATTTCAGGCACAGAAATTACTTTAAACACACTTATTTTAGTTGACAAAGTCATAATTCACATCCAACAGTCATTTACAGTCAAAAGATTAAATGTTAAAATTTCATCCATATTGACCATTTTGGGATCGTTTGACATGTCCGGAGTCATCGTTTTTCATCCGAAAATTGATTTTTTGGACTGTACCAAAAATGATTCAAAATGTCAATTGGATCGTGCCTCATTTTGAATAACCACTTTTTAAACCCTCACAGTGACCAAAATTGCCAATTTTACAGAGTTTTGCTTACACAAAAGCTTCAATTTTGACCCGTTTCAGGCACAGAAATGACTTTAAACACACTTATTTTAGTTGACAAAGTCATTATTCACATCCAACAGTCATTTAGAGTCAAAAGATTAAATGTTAAAATTTCATCCATATTGACCATTTTGGGATCGTTCGACATGTCCGGAGTCATCGTTTTTCATCCGAAAATTGATTTTTTGGACTGTACCAAAAATGATTCAAAATGTCAATTGGATCGTGCCTCATGTTGAATAACCACTTTTTAAACCCTCACAGTGACCAAAATTGCAATTTTTTACAGAGTTTTGATTACTCAAAAGCTTCAATTTTGACCCATTTCAGGCACAGAAATGACTTTAAACACACTTATTTTAGTTGACAAAGTCATAATTCACATCCAACAGTCATTTACAGTCAAAAGATTAAATGTTAAAATTTCATCTATATTGACCATTTTGGGATCGTTCGACATGTCCGGAGTCATCGTTTTTCATCCGAAAATTGATTTTTTGGACTGTACCAAAAATGATTCAAAATGTCAATTGGATCGTGCCTCATGTTGAATAACCACTTTTTAAACCCTCACAGTGACCAAAATTGCCATTTTTACAGAGTTTTGCTTACTCAAAAGCTTCAATTTTGACCCATTTCAGGCACAGAAATGACTTTAAACACACTTATTTTAGTTGACAAAGTCATAATTCACATCCAACAGTCATTTACAGTCAAAAGATTAAACGTTAAAATTTCATCCATATTGACCATTTTGGGATCGTTCGACATGTCCGGAGTCATCGTTTTTCATCCGAAAATTGATTTTTTGGACTGTACCAAAAATGATTCAAAATGTCAATTGGATCGTGCCTCATGTTGAATAACCACTTTTTAAACCCTCACAGTGACCAAAATTGCCAATTTTACACAGTTTTGCTTACTCAAAAGCTTCAATTTTGACCCATTTCAGGCACAGAAATGACTTTAAACACACTTATTTTAGTTGACAAAGCCATAATTCAATCCAACAGTCATTTAGAGTCAAAAGATTAAATGTTAAAATTTCATCATTATAGACCATTTTGGGAACGTTCGACAGGTCCGGAGTCATCGTTTCTCGTCTGAAAATTGATTTTTTGGACTGTACCAAAAATGATTCAAAATGTCAATTGGATCGTCCCTCATGTTGAATAACCACTTTTTAAACCCTCAGAGTGACCAAAATTGCCATTTTTACAGAGTTTTGATTACTCAAAAGCTTCAATTTTTACCCCTTTGAGGCACAGAAATGACTTTAAACACACTTATTTTAGTTGACAAAGTCATAATTCACATCCAACAGTCATTTACAGTCAAAAGATTAAATGTTAAAATTTCATCCATATTGACCATTTTGGGATCGTTCGACATGTCCGGAGTCATCGTTTTTCATCCGAAAATTGATTTTTTGGACTGTACCAAAAATGATTCAAAATGTCAATTGGATCGTGCCTCATTTTGAATAACCACTTTTTAAACCCTCACAGTGACCAAAATTGCCTATTTTACAGAGTTTTGCTTACACAAAAGCTTCAATTTTGACCCGTTTCAGGCACAGAAATGACTTTAAACACACTTATTTTAGTTGACAAAGTCATTATTCACATCCAACAGTCATTTAGAGTCAAAAGATTAAATGTTAAAATTTCATCCATATTGACCATTTTGGGATCGTTCGACATGTCCGGAGTCATCGTTTTTCATCCGAAAATTGATTTTTTGGACTGTACCAAAAATGATTCAAAATGTCAATTGGATCGTGCCTCATGTTGAATAACCACTTTTAAACCCTCACAGTGACCAAAATTGCCATTTTTACAGAGTTTTGATTACTCAAAAGCTTCAATTTTGACCCATTTCAGGCACAGAAATGACTTTAAACACACTTATTTTAGTTGACAAAGTCATAATTCACATCCAACAGTCATTTACAGTCAAAAGATTAAATGTTAAAATTTCATCCATATTGACCATTTTGGGATCGTTCGACATGTCCGGAGTCATCGTTTTTCATCCGAAAATTGATTTTTTGGACTGTACCAAAAATGATTCAAAATGTCAATTGGATCGTGCCTCATGTTGAATAACCACTTTTTAAACCCTCACAGTGACCAAAATTGCCATTTTTACAGAGTTTTGCTTACTCAAAAGCTTCAATTTTGACCCATTTCAGGCACAGAAATGACTTTAAACACACTTATTTTAGTTGACAAAGTCATAATTCACATCCAACAGTCATTTACAGTCAAAAGATTAAATGTTAAAATTTCATCCATATTGACCATTTTGGGATCGTTCGACATGTCCGGAGTCATCGTTTTTCATCCGAAAATTGATTTTTTGGACTGTACCAAAAATGATTCAAAATGTCAATTGGATCATGCCTCATGTTGAATAACCACTTTTTAAACCCTCACAGTGACCAAAATTGCCATTTTTACAGAGTTTTGATTACTCAAAAGCTTCAATTTTTACCCCTTTGAGGCACAGAAATGACTTTAAACACACTTATTTTAGTAGACAAAGTCATAATTCACATCCAACTGTCATTTACAGTCAAAAGATTAAATGTTAAAATTTCATCCATATTGTCCATTTTGGGATCGTTCGACATGTCCGGAGTCATCGTTTTTCATCCGAAAATTGATTTTTTGAACTGTACCAAAAATGATTCAAAATGTCAATTGGATCGTGCCTCATGTTGAATAACCACTTTTTAAACCCTCACAGTGACCAAAATTGCCAATTTTACACAGTTTTGCTTACTCAAAAGCTTCAATTTTGACCCATTTCAGGCACAGAAATGACTTTAAACACACTTATTTTAGTTGACAAAGCCATAATTCACATCCAACAGTCATTTAGAGTCAAAAGATTAAATGTTAAAATTTCATCATTATAGACCATTTTGGGAACGTTCGACAGGTCCGGAGTCATCGTTTTTCATCCAAAAATTGATTTTTTGGACTGTACCAAAAATGATTCAAAATGTCAATTGGATCGTGCCTCATGTTGAATAACCACTTTTTAAACCCTCACAGTGACCAAAATTGCCATTTTTACAGAGTTTTGATTACTCAAAAGCTTCAATTTTGACCCATTTCAGGCACAGAAATGACTTTAAACACACTTATTTTAGTTGACAAAGTCATAATTCACATCCAACAGTCATTTACAGTCAAAAGATTAAATGTTAAAATTTCATCCATATTGACCATTTTGGGATCGTTCGACATGTCCGGAGTCATCGTTTTTCATCCGAAAATTGATTTTTTGGACTGTACCAAAAATGATTCAAAATGTCAATTGGATCGTGCCTCATGTTGAATAACCACTTTTTAAACCCTCACAGTGACCAAAATTGCCAATTTTACAGAGTTTTGCTTACACAAAAGCTTCAATTTTGACCCGTTTCAGGCACAGAAATGACTTTAAACACACTTATTTTAGTTGACAAAGTCATTATTCACATCCAACAGTCATTTAGAGTCAAAAGATTAAATGTTAAAATTTCATCCATATTGACCATTTTGGGATCGTTCGACATGTCCGGAGTCATCGTTTTTCATCCGAAAATTGATTTTTTGGACTCTACCAAAAATGATTCAAAATGTCAATTAGATCGTGCCTCATGTTGAATAACCATTTTTTAAACCCTCACAGTGACCAAAATTGCCATTTTTACAGAGTTTTGATTACTCAAAAGCTTCAATTTTGACCCATTTCAGGCACAGAAATGACTTTAAACACACTTATTTTAGTTGACAAAGTCATAATTCACATCCAACAGTCATTTACAGTCAAAAGATTAAATGTTAAAATTTCATCCATATTGACCATTTTGGGATCGTTCGACATGTCCGGAGTCATCGTTTTTCATCCGAAAATTGATTTTTTGGACTGTACCAAAAATGATTCAAAATGTCAATTGGATCGTGCCTCATGTTGAATAACCACTTTTTAAACCCTCACAGTGACCAAAATTGCCAATTTTACAGAGTTTTGCTTACTCAAAAGCTTCAATTTTGACCCATTTCAGGCACAGAAATGACTTTAAACACACTTATTTTAGTTGACAAAGTCATAATTCACATCCAACAGTCATTTAGAGTCAAAAGATTAAATGTTAAAATTTCATCATTATAGACCATTTTGGGAACGTTCGACAGGTCCGGAGTCATCGTTTTTCGTCTGAAAATTGATTTTTTGGACTGTACCAAAAATGATTCAAAATGTCAATTGGATCGTGCCTCATGTTGAATAACCACTTTTTAAACCCTCACAGTGACCAAAATTGCCATTTTTACAGAGTTTTGATTACTCAAAAGCTTCAATTTTGACCCATTTCAGGCACAGAAATGACTTTAAACACACTTATTTTAGTTGACAAAGTCATAATTCACATCCAACAGTCATTTACAGTCAAAAGATTAAATGTTAAAATTTCATCCATATTGACCATTTTGGGATCGTTCGACATGTCCGGAGTCATCGTTTTTCATCCGAAAATTTATTTTTTGGACTGTACCAAAAATGATTCAAAATGTCAATTGGATCGTGCCTCATTTTGAATAAACACTTTTTAAACCCTCACAGTGACCAAAATTGCCAATTTTACAGAGTTTTGCTTACACAAAAGCTTCAATTTTGACCCGTTTCAGGCACAGAAATGACTTTAAACACACTTATTTTAGTTGACAAAGTCATTATTCACATCCAACAGTCATTTACAGTCAAAAGATTAAATGTTAAAATTTCATCATTATAGACCATTTTGGGAACGTTCGACAGGTCCGGAGTCATCGTTTTTCGTCTGAAAATTGATTTTTTGGACTGTACCAAAAATTATTCAAAATGTCAATTGGATCGTGCCTCATGTTGAATAACCACTTTTTAAACCCTCAAAGTTACCAAAATTGCCATTTTTACAGAGTTTTGATTACTCAAAAGCTTCAATTTGTACCCCTTTGAGGCACAGAAATGACTTTAAACACACTTATTTTAGTTGACAAAGTCATAATTCACATCCAACAGTCATTTACAGTCAAAAGATTAAATGTTAAAATTTCATCCATATTGACCATTTTGGGATCGTTCGACATGTCCGGAGTCATCGTTTTTCATCCGAAAATTGATTTTTTGGACTGTACCAAAAATGATTCAAAATGTCAATTGGATCGTGCCTCATGTTGAATAACCACTTTTTAAACCCTCACAGTGACCAAAATTGCCATTTTTACAGAGTTTTGCTTACTCAAAAGCTTCAATTTTGACCCATTTCAGGCACAGAAATGACTTTAAACACACTTATTTTAGTTGACAAAGTCATAATTCAAATCCAACAGTCATTTACAGTCAAAAGATTAAATGTTAAAATTTCATCCATATTGACCATTTTGGGATCGTTCGACATGTCCGGATTCATCGTTTTTCATCCGAAAATTGATTTTTTAGACTGTACCAAAAATGATTCAAAATGTCAATTGGATCGTGCCTCATGTTGAATAACCACTTTTTAAACCCTCACAGTGACCAAAATTGCCATTTTTACAGAGTTTTCCTTACTCAAAAGCTTCAATTTTGACCCATTTCAGGCACAGAAATGACTTTAAACACACTTATTTTAGTTGACAAAGTCATAATTCACATCCAACAGTCATTTACAGTCAAAAGATTAAATGTTAAAATTTCATCCATATTGACCATTTTGGGATCGTTCGACATGTCCGGAGTCATCGTTTTTCATCCGAAAATTGATTTTTGGGACTGTACCAAAAATGATTCAAAATGTCAATTGGATCATGCCTCATGTTGAATAACCACTTTTTAAACCCTCACAGTGACCAAAATTGCCATTTTTACAGAGTTTTGATTACTCAAAAGCTTCAATTTTTACCCCTTTGAGGCACAGAAATGACTTTAAACACACTTATTTTAGTTGACAAAGTCATAATTCACATCCAACAGTCATTTACAGTCAGAAGATTAAATGTTAAAAATTCATCCATATTGACCATTTTGGGATCGTTCGACATGTCCGGAGTCATCGTTTTTCATCCGAAAATTGATTTTTTGAACTGTACCAAAAATGATTCAAAATGTCAATTGGATCGTGCCTCATGTTGAATAACCACTTTTTAAACCCTCACAGTGACCAAAATTGCCAATTTTACACAGTTTTGCTTACTCAAAAGCTTCAATTTTGACCCATTTCAGGCACAGAAATGACTTTAAACACACTTATTTTAGTTGACAAAGCCATAATTCACATCCAACAGTCATTTAGAGTCAAAAGATGAAATGTTAAAATTTCATTATTATAGACCATTTTGGGAACGTTCGACAGGTCCGGAGTCATCGTTTTTCGTCTGAAAATTGATTTTTTGGACTGTACCAAAAATGATTCAAAATGTCAATTGGATCGTGCCTCATGTTGAATAACCACTTTTTAAACCCTCAGAGTGACCAAAATTGCCATTTTTACAGAGTTTTGATTACTCAAAAGCTTCCATTTTTACCCCTTTGAGGCACAGAAATGACTTTAAACACACTTATTTTAGTTGACAAACTCATAATTCACATCCAACAGTCATTTACAGTCAAAAGATTAAATGTTAAAATTTCATCCATATTGACCATTTTGGGATCGTTCGACATGTCCGGAGTCATCGTTTTTCATCCGAAAATTGATTTTTTGGACTGTACCAAAAATGATTCAAAATGTCAATTGGATCGTGCCTCATGTTGAATAACCACTTTTTAAACCCTCACAGTGACCAAAATTGCCATTTTTACAGAGTTTTGATTACTCAAAAGCTTCAATTTTGACCCATTTCAGGCACAGAAATGACTTTAAACACACTTATTTTAGTTGACAAAGTCATAATTCACATCCAACAGTCATTTACAGTCAAAAGATTAAATGTTAAAATTTCATCCATATTGACCATTTTGGGATCGTTCGACATGTCCGGAGTCATCGTTTTTCATCCGAAAATTGATTTTTTGGACTGTACCAAAAATGATTCAAAATGTCAATTGGATCATGCCTCATGTTGAATAACCACTTTTTAAACCCTCAGAGTGACCAAAATTGCCATTTTTACAGAGTTTTGAATACTCAAAAGCTTCAATTTTTACCCCTTTGAGGCACAGAAATGACTTTAAACACACTTATTTTAGTTGACAAAGTCATAATTCACATCCAACAGTCATTTACAGTCAAAAGATTAAATGTTAAAATTTCATCCATATTGACCATTTTGGGATCGTTCGACATGTCCGGAGTCATCGTTTTTCATCCGAAAATTGATTTTTTGGACTGTACCAAAAATGATTCAAAATGTCAATTGGATCGTGCCTCATGTTGAATAACCACTTTTTAAACCCTCACAGTGACCAAAATTGCCATTTTTACAGAGTTTTGCTTACTCAAAAGCTTCAATTTTGACCCATTTCAGGCACAGAAATGACTTTAAACACACTTATTTTAGTTGACAAAGTCATAATTCAAATCCAACAGTCATTTACAGTCAAAAGATTAAATGTTAAAATTTCATCCATATTGACCATTTTGGGATCGTTCGACATGTCCGGATTCATCGTTTTTCATCCGAAAATTGATTTTTTAGACTGTACCAAAAATGATTCAAAATGTCAATTGGATCGTGCCTCATGTTGAATAACCACTTTTTAAACCCTCACAGTGACCAAAATTGCCATTTTTACAGAGTTTTCCTTACTCAAAAGCTTCAATTTTGACCCATTTCAGGCACAGAAATGACTTTAAACACACTTATTTTAGTTGACAAAGTCATAATTCACATCCAACAGTCATTTACAGTCAAAAGATTAAATGTTAAAATTTCATCCATATTGACCATTTTGGGATCGTTCGACATGTCCGGAGTCATCGTTTTTCATCCGAAAATTGATTTTTGGGACTGTACCAAAAATGATTCAAAATGTCAATTGGATCATGCCTCATGTTGAATAACCACTTTTTAAACCCTCACAGTGACCAAAATTGCCATTTTTACAGAGTTTTGATTACTCAAAAGCTTCAATTTTTACCCCTTTGAGGCACAGAAATGACTTTAAACACACTTATTTTAGTTGACAAAGTCATAATTCACATCCAACAGTCATTTACAGTCAAAAGATTAAATGTTAAAAATTCATCCATATTGACCATTTTGGGATCGTTCGACATGTCCGGAGTCATCGTTTTTCATCCGAAAATTGATTTTTTGAACTGTACCAAAAATGATTCAAAATGTCAATTGGATCGTGCCTCATGTTGAATAACCACTTTTTAAACCCTCACAGTGACCAAAATTGCCAATTTTACACAGTTTTGCTTACTCAAAAGCTTCGATTTTGACCCATTTCAGGCACAGAAATTACTTTAAACACACTTATTTTAGTTGACAAAGTCATAATTCACATCCAACAGTCATTTACAGTCAAAAGATTAAATGTTAAAATTTCATCCATATTGACCATTTTGGGATCGTTTGACATGTCCGGAGTCATCGTTTTTCATCCGAAAATTGATTTTTTGGACTGTACCAAAAATGATTCAAAATGTCAATTGGATCGTGCCTCATTTTGAATAACCACTTTTTAAACCCTCACAGTGACCAAAATTGCCAATTTTACAGAGTTTTGCTTACACAAAAGCTTCAATTTTGACCCGTTTCAGGCACAGAAATGACTTTAAACACACTTATTTTAGTTGACAAAGTCATTATTCACATCCAACAGTCATTTAGAGTCAAAAGATTAAATGTTAAAATTTCATCCATATTGACCATTTTGGGATCGTTCGACATGTCCGGAGTCATCGTTTTTCATCCGAAAATTGATTTTTTGGACTGTACCAAAAATGATTCAAAATGTCAATTGGATCGTGCCTCATGTTGAATAACCACTTTTTAAACCCTCACAGTGACCAAAATTGCAATTTTTTACAGAGTTTTGATTACTCAAAAGCTTCAATTTTGACCCATTTCAGGCACAGAAATGACTTTAAACACACTTATTTTAGTTGACAAAGTCATAATTCACATCCAACAGTCATTTACAGTCAAAAGATTAAATGTTAAAATTTCATCTATATTGACCATTTTGGGATCGTTCGACATGTCCGGAGTCATCGTTTTTCATCCGAAAATTGATTTTTTGGACTGTACCAAAAATGATTCAAAATGTCAATTGGATCGTGCCTCATGTTGAATAACCACTTTTAAACCCTCACAGTGACCAAAATTGCCATTTTTACAGAGTTTTGATTACTCAAAAGCTTCAATTTTGACCCATTTCAGGCACAGAAATGACTTTAAACACACTTATTTTAGTTGACAAAGTCATAATTCACATCCAACAGTCATTTACAGTCAAAAGATTAAATGTTAAAATTTCATCCATATTGACCATTTTGGGATCGTTCGACATGTCCGGAGTCATCGTTTTTCATCCGAAAATTGATTTTTTGGACTGTACCAAAAATGATTCAAAATGTCAATTGGATCGTGCCTCATGTTGAATAACCACTTTTTAAACCCTCACAGTGACCAAAATTGCCATTTTTACAGAGTTTTGCTTACTCAAAAGCTTCAATTTTGACCCATTTCAGGCACAGAAATGACTTTAAACACACTTATTTTAGTTGACAAAGTCATAATTCACATCCAACAGTCATTTACAGTCAAAAGATTAAATGTTAAAATTTCATCCATATTGACCATTTTGGGATCGTTCGACATGTCCGGAGTCATCGTTTTTCATCCGAAAATTGATTTTTTGGACTGTACCAAAAATGATTCAAAATGTCAATTGGATCATGCCTCATGTTGAATAACCACTTTTTAAACCCTCACAGTGACCAAAATTGCCATTTTTACAGAGTTTTGATTACTCAAAAGCTTCAATTTTTACCCCTTTGAGGCACAGAAATGACTTTAAACACACTTATTTTAGTAGACAAAGTCATAATTCACATCCAACTGTCATTTACAGTCAAAAGATTAAATGTTAAAATTTCATCCATATTGTCCATTTTGGGATCGTTCGACATGTCCGGAGTCATCGTTTTTCATCCGAAAATTGATTTTTTGAACTGTACCAAAAATGATTCAAAATGTCAATTGGATCGTGCCTCATGTTGAATAACCACTTTTTAAACCCTCACAGTGACCAAAATTGCCAATTTTACACAGTTTTGCTTACTCAAAAGCTTCAATTTTGACCCATTTCAGGCACAGAAATGACTTTAAACACACTTATTTTAGTTGACAAAGCCATAATTCACATCCAACAGTCATTTAGAGTCAAAAGATTAAATGTTAAAATTTCATCATTATAGACCATTTTGGGAACGTTCGACAGGTCCGGAGTCATCGTTTTTCATCCAAAAATTGATTTTTTGGACTGTACCAAAAATGATTCAAAATGTCAATTGGATCGTGCCTCATGTTGAATAACCACTTTTTAAACCCTCACAGTGACCAAAATTGCCATTTTTACAGAGTTTTGATTACTCAAAAGCTTCAATTTTGACCCATTTCAGGCACAGAAATGACTTTAAACACACTTATTTTAGTTGACAAAGTCATAATTCACATCCAACAGTCATTTACAGTCAAAAGATTAAATGTTAAAATTTCATCCATATTGACCATTTTGGGATCGTTCGACATGTCCGGAGTCATCGTTTTTCATCCGAAAATTGATTTTTTGGACTGTACCAAAAATGATTCAAAATGTCAATTGGATCGTGCCTCATGTTGAATAACCACTTTTTAAACCCTCACAGTGACCAAAATTGCCAATTTTACAGAGTTTTGCTTACACAAAAGCTTCAATTTTGACCCGTTTCAGGCACAGAAATGACTTTAAACACACTTATTTTAGTTGACAAAGTCATTATTCACATCCAACAGTCATTTAGAGTCAAAAGATTAAATGTTAAAATTTCATCCATATTGACCATTTTGGGATCGTTCGACATGTCCGGAGTCATCGTTTTTCATCCGAAAATTGATTTTTTGGACTCTACCAAAAATGATTCAAAATGTCAATTAGATCGTGCCTCATGTTGAATAACCATTTTTTAAACCCTCACAGTGACCAAAATTGCCATTTTTACAGAGTTTTGATTACTCAAAAGCTTCAATTTTGACCCATTTCAGGCACAGAAATGACTTTAAACACACTTATTTTAGTTGACAAAGTCATAATTCACATCCAACAGTCATTTACAGTCAAAAGATTAAATGTTAAAATTTCATCCATATTGACCATTTTGGGATCGTTCGACATGTCCGGAGTCATCGTTTTTCATCCGAAAATTGATTTTTTGGACTGTACCAAAAATGATTCAAAATGTCAATTGGATCGTGCCTCATGTTGAATAACCACTTTTTAAACCCTCACAGTGACCAAAATTGCCAATTTTACAGAGTTTTGCTTACTCAAAAGCTTCAATTTTGACCCATTTCAGGCACAGAAATGACTTTAAACACACTTATTTTAGTTGACAAAGTCATAATTCACATCCAACAGTCATTTAGAGTCAAAAGATTAAATGTTAAAATTTCATCATTATAGACCATTTTGGGAACGTTCGACAGGTCCGGAGTCATCGTTTTTCGTCTGAAAATTGATTTTTTGGACTGTACCAAAAATGATTCAAAATGTCAATTGGATCGTGCCTCATGTTGAATAACCACTTTTTAAACCCTCACAGTGACCAAAATTGCCATTTTTACAGAGTTTTGATTACTCAAAAGCTTCAATTTTGACCCATTTCAGGCACAGAAATGACTTTAAACACACTTATTTTAGTTGACAAAGTCATAATTCACATCCAACAGTCATTTACAGTCAAAAGATTAAATGTTAAAATTTCATCCATATTGACCATTTTGGGATCGTTCGACATGTCCGGAGTCATCGTTTTTCATCCGAAAATTTATTTTTTGGACTGTACCAAAAATGATTCAAAATGTCTTCCCTATGGAGTGGAAGAAGGCGGTAGTCAAACCTCTGCTAAAGAAGGCATCCCTTGATCCGGAGGTCCTAAAAAACTTCCGTCCCATCTCGTTGCTTCCTGCTCCAGCGAAGATGCTTGAGGCACATCTTAACAAGCATCTCGCTATCTTTGTGGAAAGCTCGGGATGCTTGGACTCCTCCCAGCATGGATTCAGGAGGGAACACAGCACCGAGTCAGCCCTCACCATCGTGCTTGATAAGATCCGCACGACAGTAGATGGGGGCCAGACCTCCCTCCTGGTCCTGCTAGATCTAACAGCGGCCTTCGACACCCTCTCCCCCTCAGTGCTTACATCTCGCCTGAAGGAGGTGGGGGTGAGAGGGGCAGCCTTGGATCTCTTGACCTCCTTCCTTACTGGGAGAGAACAAAGAGTCAAGCTGGGAGAGTTCCTATCTCCATCCCGACCAGTGCAGTGTGGGGTCCCTCAAGGGTCGGCGCTTAGTCCGACCCTTTTTAACATCTATGTGACCCCACTAGCCAGATTAATAAGATCTTTCGGGATGGAGGTAGTCTCTTATGCAGACGACACCCAAATACTCGTCTCTCTCCCCCATTCTGATGTGCTTACCGCCTCCAAGTTTAGATCCTGTATGGAGGCGGTTGGCCACTGGATGATTCAGAACTCTCTTAAACTGAATGGGGAGAAGACTGAGATATTGGTGTTTGGGGGAAAAGAATACATCTGGTCAGCCCTTTGGTGGCCTGACTCACTAGGAATATGTCCCTCCCCCACCACGTCTGCTAAGAACCTTGGGGTGATGTTAGATCCAGCCCTTGACATGGGCGCTCAGGTGAGCAGAACTGTCTCTACCTGCTGGGGCCTGATCCACACCCTGCGAAGGATCAGGAAATATCTTTCCCTGCAGGCAAGAAAGCAAATTGCTGTTGCATTGATTGGCTCTCGTTTGGATTACTGCAATGCGCTGTATGCTGGGCTAAATCGGAGCCACTTACAGCGCTTGCAGGTGGTCCAAAACGCTATAGCCAGATTTGTTCTGGACATTCCCAGGCGCTCCTCAGCCACTGCGGCCAGGAAATCGCTGCATTGGTTACCGGTGGAATCTCGAATCCGGTTCAAAGTGCTATGTATGACCTACAGAGCCATCGCAAAAAATAGCGACACAGGTCTTGGCTCTATCATTTCCCACTATACCCCTGGTAGGAGCCTGCGTTCCTCCGGGAAATTGCTCCTTAAAGCCCCGCGTGTACGAAGAGCCAAATGGGGTGGCAGGGCTTTTTCGACGCTAGCCCCCAAATGGTGGAATGACCTTCCGCTTGATTTGAGATCCCTTCCATCTCTACAGAATTTCCGCAATGTTTTAAAAACTCACCTCTTTCGAGAAGCCTATGTGTAAGGACATCTGTTTCAATTTGATCGTATTGTTAGGCGCCTTGATACCTGCGGGTTATTGTTTATGCGCATTATAAATTTTTATCAATCAATCAATCAATCAATTGGATCGTGCCTCATTTTGAATAAACACTTTTTAAACCCTCACAGTGACCAAAATTGCCAATTTTACAGAGTTTTGCTTACACAAAAGCTTCAATTTTGACCCGTTTCAGGCACAGAAATGACTTTAAACACACTTATTTTAGTTGACAAAGTCATTATTCACATCCAACAGTCATTTACAGTCAAAAGATTAAATGTTAAAATTTCATCATTATAGACCATTTTGGGAACGTTCGACAGGTCCGGAGTCATCGTTTTTCGTCTGAAAATTGATTTTTTGGACTGTACCAAAAATTATTCAAAATGTCAATTGGATCGTGCCTCATGTTGAATAACCACTTTTTAAACCCTCAAAGTTACCAAAATTGCCATTTTTACAGAGTTTTGATTACTCAAAAGCTTCAATTTGTACCCCTTTGAGGCACAGAAATGACTTTAAACACACTTATTTTAGTTGACAAAGTCATAATTCACATCCAACAGTCATTTACAGTCAAAAGATTAAATGTTAAAATTTCATCCATATTGACCATTTTGGGATCGTTCGACATGTCCGGAGTCATCGTTTTTCATCCGAAAATTGATTTTTTGGACTGTACCAAAAATGATTCAAAATGTCAATTGGATCGTGCCTCATGTTGAATAACCACTTTTTAAACCCTCACAGTGACCAAAATTGCCATTTTTACAGAGTTTTGCTTACTCAAAAGCTTCAATTTTGACCCATTTCAGGCACAGAAATGACTTTAAACACACTTATTTTAGTTGACAAAGTCATAATTCAAATCCAACAGTCATTTACAGTCAAAAGATTAAATGTTAAAATTTCATCCATATTGACCATTTTGGGATCGTTCGACATGTCCGGATTCATCGTTTTTCATCCGAAAATTGATTTTTTAGACTGTACCAAAAATGATTCAAAATGTCAATTGGATCGTGCCTCATGTTGAATAACCACTTTTTAAACCCTCACAGTGACCAAAATTGCCATTTTTACAGAGTTTTCCTTACTCAAAAGCTTCAATTTTGACCCATTTCAGGCACAGAAATGACTTTAAACACACTTATTTTAGTTGACAAAGTCATAATTCACATCCAACAGTCATTTACAGTCAAAAGATTAAATGTTAAAATTTCATCCATATTGACCATTTTGGGATCGTTCGACATGTCCGGAGTCATCGTTTTTCATCCGAAAATTGATTTTTGGGACTGTACCAAAAATGATTCAAAATGTCAATTGGATCATGCCTCATGTTGAATAACCACTTTTTAAACCCTCACAGTGACCAAAATTGCCATTTTTACAGAGTTTTGATTACTCAAAAGCTTCAATTTTTACCCCTTTGAGGCACAGAAATGACTTTAAACACACTTATTTTAGTTGACAAAGTCATAATTCACATCCAACAGTCATTTACAGTCAGAAGATTAAATGTTAAAAATTCATCCATATTGACCATTTTGGGATCGTTCGACATGTCCGGAGTCATCGTTTTTCATCCGAAAATTGATTTTTTGAACTGTACCAAAAATGATTCAAAATGTCAATTGGATCGTGCCTCATGTTGAATAACCACTTTTTAAACCCTCACAGTGACCAAAATTGCCAATTTTACACAGTTTTGCTTACTCAAAAGCTTCAATTTTGACCCATTTCAGGCACAGAAATGACTTTAAACACACTTATTTTAGTTGACAAAGCCATAATTCACATCCAACAGTCATTTAGAGTCAAAAGATGAAATGTTAAAATTTCATTATTATAGACCATTTTGGGAACGTTCGACAGGTCCGGAGTCATCGTTTTTCGTCTGAAAATTGATTTTTTGGACTGTACCAAAAATGATTCAAAATGTCAATTGGATCGTGCCTCATGTTGAATAACCACTTTTTAAACCCTCAGAGTGACCAAAATTGCCATTTTTACAGAGTTTTGATTACTCAAAAGCTTCAATTTTTACCCCTTTGAGGCACAGAAATGACTTTAAACACACTTATTTTAGTTGACAAAGTCATAATTCACATCCAACAGTCATTTACAGTCAAAAGATTAAATGTTAAAATTTCATCCATATTGACCATTTTGGGATCGTTCGACATGTCCGGAGTCATCGTTTTTCATCCGAAAATTGATTTTTTGGACTGTACCAAAAATGATTCAAAATGTCAATTGGATCGTGCCTCATGTTGAATAACCACTTTTTAAACCCTCACAGTGACCAAAATTGCCATTTTTACAGAGTTTTGATTACTCAAAAGCTTCAATTTTGACCCATTTCAGGCACAGAAATGACTTTAAACACACTTATTTTAGTTGACAAAGTCATAATTCACATCCAACAGTCATTTACAGTCAAAAGATTAAATGTTAAAATTTCATCCATATTGACCATTTTGGGATCGTTCGACATGTCCGGAGTCATCGTTTTTCATCCGAAAATTGATTTTTTGGACTGTACCAAAAATGATTCAAAATGTCAATTGGATCATGCCTCATGTTGAATAACCACTTTTTAAACCCTCAGAGTGACCAAAATTGCCATTTTTACAGAGTTTTGAATACTCAAAAGCTTCAATTTTTACCCCTTTGAGGCACAGAAATGACTTTAAACACACTTATTTTAGTTGACAAAGTCATAATTCACATCCAACAGTCATTTACAGTCAAAAGATTAAATGTTAAAATTTCATCCATATTGACCATTTTGGGATCGTTCGACATGTCCGGAGTCATCGTTTTTCATCCGAAAATTGATTTTTTGGACTGTACCAAAAATGATTCAAAATGTCAATTGGATCGTGCCTCATGTTGAATAACCACTTTTTAAACCCTCACAGTGACCAAAATTGCCATTTTTACAGAGTTTTGCTTACTCAAAAGCTTCAATTTTGACCCATTTCAGGCACAGAAATGACTTTAAACACACTTATTTTAGTTGACAAAGTCATAATTCAAATCCAACAGTCATTTACAGTCAAAAGATTAAATGTTAAAATTTCATCCATATTGACCATTTTGGGATCGTTCGACATGTCCGGATTCATCGTTTTTCATCCGAAAATTGATTTTTTAGACTGTACCAAAAATGATTCAAAATGTCAATTGGATCGTGCCTCATGTTGAATAACCACTTTTTAAACCCTCACAGTGACCAAAATTGCCATTTTTACAGAGTTTTCCTTACTCAAAAGCTTCAATTTTGACCCATTTCAGGCACAGAAATGACTTTAAACACACTTATTTTAGTTGACAAAGTCATAATTCACATCCAACAGTCATTTACAGTCAAAAGATTAAATGTTAAAATTTCATCCATATTGACCATTTTGGGATCGTTCGACATGTCCGGAGTCATCGTTTTTCATCCGAAAATTGATTTTTGGGACTGTACCAAAAATGATTCAAAATGTCAATTGGATCATGCCTCATGTTGAATAACCACTTTTTAAACCCTCACAGTGACCAAAATTGCCATTTTTACAGAGTTTTGATTACTCAAAAGCTTCAATTTTTACCCCTTTGAGGCACAGAAATGACTTTAAACACACTTATTTTAGTTGACAAAGTCATAATTCACATCCAACAGTCATTTACAGTCAAAAGATTAAATGTTAAAAATTCATCCATATTGACCATTTTGGGATCGTTCGACATGTCCGGAGTCATCGTTTTTCATCCGAAAATTGATTTTTTGAACTGTACCAAAAATGATTCAAAATGTCAATTGGATCGTGCCTCATGTTGAATAACCACTTTTTAAACCCTCACAGTGACCAAAATTGCCAATTTTACACAGATTTGCTTACTCAAAAGCTTCGATTTTGACCCATTTCAGGCACAGAAATGACTTTAAACACACTTATTTTAGTTGACAAAGTCATTATTCACATCCAACAGTCATTTAGAGTCAAAAGATTAAATGTTAAAATTTCATCCATATTGACCATTTTGGGATCGTTCGACATGTCCGGAGTCATCGTTTTTCATCCGAAAATTGATTTTTTGGACTGTACCAAAAATGATTCAAAATGTCAATTGGATCGTGCCTCATGTTGAATAACCACTTTTTAAACCCTCACAGTGACCAAAATTGCAATTTTTACAGAGTTTTGATTACTCAAAAGCTTCAATTTTGACCCATTTCAGGCACAGAAATGACTTTAAACACACTTATTTTAGTTGACAAAGTCATAATTCACATCCAACAGTCATTTACAGTCAAAAGATTAAATGTTAAAATTTCATCTATATTGACCATTTTGGGATCGTTCGACATGTCCGGAGTCATCGTTTTTCATCCGAAAATTGATTTTTTGGACTGTACCAAAAATGATTCAAAATGTCAATTGGATCGTGCCTCATGTTGAATAACCACTTTTTAAACCCTCACAGTGACCAAAATGGCCATTTTTACAGAGTTTTGCTTACTCAAAAGCTTCAATTTTGACCCATTTCAGGCACAGAAATGACTTTAAACACACTTATTTTAGTTGACAAAGTCATAATTCACATCCAACAGTCATTTACAGTCAAAAGATTAAACGTTAAAATTTCATCCATATTGACCATTTTGGGATCGTTCGACATGTCCGGAGTCATCGTTTTTCATCCGAAAATTGATTTTTTGGACTGTACCAAAAATGATTCAAAATGTCAATTGGATCGTGCCTCATGTTGAATAACCACTTTTTAAACCCTCACAGTGACCAAAATTGCCAATTTTACACAGTTTTGCTTACTCAAAAGCTTCAATTTTGACCCATTTCAGGCACAGAAATGACTTTAAACACACTTATTTTAGTTGACAAAGCCATAATTCAATCCAACAGTCATTTAGAGTCAAAAGATTAAATGTTAAAATTTCATCATTATAGACCATTTTGGGAACGTTCGACAGGTCCGGAGTCATCGTTTCTCGTCTGAAAATTGATTTTTTGGACTGTACCAAAAATGATTCAAAATGTCAATTGGATCGTCCCTCATGTTGAATAACCACTTTTTAAACCCTCAGAGTGACCAAAATTGCCATTTTTACAGAGTTTTGATTACTCAAAAGCTTCAATTTTTACCCCTTTGAGGCACAGAAATGACTTTAAACACACTTATTTTAGTTGACAAAGTCATAATTCACATCCAACAGTCATTTACAGTCAAAAGATTAAATGTTAAAATTTCATCCATATTGACCATTTTGGGATCGTTCGACATGTCCGGATTCATCGTTTTTCATCCGAAAATTGATTTTTTAGACTGTACCAAAAATGATTCAAAATGTCAATTGGATCGTGCCTCATGTTGAATAACCACTTTTTAAACCCTCACAGTGACCAAAATTGCCATTTTTACAGAGTTTTCCTTACTCAAAAGCTTCAATTTTGACCCATTTCAGGCACAGAAATGACTTTAAACACACTTATTTTAGTTGACAAAGTCATAATTCACATCCAACAGTCATTTACAGTCAAAAGATTAAATGTTAAAATTTCATCCATATTGACCATTTTGGGATCGTTCGACATGTCCGGAGTCATCGTTTTTCATCCGAAAATTGATTTTTGGGACTGTACCAAAAATGATTCAAAATGTCAATTGGATCATGCCTCATGTTGAATAACCACTTTTTAAACCCTCACAGTGACCAAAATTGCCATTTTTACAGAGTTTTGATTACTCAAAAGCTTCAATTTTTACCCCTTTGAGGCACAGAAATGACTTTAAACACACTTATTTTAGTTGACAAAGTCATAATTCACATCCAACAGTCATTTACAGTCAAAAGATTAAATGTTAAAAATTCATCCATATTGACCATTTTGGGATCGTTCGACATGTCCGGAGTCATCGTTTTTCATCCGAAAATTGATTTTTTGAACTGTACCAAAAATGATTCAAAATGTCAATTGGATCGTGCCTCATGTTGAATAACCACTTTTTAAACCCTCACAGTGACCAAAATTGCCAATTTTACACAGTTTTGCTTACTCAAAAGCTTCGATTTTGACCCATTTCAGGCACAGAAATGACTTTAAACACACTTATTTTAGTTGACAAAGTCATAATTCACATCCAACAGTCATTTACAGTCAAAAGATTAAATGTTAAAATTTCATCCATATTGACGATTTTGGGATCGTTTGACATGTCCGGAGTCATCGTTTTTCATCCGAAAATTGATTTTTTGGACTGTACCAAAAATGATTCAAAATGTCAATTGGATCGTGCCTCATTTTGAATAACCACTTTTTAAACCCTCACAGTGACCAAAATTGCCAATTTTACAGAGTTTTGCTTACACAAAAGCTTCAATTTTGACCCGTTTCAGGCACAGAAATGACTTTAAACACACTTATTTTAGTTGACAAAGTCATTATTCACATCCAACAGTCATTTAGAGTCAAAAGATTAAATGTTAAAATTTCATCCATATTGACCATTTTGGGATCGTTCGACATGTCCGGAGTCATCGTTTTTCATCCGAAAATTGATTTTTTGGACTGTACCAAAAATGATTCAAAATGTCAATTGGATCGTGCCTCATGTTGAATAACCACTTTTTAAACCCTCACAGTGACCAAAATTGCAATTTTTACAGAGTTTTGATTACTCAAAAGCTTCAATTTTGACCCATTTCAGGCACAGAAATGACTTTAAACACACTTATTTTAGTTGACAAAGTCATAATTCACATCCAACAGTCATTTACAGTCAAAAGATTAAATGTTAAAATTTCATCTATATTGACCATTTTGGGATCGTTCGACATGTCCGGAGTCATCGTTTTTCATCCGAAAATTGATTTTTTGGACTGTACCAAAAATGATTCAAAATGTCAATTGGATCGTGCCTCATGTTGAATAACCACTTTTTAAACCCTCACAGTGACCAAAATTGCCATTTTTACAGAGTTTTGCTTACTCAAAAGCTTCAATTTTGACCCATTTCAGGCACAGAAATGACTTTAAACACACTTATTTTAGTTGACAAAGTCATAATTCACATCCAACAGTCATTTACAGTCAAAAGATTAAACGTTAAAATTTCATCCATATTGACCATTTTGGGATCGTTCGACATGTCCGGAGTCATCGTTTTTCATCCGAAAATTGATTTTTTGGACTGTACCAAAAATGATTCAAAATGTCAATTGGATCGTGCCTCATGTTGAATAACCACTTTTTAAACCCTCACAGTGACCAAAATTGCCAATTTTACACAGTTTTGCTTACTCAAAAGCTTCAATTTTGACCCATTTCAGGCACAGAAATGACTTTAAACACACTTATTTTAGTTGACAAAGCCATAATTCAATCCAACAGTCATTTAGAGTCAAAAGATTAAATGTTAAAATTTCATCATTATAGACCATTTTGGGAACGTTCGACAGGTCCGGAGTCATCGTTTCTCGTCTGAAAATTGATTTTTTGGACTGTACCAAAAATGATTCAAAATGTCAATTGGATCGTCCCTCATGTTGAATAACCACTTTTTAAACCCTCAGAGTGACCAAAATTGCCATTTTTACAGAGTTTTGATTACTCAAAAGCTTCAATTTTTACCCCTTTGAGGCACAGAAATGACTTTAAACACACTTATTTTAGTTGACAAAGTCATAATTCACATCCAACAGTCATTTACAGTCAAAAGATTAAATGTTAAAATTTCATCCATATTGACCATTTTGGGATCGTTCGACATGTCCGGAGTCATCGTTTTTCATCCGAAAATTGATTTTTTGGACTGTACCAAAAATGATTCAAAATGTCAATTGGATCGTGCCTCATTTTGAATAACCACTTTTTAAACCCTCACAGTGACCAAAATTGCCTATTTTACAGAGTTTTGCTTACACAAAAGCTTCAATTTTGACCCGTTTCAGGCACAGAAATGACTTTAAACACACTTATTTTAGTTGACAAAGTCATTATTCACATCCAACAGTCATTTAGAGTCAAAAGATTAAATGTTAAAATTTCATCCATATTGACCATTTTGGGATCGTTCGACATGTCCGGAGTCATCGTTTTTCATCCGAAAATTGATTTTTTGGACTGTACCAAAAATGATTCAAAATGTCAATTGGATCGTGCCTCATGTTGAATAACCACTTTTTAAACCCTCACAGTGACCAAAATTGCCATTTTTACAGAGTTTTGCTTACTCAAAAGCTTCAATTTTGACCCATTTCAGGCACAGAAATGACTTTAAACACACTTATTTTAGTTGACAAAGTCATAATTCAAATCCAACAGTCATTTACAGTCAAAAGATTAAATGTTAAAATTTCATCCATATTGACCATTTTGGGATCGTTCGACATGTCCGGATTCATCGTTTTTCATCCGAAAATTGATTTTTTAGACTGTACCAAAAATGATTCAAAATGTCAATTGGATCGTGCCTCATGTTGAATAACCACTTTTTAAACCCTCACAGTGACCAAAATTGCCATTTTTACAGAGTTTTCCTTACTCAAAAGCTTCAATTTTGACCCATTTCAGGCACAGAAATGACTTTAAACACACTTATTTTAGTTGACAAAGTCATAATTCACATCCAACAGTCATTTACAGTCAAAAGATTAAATGTTAAAATTTCATCCATATTGACCATTTTGGGATCGTTCGACATGTCCGGAGTCATCGTTTTTCATCCGAAAATTGATTTTTGGGACTGTACCAAAAATGATTCAAAATGTCAATTGGATCATGCCTCATGTTGAATAACCACTTTTTAAACCCTCACAGTGACCAAAATTGCCATTTTTACAGAGTTTTGATTACTCAAAAGCTTCAATTTTTACCCCTTTGAGGCACAGAAATGACTTTAAACACACTTATTTTAGTTGACAAAGTCATAATTCACATCCAACAGTCATTTACAGTCAAAAGATTAAATGTTAAAAATTCATCCATATTGACCATTTTGGGATCGTTCGACATGTCCGGAGTCATCGTTTTTCATCCGAAAATTGATTTTTTGAACTGTACCAAAAATGATTCAAAATGTCAATTGGATCGTGCCTCATGTTGAATAACCACTTTTTAAACCCTCACAGTGACCAAAATTGCCAATTTTACACAGTTTTGCTTACTCAAAAGCTTCGATTTTGACACATTTCAGGCACAGAAATTACTTTAAACACACTTATTTTAGTTGACAAAGTCATAATTCACATCCAACAGTCATTTACAGTCAAAAGATTAAATGTTAAAATTTCATCCATATTGACCATTTTGGGATCGTTTGACATGTCCGGAGTCATCGTTTTTCATCCGAAAATTGATTTTTTGGACTGTACCAAAAATGATTCAAAATGTCAATTGGATCGTGCCTCATTTTGAATAACCACTTTTTAAACCCTCACAGTGACCAAAATTGCCAATTTTACAGAGTTTTGCTTACACAAAAGCTTCAATTTTGACCCGTTTCAGGCACAGAAATGACTTTAAACACACTTATTTTAGTTGACAAAGTCATTATTCACATCCAACAGTCATTTAGAGTCAAAAGATTAAATGTTAAAATTTCATCCATATTGACCATTTTGGGATCGTTCGACATGTCCGGAGTCATCGTTTTTCATCCGAAAATTGATTTTTTGGACTGTACCAAAAATGATTCAAAATGTCAATTGGATCGTGCCTCATTTTGAATAACCACTTTTTAAACCCTCACAGTGACCAAAATTGCCTATTTTACAGAGTTTTGCTTACACAAAAGCTTCAATTTTGACCCGTTTCAGGCACAGAAATGACTTTAAACACACTTATTTTAGTTGACAAAGTCATTATTCACATCCAACAGTCATTTAGAGTCAAAAGATTAAATGTTAAAATTTCATCCATATTGACCATTTTGGGATCGTTCGACATGTCCGGAGTCATCGTTTTTCATCCGAAAATTGATTTTTTGGACTGTACCAAAAATGATTCAAAATGTCAATTGGATCGTGCCTCATGTTGAATAACCACTTTTAAACCCTCACAGTGACCAAAATTGCCATTTTTACAGAGTTTTGATTACTCAAAAGCTTCAATTTTGACCCATTTCAGGCACAGAAATGACTTTAAACACACTTATTTTAGTTGACAAAGTCATAATTCACATCCAACAGTCATTTACAGTCAAAAGATTAAATGTTAAAATTTCATCCATATTGACCATTTTGGGATCGTTCGACATGTCCGGAGTCATCGTTTTTCATCCGAAAATTGATTTTTTGGACTGTACCAAAAATGATTCAAAATGTCAATTGGATCGTGCCTCATGTTGAATAACCACTTTTTAAACCCTCACAGTGACCAAAATTGCCATTTTTACAGAGTTTTGCTTACTCAAAAGCTTCAATTTTGACCCATTTCAGGCACAGAAATGACTTTAAACACACTTATTTTAGTTGACAAAGTCATAATTCACATCCAACAGTCATTTACAGTCAAAAGATTAAATGTTAAAATTTCATCCATATTGACCATTTTGGGATCGTTCGACATGTCCGGAGTCATCGTTTTTCATCCGAAAATTGATTTTTTGGACTGTACCAAAAATGATTCAAAATGTCAATTGGATCATGCCTCATGTTGAATAACCACTTTTTAAACCCTCACAGTGACCAAAATTGCCATTTTTACAGAGTTTTGATTACTCAAAAGCTTCAATTTTTACCCCTTTGAGGCACAGAAATGACTTTAAACACACTTATTTTAGTAGACAAAGTCATAATTCACATCCAACAGTCATTTACAGTCAAAAGATTAAATGTTAAAATTTCATCCATATTGTCCATTTTGGGATCGTTCGACATGTCCGGAGTCATCGTTTTTCATCCGAAAATTGATTTTTTGAACTGTACCAAAAATGATTCAAAATGTCAATTGGATCGTGCCTCATGTTGAATAACCACTTTTTAAACCCTCACAGTGACCAAAATTGCCAATTTTACACAGTTTTGCTTACTCAAAAGCTTCAATTTTGACCCATTTCAGGCACAGAAATGACTTTAAACACACTTATTTTAGTTGACAAAGCCATAATTCACATCCAACAGTCATTTAGAGTCAAAAGATTAAATGTTAAAATTTCATCATTATAGACCATTTTGGGAACGTTCGACAGGTCCGGAGTCATCGTTTTTCATCCAAAAATTGATTTTTTGGACTGTACCAAAAATGATTCAAAATGTCAATTGGATCGTGCCTCATGTTGAATAACCACTTTTTAAACCCTCACAGTGACCAAAATTGCCATTTTTACAGAGTTTTGATTACTCAAAAGCTTCAATTTTGACCCATTTCAGGCACAGAAATGACTTTAAACACACTTATTTTAGTTGACAAAGTCATAATTCACATCCAACAGTCATTTACAGTCAAAAGATTAAATGTTAAAATTTCATCCATATTGACCATTTTGGGATCGTTCGACATGTCCGGAGTCATCGTTTTTCATCCGAAAATTGATTTTTTGGACTGTACCAAAAATGATTCAAAATGTCAATTGGATCGTGCCTCATGTTGAATAACCACTTTTTAAACCCTCACAGTGACCAAAATTGCCAATTTTACAGAGTTTTGCTTACACAAAAGCTTCAATTTTGACCCGTTTCAGGCACAGAAATGACTTTAAACACACTTATTTTAGTTGACAAAGTCATTATTCACATCCAACAGTCATTTAGAGTCAAAAGATTAAATGTTAAAATTTCATCCATATTGACCATTTTGGGATCGTTCGACATGTCCGGAGTCATTGTTTTTCATCCGAAAATTGATTTTTTGGACTGTACCAAAAATGATTCAAAATGTCAATTGGATCGTGCCTCATGTTGAATAACCACTTTTTAAACCCTCACAGTGACCAAAATTTCCATTTTTACAGAGTTTTGATTACTCAAAAGCTTCAATTTTTACCCCTTTGAGGCACAGAAATGACTTTAAACACACTTATTTTAGTTGACAAAGTCATAATTCACATCCAACAGTCATTTACAGTCAAAAGATTAAATGTTAAAATTTCATCCATATTGACCATTTTGGGATCGTTCGACATGTCCGGAGTCATCGTTTTTCATCCGAAAATTGATTTTTTGGACTGTACCAAAAATGATTCAAAATGTCAATTGGATCGTGCCTCATTTTGAATAACCACTTTTTAAACCCTCACAGTGACCAAAATTGCCAATTTTACAGAGTTTTGCTTACACAAAAGCTTCAATTTTGACCCGTTTCAGGCACAGAAATGACTTTAAACACACTTATTTTAGTTGACAAAGTCATTATTCACATCCAACAGTCATTTAGAGTCAAAAGATTAAATGTTAAAATTTCATCCATATTGACCATTTTGGGATCGTTCGACATGTCCGGAGTCATCGTTTTTCATCCGAAAATTGATTTTTTGGACTGTACCAAAAATGATTCAAAATGTCAATTGGATCGTGCCTCATGTTGAATAACCACTTTTTAAACCCTCACAGTGACCAAAATTGCCATTTTTACAGAGTTTTGATTACTCAAAAGCTTCAATTTTGACCCATTTCAGGCACAGAAATGACTTTAAACACACTTATTTTAGTTGACAAAGTCATAATTCACATCCAACAGTCATTTACAGTCAAAAGATTAAATGTTAAAATTTCATCCATATTGACCATTTTGGGATCGTTCGACATGTCCGGAGTCATCGTTTTTCATCCGAAAATTGATTTTTTGGACTGTACCAAAAATGATTCAAAATGTCAATTGGATCATGCCTCATGTTGAATAACCACTTTTTAAACCCTCAGAGTGACCAAAATTGCCATTTTTACAGAGTTTTGAATACTCAAAAGCTTCAATTTTTACCCCTTTGAGGCACAGAAATGACTTTAAACACACTTATTTTAGTTGACAAAGTCATAATTCACATCCAACAGTCATTTACAGTCAAAAGATTAAATGTTAAAATTTCATCCATATTGACCATTTTGGGATCGTTCGACATGTCCGGAGTCATCGTTTTTCATCCGAAAATTGATTTTTTGGACTGTACCAAAAATGATTCAAAATGTCAATTGGATCGTGCCTCATGTTGAATAACCACTTTTTAAACCCTCACAGTGACCAAAATTGCCAATTTTACAGAGTTTTGCTTACTCAAAAGCTTCAATTTTGACCCATTTCAGGCACAGAAATGACTTTAAACACACTTATTTTAGTTGACAAAGTCATAGTTCACATCCAACAGTCATTTAGAGTCAAAAGATTAAATGTTAAAATTTCATCATTATAGACCATTTTGGGAACGTTCGACAGGTCCGGAGTCATCGTTTTTCGTCTGAAAATTGATTTTTTGGACTGTACCAAAAATGATTCAAAATGTCAATTGGATCGTGCCTCACGTTGAATAACCACTTTTTAAACCCTCACAGTGACCAAAATTGCCATTTTTACAGAGTTTTGATTACTCAAAAGCTTCAATTTTTACCCCTTTGAGGCACAGAAATGACTTTAAACACACTTATTTTAGTTGACAAAGTCATAATTCACATCCAACAGTCATTTACAGTCAAAAGAATAAATGTTAAAATTTCATCCATATTGACCATTTTGGGATCGTTCGACATGTCTGGAGTCATCGTTTTTCATCTGAAAATTTATTTTTTGGACTGTACCAAAAATGATTCAAAATGTCAATTGAATCGTGCCTCATGTTGAATAACCACTTTTTAAACCCTCACAGTGACCAAAATTGCCATTTTTACAGAGTTTTGATTACTCAAAAGCTTCAATTTTTACCCCTTTGAGGCACAGAAATGACTTTAAACACACTTATTTTAGTTGACAAAGTCATAATTCACATCCAACAGTCATTTACAGTCAAAAGATTAAATGTTAAAATTTCATCCATATTGACCATTTTGGGATCGTTCGACATGTCCGGAGTCATCGTTTTTCATCCGAAAATTGATTTTTTGGACTGTACCAAAAATGATTCAAAATGTCAATTGGATCGTGCCTCATGTTGAATAACCACTTTTTAAACCCTCACAGTGACCAAAATTGCCAATTTTACAGAGTTTTGCTTACTCAAAAGCTTCAATTTTGACCCATTTCAGGCACAGAAATGACTTTAAACACACTTATTTTAGTTGACAAAGTCATAATTCACATCCAACAGTCATTTAGAGTCAAAAGATTAAATGTTAAAATTTCATCATTATAGACCATTTTGGGAACGTTCGACAGGTCCGGAGTCATCGTTTTTCGTCTGAAAATTGATTTTTTGGACTGTACCAAAAATGATTCAAAATGTCAATTGGATCGTGCCTCATGTTGAATAACCACTTTTTAAACCCTCACAGTGACCAAAATTGCCATTTTTACAGAGTTTTGATTACTCAAAAGCTTCAATTTTGACCCATTTCAGGCACAGAAATGACTTTAAACACACTTATTTTAGTTGACAAAGTCATAATTCACATCCAACAGTCATTTAGAGTCAAAAGATTAAATGTTAAAATTTCATCCATATTGACCATTTTGGGATCGTTCGACATGTCCGGAGTCATCGTTTTTCATCCGAAAATTGATTTTTTGGACTGTACCAAAAATGATTCAAAATGTCAATTGGATCGTGCCTCATGTTGAATAACCACTTTTTAAACCCTCACAGTGACCAAAATTGCCATTTTTACAGAGTTTTGATTACTCAAAAGCTTCAATTTTGACCCATTTCAGGCACAGAAATGACTTTAAACACACTTATTTTAGTTGACAAAGTCATAATTCACATCCAACAGTCATTTACAGTCAAAAGATTAAATGTTAAAATTTCATCCATATTGACCATTTTGGGATCGTTCGACATGTCCGGAGTCATCGTTTTTCATCCGAAAATTTATTTTTTGGACTGTACCAAAAATGATTCAAAATGTCAATTGGATCGTGCCTCATTTTGAATAAACACTTTTTAAACCCTCACAGTGACCAAAATTGCCAATTTTACAGAGTTTTGCTTACACAAAAGCTTCAATTTTGACCCGTTTCAGGCACAGAAATGACTTTAAACACACTTATTTTAGTTGACAAAGTCATTATTCACATCCAACAGTCATTTACAGTCAAAAGATTAAATGTTAAAATTTCATCATTATAGACCATTTTGGGAACGTTCGACAGGTCCGGAGTCATCGTTTTTCGTCTGAAAATTGATTTTTTGGACTGTACCAAAAATTATTCAAAATGTCAATTGGATCGTGCCTCATGTTGAATAACCACTTTTTAAACCCTCAAAGTTACCAAAATTGCCATTTTTACAGAGTTTTGATTACTCAAAAGCTTCAATTTGTACCCCTTTGAGGCACAGAAATGACTTTAAACACACTTATTTTAGTTGACAAAGTCATAATTCACATCCAACAGTCATTTACAGTCAAAAGATTAAATGTTAAAATTTCATCCATATTGACCATTTTGGGATCGTTCGACATGTCCGGAGTCATCGTTTTTCATCCGAAAATTGATTTTTTGGACTGTACCAAAAATGATTCAAAATGTCAATTGGATCGTGCCTCATGTTGAATAACCACTTTTTAAACCCTCACAGTGACCAAAATTGCCATTTTTACAGAGTTTTGCTTACTCAAAAGCTTCAATTTTGACCCATTTCAGGCACAGAAATGACTTTAAACACACTTATTTTAGTTGACAAAGTCATAATTCAAATCCAACAGTCATTTACAGTCAAAAGATTAAATGTTAAAATTTCATCCATATTGACCATTTTGGGATCGTTCGACATGTCCGGATTCATCGTTTTTCATCCGAAAATTGATTTTTTAGACTGTACCAAAAATGATTCAAAATGTCAATTGGATCGTGCCTCATGTTGAATAACCACTTTTTAAACCCTCACAGTGACCAAAATTGCCATTTTTACAGAGTTTTCCTTACTCAAAAGCTTCAATTTTGACCCATTTCAGGCACAGAAATGACTTTAAACACACTTATTTTAGTTGACAAAGTCATAATTCACATCCAACAGTCATTTACAGTCAAAAGATTAAATGTTAAAATTTCATCCATATTGACCATTTTGGGATCGTTCGACATGTCCGGAGTCATCGTTTTTCATCCGAAAATTGATTTTTGGGACTGTACCAAAAATGATTCAAAATGTCAATTGGATCATGCCTCATGTTGAATAACCACTTTTTAAACCCTCACAGTGACCAAAATTGCCATTTTTACAGAGTTTTGATTACTCAAAAGCTTCAATTTTTACCCCTTTGAGGCACAGAAATGACTTTAAACACACTTATTTTAGTTGACAAAGTCATAATTCACATCCAACAGTCATTTACAGTCAAAAGATTAAATGTTAAAAATTCATCCATATTGACCATTTTGGGATCGTTCGACATGTCCGGAGTCATCGTTTTTCATCCGAAAATTGATTTTTTGAACTGTACCAAAAATGATTCAAAATGTCAATTGGATCGTGCCTCATGTTGAATAACCACTTTTTAAACCCTCACAGTGACCAAAATTGCCAATTTTACACAGTTTTGCTTACTCAAAAGCTTCAATTTTGACCCATTTCAGGCACAGAAATGACTTTAAACACACTTATTTTAGTTGACAAAGCCATAATTCACATCCAACAGTCATTTAGAGTCAAAAGATGAAATGTTAAAATTTCATTATTATAGACCATTTTGGGAACGTTCGACAGGTCCGGAGTCATCGTTTTTCGTCTGAAAATTGATTTTTTGGACTGTACCAAAAATGATTCAAAATGTCAATTGGATCGTGCCTCATGTTGAATAACCACTTTTTAAACCCTCAGAGTGACCAAAATTGCCATTTTTACAGAGTTTTGATTACTCAAAAGCTTCAATTTTTACCCCTTTGAGGCACAGAAATGACTTTAAACACACTTATTTTAGTTGACAAAGTCATATTTCACATCCAACAGTCATTTACAGTCAAAAGATTAAATGTTAAAATTTCATCCATATTGACCATTTTGGGATCGTTCGACATGTCCGGAGTCATCGTTTTTCATCCGAAAATTGATTTTTTGGACTGTACCAAAAATGATTCAAAATGTCAATTGGATCGTGCCTCATGTTGAATAACCACTTTTTAAACCCTCACAGTGACCAAAATTGCCATTTTTACAGAGTTTTGATTACTCAAAAGCTTCAATTTTGACCCATTTCAGGCACAGAAATGACTTTAAACACACTTATTTTAGTTGACAAAGTCATAATTCACATCCAACAGTCATTTACAGTCAAAAGATTAAATGTTAAAATTTCATCCATATTGACCATTTTGGGATCGTTCGACATGTCCGGAGTCATCGTTTTTCATCCGAAAATTGATTTTTTGGACTGTACCAAAAATGATTCAAAATGTCAATTGGATCGTGCCTCATGTTGAATAACCACTTTTTAAACCCTCACAGTGACCAAAATTGCCATTTTTACAGAGTTTTGATTACCCAAAAGCTTCAATTTTTACCCATTTCAGGCACAGAAATGACTTTAAACACACTTATTTTAGTTGACAAAGTCATAATTCACATCCAACAGTCATTTACAGTCAAAAGATTAAATGTTAAAATTTCATCCATATTGACCATTTTGGGATCGTTCGACATGTCCGGAGTCATCGTTTTTCATCCGAAAATTGATTTTTTGGACTGTACCAAAAATGATTCAAAATGTCAATTGGATCGTGCCTCATTTTGAATAACCACTTTTTAAACCCTCACAGTGACCAAAATTGCCAATTTTACAGAGTTTTGCTTACACAAAAGCTTCAATTTTGACCCGTTTCAGGCACAGAAATGACTTTAAACACACTTATTTTAGTTGACAAAGTCATTATTCACATCCAACAGTCATTTAGAGTCAAAAGATTAAATGTTAAAATTTCATCCATATTGACCATTTTGGGATCGTTCGACATGTCCGGAGTCATCGTTTTTCATCCGAAAATTGATTTTTTGGACTGTACCAAAAATGATTCAAAATGTCAATTGGATCGTGCCTCATGTTGAATAACCACTTTTTAAACCCTCACAGTGACCAAAATTGCCATTTTTACAGAGTTTTGATTACTCAAAAGCTTCAATTTTGACCCATTTCAGGCACATAAATGACTTTAACACCTTGGCTGCTAGGTGTTTTCCCCTCCTGTGCTGACTTTTCGTTAGGCACATTGTTCATGACGAGCTCAGCTCGTCATCAGCACAGCTCAACCGTGCATCATGACGAGCTGAGCTCGTCATCAGCATCGAAAGGGTTAAACACACTTATTTTAGTTGACAAAGTCATAATTCACATCCAACAGTCATTTACAGTCAAAAGATTAAATGTTAAAATTTCATCCATATTGACCATTTTGGGATCGTTCGACATGTCCGGAGTCATCGTTTTTCATCCGAAAATTGATTTTTTGGACTGTACCAAAAATGATTCAAAATGTCAATTGGATCGTGCCTCATGTTGAATAACAACTTTTTAAACCCTCACAGTGACCAAAATTGCCATTTTTACAGAGTTTTGCTTACTCAAAAGCTTCAATTTTGACCCATTTCAGGCACAGAAATGACTTTAAACACACTTATTTTAGTTGACAAAGTCATAATTCACATCCAACAGTCATTTACAGTCAAAAGATTAAATGTTAAAATTTCATCCATATTGACCATTTTGGGATCGTTCGACATGTCCGGAGTCATCGTTTTTCATCCGAAAATTGATTTTTTGGACTGTACCAAAAATGATTCAAAATGTCAATTGGATCGTGCCTCATGTTGAATAACCACTTTTTAAACCCTCACAGTGACCAAAATTGCCATTTTTACAGAGTTTTGATTACTCAAAAGCTTCAATTTTGACCCATTTCAGGCACAGAAATGACTTTAAACACACTTATTTTAGTTGACAAAGTCATAATTCACATCCAACAGTCATTTACAGTCAAAAGATTAAATGTTAAAATTTCATCCATATTGACCATTTTGGGATCGTTCGACATGTCCGGAGTCATCGTTTTTCATCCGAAAATTGATTTTTTGGACTGTACCAAAAATGATTCAAAATGTCAATTGGATCGTGCCTCATGTTGAATAACCACGTTTTAAACCCTCACAGTGACCAAAATTGCCATTTTTACAGAGTTTTGATTACCCAAAAGCTTCAATTTTTACCCATTTCAGGCACAGAAATGACTTTAAACACACTTATTTTAGTTGACAAAGTCATAATTCACATCCAACAGTCATTTACAGTCAAAAGATTAAATGTTAAAATTTCATCCATATTGACCATTTTGGGATCGTTCGACATGTCCGGAGTCATCGTTTTTCATCCGAAAATTTATTTTTTGGACTGTACCAAAAATGATTCAAAATGTCAATTGGATCGTGCCTCATTTTGAATAACCACTTTTTAAACCCTCACAGTGACCAAAATTGCCAATTTTACAGAGTTTTGCTTACACAAAAGCTTCAATTTTGACCCGTTTCAGGCACAGAAATGACTTTAAACACACTTATTTTAGTTGACAAAGTCATTATTCACATCCAACAGTCATTTAGAGTCAAAAGATTAAATGTTAAAATTTCATCCATATTGACCATTTTGGGATCGTTCGACATGTCCGGAGTCATCGTTTTTCATCCGAAAATTGATTTTTTGGACTGTACCAAAAATGATTCAAAATGTCAATTGGATCGTGCCTCATGTTGAATAACCACTTTTTAAACCCTCACAGTGACCAAAATTGCCATTTTTACAGAGTTTTGATTACTCAAAAGCTTCAATTTTGACCCATTTCAGGCACATAAATGACTTTAACACCTTGGCTGCTAGGTGTTTTCCCCTCCTGTGCTGACTTTTCGTTAGGCACATTGTTCATGACGAGCTCAGCTCGTCATCAGCACAGCTCAACCGTGCATCATGACGAGCTGAGCTCGTCATCAGCATCGAAAGGGTTAAACACACTTATTTTAGTTGACAAAGTCATAATTCACATCCAACAGTTATTTACAGTCAAAAGATTAAATGTTAAAATTTCATCCATATTGACCATTTTGGGATCGTTCGACATGTCCGGAGTCATCGTTTTTCATCCGAAAATTGATTTTTTGGACTGTACCAAAAATGATTCAAAATGTCAATTGGATCGTGCCTCATGTTGAATAACAACTTTTTAAACCCTCACAGTGACCAAAATTGCCATTTTTACAGAGTTTTGCTTACTCAAAAGCTTCAATTTTGACCCATTTCAGGCACAGAAATGACTTTAAACACACTTATTTTAGTTGACAAAGTCATAATTCACATCCAACAGTCATTTACAGTCAAAAGATTAAATGTTAAAATTTCATCCATATTGACCATTTTGGGATCGTTCGACATGTCCGGAGTCATCGTTTTTCATCCGAAAATTGATTTTTTGGACTGTACCAAAAATGATTCAAAATGTCAATTGGATCGTGCCTCATGTTGAATAACCACTTTTTAAACCCTCACAGTGACCAAAATTGCCATTTTTACAGAGTTTTGCTTACTCAAAAGCTTCAATTTTGACCCATTTCAGGCACAGAAATGACTTTAAACACACTTATTTTAGTTGACAAAGTCATAATTCACATCCAACAGTCATTTACAGTCAAAAGATTAAATGTTAAAATTTCATCCATATTGACCATTTTGGGATCGTTCGACATGTCCGGAGTCATCGTTTTTCATCCGAAAATTGATTTTTTGGACTGTACCAAAAATGATTCAAAATGTCAATTGGATCATGCCTCATGTTGAATAACCACTTTTTAAACCCACACAGTGACCAAAATTGCCATTTTTACAGAGTTTTGATTACTCAAAAGCTTCCATTTTTACCCCTTTGAGGCACAGAAATGACTTTAAACACACTTATTTTAGTTGACAAAGTCATAATTCACATCCAACAGTCATTTAGAGTCAAAAGATTAAATGTTAAAATTTCATCCATATTGACCATTTTGGGATCGTTCGACATGTCCGGAGTCATCGTTTTTCATCCGAAAATTGATTTTTTGAACTGTACCAAAAATGATTCAAAATGTCAATTGGATCGTGCCTCATGTTGAATACCCACTTTTTAAACCCTCACAGTGACCAAAATTGCCAATTTTACACAGTTTTGCTTACTCAAAAGCTTCAATTTTGACCCATTTCAGGCACAGAAATGACTTTAAACACACTTATTTTAGTTGACAAAGCCATAATTCACATCCAACAGTCATTTAGAGTCAAAAGATTAAATGTTAAAATTTCATCATTATAGACCATTTTGGGAACGTTCGACAGGTCCGGAGTCATCGTTTTTTGTCTGAAAATTGATTTTTTGGACTGTACCAAAAATGATTCAAAATGTCAATTGGATCGTGCCTCATGTTGAATAACCACTTTTTAAACCCTCACAGTGACCAAAATTGCCATTTTTACAGAGTTTTGATTACTCAAAAGCTTCAATTTTGACCCATTTCATGCACAGAAATGACTTTAAACACACGTATTTTAGTTGACAAAGTCATAATTCACATCCAACAGTCATTTACAGTCAAAAGATTAAATGTTAAAATTTCATCCATATTGACCATTTTGGGATCGTTCGACATGTCCGGAGTCATCGTTTTTCATCCGAAAATTGATTTTTTGAACTGTACCAAAAATGATTCAAAATGTCAATTGGATCGTGCCTCATGTTGAATAACCACTTTTTAAACCATCACAGTGACCAAAATTGCCATTTTTACAGAGTTTTCCTTACTCAAAAGCTTCAATTTTGACCCATTTCAGGCACAGAAATGACTTTAAACACACTTATTTTAGTTGACAAAGTCATAATTCACATCCAACAGTCATTTACAGTCAAAAGATTAAATGTTAAAATTTCATCCATATTGACCATTTTGGGATCGTTCGACATGTCCGGAGTCATCGTTTTTCATCCGAAAATTGATTTTTTGGACTGTACCAAAAATGATTCAAAATGTCAATTGGATCATGCCTCATGTTGAATAACCACTTTTTAAACCCTCAGAGTGACCAAAATTGCCATTTTTACAGAGTTTTGATTACTCAAAGGCTTCCATTTTTACCCCTTTGAGGCACAGAAATGACTTTAAACACACTTATTTTAGTTGACAAAGTCATAATTCACATCCAACAGTCATTTACAGTCAAAAGATTAAATGTTAAAATTTCATCCATATTGACCATTTTGGGATCGTTCGACATGTCCGGAGTCATCGTTTTTCATCCGAAAATTGATTTTTTGGACTGTACCAAAAATGATTCAAAATGTCAATTGGATCGTGCCTCATGATGAATAACCACTTTTTAAACCCTCACAGTGACCAAAATTGCCATTTTTACAGAGTTTTGATTACTCAAAAGCTTCGATTTTGACCCATTTCAGGCACAGAAATGACTTTAAACACACTTATTTTAGTTGACAAAGTCATAATTCACATCCAACAGTCATTTACAGTCAAAAGATTAAATGTTAAAATTTCATCCATATTGACCATTTTGGGATCGTTTGACATGTCCGGAGTCATCGTTTTTCATCCGAAAATTGATTTTTTGGACTGTACCAAAAATGATTCAAAATGTCAATTGGATCGTGCCTCATTTTGAATAACCACTTTTTAAACCCTCACAGTGACCAAAATTGCCAATTTTACAGAGTTTTGCTTACACAAAAGCTTCAATTTTGACCCGTTTCAGGCACAGAAATGACTTTAAACACACTTATTTTAGTTGACAAAGTCATTATTCACATCCAACAGTCATTTAGAGTCAAAAGATTAAATGTTAAAATTTCATCCATATTGACCATTTTGGGATCGTTCGACATGTCCGGAGTCATCGTTTTTCATCCGAAAATTGATTTTTTGGACTGTACCAAAAATGATTCAAAATGTCAATTGGATCGTGCCTCATTTTGAATAACCACTTTTTAAACCCTCACAGTGACCAAAATTGCCTATTTTACAGAGTTTTGCTTACACAAAAGCTTCAATTTTGACCCGTTTCAGGCACAGAAATGACTTTAAACACACTTATTTTAGTTGACAAAGTCATTATTCACATCCAACAGTCATTTAGAGTCAAAAGATTAAATGTTAAAATTTCATCCATATTGACCATTTTGGGATCGTTCGACATGTCCGGAGTCATCGTTTTTCATCCGAAAATTGATTTTTTGGACTGTACCAAAAATGATTCAAAATGTCAATTGGATCGTGCCTCATGTTGAATAACCACTTTTAAACCCTCACAGTGACCAAAATTGCCATTTTTACAGAGTTTTGATTACTCAAAAGCTTCAATTTTGACCCATTTCAGGCACAGAAATGACTTTAAACACACTTATTTTAGTTGACAAAGTCATAATTCACATCCAACAGTCATTTACAGTCAAAAGATTAAATGTTAAAATTTCATCCATATTGACCATTTTGGGATCGTTCGACATGTCCGGAGTCATCGTTTTTCATCCGAAAATTGATTTTTTGGACTGTACCAAAAATGATTCAAAATGTCAATTGGATCGTGCCTCATGTTGAATAACCACTTTTTAAACCCTCACAGTGACCAAAATTGCCATTTTTACAGAGTTTTGCTTACTCAAAAGCTTCAATTTTGACCCATTTCAGGCACAGAAATGACTTTAAACACACTTATTTTAGTTGACAAAGTCATAATTCACATCCAACAGTCATTTACAGTCAAAAGATTAAATGTTAAAATTTCATCCATATTGACCATTTTGGGATCGTTCGACATGTCCGGAGTCATCGTTTTTCATCCGAAAATTGATTTTTTGGACTGTACCAAAAATGATTCAAAATGTCAATTGGATCATGCCTCATGTTGAATAACCACTTTTTAAACCCTCACAGTGACCAAAATTGCCATTTTTACAGAGTTTTGATTACTCAAAAGCTTCAATTTTTACCCCTTTGAGGCACAGAAATGACTTTAAACACACTTATTTTAGTAGACAAAGTCATAATTCACATCCAACAGTCATTTACAGTCAAAAGATTAAATGTTAAAATTTCATCCATATTGTCCATTTTGGGATCGTTCGACATGTCCGGAGTCATCGTTTTTCATCCGAAAATTGATTTTTTGAACTGTACCAAAAATGATTCAAAATGTCAATTGGATCGTGCCTCATGTTGAATAACCACTTTTTAAACCCTCACAGTGACCAAAATTGCCAATTTTACACAGTTTTGCTTACTCAAAAGCTTCAATTTTGACCCATTTCAGGCACAGAAATGACTTTAAACACACTTATTTTAGTTGACAAAGCCATAATTCACATCCAACAGTCATTTAGAGTCAAAAGATTAAATGTTAAAATTTCATCATTATAGACCATTTTGGGAACGTTCGACAGGTCCGGAGTCATCGTTTTTCATCCAAAAATTGATTTTTTGGACTGTACCAAAAATGATTCAAAATGTCAATTGGATCGTGCCTCATGTTGAATAACCACTTTTTAAACCCTCACAGTGACCAAAATTGCCATTTTTACAGAGTTTTGATTACTCAAAAGCTTCAATTTTGACCCATTTCAGGCACAGAAATGACTTTAAACACACTTATTTTAGTTGACAAAGTCATAATTCACATCCAACAGTCATTTACAGTCAAAAGATTAAATGTTAAAATTTCATCCATATTGACCATTTTGGGATCGTTCGACATGTCCGGAGTCATCGTTTTTCATCCGAAAATTGATTTTTTGGACTGTACCAAAAATGATTCAAAATGTCAATTGGATCGTGCCTCATGTTGAATAACCACTTTTTAAACCCTCACAGTGACCAAAATTGCCAATTTTACAGAGTTTTGCTTACACAAAAGCTTCAATTTTGACCCGTTTCAGGCACAGAAATGACTTTAAACACACTTATTTTAGTTGACAAAGTCATTATTCACATCCAACAGTCATTTAGAGTCAAAAGATTAAATGTTAAAATTTCATCCATATTGACCATTTTGGGATCGTTCGACATGTCCGGAGTCATTGTTTTTCATCCGAAAATTGATTTTTTGGACTGTACCAAAAATGATTCAAAATGTCAATTGGATCGTGCCTCATGTTGAATAACCACTTTTTAAACCCTCACAGTGACCAAAATTTCCATTTTTACAGAGTTTTGATTACTCAAAAGCTTCAATTTTTACCCCTTTGAGGCACAGAAATGACTTTAAACACACTTATTTTAGTTGACAAAGTCATAATTCACATCCAACAGTCATTTACAGTCAAAAGATTAAATGTTAAAATTTCATCCATATTGACCATTTTGGGATCGTTCGACATGTCCGGAGTCATCGTTTTTCATCCGAAAATTGATTTTTTGGACTGTACCAAAAATGATTCAAAATGTCAATTGGATCGTGCCTCATTTTGAATAACCACTTTTTAAACCCTCACAGTGACCAAAATTGCCAATTTTACAGAGTTTTGCTTACACAAAAGCTTCAATTTTGACCCGTTTCAGGCACAGAAATGACTTTAAACACACTTATTTTAGTTGACAAAGTCATTATTCACATCCAACAGTCATTTAGAGTCAAAAGATTAAATGTTAAAATTTCATCCATATTGACCATTTTGGGATCGTTCGACATGTCCGGAGTCATCGTTTTTCATCCGAAAATTGATTTTTTGGACTGTACCAAAAATGATTCAAAATGTCAATTGGATCGTGCCTCATGTTGAATAACCACTTTTTAAACCCTCACAGTGACCAAAATTGCCATTTTTACAGAGTTTTGATTACTCAAAAGCTTCAATTTTGACCCATTTCAGGCACAGAAATGACTTTAAACACACTTATTTTAGTTGACAAAGTCATAATTCACATCCAACAGTCATTTACAGTCAAAAGATTAAATGTTAAAATTTCATCCATATTGACCATTTTGGGATCGTTCGACATGTCCGGAGTCATCGTTTTTCATCCGAAAATTGATTTTTTGGACTGTACCAAAAATGATTCAAAATGTCAATTGGATCATGCCTCATGTTGAATAACCACTTTTTAAACCCTCAGAGTGACCAAAATTGCCATTTTTACAGAGTTTTGAATACTCAAAAGCTTCAATTTTTACCCCTTTGAGGCACAGAAATGACTTTAAACACACTTATTTTAGTTGACAAAGTCATAATTCACATCCAACAGTCATTTACAGTCAAAAGATTAAATGTTAAAATTTCATCCATATTGACCATTTTGGGATCGTTCGACATGTCCGGAGTCATCGTTTTTCATCCGAAAATTGATTTTTTGGACTGTACCAAAAATGATTCAAAATGTCAATTGGATCGTGCCTCATGTTGAATAACCACTTTTTAAACCCTCACAGTGACCAAAATTGCCAATTTTACAGAGTTTTGCTTACTCAAAAGCTTCAATTTTGACCCATTTCAGGCACAGAAATGACTTTAAACACACTTATTTTAGTTGACAAAGTCATAGTTCACATCCAACAGTCATTTAGAGTCAAAAGATTAAATGTTAAAATTTCATCATTATAGACCATTTTGGGAACGTTCGACAGGTCCGGAGTCATCGTTTTTCGTCTGAAAATTGATTTTTTGGACTGTACCAAAAATGATTCAAAATGTCAATTGGATCGTGCCTCACGTTGAATAACCACTTTTTAAACCCTCACAGTGACCAAAATTGCCATTTTTACAGAGTTTTGATTACTCAAAAGCTTCAATTTTTACCCCTTTGAGGCACAGAAATGACTTTAAACACACTTATTTTAGTTGACAAAGTCATAATTCACATCCAACAGTCATTTACAGTCAAAAGAATAAATGTTAAAATTTCATCCATATTGACCATTTTGGGATCGTTCGACATGTCTGGAGTCATCGTTTTTCATCTGAAAATTTATTTTTTGGACTGTACCAAAAATGATTCAAAATGTCAATTGAATCGTGCCTCATGTTGAATAACCACTTTTTAAACCCTCACAGTGACCAAAATTGCCATTTTTACAGAGTTTTGATTACTCAAAAGCTTCAATTTTTACCCCTTTGAGGCACAGAAATGACTTTAAACACACTTATTTTAGTTGACAAAGTCATAATTCACATCCAACAGTCATTTACAGTCAAAAGATTAAATGTTAAAATTTCATCCATATTGACCATTTTGGGATCGTTCGACATGTCCGGAGTCATCGTTTTTCATCCGAAAATTGATTTTTTGGACTGTACCAAAAATGATTCAAAATGTCAATTGGATCGTGCCTCATGTTGAATAACCACTTTTTAAACCCTCACAGTGACCAAAATTGCCAATTTTACAGAGTTTTGCTTACTCAAAAGCTTCAATTTTGACCCATTTCAGGCACAGAAATGACTTTAAACACACTTATTTTAGTTGACAAAGTCATAATTCACATCCAACAGTCATTTAGAGTCAAAAGATTAAATGTTAAAATTTCATCATTATAGACCATTTTGGGAACGTTCGACAGGTCCGGAGTCATCGTTTTTCGTCTGAAAATTGATTTTTTGGACTGTACCAAAAATGATTCAAAATGTCAATTGGATCGTGCCTCATGTTGAATAACCACTTTTTAAACCCTCACAGTGACCAAAATTGCCATTTTTACAGAGTTTTGATTACTCAAAAGCTTCAATTTTGACCCATTTCAGGCACAGAAATGACTTTAAACACACTTATTTTAGTTGACAAAGTCATAATTCACATCCAACAGTCATTTAGAGTCAAAAGATTAAATGTTAAAATTTCATCCATATTGACCATTTTGGGATCGTTCGACATGTCCGGAGTCATCGTTTTTCATCCGAAAATTGATTTTTTGGACTGTACCAAAAATGATTCAAAATGTCAATTGGATCGTGCCTCATGTTGAATAACCACTTTTTAAACCCTCACAGTGACCAAAATTGCCATTTTTACAGAGTTTTGATTACTCAAAAGCTTCAATTTTGACCCATTTCAGGCACAGAAATGACTTTAAACACACTTATTTTAGTTGACAAAGTCATAATTCACATCCAACAGTCATTTACAGTCAAAAGATTAAATGTTAAAATTTCATCCATATTGACCATTTTGGGATCGTTCGACATGTCCGGAGTCATCGTTTTTCATCCGAAAATTTATTTTTTGGACTGTACCAAAAATGATTCAAAATGTCAATTGGATCGTGCCTCATTTTGAATAAACACTTTTTAAACCCTCACAGTGACCAAAATTGCCAATTTTACAGAGTTTTGCTTACACAAAAGCTTCAATTTTGACCCGTTTCAGGCACAGAAATGACTTTAAACACACTTATTTTAGTTGACAAAGTCATTATTCACATCCAACAGTCATTTACAGTCAAAAGATTAAATGTTAAAATTTCATCATTATAGACCATTTTGGGAACGTTCGACAGGTCCGGAGTCATCGTTTTTCGTCTGAAAATTGATTTTTTGGACTGTACCAAAAATTATTCAAAATGTCAATTGGATCGTGCCTCATGTTGAATAACCACTTTTTAAACCCTCAAAGTTACCAAAATTGCCATTTTTACAGAGTTTTGATTACTCAAAAGCTTCAATTTGTACCCCTTTGAGGCACAGAAATGACTTTAAACACACTTATTTTAGTTGACAAAGTCATAATTCACATCCAACAGTCATTTACAGTCAAAAGATTAAATGTTAAAATTTCATCCATATTGACCATTTTGGGATCGTTCGACATGTCCGGAGTCATCGTTTTTCATCCGAAAATTGATTTTTTGGACTGTACCAAAAATGATTCAAAATGTCAATTGGATCGTGCCTCATGTTGAATAACCACTTTTTAAACCCTCACAGTGACCAAAATTGCCATTTTTACAGAGTTTTGCTTACTCAAAAGCTTCAATTTTGACCCATTTCAGGCACAGAAATGACTTTAAACACACTTATTTTAGTTGACAAAGTCATAATTCAAATCCAACAGTCATTTACAGTCAAAAGATTAAATGTTAAAATTTCATCCATATTGACCATTTTGGGATCGTTCGACATGTCCGGATTCATCGTTTTTCATCCGAAAATTGATTTTTTAGACTGTACCAAAAATGATTCAAAATGTCAATTGGATCGTGCCTCATGTTGAATAACCACTTTTTAAACCCTCACAGTGACCAAAATTGCCATTTTTACAGAGTTTTCCTTACTCAAAAGCTTCAATTTTGACCCATTTCAGGCACAGAAATGACTTTAAACACACTTATTTTAGTTGACAAAGTCATAATTCACATCCAACAGTCATTTACAGTCAAAAGATTAAATGTTAAAATTTCATCCATATTGACCATTTTGGGATCGTTCGACATGTCCGGAGTCATCGTTTTTCATCCGAAAATTGATTTTTGGGACTGTACCAAAAATGATTCAAAATGTCAATTGGATCATGCCTCATGTTGAATAACCACTTTTTAAACCCTCACAGTGACCAAAATTGCCATTTTTACAGAGTTTTGATTACTCAAAAGCTTCAATTTTTACCCCTTTGAGGCACAGAAATGACTTTAAACACACTTATTTTAGTTGACAAAGTCATAATTCACATCCAACAGTCATTTACAGTCAAAAGATTAAATGTTAAAAATTCATCCATATTGACCATTTTGGGATCGTTCGACATGTCCGGAGTCATCGTTTTTCATCCGAAAATTGATTTTTTGAACTGTACCAAAAATGATTCAAAATGTCAATTGGATCGTGCCTCATGTTGAATAACCACTTTTTAAACCCTCACAGTGACCAAAATTGCCAATTTTACACAGTTTTGCTTACTCAAAAGCTTCAATTTTGACCCATTTCAGGCACAGAAATGACTTTAAACACACTTATTTTAGTTGACAAAGCCATAATTCACATCCAACAGTCATTTAGAGTCAAAAGATGAAATGTTAAAATTTCATTATTATAGACCATTTTGGGAACGTTCGACAGGTCCGGAGTCATCGTTTTTCGTCTGAAAATTGATTTTTTGGACTGTACCAAAAATGATTCAAAATGTCAATTGGATCGTGCCTCATGTTGAATAACCACTTTTTAAACCCTCAGAGTGACCAAAATTGCCATTTTTACAGAGTTTTGATTACTCAAAAGCTTCAATTTTTACCCCTTTGAGGCACAGAAATGACTTTAAACACACTTATTTTAGTTGACAAAGTCATATTTCACATCCAACAGTCATTTACAGTCAAAAGATTAAATGTTAAAATTTCATCCATATTGACCATTTTGGGATCGTTCGACATGTCCGGAGTCATCGTTTTTCATCCGAAAATTGATTTTTTGGACTGTACCAAAAATGATTCAAAATGTCAATTGGATCGTGCCTCATGTTGAATAACCACTTTTTAAACCCTCACAGTGACCAAAATTGCCATTTTTACAGAGTTTTGATTACTCAAAAGCTTCAATTTTGACCCATTTCAGGCACAGAAATGACTTTAAACACACTTATTTTAGTTGACAAAGTCATAATTCACATCCAACAGTCATTTACAGTCAAAAGATTAAATGTTAAAATTTCATCCATATTGACCATTTTGGGATCGTTCGACATGTCCGGAGTCATCGTTTTTCATCCGAAAATTGATTTTTTGGACTGTACCAAAAATGATTCAAAATGTCAATTGGATCGTGCCTCATGTTGAATAACCACTTTTTAAACCCTCACAGTGACCAAAATTGCCATTTTTACAGAGTTTTGATTACCCAAAAGCTTCAATTTTTACCCATTTCAGGCACAGAAATGACTTTAAACACACTTATTTTAGTTGACAAAGTCATAATTCACATCCAACAGTCATTTACAGTCAAAAGATTAAATGTTAAAATTTCATCCATATTGACCATTTTGGGATCGTTCGACATGTCCGGAGTCATCGTTTTTCATCCGAAAATTGATTTTTTGGACTGTACCAAAAATGATTCAAAATGTCAATTGGATCGTGCCTCATTTTGAATAACCACTTTTTAAACCCTCACAGTGACCAAAATTGCCAATTTTACAGAGTTTTGCTTACACAAAAGCTTCAATTTTGACCCGTTTCAGGCACAGAAATGACTTTAAACACACTTATTTTAGTTGACAAAGTCATTATTCACATCCAACAGTCATTTAGAGTCAAAAGATTAAATGTTAAAATTTCATCCATATTGACCATTTTGGGATCGTTCGACATGTCCGGAGTCATCGTTTTTCATCCGAAAATTGATTTTTTGGACTGTACCAAAAATGATTCAAAATGTCAATTGGATCGTGCCTCATGTTGAATAACCACTTTTTAAACCCTCACAGTGACCAAAATTGCCATTTTTACAGAGTTTTGATTACTCAAAAGCTTCAATTTTGACCCATTTCAGGCACATAAATGACTTTAACACCTTGGCTGCTAGGTGTTTTCCCCTCCTGTGCTGACTTTTCGTTAGGCACATTGTTCATGACGAGCTCAGCTCGTCATCAGCACAGCTCAACCGTGCATCATGACGAGCTGAGCTCGTCATCAGCATCGAAAGGGTTAAACACACTTATTTTAGTTGACAAAGTCATAATTCACATCCAACAGTCATTTACAGTCAAAAGATTAAATGTTAAAATTTCATCCATATTGACCATTTTGGGATCGTTCGACATGTCCGGAGTCATCGTTTTTCATCCGAAAATTGATTTTTTGGACTGTACCAAAAATGATTCAAAATGTCAATTGGATCGTGCCTCATGTTGAATAACAACTTTTTAAACCCTCACAGTGACCAAAATTGCCATTTTTACAGAGTTTTGCTTACTCAAAAGCTTCAATTTTGACCCATTTCAGGCACAGAAATGACTTTAAACACACTTATTTTAGTTGACAAAGTCATAATTCACATCCAACAGTCATTTACAGTCAAAAGATTAAATGTTAAAATTTCATCCATATTGACCATTTTGGGATCGTTCGACATGTCCGGAGTCATCGTTTTTCATCCGAAAATTGATTTTTTGGACTGTACCAAAAATGATTCAAAATGTCAATTGGATCGTGCCTCATGTTGAATAACCACTTTTTAAACCCTCACAGTGACCAAAATTGCCATTTTTACAGAGTTTTGATTACTCAAAAGCTTCAATTTTGACCCATTTCAGGCACAGAAATGACTTTAAACACACTTATTTTAGTTGACAAAGTCATAATTCACATCCAACAGTCATTTACAGTCAAAAGATTAAATGTTAAAATTTCATCCATATTGACCATTTTGGGATCGTTCGACATGTCCGGAGTCATCGTTTTTCATCCGAAAATTGATTTTTTGGACTGTACCAAAAATGATTCAAAATGTCAATTGGATCGTGCCTCATGTTGAATAACCACGTTTTAAACCCTCACAGTGACCAAAATTGCCATTTTTACAGAGTTTTGATTACCCAAAAGCTTCAATTTTTACCCATTTCAGGCACAGAAATGACTTTAAACACACTTATTTTAGTTGACAAAGTCATAATTCACATCCAACAGTCATTTACAGTCAAAAGATTAAATGTTAAAATTTCATCCATATTGACCATTTTGGGATCGTTCGACATGTCCGGAGTCATCGTTTTTCATCCGAAAATTTATTTTTTGGACTGTACCAAAAATGATTCAAAATGTCAATTGGATCGTGCCTCATTTTGAATAACCACTTTTTAAACCCTCACAGTGACCAAAATTGCCAATTTTACAGAGTTTTGCTTACACAAAAGCTTCAATTTTGACCCGTTTCAGGCACAGAAATGACTTTAAACACACTTATTTTAGTTGACAAAGTCATTATTCACATCCAACAGTCATTTAGAGTCAAAAGATTAAATGTTAAAATTTCATCCATATTGACCATTTTGGGATCGTTCGACATGTCCGGAGTCATCGTTTTTCATCCGAAAATTGATTTTTTGGACTGTACCAAAAATGATTCAAAATGTCAATTGGATCGTGCCTCATGTTGAATAACCACTTTTTAAACCCTCACAGTGACCAAAATTGCCATTTTTACAGAGTTTTGATTACTCAAAAGCTTCAATTTTGACCCATTTCAGGCACATAAATGACTTTAACACCTTGGCTGCTAGGTGTTTTCCCCTCCTGTGCTGACTTTTCGTTAGGCACATTGTTCATGACGAGCTCAGCTCGTCATCAGCACAGCTCAACCGTGCATCATGACGAGCTGAGCTCGTCATCAGCATCGAAAGGGTTAAACACACTTATTTTAGTTGACAAAGTCATAATTCACATCCAACAGTTATTTACAGTCAAAAGATTAAATGTTAAAATTTCATCCATATTGACCATTTTGGGATCGTTCGACATGTCCGGAGTCATCGTTTTTCATCCGAAAATTGATTTTTTGGACTGTACCAAAAATGATTCAAAATGTCAATTGGATCGTGCCTCATGTTGAATAACAACTTTTTAAACCCTCACAGTGACCAAAATTGCCATTTTTACAGAGTTTTGCTTACTCAAAAGCTTCAATTTTGACCCATTTCAGGCACAGAAATGACTTTAAACACACTTATTTTAGTTGACAAAGTCATAATTCACATCCAACAGTCATTTACAGTCAAAAGATTAAATGTTAAAATTTCATCCATATTGACCATTTTGGGATCGTTCGACATGTCCGGAGTCATCGTTTTTCATCCGAAAATTGATTTTTTGGACTGTACCAAAAATGATTCAAAATGTCAATTGGATCGTGCCTCATGTTGAATAACCACTTTTTAAACCCTCACAGTGACCAAAATTGCCATTTTTACAGAGTTTTGCTTACTCAAAAGCTTCAATTTTGACCCATTTCAGGCACAGAAATGACTTTAAACACACTTATTTTAGTTGACAAAGTCATAATTCACATCCAACAGTCATTTACAGTCAAAAGATTAAATGTTAAAATTTCATCCATATTGACCATTTTGGGATCGTTCGACATGTCCGGAGTCATCGTTTTTCATCCGAAAATTGATTTTTTGGACTGTACCAAAAATGATTCAAAATGTCAATTGGATCATGCCTCATGTTGAATAACCACTTTTTAAACCCACACAGTGACCAAAATTGCCATTTTTACAGAGTTTTGATTACTCAAAAGCTTCCATTTTTACCCCTTTGAGGCACAGAAATGACTTTAAACACACTTATTTTAGTTGACAAAGTCATAATTCACATCCAACAGTCATTTAGAGTCAAAAGATTAAATGTTAAAATTTCATCCATATTGACCATTTTGGGATCGTTCGACATGTCCGGAGTCATCGTTTTTCATCCGAAAATTGATTTTTTGAACTGTACCAAAAATGATTCAAAATGTCAATTGGATCGTGCCTCATGTTGAATACCCACTTTTTAAACCCTCACAGTGACCAAAATTGCCAATTTTACACAGTTTTGCTTACTCAAAAGCTTCAATTTTGACCCATTTCAGGCACAGAAATGACTTTAAACACACTTATTTTAGTTGACAAAGCCATAATTCACATCCAACAGTCATTTAGAGTCAAAAGATTAAATGTTAAAATTTCATCATTATAGACCATTTTGGGAACGTTCGACAGGTCCGGAGTCATCGTTTTTTGTCTGAAAATTGATTTTTTGGACTGTACCAAAAATGATTCAAAATGTCAATTGGATCGTGCCTCATGTTGAATAACCACTTTTTAAACCCTCACAGTGACCAAAATTGCCATTTTTACAGAGTTTTGATTACTCAAAAGCTTCAATTTTGACCCATTTCATGCACAGAAATGACTTTAAACACACGTATTTTAGTTGACAAAGTCATAATTCACATCCAACAGTCATTTACAGTCAAAAGATTAAATGTTAAAATTTCATCCATATTGACCATTTTGGGATCGTTCGACATGTCCGGAGTCATCGTTTTTCATCCGAAAATTGATTTTTTGAACTGTACCAAAAATGATTCAAAATGTCAATTGGATCGTGCCTCATGTTGAATAACCACTTTTTAAACCATCACAGTGACCAAAATTGCCATTTTTACAGAGTTTTCCTTACTCAAAAGCTTCAATTTTGACCCATTTCAGGCACAGAAATGACTTTAAACACACTTATTTTAGTTGACAAAGTCATAATTCACATCCAACAGTCATTTACAGTCAAAAGATTAAATGTTAAAATTTCATCCATATTGACCATTTTGGGATCGTTCGACATGTCCGGAGTCATCGTTTTTCATCCGAAAATTGATTTTTTGGACTGTACCAAAAATGATTCAAAATGTCAATTGGATCATGCCTCATGTTGAATAACCACTTTTTAAACCCTCAGAGTGACCAAAATTGCCATTTTTACAGAGTTTTGATTACTCAAAGGCTTCCATTTTTACCCCTTTGAGGCACAGAAATGACTTTAAACACACTTATTTTAGTTGACAAAGTCATAATTCACATCCAACAGTCATTTACAGTCAAAAGATTAAATGTTAAAATTTCATCCATATTGACCATTTTGGGATCGTTCGACATGTCCGGAGTCATCGTTTTTCATCCGAAAATTGATTTTTTGGACTGTACCAAAAATGATTCAAAATGTCAATTGGATCGTGCCTCATGATGAATAACCACTTTTTAAACCCTCACAGTGACCAAAATTGCCATTTTTACAGAGTTTTGATTACTCAAAAGCTTCGATTTTGACCCATTTCAGGCACAGAAATGACTTTAAACACACTTATTTTAGTTGACAAAGTCATAATTCACATCCAACAGTCATTTACAGTCAAAAGATTAAATGTTAAAATTTCATCCATATTGACCATTTTGGGATCGTTTGACATGTCCGGAGTCATCGTTTTTCATCCGAAAATTGATTTTTTGGACTGTACCAAAAATGATTCAAAATGTCAATTGGATCGTGCCTCATTTTGAATAACCACTTTTTAAACCCTCACAGTGACCAAAATTGCCAATTTTACAGAGTTTTGCTTACACAAAAGCTTCAATTTTGACCCGTTTCAGGCACAGAAATGACTTTAAACACACTTATTTTAGTTGACAAAGTCATTATTCACATCCAACAGTCATTTAGAGTCAAAAGATTAAATGTTAAAATTTCATCCATATTGACCATTTTGGGATCGTTCGACATGTCCGGAGTCATCGTTTTTCATCCGAAAATTGATTTTTTGGACTGTACCAAAAATGATTCAAAATGTCAATTGGATCGTGCCTCATGTTGAATAACCACTTTTTAAACCCTCACAGTGACCAAAATTGCAATTTTTACAGAGTTTTGATTACTCAAAAGCTTCAATTTTGACCCATTTCAGGCACAGAAATGACTTTAAACACACTTATTTTAGTTGACAAAGTCATAATTCACATCCAACAGTCATTTACAGTCAAAAGATTAAATGTTAAAATTTCATCTATATTGACCATTTTGGGATCGTTCGACATGTCCGGAGTCATCGTTTTTCATCCGAAAATTGATTTTTTGGACTGTACCAAAAATGATTCAAAATGTCAATTGGATCGTGCCTCATGTTGAATAACCACTTTTTAAACCCTCACAGTGACCAAAATTGCCATTTTTACAGAGTTTTGCTTACTCAAAAGCTTCAATTTTGACCCATTTCAGGCACAGAAATGACTTTAAACACACTTATTTTAGTTGACAAAGTCATAATTCACATCCAACAGTCATTTACAGTCAAAAGATTAAACGTTAAAATTTCATCCATATTGACCATTTTGGGATCGTTCGACATGTCCGGAGTGATCGTTTTTCATCCGAAAATTGATTTTTTGGACTGTACCAAAAATGATTCAAAATGTCAATTGGATCGTGCCTCATGTTGAATAACCACTTTTTAAACCCTCACAGTGACCAAAATTGCCAATTTTACACAGTTTTGCTTACTCAAAAGCTTCAATTTTGACCCATTTCAGGCACAGAAATGACTTTAAACACACTTATTTTAGTTGACAAAGCCATAATTCAATCCAACAGTCATTTAGAGTCAAAAGATTAAATGTTAAAATTTCATCATTATAGACCATTTTGGGAACGTTCGACAGGTCCGGAGTCATCGTTTCTCGTCTGAAAATTGATTTTTTGGACTGTACCAAAAATGATTCAAAATCTCAATTGGATCGTCCCTCATGTTGAATAACCACTTTTCAAACCCTCAGAGTGACCAAAATTGCCATTTTTACAGAGTTTTGATTACTCAAAAGCTTCAATTTTTACCCCTTTGAGGCACAGAAATGACTTTAAACACACTTATTTTAGTTGACAAAGTCATAATTCACATCCAACAGTCATTTACAGTCAAAAGATTAAATGTTAAAATTTCATCCATATTGACCATTTTGGGATCGTTCGACATGTCCGGAGTCATCGTTTTTCATCCGAAAATTGATTTTTTGGACTGTACCAAAAATGATTCAAAATGTCAATTGGATCGTGCCTCATTTTGAATAACCACTTTTTAAACCCTCACAGTGACCAAAATTGCCTATTTTACAGAGTTTTGCTTACACAAAAGCTTCAATTTTGACCCGTTTCAGGCACAGAAATGACTTTAAACACACTTATTTTAGTTGACAAAGTCATTATTCACATCCAACAGTCATTTAGAGTCAAAAGATTAAATGTTAAAATTTCATCCATATTGACCATTTTGGGATCGTTCGACATGTCCGGAGTCATCGTTTTTCATCCGAAAATTGATTTTTTGGACTGTACCAAAAATGATTCAAAATGTCAATTGGATCGTGCCTCATGTTGAATAACCACTTTTAAACCCTCACAGTGACCAAAATTGCCATTTTTACAGAGTTTTGATTACTCAAAAGCTTCAATTTTGACCCATTTCAGGCACAGAAATGACTTTAAACACACTTATTTTAGTTGACAAAGTCATAATTCACATCCAACAGTCATTTACAGTCAAAAGATTAAATGTTAAAATTTCATCCATATTGACCATTTTGGGATCGTTCGACATGTCCGGAGTCATCGTTTTTCATCCGAAAATTGATTTTTTGAACTGTACCAAAAATGATTCAAAATGTCAATTGGATCGTGCCTCATGTTGAATACCCACTTTTTAAACCCTCACAGTGACCAAAATTGCCAATTTTACACAGTTTTGCTTACTCAAAAGCTTCAATTTTGACCCATTTCAGGCACAGAAATGACTTTAAACACACTTATTTTAGTTGACAAAGCCATAATTCACATCCAACAGTCATTTAGAGTCAAAAGATTAAATGTTAAAATTTCATCATTATAGACCATTTTGGGAACGTTCGACAGGTCCGGAGTCATCGTTTTTTGTCTGAAAATTGATTTTTTGGACTGTACCAAAAATGATTCAAAATGTCAATTGGATCGTGCCTCATGTTGAATAACCACTTTTTAAACCCTCACAGTGACCAAAATTGCCATTTTTACAGAGTTTTGATTACTCAAAAGCTTCAATTTTGACCCATTTCATGCACAGAAATGACTTTAAACACACGTATTTTAGTTGACAAAGTCATAATTCACATCCAACAGTCATTTACAGTCAAAAGATTAAATGTTAAAATTTCATCCATATTGACCATTTTGGGATCGTTCGACATGTCCGGAGTCATCGTTTTTCATCCGAAAATTGATTTTTTGAACTGTACCAAAAATGATTCAAAATGTCAATTGGATCGTGCCTCATGTTGAATAACCACTTTTTAAACCATCACAGTGACCAAAATTGCCATTTTTACAGAGTTTTCCTTACTCAAAAGCTTCAATTTTGACCCATTTCAGGCACAGAAATGACTTTAAACACACTTATTTTAGTTGACAAAGTCATAATTCACATCCAACAGTCATTTACAGTCAAAAGATTAAATGTTAAAATTTCATCCATATTGACCATTTTGGGATCGTTCGACATGTCCGGAGTCATCGTTTTTCATCCGAAAATTGATTTTTTGGACTGTACCAAAAATGATTCAAAATGTCAATTGGATCATGCCTCATGTTGAATAACCACTTTTTAAACCCTCAGAGTGACCAAAATTGCCATTTTTACAGAGTTTTGATTACTCAAAGGCTTCCATTTTTACCCCTTTGAGGCACAGAAATGACTTTAAACACACTTATTTTAGTTGACAAAGTCATAATTCACATCCAACAGTCATTTACAGTCAAAAGATTAAATGTTAAAATTTCATCCATATTGACCATTTTGGGATCGTTCGACATGTCCGGAGTCATCGTTTTTCATCCGAAAATTGATTTTTTGGACTGTACCAAAAATGATTCAAAATGTCAATTGGATCGTGCCTCATGATGAATAACCACTTTTTAAACCCTCACAGTGACCAAAATTGCCATTTTTACAGAGTTTTGATTACTCAAAAGCTTCGATTTTGACCCATTTCAGGCACAGAAATGACTTTAAACACACTTATTTTAGTTGACAAAGTCATAATTCACATCCAACAGTCATTTACAGTCAAAAGATTAAATGTTAAAATTTCATCCATATTGACCATTTTGGGATCGTTTGACATGTCCGGAGTCATCGTTTTTCATCCGAAAATTGATTTTTTGGACTGTACCAAAAATGATTCAAAATGTCAATTGGATCGTGCCTCATTTTGAATAACCACTTTTTAAACCCTCACAGTGACCAAAATTGCCAATTTTACAGAGTTTTGCTTACACAAAAGCTTCAATTTTGACCCGTTTCAGGCACAGAAATGACTTTAAACACACTTATTTTAGTTGACAAAGTCATTATTCACATCCAACAGTCATTTAGAGTCAAAAGATTAAATGTTAAAATTTCATCCATATTGACCATTTTGGGATCGTTCGACATGTCCGGAGTCATCGTTTTTCATCCGAAAATTGATTTTTTGGACTGTACCAAAAATGATTCAAAATGTCAATTGGATCGTGCCTCATGTTGAATAACCACTTTTTAAACCCTCACAGTGACCAAAATTGCAATTTTTACAGAGTTTTGATTACTCAAAAGCTTCAATTTTGACCCATTTCAGGCACAGAAATGACTTTAAACACACTTATTTTAGTTGACAAAGTCATAATTCACATCCAACAGTCATTTACAGTCAAAAGATTAAATGTTAAAATTTCATCTATATTGACCATTTTGGGATCGTTCGACATGTCCGGAGTCATCGTTTTTCATCCGAAAATTGATTTTTTGGACTGTACCAAAAATGATTCAAAATGTCAATTGGATCGTGCCTCATGTTGAATAACCACTTTTTAAACCCTCACAGTGACCAAAATTGCCATTTTTACACAGTTTTGCTTACTCAAAAGCTTCAATTTTGACCCATTTCAGGCACAGAAATGACTTTAAACACACTTATTTTAGTTGACAAAGCCATAATTCAATCCAACAGTCATTTAGAGTCAAAAGATTAAATGTTAAAATTTCATCATTATAGACCATTTTGGGAACGTTCGACAGGTCCGGAGTCATCGTTTCTCGTCTGAAAATTGATTTTTTGGACTGTACCAAAAATGATTCAAAATCTCAATTGGATCGTCCCTCATGTTGAATAACCACTTTTTAAACCCTCAGAGTGACCAAAATTGCCATTTTTACAGAGTTTTGATTACTCAAAAGCTTCAATTTTTACCCCTTTGAGGCACAGAAATGACTTTAAACACACTTATTTTAGTTGACAAAGTCATAATTCACATCCAACAGTCATTTACAGTCAAAAGATTAAATGTTAAAATTTCATCCATATTGACCATTTTGGGATCGTTCGACATGTCCGGAGTCATCGTTTTTCATCCGAAAATTGATTTTTTGGACTGTACCAAAAATGATTCAAAATGTCAATTGGATCGTGCCTCATTTTGAATAACCACTTTTTAAACCCTCACAGTGACCAAAATTGCCTATTTTACAGAGTTTTGCTTACACAAAAGCTTCAATTTTGACCCGTTTCAGGCACAGAAATGACTTTAAACACACTTATTTTAGTTGACAAAGTCATTATTCACATCCAACAGTCATTTAGAGTCAAAAGATTAAATGTTAAAATTTCATCCATATTGACCATTTTGGGATCGTTCGACATGTCCGGAGTCATCGTTTTTCATCCGAAAATTGATTTTTTGGACTGTACCAAAAATGATTCAAAATGTCAATTGGATCGTGCCTCATGTTGAATAACCACTTTTAAACCCTCACAGTGACCAAAATTGCCATTTTTACAGAGTTTTGATTACTCAAAAGCTTCAATTTTGACCCATTTCAGGCACAGAAATGACTTTAAACACACTTATTTTAGTTGACAAAGTCATAATTCACATCCAACAGTCATTTACAGTCAAAAGATTAAATGTTAAAATTTCATCCATATTGACCATTTTGGGATCGTTCGACATGTCCGGAGTCATCGTTTTTCATCCGAAAATTGATTTTTTGGACTGTACCAAAAATGATTCAAAATGTCAATTGGATCGTGCCTCATGTTGAATAACCACTTTTTAAACCCTCACAGTGACCAAAATTGCCATTTTTACAGAGTTTTGCTTACTCAAAAGCTTCAATTTTGACCCATTTCAGGCACAGAAATGACTTTAAACACACTTATTTTAGTTGACAAAGTCATAATTCACATCCAACAGTCATTTACAGTCAAAAGATTAAATGTTAAAATTTCATCCATATTGACCATTTTGGGATCGTTCGACATGTCCGGAGTCATCGTTTTTCATCCGAAAATTGATTTTTTGGACTGTACCAAAAATGATTCAAAATGTCAATTGGATCATGCCTCATGTTGAATAACCACTTTTTAAACCCTCACAGTGACCAAAATTGCCATTTTTACAGAGTTTTGATTACTCAAAAGCTTCAATTTTTACCCCTTTGAGGCACAGAAATGACTTTAAACACACTTATTTTAGTAGACAAAGTCATAATTCACATCCAACAGTCATTTACAGTCAAAAGATTAAATGTTAAAATTTCATCCATATTGTCCATTTTGGGATCGTTCGACATGTCCGGAGTCATCGTTTTTCATCCGAAAATTGATTTTTTGAACTGTACCAAAAATTATTCAAAATGTCAATTGGATCGTGCCTCATGTTGAATAACCACTTTTTAAACCCTCACAGTGACCAAAATTGCCAATTTTACACAGTTTTGCTTACTCAAAAGCTTCAATTTTGACCCATTTCAGGCACAGAAATGACTTTAAACACACTTATTTTAGTTGACAAAGCCATAATTCACATCCAACAGTCATTTAGAGTCAAAAGATTAAATGTTAAAATTTCATCATTATAGACCATTTTGGGAACGTTCGACAGGTCCGGAGTCATCGTTTTTCATCCAAAAATTGATTTTTTGGACTGTACCAAAAATGATTCAAAATGTCAATTGGATCGTGCCTCATGTTGAATAACCACTTTTTAAACCCTCACAGTGACCAAAATTGCCATTTTTACAGAGTTTTGATTACTCAAAAGCTTCAATTTTGACCCATTTCAGGCACAGAAATGACTTTAAACACACTTATTTTAGTTGACAAAGTCATAATTCACATCCAACAGTCATTTACAGTCAAAAGATTAAATGTTAAAATTTCATCCATATTGACCATTTTGGGATCGTTCGACATGTCCGGAGTCATCGTTTTTCATCCGAAAATTGATTTTTTGGACTGTACCAAAAATGATTCAAAATGTCAATTGGATCGTGCCTCATGTTGAATAACCACTTTTTAAACCCTCACAGTGACCAAAATTGCTAATTTTACAGAGTTTTGCTTACACAAAAGCTTCAATTTTGACCCGTTTCAGGCACAGAAATGACTTTAAACACACTTATTTTAGTTGACAAAGTCATTATTCACATCCAACAGTCATTTAGAGTCAAAAGATTAAATGTTAAAATTTCATCCATATTGACCATTTTGGGATCGTTCGACATGTCCGGAGTCATCGTTTTTCATCCGAAAATTGATTTTTTGGACTGTACCAAAAATGATTCAAAATGTCAATTAGATCGTGCCTCATGTTGAATAACCACTTTTTAAACCCTCACAGTGACCAAAATTGCCATTTTTACAGAGTTTTGATTACTCAAAAGCTTCAATTTTGACCCATTTCAGGCACAGAAATGACTTTAAACACACTTATTTTAGTTGACAAAGTCATAATTCACATCCAACAGTCATTTACAGTCAAAAGATTAAATGTTAAAATTTCATCCATATTGACCATTTTGGGATTGTTCGACATGTCCGGAGTCATCGTTTTTCATCAGAAAATTGATTTTTTGGACTGTACCAAAAATGATTCAAAATGTCAATTGGATCATGCCTCATGTTGAATAACCACTTTTTAAACCCTCAGAGTGACCAAAATTGCCATTTTTACAGAGTTTTGAATACTCAAAAGCTTCAATTTTTACCCCTTTGAGGCACAGAAATGACTTTAAACACACTTATTTTAGTTGACAAAGTCATAATTCACATCCAACAGTCATTTACAGTCAAAAGATTAAATGTTAAAATTTCATCCATATTGACCATTTTGGGATCGTTCGACATGTCCGGAGTCATCGTTTTTCATCCGAAAATTGATTTTTTGGACTGTACCAAAAATGATTCAAAATGTCAATTGGATCGTGCCTCATGTTGAATAACCACTTTTTAAACCCTCACAGTGACCAAAATTGCCAATTTTACAGAGTTTTGCTTACTCAAAAGCTTCAATTTTGACCCATTTCAGGCACAGAAATGACTTTAAACACACTTATTTTAGTTGACAAAGTCATAGTTCACATCCAACAGTCATTTAGAGTCAAAAGATTAAATGTTAAAATTTCATCATTATAGACCATTTTGGGAACGTTCGACAGGTCCGGAGTCATCGTTTTTCGTCTGAAAATTGATTTTTTGGACTGTACCAAAAATGATTCAAAATGTCAATTGGATCGTGCCTCACGTTGAATAACCACTTTTTAAACCCTCACAGTGACCAAAATTGCCAATTTTACAGAGTTTTGCTTACACAAAAGCTTCAATTTTGACCCGTTTCAGGCACAGAAATGACTTTAAACACACTTATTTTAGTTGACAAAGTCATTATTCACATCCAACAGTCATTTACAGTCAAAAGATTAAATGTTAAAATGTCATCATTATAGACCATTTTGGGAACGTTCGACAGGTCCGGAGTCATCGTTTTTCGTCTGAAAATTGATTTTTTGGACTGTACCAAAAATTATTCAAAATGTCAATTGGATCGTGCCTCATGTTGAATAACCACTTTTTAAACCCTCAAAGTTACCAAAATTGCCATTTTTACAGAGTTTTGATTACTCAAAAGCTTCAATTTGTACCCCTTTGAGGCACAGAAATGACTTTAAACACACTTATTTTAGTTGACAAAGTCATAATTCACATCCAACAGTCATTTACAGTCAAAAGATTAAATGTTAAAATTTCATCCATATTGACCATTTTGGGATCGTTCGACATGTCCGGAGTCATCGTTTTTCATCCGAAAATTGATTTTTTGGACTGTACCAAAAATGATTCAAAATGTCAATTGGATCGTGCCTCATGTTGAATAACCACTTTTTAAACCCTCACAGTGACCAAAATTGCCATTTTTACAGAGTTTTGCTTACTCAAAAGCTTCAATTTTGACCCATTTCAGGCACAGAAATGACTTTAAACACACTTATTTTAGTTGACAAAGTCATAATTCAAATCCAACAGTCATTTACAGTCAAAAGATTAAATGTTAAAATTTCATCCATATTGACCATTTTGGGATCGTTCGACATGTCCGGATTCATCGTTTTTCATCCGAAAATTGATTTTTTAGACTGTACCAAAAATGATTCAAAATGTCAATTGGATCGTGCCTCATGTTGAATAACCACTTTTTAAACCCTCACAGTGACCAAAATTGCCATTTTTACAGAGTTTTCCTTACTCAAAAGCTTCAATTTTGACCCATTTCAGGCACAGAAATGACTTTAAACACACTTATTTTAGTTGACAAAGTCATAATTCACATCCAACAGTCATTTACAGTCAAAAGATTAAATGTTAAAATTTCATCCATATTGACCATTTTGGGATCGTTCGACATGTCCGGAGTCATCGTTTTTCATCCGAAAATTGATTTTTGGGACTGTACCAAAAATGATTCAAAATGTCAATTGGATCATGCCTCATGTTGAATAACCACTTTTTAAACCCTCACAGTGACCAAAATTGCCATTTTTACAGAGTTTTGATTACTCAAAAGCTTCAATTTTTACCCCTTTGAGGCACAGAAATGACTTTAAACACACTTATTTTAGTTGACAAAGTCATAATTCACATCCAACAGTCATTTACAGTCAAAAGATTAAATGTTAAAAATTCATCCATATTGACCATTTTGGGATCGTTCGACATGTCCGGAGTCATCGTTTTTCATCCGAAAATTGATTTTTTGAACTGTACCAAAAATGATTCAAAATGTCAATTGGATCGTGCCTCATGTTGAATAACCACTTTTTAAACCCTCACAGTGACCAAAATTGCCAATTTTACACAGTTTTGCTTACTCAAAAGCTTCAATTTTGACCCATTTCAGGCACAGAAATGACTTTAAACACACTTATTTTAGTTGACAAAGCCATAATTCACATCCAACAGTCATTTAGAGTCAAAAGATGAAATGTTAAAACTTCATTATTATAGACCATTTTGGGAACGTTCGACAGGTCCGGAGTCATCGTTTTTCGTCTGAAAATTGATTTTTTGGACTGTACCAAAAATGATTCAAAATGTCAATTGGATCGTGCTCATGTTGAATAACCACTTTTTAAACCCTCAGAGTGACCAAAATTGCCATTTTTACAGAGTTTTGATTACTCAAAAGCTTCAATTTTTACCCCTTTGAGGCACAGAAATGACTTTAAACACACTTATTTTAGTTGACAACGTCATAATTCACATCCAACAGTCATTTACAGTCAAAAGATTAAATGTTAAAATTTCATCCATATTGACCATTTTGGGATCGTTCGACATGTCCGGAGTCATCGTTTTTCATCCGAAAATTGATTTTTTGGACTGTACCAAAAATGATTCAAAATGTCAATTGGATCGTGCCTCATGTTGAATAACCACTTTTTAAACCCTCACAGTGACCAAAATTGCCATTTTTACAGAGTTTTGATTACTCAAAAGCTTCAATTTTGACCCATTTCAGGCACAGAAATGACTTTAAACACACTTATTTTAGTTGACAAAGTCATAATTCACATCCAACAGTCATTTACAGTCAAAAGATTAAATGTTAAAATTTCATCCATATTGACCATTTTGGGATCGTTCGACATGTCCGGAGTCATCGTTTTTCATCCGAAAATTGATTTTTTGGACTGTACCAAAAATGATTCAAAATGTCAATTGGATCGTGCCTCATGTTGAATAACCACTTTTTAAACCCTCACAGTGACCAAAATTGCCATTTTTACAGAGTTTTGATTACCCAAAAGCTTCAATTTTTACCCATTTCAGGCACAGAAATGACTTTAAACACACTTATTTTAGTTGACAAAGTCATAATTCACATCCAACAGTCATTTACAGTCAAAAGATTAAATGTTAAAATTTCATCCATATTGACCATTTTGGGATCGTTCGACATGTCCGGAGTCATCGTTTTACATCCGAAAATTGATTTTTTGGACTGTACCAAAAATGATTCAAAATGTCAATTGGATCGTGCCTCATTTTGAATAACCACTTTTTAAACCCTCACAGTGACCAAAATTGCCAATTTTACAGAGTTTTGCTTACACAAAAGCTTCAATTTTGACCCGTTTCAGGCACAGAAATGACTTTAAACACACTTATTTTAGTTGACAAAGTCATTATTCACATCCAACAGTCATTTAGAGTCAAAAGATTAAATGTTAAAATTTCATCCATATTGACCATTTTGGGATCGTTCGACATGTCCGGAGTCATCGTTTTTCATCCGAAAATTGATTTTTTGGACTGTACCAAAAATGATTCAAAATGTCAATTGGATCGTGCCTCATGTTGAATAACCACTTTTTAAACCCTCACAGTGACCAAAATTGCCATTTTTACAGAGTTTTGATTACTCAAAAGCTTCAATTTTGACCCATTTCAGGCACATAAATGACTTTAACACCTTGGCTGCTAGGTGTTTTCCCCTCCTGTGCTGACTTTTCGTTAGGCACATTGTTCATGACGAGCTCAGCTCGTCATCAGCACAGCACAACCGTGCATCATGACGAGCTGAGCTCGTCATCAGCATCGAAAGGGTTAAACACACTTATTTTAGTTGACAAAGTCATAATTCACATCCAACAGTCATTTACAGTCAAAAGATTAAATGTTAAAATTTCATCCATATTGACCATTTTGGGATCGTTCGACATGTCCGGAGTCATCGTTTTTCATCCGAAAATTGATTTTTTGGAATGTACCAAAAATGATTCAAAATGTCAATTGGATCGTGCCTCATGTTGAATAACAACTTTTTAAACCCTCACAGTGACCAAAATTGCCATTTTTACAGAGTTTTGCTTACTCAAAAGCTTCAATTTTGACCCATTTCAGGCACAGAAATGACTTTAAACACACTTATTTTAGTTGACAAAGTCATAATTCACATCCAACAGTCATTTACAGTCAAAAGATTAAATGTTAAAATTTCATCCATATTGACCATTTTGGGATCGTTCGACATGTCTGGAGTCATCGTTTTTCATCCGAAAATTGATTTTTTGGACTGTACCAAAAATGATTCAAAATGTCAATTGGATCGTGCCTCATGTTGAATAACCACTTTTTAAACCCTCACAGTGACCAAAATTGCCATTTTTACAGAGTTTTGCTTACTCAAAAGCTTCAATTTTGACCCATTTCAGGCACAGAAATGACTTTAAACACACTTATTTTAGTTGACAAAGTCATAATTCACATCCAACAGTCATTTACAGTCAAAAGATTAAATGTTAAAATTTCATCCATATTGACCATTTTGGGATCGTTCGACATGTCCGGAGTCATCGTTTTTCATCCGAAAATTGATTTTTTGAACTGTACCAAAAATGATTCAAAATGTCAATTGGATCGTGCCTCATGTTGAATACCCACTTTTTAAACCCTCACAGTGACCAAAATTGCCAATTTTACACAGTTTTGCTTACTCAAAAGCTTCAATTTTGACCCATTTCAGGCACAGAAATGACTTTAAACACACTTATTTTAGTTGACAAAGCCATAATTCACATCCAACAGTCATTTAGAGTCAAAAGATTAAATGTTAAAATTTCATCATTATAGACCATTTTGGGAACGTTCGACAGGTCCGGAGTCATCGTTTTTCGTCTGAAAATTGATTTTTTGGACTGTACCAAAAATGATTCAAAATGTCAATTGGATCGTGCCTCATGTTGAATAACCACTTTTTAAACCCTCACAGTGACCAAAATTGCCATTTTTACAGAGTTTTGATTACTCAAAAGCTTCAATTTTGACCCATTTCATGCACAGAAATGACTTTAAACACACGTATTTTAGTTGACAAAGTCATAATTCACATCCAACAGTCATTTACAGTCAAAAGATTAAATGTTAAAATTTCATCCATATTGACCATTTTGGGATCGTTCGACATGTCCGGAGTCATCGTTTTTCATCCGAAAATTGATTTTTTGAACTGTACCAAAAATGATTCAAAATGTCAATTGGATCGTGCCTCATGTTGAATAACCACTTTTTAAACCCTCACAGTGACCAAAATTGCCATTTTTACAGAGTTTTCCTTACTCAAAAGCTTCAATTTTGACCCATTTCAGGCACAGAAATGACTTTAAACACACTTATTTTAGTTGACAAAGTCATAATTCACATCCAACAGTCATTTACAGTCAAAAGATTAAATGTTAAAATTTCATCCATATTGACCATTTTGGGATCGTTCGACATGTCCGGAGTCATCGTTTTTCATCCGAAAATTGATTTTTTGGACTGTACCAAAAATGATTCAAAATGTCAATTGGATCATGCCTCATGTTGAATAACCACTTTTTAAACCCTCAGAGTGACCAAAATTGCCATTTTTACAGAGTTTTGATTACTCAAAGGCTTCCATTTTTACCCCTTTGAGGCACAGAAATGACTTTAAACACACTTATTTTAGTTGACAAAGTCATAATTCACATCCAACAGTCATTTACAGTCAAAAGATTAAATGTTAAAATTTCATCCATATTGACCATTTTGGGATCGTTCGACATGTCCGGAGTCATCGTTTTTCATCCGAAAATTGATTTTTTGGACTGTACCAAAAATGATTCAAAATGTCAATTGGATCGTGCCTCATGTTGAATAACCACTTTTTAAACCCTCACAGTGACCAAAATTGCCATTTTTACAGAGTTTTGATTACTCAAAGGCTTCCATTTTTACCCATTTCAGGCACAGAAATGACTTTAAACACACTTATTTTAGTTGACAAAGTCATAATTCACATCCAACAGTCATTTACAGTCAAAAGATTAAATGTTAAAATTTCATCCATATTGACCATTTTGGGATCGTTCGACATGTCCGGAGTCATCGTTTTTCATCCGAAAATTGATTTTTTGGACTGTACCAAAAATGATTCAAAATGTCAATTGGATCATGCCTCATGTTGAATAACCACTTTTTAAACCCTCAGAGTGACCAAAATTGCCATTTTTACAGAGTTTTGATTACTCAAAGGCTTCCATTTTTACCCCTTTGAGGCACAGAAATGACTTTAAACACACTTATTTTAGTTGACAAAGTCATAATTCACATCCAACAGTCATTTACAGTCAAAAGATTAAATGTTAAAATTTCATCCATATTGACCATTTTGGGATCGTTCGACATGTCCGGAGTCATCGTTTTTCATCCGAAAATTGATTTTTTGGACTGTACCAAAAAGGATTCAAAATGTCAATTGGATCGTGCCTCATGTTGAATAACCACTTTTTAAACCCTCACAGTGACCAAAATTGCCATTTTTACAGAGTTTTGATTACTCAAAAGCTTCAATTTTGACCAATTTCAGGCACAGAAATGACTTTAAACACACTTATTTTAGTTGACAAAGTCATAATTCACATCCAACAGTCATTTACAGTCAAAAGATTAAATGTTAAAATTTCATCCATATTGACCATTTTGGGATCGTTCGACATGTCCGGAGTCATCGTTTTTCATCCGAAAATTGATTTTTTGGACTGTACCAAAAATGATTCAAAATGTCAATTGGATCGTGCCTCATGTTGAATAACCACTTTTTAAACCCTCACAGTGACCAAAATTGCCATTTTTACAGAGTTTTGATTACCCAAAAGCTTCAATTTTTACCCATTTCAGGCACAGAAATGACTTTAAACACACTTATTTTAGTTGACAAAGTCATAATTCACATCCAACAGTCATTTACAGTCAAAAGATTAAATGTTAAAATTTCATCCATATTGACCATTTTGGGATCGTTCGACATGTCCGGAGTCATCGTTTTTCATCCGAAAATTGATTTTTTGGACTGTACCAAAAATGATTCAAAATGTCAATTGGATCGTGCCTCATTTTGAATAACCACTTTTTAAACCCTCACAGTGACCAAAATTGCCAATTTTACAGAGTTTTGCTTACACAAAAGCTTCAATTTTGACCCGTTTCAGGCACAGAAATGACTTTCAACACACTTATTTTAGTTGACAAAGTCATTATTCACATCCAACAGTCATTTAGAGTCAAAAGATTAAATGTTAAAATTTCATCCATATTGACCATTTTGGGATCGTTCGACATGTCCGGAGTCATCGTTTTTCATCCGAAAATTGATTTTTTGGACTGTACCAAAAATGATTCAAAATGTCAATTGGATCGTGCCTCATGTTGAATAACCACTTTTTAAACCCTCACAGTGACCAAAATTGCCATTTTTACAGAGTTTTGATTACTCAAAAGCTTCAATTTTGACCCATTTCAGGCACATAAATGACTTTAACACCTTGGCTGCTAGGTGTTTTCCCCTCCTGTGCTGACTTTTCGTTAGGCACATTGTTCATGACGAGCTCAGCTCGTCATCAGCACAGCTCAACCGTGCATCATGACGAGCTGAGCTCGTCATCAGCATCGAAAGGGTTAAACACACTTATTTTAGTTGACAAAGTCATAATTCACATCCAACAGTCATTTACAGTCAAAAGATTAAATGTTAAAATTTCATCCATATTGACCATTTTGGGATCGTTCGACATGTCCGGAGTCATCGTTTTTCATCCGAAAATTGATTTTTTGGACTGTACCAAAAATGATTCAAAATGTCAATTGGATCGTGCCGCATGTTGAATAACAACTTTTTAAACCCTCACAGTGACCAAAATTGCCATTTTTACAGAGTTTTGCTTACTCAAAAGCTTCAATTTTGACCCATTTCAGGCACAGAAATGACTTTAAACACACTTATTTTAGTTGACAAAGTCATAATTCACATCCAACAGTCATTTACAGTCAAAAGATTAAATGTTAAAATTTCATCCATATTGACCATTTTGGGATCGTTCGACATGTCCGGAGTCATCGTTTTTCATCCGAAAATTGATTTTTTGGACTGTACCAAAAATGATTCAAAATGTCAATTGGATCGTGCCTCATGTTGAATAACCACTTTTTAAACCCTCACAGTGACCAAAATTGCCATTTTTACAGAGTTTTGCTTACTCAAAAGCTTCAATTTTGACCCATTTCAGGCACAGAAATGACTTTAAACACACTTATTTTAGTTGACAAAGTCATAATTCACATCCAACAGTCATTTACAGTCAAAAGATTAAATGTTAAAATTTCATCCATATTGACCATTTTGGGATCGTTCGACATGTCCGGAGTCATCGTTTTTCATCCGAAAATTGATTTTTTGGACTGTACCAAAAATGATTCAAAATGTCAATTGGATCATGCCTCATGTTGAATAACCACTTTTTAAACCCACACAGTGACCAAAATTGCCATTTTTACAGAGTTTTGATTACTCAAAAGCTTCCATTTTTACCCCTTTGAGGCACAGAAATGACTTTAAACACACTTATTTTAGTTGACAAAGTCATAATTCACATCCAACAGTCATTTAGAGTCAAAAGATTAAATGTTAAAATTTCATCCATATTGACCATTTTGGGATCGTTCGACATGTCCGGAGTCATCGTTTTTCATCCGAAAATTGATTTTTTGAACTGTACCAAAAATGATTCAAAATGTCAATTGGATCGTGCCTCATGTTGAATACCCACTTTTTAAACCCTCACAGTGACCAAAATTGCCAATTTTACACAGTTTTGCTTACTCAAAAGCTTCAATTTTGACCCATTTCAGGCACAGAAATGACTTTAAACACACTTATTTTAGTTGACAAAGCCATAATTCACACCCAACAGTCATTTAGAGTCAAAGGATTAAATGTTAAAATTTCATCATTATAGACCATTTTGGGAACGTTCGACAGGTCCGGAGTCATCGTTTTTTGTCTGAAAATTGATTTTTTGGACTGTACCAAAAATGATTCAAAATGTCAATTGGATCGTGCCTCATGTTGAATAACCACTTTTTAAACCCTCACAGTGACCAAAATTGCCATTTTTACAGAGTTTTGATTACTCAAAAGCTTCAATTTTGACCCATTTCATGCACAGAAATGACTTTAAACACACGTATTTTAGTTGACAAAGTCATAATTCACATCCAACAGTCATTTACAGTCAAAAGATTAAATGTTAAAATTTCATCCATATTGACCATTTTGGGATCGTTCGACATGTCCGGAGTCATCGTTTTTCATCCGAAAATTGATTTTTTGAACTGTACCAAAAATGATTCAAAATGTCAATTGGATCGTGCCTCATGTTGAATAACCACTTTTTAAACCCTCACAGTGACCAAAATTGCCATTTTTACAGAGTTTTCCTTACTCAAAAGCTTCAATTTTGACCCATTTCAGGCACAGAAATGACTTTAAACACACTTATTTTAGTTGACAAAGTCATAATTCACATCCAACAGTCATTTACAGTCAAAAGATTAAATGTTAAAATTTCATCCATATTGACCATTTTGGGATCGTTCGACATGTCCGGAGTCATCGTTTTTCATCCGAAAATTGATTTTTTGGACTGTACCAAAAATGATTCAAAATGTCAATTGGATCATGCCTCATGTTGAATAACCACTTTTTAAACCCTCAGAGTGACCAAAATTGCCATTTTTACAGAGTTTTGATTACTCAAAGGCTTCCATTTTTACCCCTTTGAGGCACAGAAATGACTTTAAACACACTTATTTTAGTTGACAAAGTCATAATTCACATCCAACAGTCATTTACAGTCAAAAGATTAAATGTTAAAATTTCATCCATATTGACCATTTTGGGATCGTTCGACATGTCCGGAGTCATCGTTTTTCATCCGAAAATTGATTTTTTGGACTGTACCAAAAATGATTCAAAATGTCAATTGGATCGTGCCTCATGATGAATAACCACTTTTTAAACCCTCACAGTGACCAAAATTGCCATTTTTACAGAGTTTTGATTACTCAAAAGCTTCGATTTTGACCCATTTCAGGCACAGAAATGACTTTAAACACACTTATTTTAGTTGACAAAGTCATAATTCACATCCAACAGTCATTTACAGTCAAAAGATTAAATGTTAAAATTTCATCCATATTGACCATTTTGGGATCGTTTGACATGTCCGGAGTCATCGTTTTTCATCCGAAAATTGATTTTTTGGACTGTACCAAAAATGATTCAAAATGTCAATTGGATCGTGCCTCATTTTGAATAACCACTTTTTAAACCCTCACAGTGACCAAAATTGCCAATTTTACAGAGTTTTGCTTACACAAAAGCTTCAATTTTGACCCGTTTCAGGCACAGAAATGAGTTTAAACACACTTATTTTAGTTGACAAAGTCATTATTCACATCCAACAGTCATTTAGAGTCAAAAGATTAAATGTTAAAATTTCATCCATATTGACCATTTTGGGATCGTTCGACATGTCCGGAGTCATCGTTTTTCATCCGAAAATTGATTTTTTGGACTGTACCAAAAATGATTCAAAATGTCAATTGGATCGTGCCTCATGTTGAATAACCACTTTTTAAACCCTCACAGTGACCAAAATTGCAATTTTTACAGAGTTTTGATTACTCAAAAGCTTCAATTTTGACCCATTTCAGGCACAGAAATGACTTTAAACACACTTATTTTAGTTGACAAAGTCATAATTCACATCCAACAGTCATTTACAGTCAAAAGATTAAATGTTAAAATTTCATCTATATTGACCATTTTGGGATCGTTCGACATGTCCGGAGTCATCGTTTTTCATCCGAAAATTGATTTTTTGGACTGTACCAAAAATGATTCAAAATGTCAATTGGATCGTGCCTCATGTTGAATAACCACTTTTTAAACCCTCACAGTGACCAAAATTGCCATTTTTACAGAGTTTTGCTTACTCAAAAGCTTCAATTTTGACCCATTTCAGGCACAGAAATGACTTTAAACACACTTATTTTAGTTGACAAAGTCATAATTCACATCCAACAGTCATTTACAGTCAAAAGATTAAACGTTAAAATTTCATCCATATTGACCATTTTGGGATCGTTCGACATGTCCGGAGTCATCGTTTTTCATCCGAAAATTGATTTTTTGGACTGTACCAAAAATGATTCAAAATGTCAATTGGATCATGCCTCATGTTGAATAACCACTTTTTAAACCCTCAGAGTGACCAAAATTGCCATTTTTACAGAGTTTTGATTACTCAAAGGCTTCCATTTTTACCCCTTTGAGGCACAGAAATGACTTTAAACACACTTATTTTAGTTGACAAAGTCATTATTCACATCCAACAGTCATTTAGAGTCAAAAGATTAAATGTTAAAATGTCATCCATATTGACCATTTTGGGATCGTTCGACATGTCCGGAGTCATCGTTTTTCATCCGAAAATTGATTTTTTGGACTGTACCAAAAATGATTAAAAATGTCAATTGGATCGTGCCTCATGTTGAATAACCACTTTTTAAACCCTCACAGTGACCAAAATTGCAATTTTTACAGAGTTTTGATTACTCAAAAGCTTCAATTTTGACCCATTTCAGGCACAGAAATGACTTTAAACACACTTATTTTAGTTGACAAAGTCATAATTCACATCCAACAGTCATTTACAGTCAAAAGATTAAATGTTAAAATTTCATCCATATTGACCATTTTGGGATCGTTCGACATGTCCGGAGTCATCGTTTTTCATCCGAAAATTGATTTTTTGGACTGTACCAAAAATGATTCAAAATGTCAATTGGATCGTGCCTCATGTTGAATAACCACTTTTTAAACCCTCACAGTGACCAAAATTGCCATTTTTACAGAGTTTTGCTTACTCAAAAGCTTCAATTTTGACCCATTTCAGGCACAGAAATGACTTTAAACACACTTATTTTAGTTGACAAAGTCATAATTCACATCCAACAGTCATTTACAGTCAAAAGATTAAACGTTAAAATTTCATCCATATTGACCATTTTGGGATCGTTCGACATGTCCGGAGTCATCGTTTTTCATCCGAAAATTGATTTTTTGGACTGTACCAAAAATGATTCAAAATGTCAATTGGATCATGCCTCATGTTGAATAACCACTTTTTAAACCCTCACAGTGACCAACATTGCCATTTTTACAGAGTTTTGATTACTCAAAAGCTACAATTTTTACCCCTTTGAGGCACAGAAATGACTTTAAACACACTTATTTTAGTTGACAAAGTCATAATTCACATCCAACAGTCATTTAGAGTCAAAAGATTAAATGTTAAAATTTCATCCATATTGACCATTTTGGGATCGTTCGACATGTCCGGAGTCATCGTTTTTCATCCGAAAATTGATTTTTTGAACTGTACCAAAAATGATTCAAAATGTCAATTGGATCGTGCCTCATGTTGAATGACCACTTTTTAAACCCTCACAGTGACCAAAATTGCCAATTTTACACAGTTTTGCTTACTCAAAAGCTTCAATTTTGACCCATTTCAGGCACAGAAATGACTTTAAACACACTTATTTTAGTTGACAAAGCCATAATTCAATCCAACAGTCATTTACAGTCAAAAGATTAAATGTTAAAATTTCATCCATATTGACCATTTTGGGATTGTTCGACATGTCCGGAGTCATCGTTTTTCATCCGAAAATTGATTTTTTGGACTGTACCAAAAATGATTCAAAATGTCAATTGGATCGTGCCTCATGATGAATAACCACTTTTTAAACCCTCACAGTGACCAAAATTGCCATTTTTACAGAGTTTTGCTTACTCAAAAGCTTCAATTTTGACCCATTTCAGGCACAGAAATGACTTTAAACACACTTATTTTAGTTGACAAAGTCATAATTCACATCCAACAGTCATTTACAGTCAAAAGATTAAACGTTAAAATTTCATCCATATTGACCATTTTGGGATCGTTCGACATGTCCGGAGTCATCGTTTTTCATCCGAAAATTGATTTTTTGGACTGTACCAAAAATGATTCAAAATGTCAATTGGATCATGCCTCATGTTGAATAACCACTTTTTAAACCCTCAGAGTGACCAAAATTGCCATTTTTACAGAGTTTTGATTACTCAAAGGCTTCCATTTTTACCCCTTTGAGGCACAGAAATGACTTTAAACACACTTATTTTAGTTGACAAAGTCATAATTCACATCCAACAGTCATTTACAGTCAAAAGATTAAATGTTAAAATTTCATCCATATTGACCATTTTGGGATTGTTCGACATGTCCGGAGTCATCGTTTTTCATCCGAAAATTGATTTTTTGGACTGTACCAAAAATGATTCAAAATGTCAATTGGATCGTGCCTCATTTTGAATAACCACTTTTTAAACCCTCACAGTGACCAAAATTGCCAATTTTACAGAGTTTTGCTTACACAAAAGCTTCAATTTTGACCCGTTTCAGGCACAGAAATGACTTTAAACACACTTATTTTAGTTGACAAAGTCATAATTCACATCCAACAGTCATTTACAGTCAAAAGATTAAATGTTAAAATTTCATCCATATTGACCATTTTGGGATCGTTTGACATGTCCGGAGTCATCGTTTTTCATCCGAAAATTGATTTTTTGGACTGTACCAAAAATGATTCAAAATGTCAATTGGATCGTGCCTCATTTTGAATAACCACTTTTTAAACCCTCACAGTGACCAAAATTGCCAATTTTACAGAGTTTTGCTTACACAAAAGCTTCAATTTTGACCCGTTTCAGGCACAGAAATGACTTTAAACACACTTATTTTAGTTGACAAAGTCATTATTCACATCCAACAGTCATTTAGAGTCAAAAGATTAAATGTTAAAATTTCATCATTATAGACCATTTTGGGAACGTTCGACAGGTCCGGAGTCATCGTTTCTCGTCTGAAAATTGATTTTTTGGACTGTACCAAAAATGATTCAAAATGTCAATTGGATCGTGCCTCATGTTGAATAACCACTTTTTAAACCCTCAGAGTGACCAAAATTGCCATTTTTACAGAGTTTTGATTACTCAAAAGCTTCAATTTTGACCCATTTCAGGCACAGAAATGACTTTAAACACACTTATTTTAGTTGACAAAGTCATAATTCACATCCAACAGTCATTTACAGTCAAAAGATTAAATGTTAAAATTTCATCCATATTGACCATTTTGGGATCGTTCGACATGTCCGGAGTCATCGTTTTTCATCCGAAAATTGATTTTTTGGACTGTACCAAAAATGATTCAAAATGTCAATTGGATCGTGCCTCATGTTGAATAACCACTTTTAAACCCTCACAGTGACCAAAATTGCCATTTTTACAGAGTTTTGATTACTCAAAAGCTTCAATTTTGACCCATTTCAGGCACAGAAATGACTTTAAACACACTTATTTTAGTTGACAAAGTCATAATTCACATCCAACAGTCATTTACAGTCAAAAGATTAAATGTTAAAATTTCATCCATATTGACCATTTTGGGATCGTTCGACATGTCCGGAGTCATCGTTTTTCATCCGAAAATTGATTTTTTGGACTGTACCAAAAATGATTCAAAATGTCAATTGGATCGTGCCTCATGTTGAATAACCACTTTTTAAACCCTCACAGTGACCAAAATTGCCATTTTTACAGAGTTTTGCTTACTCAAAAGCTTCAATTTTGACCCATTTCAGGCACAGAAATGACTTTAAACACACTTATTTTAGTTGACAAAGTCATAATTCACATCCAACAGTCATTTACAGTCAAAAGATTAAATGTTAAAATTTCATCCATATTGACCATTTTGGGATCGTTCGACATGTCCGGAGTCATCGTTTTTCATCCGAAAATTGATTTTTTGGACTGCACCAAAAATGATTCAAAATGTCAATTGGATCGTGCCTCATGTTGAATAACCACTTTTTAAACCCTCACAGTGACCAAAATTGCCAATTTTACACAGTTTTGCTTACTCAAAAGCTTCAATTTTGACCCATTTCAGGCACAGAAATGACTTTAAACACACTTATTTTAGTTGACAAAGCCATAATTCACATCCAACAGTCATTTAGAGTCAAAAGATTAAATGTTAAAATTTCATCATTATAGACCATTTTGGGAACGTTCGACAGGTCCGGAGTCATCGTTTTTCATCCAAAAATTGATTTTTTGGACTGTACCAAAAATGATTCAAAATGTCAATTGGATCGTGCCTCATGTTGAATAACCACTTTTTAAACCCTCACAGTGACCAAAATTGCCATTTTTACAGAGTTTTGATTACTCAAAAGCTTCAATTTTGACCCATTTCAGGCACAGAAATGACTTTAAACACACTTATTTTAGTTGACAAAGTCATAATTCACATCCAACAGTCATTTACAGTCAAAAGAATAAATGTTAAAATTTCATCCATATTGACCATTTTGGGATCGTTCGACATGTCCGGAGTCATCGTTTTTCATCCGAAAATTGATTTTTTGGACTGTACCAAAAATGATTCAAAATGTCAATTGGATCGTGCCTCATGTTGAATAACCACTTTTTAAACCCTCACAGTGACCAAAATTGCCAATTTTACAGAGTTTTGCTTACACAAAAGCTTCAATTTTGACCCGTTTCAGGCACAGAAATGACTTTAAACACACTTATTTTAGCTGACAAAGTCATTATTCACATCCAACAGTCATTTAGAGTCAAAAGATTAAATGTTAAAATTTCATCCATATTGACCATTTTGGGATCGTTCGACATGTCCGGAGTCATCGTTTTTCATTCGAAAATTGATTTTTTGGACTGTACCAAAAATGATTCAAAATGTCAATTGGATCGTGCCTCATGTTGAATAACCACTTTTTAAACCCTCACAGTGACCAAAATTGCCATTTTTACAGAGTTTTGATTACTCAAAAGCTTCAATTTTGACCCATTTCAGGCACAGAAATGACTTTAAACACACTTATTTTAGTTGACAAAGTCATAATTCACATCCAACAGTCATTTACAGTCAAAAGATTAAATGTTAAAATTTCATCCATATTGACCATTTTGGGATCGTTCGACATGTCCGGAGTCATCGTTTTTCATCCGAAAATTGATTTTTTGGACTGTACCAAAAATGATTCAAAATGTCAATTGGATCATGCCTCATGTTGAATAACCACTTTTTAAACCCTCAGAGTGACCAAAATTGCCATTTTTACAGAGTTTTGAATACTCAAAAGCTTCAATTTTTACCCCTTTGAGGCACAGAAATGACTTTAAACACACTTATTTTAGTTGACAAAGTCATAATTCACATCCAACAGTCATTTACAGTCAAAAGATTAAATGTTAAAATTTCATCCATATTGACCATTTTGGGATCGTTCGACATGTCCGGAGTCATCGTTTTTCATCCGAAAATTGATTTTTTGGACTGTACCAAAAATGATTCAAAATGTCAATTGGATCGTGCCTCATGTTGAATAACCACTTTTTAAACCCTCACAGTGACCAAAATTGCCAATTTTACAGAGTTTTGCTTACTCAAAAGCTTCAATTTTGACCCATTTCAGGCACAGAAATGACTTTAAACACACTTATTTTAGTTGACAAAGTCATAGTTCACATCCAACAGTCATTTAGAGTCAAAAGATTAAATGTTAAAATTTCATCATTATAGACCATTTTGGGAACGTTCGACAGGTCCGGAGTCATCGTTTTTCGTCTGAAAATTGATTTTTTGGACTGTACCAAAAATGATTCAAAATGTCAATTGGATCGTGCCTCACGTTGAATAACCACTTTTTAAACCCTCACAGTGACCAAAATTGCCATTTTTACAGAGTTTTGATTACTCAAAAGCTTAAATTTTTACCCCTTTGAGGCACAGAAATGACTTTAAACACACTTATTTTAGTTGACAAAGTCATAATTCACATCCAACAGTCATTTACAGTCAAAAGATTAAATGTTAAAATTTCATCCATATTGACCATTTTGGGATCGTTCGACATGTCTGGAGTCATCGTTTTTCATCCGAAAATTTATTTTTTGGACTGTACCAAAAATGATTCAAAATGTCAATTGAATCGTGCCTCATGTTGAATAACCACTTTTTAAACCCTCACAGTGACCAAAATTGCCATTTTTACAGAGTTTTGATTACTCAAAAGCTTCAATTTTTACCCCTTTGAGGCACAGAAATGACTTTAAACACACTTATTTTAGTTGACAAAGTCATAATTCACATCCAACAGTCATTTACAGTCAAAAGATTAAATGTTAAAATTTCATCCATATTGACCATTTTGGGATCGTTCGACATGTCCGGAGTCATCGTTTTTCATCCGAAAATTGATTTTTTGGACTGTACCAAAAATGATTCAAAATGTCAATTGGATCGTGCCTCATGTTGAATAACCACTTTTTAAACCCTCACAGTGACCAAAATTGCCAATTTTACAGAGTTTTGCTTACTCAAAAGCTTCAATTTTGACCCATTTCAGGCACAGAAATGACTTTAAACACACTTATTTTAGTTGACAAAGTCATAATTCACATCCAACAGTCATTTAGAGTCAAAAGATTAAATGTTAAAATTTCATCATTATAGACCATTTTGGGAACGTTCGACAGGTCCGGAGTCATCGTTTTTCGTCTGAAAATTGATTTTTTGGACTGTACCAAAAATGATTCCAAATGTCAATTGGATCGTGCCTCATGTTGAATAACCACTTTTTAAACCCTCACAGTGACCAAAATTGCCATTTTTACAGAGTTTTGATTACTCAAAAGCTTCAATTTTGACCCATTTCAGGCACATAAATGACTTTAAACACACTTATTTTAGTTGACAAAGTCATAATTCACATCCAACAGTCATTTACAGTCAAAAGATTAAATGTTAAAATTTCATCCATATTGACCATTTTGGGATCGTTCGACATGTCCGGAGTCATCGTTTTTCATCCGAAAATTGATTTTTTGGACTGTACCAAAAATGATTCAAAATGTCAATTGGATCGTGCCTCATGTTGAATAACCACTTTTTAAACCCTCACAGTGACCAAAATTGCCAATTTTACAGAGTTTTGCTTACTCAAAAGCTTCAATTTTGACCCATTTCAGGCACAGAAATGACTTTAAACACACTTATTTTAGTTGACAAAGTCATAGTTCACATCCAACAGTCATTTAGAGTCAATAGATTAAATGTTAAAATTTCATCATTATAGACCATTTTGGGAACGTTCGACAGGTCCGGAGTCATCGTTTTTCGTCTGAAAATTGATTTTTTGGACTGTACCAAAAATGATTCAAAATGTCAATTGGATCGTGCCTCACGTTGAATAACCACTTTTTAAACCCTCACAGTGACCAAAATTGCCATTTTTACAGAGTTTTGATTACTCAAAAGCTTCAATTTTTACCCCTTTGAGGCACAGAAATGACTTTAAACACACTTATTTTAGTTGACAAAGTCATAATTCACATCCAACAGTCATTTACAGTCAAAAGATTAAATGTTAAAATTTCATCCATATTGACCATTTTGGGATCGTTCGACATGTCTGGAGTCATCGTTTTTCATCCGAAAATTTATTTTTTGGACTGTACCAAAAATGATTCAAAATGTCAATTGAATCGTGCCTCATGTTGAATAACCACTTTTTAAACCCTCACAGTGACCAAAATTGCCATTTTTACAGAGTTTTGATTACTCAAAAGCTTCAATTTTGACCCATTTCAGGCACAGAAATGACTTTAAACACACTTATTTTAGTTGACAAAGTCATAGTTCACATCCAACAGTCATTTAGAGTCAAAAGATTAAATGTTAAAATTTCATCCATATTGACCATTTTGGGATCGTTCGACATGTCTGGAGTCATCGTTTTTCATCCGAAAATTTATTTTTTGGACTGTACCAAAAATGATTCAAAATGTCAATTGAATCGTGCCTCATGTTGAATAACCACTTTTTAAACCCTCACAGTGACCAAAATTGCCATTTTTACAGAGTTTTGATTACTCAAAAGCTTCAATTTTTACCCCTTTGAGGCACAGAAATGACTTTAAACACACTTATTTTAGTTGACAAAGTCATAATTCACATCCAACAGTCATTTACAGTCAAAAGACTAAATGTTAAAATTTCATCCATATTGACCATTTTGGGATCGTTCGACATGTCCGGAGTCATCGTTTTTCATCCGAAAATTGATTTTTTGGACTGTACCAAAAATGATTCAAAATGTCAATTGGATCGTGCCTCATGTTGAATAACCACTTTTTAAACCCTCACAGTGACCAAAATTGCCAATTTTACAGAGTTTTGCTTACTCAAAAGCTTCAATTTTGACCCATTTCAGGCACAGAAATGACTTTAAACACACTTATTTTAGTTGACAAAGTCATAATTCACATCCAACAGTCATTTACAGTCAAAAGATTAAATGTTAAAATTTCATCCATATTGACCATTTTGGGATCGTTCGACATGTCCGGAGTCATCGTTTTTCATCCGAAAATTGATTTTTTGGACTGTACCAAAAATGATTCAAAATGTCAATTGGATCATGCCTCATGTTGAATAACCACTTTTTAAACCCTCAGAGTGACCAAAATTGCCATTTTTACAGAGTTTTGAATACTCAAAAGCTTCAATTTTTACCCCTTTGAGGCACAGAAATGACTTTAAACACACTTATTTTAGTTGACAAAGTCATAATTCACATCCAACAGTCATTTACAGTCAAAAGATTAAATGTTAAAATTTCATCCATATTGACCATTTTGGGATCGTTCGACATGTCCGGAGTCATCGTTTTTCATCCGAAAATTGATTTTTTGGACTGTACCAAAAATGATTCAAAATGTCAATTGGATCGTGCCTCATGTTGAATAACCACTTTTTAAACCCTCACAGTGACCAAAATTGCCAATTTTACAGAGTTTTGCTTACTCAAAAGCTTCAATTTTGACCCATTTCAGGCACAGAAATGACTTTAAACACACTTATTTTAGTTGACAAAGTCATAGTTCACATCCAACAGTCATTTAGAGTCAATAGATTAAATGTTAAAATTTCATCATTATAGACCATTTTGGGAACGTTCGACAGGTCCGGAGTCAACGTTTTTCGTCTGAAAATTGATTTTTTGGACTGTACCAAAAATGATTCAAAATGTCAATTGGATCGTGCCTCACGTTGAATAACCACTTTTTAAACCCTCACAGTGACCAAAATTGCCATTTTTACAGAGTTTTGATTACTCAAAAGCTTCAATTTTTACCCCTTTGAGGCACAGAAATGACTTTAAACACACTTATTTTAGTTGACAAAGTCATAATTCACATCCAACAGTCATTTACAGTCAAAAGATTAAATGTTAAAATTTCATCCATATTGACCATTTTGGGATCGTTCGACATGTCTGGAGTCATCGTTTTTCATCCGAAAATTTATTTTTTGGACTGTACCAAAAATGATTCAAAATGTCAATTGAATCGTGCCTCATGTTGAATAACCACTTTTTAAACCCTCACAGTGACCAAAATTGCCATTTTTACAGAGTTTTGATTACTCAAAAGCTTCAATTTTTACCCCTTTGAGGCACAGAAATGACTTTAAACACACTTATTTTAGTTGACAAAGTCATAATTCACATCCAACAGTCATTTACAGTCAAAAGATTAAATGTTAAAATTTCATCCATATTGACCATTTTGGGATCGTTCGACATGTCCGGAGTCATCGTTTTTCATCCGAAAATTGATTTTTTGGACTGTACCAAAAATGATTCAAAATGTCAATTGGATCATGCCTCATGTTGAATAACCACTTTTTAAACCCTCACAGTGACCAACATTGCCATTTTTACAGAGTTTTGATTACTCAAAAGCTACAATTTTTACCCCTTTGAGGCACAGAAATGACTTTAAACACACTTATTTTAGTTGACAAAGTCATAATTCACATCCAACAGTCATTTAGAGTCAAAAGATTAAATGTTAAAATTTCATCCATATTGACCATTTTGGGATCGTTCGACATGTCCGGAGTCATCGTTTTTCATCCGAAAATTGATTTTTTGAACTGTACCAAAAATGATTCAAAATGTCAATTGGATCATGCCTCATGTTGAATGACCACTTTTTAAACCCTCACAGTGACCAAAATTGCCAATTTTACACAGTTTTGCTTACTCAAAAGCTTCAATTTTGACCCATTTCAGGCACAGAAATGACTTTAAACACACTTATTTTAGTTGACAAAGCCATAATTCAATCCAACAGTCATTTAGAGTCAAAAGATTAAATGTTAAAATTTCATCATTATAGACCATTTTGGGAACGTTCGACAGGTCCGGAGTCATCGTTTCTCGTCTGAAAATTGATTTTTTGGACTGTACCAAAAATGATTCAAAATGTCAATTGGATCGTGCCTCATGTTGAATAACCACTTTTTAAACCCTCAGAGTGACCAAAATTGCCATTTTTACAGAGTTTTGATTACTCAAAAGCTTCAATTTTTACCCCTTTGAGGCACAGAAATGACTTTAAACACACTTATTTTAGTTGACAAAGTCATAATTCACATCCAACAGTCATTTACAGTCAAAAGATTAAATGTTAAAATTTCATCCATATTGACCATTTTGGGATCGTTCGACATGTCCGGAGTCATCGTTTTTCATCCGAAAATTGATTTTTTGGACTGTACCAAAAATGATTCAAAATGTCAATTGGATCGTGCCTCATGTTGAATAACCACTTTTTAAACCCTCACAGTGACCAAAATTGCCAATTTTACACAGTTTTGCTTACTCAAAAGCTTCAATTTTGACCCATTTCAGGCACAGAAATGACTTTAAACACACTTATTTTAGTTGACAAAGCCATAATTCACATCCAACAGTCATTTAGAGTCAAAAGATTAAATGTTAAAATTTCATCATTATAGACCATTTTGGGAACGTTCGACAGGTCCGGAGTCATCGTTTTTCATCCAAAAATTGATTTTTTGGACTGTACCAAAAATGATTCAAAATGTCAATTGGATCGTGCCTCATGTTGAATAACCACTTTTTAAACCCTCACAGTGACCAAAATTGCCATTTTTACAGAGTTTTGATTACTCAAAAGCTTCAATTTTGACCCATTTCAGGCACAGAAATGATTTTAAACACACTTATTTTAGTTGACAAAGTCATAATTCACATCCAACAGTCATTTACAGTCAAAAGATTAAATGTTAAAATTTCATCCATATTGACCATTTTGGGATCGTTCGACATGTCCGGAGTCATCGTTTTTCATCCAAAAATTGATTTTTTGGACTGTACCAAAAATGATTCAAAATGTCAATTGGATCGTGCCTCATGTTGAATAACCACTTTTTAAACCCTCACAGTGACCAAAATTGCCATTTTTACAGAGTTTTGATTACTCAAAAGCTTCAATTTTGACCCATTTCAGGCACAGAAATGACTTTAAACACACTTATTTTAGTTGACAAAGTCATAATTCACATCCAACAGTCATTTACAGTCAAAAGATTAAACGTTAAAATTTCATCCATATTGACCATTTTGGGATCGTTCGACATGTCCGGAGTCATCGTTTTTCATCCGAAAATTGATTTTTTGGACTGTACCAAAAATGATTCAAAATGTCAATTGGATCATGCCTCATGTTGAATAACCACTTTTTAAACCCTCAGAGTGACCAAAATTGCCATTTTTACAGAGTTTTGATTACTCAAAGGCTTCCATTTTTACCCCTTTGAGGCACAGAAATGACTTTAAACACACTTATTTTAGTTGACAAAGTCATAATTCACATCCAACAGTCATTTACAGTCAAAAGATTAAATGTTAAAATTTCATCCATATTGACCATTTTGGGATTGTTCGACATGTCCGGAGTCATCGTTTTTCATCCGAAAATTGATTTTTTGGACTGTACCAAAAATGATTCAAAATGTCAATTGGATCGTGCCTCATTTTGAATAACCACTTTTTAAACCCTCACAGTGACCAAAATTGCCAATTTTACAGAGTTTTGCTTACACAAAAGCTTCAATTTTGACCCGTTTCAGGCACAGAAATGACTTTAAACACACTTATTTTAGTTGACAAAGTCATAATTCACATCCAACAGTCATTTACAGTCAAAAGATTAAATGTTAAAATTTCATCCATATTGACCATTTTGGGATCGTTTGACATGTCCGGAGTCATCGTTTTTCATCCGAAAATTGATTTTTTGGACTGTACCAAAAATGATTCAAAATGTCAATTGGATCGTGCCTCATTTTGAATAACCACTTTTTAAACCCTCACAGTGACCAAAATTGCCAATTTTACAGAGTTTTGCTTACACAAAAGCTTCAATTTTGACCCGTTTCAGGCACAGAAATGACTTTAAACACACTTATTTTAGTTGACAAAGTCATTATTCACATCCAACAGTCATTTAGAGTCAAAAGATTAAATGTTAAAATTTCATCCATATTGACCATTTTGGGATCGTTCGACATGTCCGGAGTCATTGTTTTTCATCCGAAAATTGATTTTTTGGACTGTACCAAAAATGATTCAAAATGTCAATTGGATCGTGCCTCATGTTGAATAACCACTTTTTAAACCCTCACAGTGACCAAAATTGCAATTTTTACAGAGTTTTGATTACTCAAAAGCTTCAATTTTGACCCATTTCAGGCACAGAAATGACTTTAAACACACTTATTTTAGTTGACAAAGTCATAATTCACATCCAACAGTCATTTACAGTCAAAAGATTAAATGTTAAAATTTCATCCATATTGACCATTTTGGGATCGTTCGACATGTCCGGAGTCATCGTTTTTCATCCGAAAATTGATTTTTTGGACTGTACCAAAAATGATTCAAAATGTCAATTGGATCGTGCCTCATGTTGAATAACCACTTTTTAAACCCTCACAGTGACCAAAATTGCCATTTTTACAGAGTTTTGATTACTCAAAAGCTTCAATTTTGACCCATTTCAGGCACAGAAATGACTTTAAACACACTTATTTTAGTTGACAAAGTCATAATTCACATCCAACAGTCATTTAGAGTCAAAAGATTAAATGTTAAAATTTCATCCATATTGACCATTTTGGGATCGTTCGACATGTCCGGAGTCATCGTTTTTCATCCGAAAATTGATTTTTTGAACTGTACCAAAAATGATTCAAAATGTCAATTGGATCGTGCCTCATGTTGAATGACCACTTTTTAAACCCTCACAGTGACCAAAATTGCCAATTTTACACAGTTTTGCTTACTCAAAAGCTTCAATTTTGACCCATTTCAGGCACAGAAATGACTTTAAACACACTTATTTTAGTTGACAAAGCCATAATTCAATCCAACAGTCATTTAGAGTCAAAAGATTAAATGTTAAAATTTCATCATTATAGACCATTTTGGGAACGTTCGACAGGTCCGGAGTCATCGTTTCTCGTCTGAAAATTGATTTTTTGGACTGTACCAAAAATGATTCAAAATGTCAATTGGATCGTGCCTCATGTTGAATAACCACTTTTTAAACCCTCAGAGTGACCAAAATTGCCATTTTTACAGAGTTTTGATTACTCAAAAGCTTCAATTTTTACCCCTTTGAGGCACGGAAATGACTTTAAACACACTTATTTTAGTTGACAAAGTCATAATTCACATCCAACAGTCATTTACAGTCAAAAGATTAAATGTTAAAATTTCATCCATATTGACCATTTTGGGATCGTTCGACATGTCCGGAGTCATCGTTTTTCATCCGAAAATTGATTTTTTGGACTGCACCAAAAATGATTCAAAATGTCAATTGGATCGTGCCTCATGTTGAATAACCACTTTTTAAACCCTCACAGTGACCAAAATTGCCAATTTTACACAGTTTTGCTTACTCAAAAGCTTCAATTTTGACCCATTTCAGGCACAGAAATGACTTTAAACACACTTATTTTAGTTGACAAAGCCATAATTCACATCCAACAGTCATTTAGAGTCAAAAGATTAAATGTTAAAATTTCATCATTATAGACCATTTTGGGAACGTTCGACAGGTCCGGAGTCATCGTTTTTCATCCAAAAATTGATTTTTTGGACTGTACCAAAAATGATTCAAAATGTCAATTGGATCGTGCCTCATGTTGAATAACCACTTTTTAAACCCTCACAGTGACCAAAATTGCCATTTTTACAGAGTTTTGATTACTCAAAAGCTTCAATTTTGACCCATTTCAGGCACAGAAATGACTTTAAACACACTTATTTTAGTTGACAAAGTCATAATTCACATCCAACAGTCATTTACAGTCAAAAGAATAAATGTTAAAATTTCATCCATATTGACCATTTTGGGATCGTTCGACATGTCCGGAGTCATCGTTTTTCATCCGAAAATTGATTTTTTGGACTGTACCAAAAATGATTCAAAATGTCAATTGGATCGTGCCTCATGTTGAATAACCACTTTTTAAACCCTCACAGTGACCAAAATTGCCAATTTTACAGAGTTTTGCTTACACAAAAGCTTCAATTTTGACCCGTTTCAGGCACAGAAATGACTTTAAACACACTTATTTTAGCTGACAAAGTCATTATTCACATCCAACAGTCATTTAGAGTCAAAAGATTAAATGTTAAAATTTCATCCATATTGACCATTTTGGGATCGTTCGACATGTCCGGAGTCATCGTTTTTCATTCGAAAATTGATTTTTTGGACTGTACCAAAAATGATTCAAAATGTCAATTGGATCGTGCCTCATGTTGAATAACCACTTTTTAAACCCTCACAGTGACCAAAATTGCCATTTTTACAGAGTTTTGATTACTCAAAAGCTTCAATTTTGACCCATTTCAGGCACAGAAATGACTTTAAACACACTTATTTTAGTTGACAAAGTCATAATTCACATCCAACAGTCATTTACAGTCAAAAGATTAAATGTTAAAATTTCATCCATATTGACCATTTTGGGATCGTTCGACATGTCCGGAGTCATCGTTTTTCATCCGAAAATTGATTTTTTGGACTGTACCAAAAATGATTCAAAATGTCAATTGGATCATGCCTCATGTTGAATAACCACTTTTTAAACCCTCAGAGTGACCAAAATTGCCATTTTTACAGAGTTTTGAATACTCAAAAGCTTCAATTTTTACCCCTTTGAGGCACAGAAATGACTTTAAACACACTTATTTTAGTTGACAAAGTCATAATTCACATCCAACAGTCATTTACAGTCAAAAGATTAAATGTTAAAATTTCATCCATATTGACCATTTTGGGATCGTTCGACATGTCCGGAGTCATCGTTTTTCATCCGAAAATTGATTTTTTGGACTGTACCAAAAATGATTCAAAATGTCAATTGGATCGTGCCTCATGTTGAATAACCACTTTTTAAACCCTCACAGTGACCAAAATTGCCAATTTTACAGAGTTTTGCTTACTCAAAAGCTTCAATTTTGACCCATTTCAGGCACAGAAATGACTTTAATCACACTTATTTTAGTTGACAAAGTCATAGTTCACATCCAACAGTCATTTAGAGTCAAAAGATTAAATGTTAAAATTTCATCATTATAGACCATTTTGGGAACGTTCGACAGGTCCGGAGTCATCGTTTCTCGTCTGAAAATTGATTTTTTGGACTGTACCAAAAATGATTCAAAATGTCAATTGGATCGTGCCTCATGTTGAATAACCACTTTTTAAACCCTCAGAGTGACCAAAATTGCCATTTTTACAGAGTTTTGATTACTCAAAAGCTTCAATTTTTACCCCTTTGAGGCACAGAAATGACTTTAAACACACTTATTTTAGTTGACAAAGTCATAATTCACATCCAACAGTCATTTACAGTCAAAAGATTAAATGTTAAAATTTCATCCATATTGACCATTTTGGGATCGTTCGACATGTCCGGAGTCATCGTTTTTCATCCGAAAATTGATTTTTTGGACTGTACCAAAAATGATTCAAAATGTCAATTGGATCGTGCCTCATGTTGAATAACCACTTTTTAAACCCTCACAGTGACCAAAATTGCCAATTTTACACAGTTTTGCTTACTCAAAAGCTTCAATTTTGACCCATTTCAGGCACAGAAATGACTTTAAACACACTTATTTTAGTTGACAAAGCCATAATTCACATCCAACAGTCATTTAGAGTCAAAAGATTAAATGTTAAAATTTCATCATTATAGACCATTTTGGGAACGTTCGACAGGTCCGGAGTCATCGTTTTTCATCCAAAAATTGATTTTTTGGACTGTACCAAAAATGATTCAAAATGTCAATTGGATCGTGCCTCATGTTGAATAACCACTTTTTAAACCCTCACAGTGACCAAAATTGCCATTTTTACAGAGTTTTGATTACTCAAAAGCTTCAATTTTGACCCATTTCAGGCACAGAAATGATTTTAAACACACTTATTTTAGTTGACAAAGTCATAATTCACATCCAACAGTCATTTACAGTCAAAAGATTAAATGTTAAAATTTCATCCATATTGACCATTTTGGGATCGTTCGACATGTCCGGAGTCATCGTTTTTCATCCAAAAATTGATTTTTTGGACTGTACCAAAAATGATTCAAAATGTCAATTGGATCGTGCCTCATGTTGAATAACCACTTTTTAAACCCTCACAGTGACCAAAATTGCCATTTTTACAGAGTTTTGATTACTCAAAAGCTTCAATTTTGACCCATTTCAGGCACAGAAATGACTTTAAACACACTTATTTTAGTTGACAAAGTCATAATTCACATCCAACAGTCATTTACAGTCAAAAGATTAAACGTTAAAATTTCATCCATATTGACCATTTTGGGATCGTTCGACATGTCCGGAGTCATCGTTTTTCATCCGAAAATTGATTTTTTGGACTGTACCAAAAATGATTCAAAATGTCAATTGGATCATGCCTCATGTTGAATAACCACTTTTTAAACCCTCAGAGTGACCAAAATTGCCATTTTTACAGAGTTTTGATTACTCAAAGGCTTCCATTTTTACCCCTTTGAGGCACAGAAATGACTTTAAACACACTTATTTTAGTTGACAAAGTCATAATTCACATCCAACAGTCATTTACAGTCAAAAGATTAAATGTTAAAATTTCATCCATATTGACCATTTTGGGATTGTTCGACATGTCCGGAGTCATCGTTTTTCATCCGAAAATTGATTTTTTGGACTGTACCAAAAATGATTCAAAATGTCAATTGGATCGTGCCTCATTTTGAATAACCACTTTTTAAACCCTCACAGTGACCAAAATTGCCAATTTTACAGAGTTTTGCTTACACAAAAGCTTCAATTTTGACCCGTTTCAGGCACAGAAATGACTTTAAACACACTTATTTTAGTTGACAAAGTCATAATTCACATCCAACAGTCATTTACAGTCAAAAGATTAAATGTTAAAATTTCATCCATATTGACCATTTTGGGATCGTTTGACATGTCCGGAGTCATCGTTTTTCATCCGAAAATTGATTTTTTGGACTGTACCAAAAATGATTCAAAATGTCAATTGGATCGTGCCTCATTTTGAATAACCACTTTTTAAACCCTCACAGTGACCAAAATTGCCAATTTTACAGAGTTTTGCTTACACAAAAGCTTCAATTTTGACCCGTTTCAGGCACAGAAATGACTTTAAACACACTTATTTTAGTTGACAAAGTCATTATTCACATCCAACAGTCATTTAGAGTCAAAAGATTAAATGTTAAAATTTCATCCATATTGACCATTTTGGGATCGTTCGACATGTCCGGAGTCATTGTTTTTCATCCGAAAATTGATTTTTTGGACTGTACCAAAAATGATTCAAAATGTCAATTGGATCGTGCCTCATGTTGAATAACCACTTTTTAAACCCTCACAGTGACCAAAATTGCAATTTTTACAGAGTTTTGATTACTCAAAAGCTTCAATTTTGACCCATTTCAGGCACAGAAATGACTTTAAACACACTTATTTTAGTTGACAAAGTCATAATTCACATCCAACAGTCATTTACAGTCAAAAGATTAAATGTTAAAATTTCATCCATATTGACCATTTTGGGATCGTTCGACATGTCCGGAGTCATCGTTTTTCATCCGAAAATTGATTTTTTGGACTGTACCAAAAATGATTCAAAATGTCAATTGGATCGTGCCTCATGTTGAATAACCACTTTTTAAACCCTCACAGTGACCAAAATTGCCATTTTTACAGAGTTTTGATTACTCAAAAGCTTCAATTTTGACCCATTTCAGGCACAGAAATGACTTTAAACACACTTATTTTAGTTGACAAAGTCATAATTCACATCCAACAGTCATTTAGAGTCAAAAGATTAAATGTTAAAATTTCATCCATATTGACCATTTTGGGATCGTTCGACATGTCCGGAGTCATCGTTTTTCATCCGAAAATTGATTTTTTGAACTGTACCAAAAATGATTCAAAATGTCAATTGGATCGTGCCTCATGTTGAATGACCACTTTTTAAACCCTCACAGTGACCAAAATTGCCAATTTTACACAGTTTTGCTTACTCAAAAGCTTCAATTTTGACCCATTTCAGGCACAGAAATGACTTTAAACACACTTATTTTAGTTGACAAAGCCATAATTCAATCCAACAGTCATTTAGAGTCAAAAGATTAAATGTTAAAATTTCATCATTATAGACCATTTTGGGAACGTTCGACAGGTCCGGAGTCATCGTTTCTCGTCTGAAAATTGATTTTTTGGACTGTACCAAAAATGATTCAAAATGTCAATTGGATCGTGCCTCATGTTGAATAACCACTTTTTAAACCCTCAGAGTGACCAAAATTGCCATTTTTACAGAGTTTTGATTACTCAAAAGCTTCAATTTTTACCCCTTTGAGGCACGGAAATGACTTTAAACACACTTATTTTAGTTGACAAAGTCATAATTCACATCCAACAGTCATTTACAGTCAAAAGATTAAATGTTAAAATTTCATCCATATTGACCATTTTGGGATCGTTCGACATGTCCGGAGTCATCGTTTTTCATCCGAAAATTGATTTTTTGGACTGCACCAAAAATGATTCAAAATGTCAATTGGATCGTGCCTCATGTTGAATAACCACTTTTTAAACCCTCACAGTGACCAAAATTGCCAATTTTACACAGTTTTGCTTACTCAAAAGCTTCAATTTTGACCCATTTCAGGCACAGAAATGACTTTAAACACACTTATTTTAGTTGACAAAGCCATAATTCACATCCAACAGTCATTTAGAGTCAAAAGATTAAATGTTAAAATTTCATCATTATAGACCATTTTGGGAACGTTCGACAGGTCCGGAGTCATCGTTTTTCATCCAAAAATTGATTTTTTGGACTGTACCAAAAATGATTCAAAATGTCAATTGGATCGTGCCTCATGTTGAATAACCACTTTTTAAACCCTCACAGTGACCAAAATTGCCATTTTTACAGAGTTTTGATTACTCAAAAGCTTCAATTTTGACCCATTTCAGGCACAGAAATGACTTTAAACACACTTATTTTAGTTGACAAAGTCATAATTCACATCCAACAGTCATTTACAGTCAAAAGAATAAATGTTAAAATTTCATCCATATTGACCATTTTGGGATCGTTCGACATGTCCGGAGTCATCGTTTTTCATCCGAAAATTGATTTTTTGGACTGTACCAAAAATGATTCAAAATGTCAATTGGATCGTGCCTCATGTTGAATAACCACTTTTTAAACCCTCACAGTGACCAAAATTGCCAATTTTACAGAGTTTTGCTTACACAAAAGCTTCAATTTTGACCCGTTTCAGGCACAGAAATGACTTTAAACACACTTATTTTAGCTGACAAAGTCATTATTCACATCCAACAGTCATTTAGAGTCAAAAGATTAAATGTTAAAATTTCATCCATATTGACCATTTTGGGATCGTTCGACATGTCCGGAGTCATCGTTTTTCATTCGAAAATTGATTTTTTGGACTGTACCAAAAATGATTCAAAATGTCAATTGGATCGTGCCTCATGTTGAATAACCACTTTTTAAACCCTCACAGTGACCAAAATTGCCATTTTTACAGAGTTTTGATTACTCAAAAGCTTCAATTTTGACCCATTTCAGGCACAGAAATGACTTTAAACACACTTATTTTAGTTGACAAAGTCATAATTCACATCCAACAGTCATTTACAGTCAAAAGATTAAATGTTAAAATTTCATCCATATTGACCATTTTGGGATCGTTCGACATGTCCGGAGTCATCGTTTTTCATCCGAAAATTGATTTTTTGGACTGTACCAAAAATGATTCAAAATGTCAATTGGATCATGCCTCATGTTGAATAACCACTTTTTAAACCCTCAGAGTGACCAAAATTGCCATTTTTACAGAGTTTTGAATACTCAAAAGCTTCAATTTTTACCCCTTTGAGGCACAGAAATGACTTTAAACACACTTATTTTAGTTGACAAAGTCATAATTCACATCCAACAGTCATTTACAGTCAAAAGATTAAATGTTAAAATTTCATCCATATTGACCATTTTGGGATCGTTCGACATGTCCGGAGTCATCGTTTTTCATCCGAAAATTGATTTTTTGGACTGTACCAAAAATGATTCAAAATGTCAATTGGATCGTGCCTCATGTTGAATAACCACTTTTTAAACCCTCACAGTGACCAAAATTGCCAATTTTACAGAGTTTTGCTTACTCAAAAGCTTCAATTTTGACCCATTTCAGGCACAGAAATGACTTTAAACACACTTATTTTAGTTGACAAAGTCATAGTTCACATCCAACAGTCATTTAGAGTCAAAAGATTAAATGTTAAAATTTCATCATTATAGACCATTTTGGGAACGTTCGACAGGTCCGGAGTCATCGTTTTTCGTCTGAAAATTGATTTTTTGGACTGTACCAAAAATGATTCAAAATGTCAATTGGATCGTGCCTCACGTTGAATAACCACTTTTTAAACCCTCACAGTGACCAAAATTGCCATTTTTACAGAGTTTTGATTACTCAAAAGCTTAAATTTTTACCCCTTTGAGGCACAGAAATGACTTTAAACACACTTATTTTAGTTGACAAAGTCATAATTCACATCCAACAGTCATTTACAGTCAAAAGATTAAATGTTAAAATTTCATCCATATTGACCATTTTGGGATCGTTCGACATGTCTGGAGTCATCGTTTTTCATCCGAAAATTTATTTTTTGGACTGTACCAAAAATGATTCAAAATGTCAATTGAATCGTGCCTCATGTTGAATAACCACTTTTTAAACCCTCACAGTGACCAAAATTGCCATTTTTACAGAGTTTTGATTACTCAAAAGCTTCAATTTTTACCCCTTTGAGGCACAGAAATGACTTTAAACACACTTATTTTAGTTGACAAAGTCATAATTCACATCCAACAGTCATTTACAGTCAAAAGATTAAATGTTAAAATTTCATCCATATTGACCATTTTGGGATCGTTCGACATGTCCGGAGTCATCGTTTTTCATCCGAAAATTGATTTTTTGGACTGTACCAAAAATGATTCAAAATGTCAATTGGATCGTGCCTCATGTTGAATAACCACTTTTTAAACCCTCACAGTGACCAAAATTGCCAATTTTACAGAGTTTTGCTTACTCAAAAGCTTCAATTTTGACCCATTTCAGGCACAGAAATGACTTTAAACACACTTATTTTAGTTGACAAAGTCATAATTCACATCCAACAGTCATTTAGAGTCAAAAGATTAAATGTTAAAATTTCATCATTATAGACCATTTTGGGAACGTTCGACAGGTCCGGAGTCATCGTTTTTCGTCTGAAAATTGATTTTTTGGACTGTACCAAAAATGATTCAAAATGTCAATTGGATCGTGCCTCATGTTGAATAACCACTTTTTAAACCCTCACAGTGACCAAAATTGCCATTTTTACAGAGTTTTGATTACTCAAAAGCTTCAATTTTGACCCATTTCAGGCACATAAATGACTTTAAACACACTTATTTTAGTTGACAAAGTCATAATTCACATCCAACAGTCATTTACAGTCAAAAGATTAAATGTTAAAATTTCATCCATATTGACCATTTTGGGATCGTTCGACATGTCCGGAGTCATCGTTTTTCATCCGAAAATTGATTTTTTGGACTGTACCAAAAATGATTCAAAATGTCAATTGGATCGTGCCTCATGTTGAATAACCACTTTTTAAACCCTCACAGTGACCAAAATTGCCAATTTTACAGAGTTTTGCTTACTCAAAAGCTTCAATTTTGACCCATTTCAGGCACAGAAATGACTTTAAACACACTTATTTTAGTTGACAAAGTCATAGTTCACATCCAACAGTCATTTAGAGTCAATAGATTAAATGTTAAAATTTCATCATTATAGACCATTTTGGGATCGTTCGACATGTCCGGAGTCATCGTTTTTCATCCGAAAATTGATTTTTTGGACTGTACCAAAAATGATTCAAAATGTCAATTGGATCATGCCTCATGTTGAATAACCACTTTTTAAACCCTCAGAGTGACCAAAATTGCCATTTTTACAGAGTTTTGAATACTCAAAAGCTTCAATTTTTACCCCTTTGAGGCACAGAAATGACTTTAAACACACTTATTTTAGTTGACAAAGTCATAATTCACATCCAACAGTCATTTACAGTCAAAAGATTAAATGTTAAAATTTCATCCATATTGACCATTTTGGGATCGTTCGACATGTCCGGAGTCATCGTTTTTCATCCGAAAATTGATTTTTTGGACTGTACCAAAAATGATTCAAAATGTCAATTGGATCGTGCCTCATGTTGAATAACCACTTTTTAAACCCTCACAGTGACCAAAATTGCCAATTTTACAGAGTTTTGCTTACTCAAAAGCTTCAATTTTGACCCATTTCAGGCACAGAAATGACTTTAAACACACTTATTTTAGTTGACAAAGTCATAGTTCACATCCAACAGTCATTTAGAGTCAAAAGATTAAATGTTAAAATTTCATCATTATAGACCATTTTGGGAACGTTCGACAGGTCCGGAGTCATCGTTTTTCGTCTGAAAATTGATTTTTTGGACTGTACCAAAAATGATTCAAAATGTCAATTGGATCGTGCCTCACGTTGAATAACCACTTTTTAAACCCTCACAGTGACCAAAATTGCCATTTTTACAGAGTTTTGATTACTCAAAAGCTTAAATTTTTACCCCTTTGAGGCACAGAAATGACTTTAAACACACTTATTTTAGTTGACAAAGTCATAATTCACATCCAACAGTCATTTACAGTCAAAAGATTAAATGTTAAAATTTCATCCATATTGACCATTTTGGGATCGTTCGACATGTCTGGAGTCATCGTTTTTCATCCGAAAATTTATTTTTTGGACTGTACCAAAAATGATTCAAAATGTCAATTGAATCGTGCCTCATGTTGAATAACCACTTTTTAAACCCTCACAGTGACCAAAATTGCCATTTTTACAGAGTTTTGATTACTCAAAAGCTTCAATTTTTACCCCTTTGAGGCACAGAAATGACTTTAAACACACTTATTTTAGTTGACAAAGTCATAATTCACATCCAACAGTCATTTACAGTCAAAAGATTAAATGTTAAAATTTCATCCATATTGACCATTTTGGGATCGTTCGACATGTCCGGAGTCATCGTTTTTCATCCGAAAATTGATTTTTTGGACTGTACCAAAAATGATTCAAAATGTCAATTGGATCGTGCCTCATGTTGAATAACCACTTTTTAAACCCTCACAGTGACCAAAATTGCCAATTTTACAGAGTTTTGCTTACTCAAAAGCTTCAATTTTGACCCATTTCAGGCACAGAAATGACTTTAAACACACTTATTTTAGTTGACAAAGTCATAATTCACATCCAACAGTCATTTAGAGTCAAAAGATTAAATGTTAAAATTTCATCATTATAGACCATTTTGGGAACGTTCGACAGGTCCGGAGTCATCGTTTTTCGTCTGAAAATTGATTTTTTGGACTGTACCAAAAATGATTCAAAATGTCAATTGGATCGTGCCTCATGTTGAATAACCACTTTTTAAACCCTCACAGTGACCAAAATTGCCATTTTTACAGAGTTTTGATTACTCAAAAGCTTCAATTTTGACCCATTTCAGGCACATAAATGACTTTAAACACACTTATTTTAGTTGACAAAGTCATAATTCACATCCAACAGTCATTTACAGTCAAAAGATTAAATGTTAAAATTTCATCCATATTGACCATTTTGGGATCGTTCGACATGTCCGGAGTCATCGTTTTTCATCCGAAAATTGATTTTTTGGACTGTACCAAAAATGATTCAAAATGTCAATTGGATCGTGCCTCATGTTGAATAACCACTTTTTAAACCCTCACAGTGACCAAAATTGCCAATTTTACAGAGTTTTGCTTACTCAAAAGCTTCAATTTTGACCCATTTCAGGCACAGAAATGACTTTAAACACACTTATTTTAGTTGACAAAGTCATAGTTCACATCCAACAGTCATTTAGAGTCAATAGATTAAATGTTAAAATTTCATCATTATAGACCATTTTGGGAACGTTCGACAGGTCCGGAGTCATCGTTTTTCGTCTGAAAATTGATTTTTTGGACTGTACCAAAAATGATTCAAAATGTCAATTGGATCGTGCCTCACGTTGAATAACCACTTTTTAAACCCTCACAGTGACCAAAATTGCCATTTTTACAGAGTTTTGATTACTCAAAAGCTTCAATTTTTACCCCTTTGAGGCACAGAAATGACTTTAAACACACTTATTTTAGTTGACAAAGTCATAATTCACATCCAACAGTCATTTACAGTCAAAAGATTAAATGTTAAAATTTCATCCATATTGACCATTTTGGGATCGTTCGACATGTCTGGAGTCATCGTTTTTCATCCGAAAATTTATTTTTTGGACTGTACCAAAAATGATTCAAAATGTCAATTGAATCGTGCCTCATGTTGAATAACCACTTTTTAAACCCTCACAGTGACCAAAATTGCCATTTTTACAGAGTTTTGATTACTCAAAAGCTTCAATTTTTACCCCTTTGAGGCACAGAAATGACTTTAAACACACTTATTTTAGTTGACAAAGTCATAATTCACATCCAACAGTCATTTACAGTCAAAAGATTAAATGTTAAAATTTCATCCATATTGACCATTTTGGGATCGTTCGACATGTCCGGAGTCATCGTTTTTCATCCGAAAATTGATTTTTTGGACTGTACCAAAAATGATTCAAAATGTCAATTGGATCGTGCCTCATGTTGAATAACCACTTTTTAAACCCTCACAGTGACCAAAATTGCCAATTTTACAGAGTTTTGCTTACTCAAAAGCTTCAATTTTGACCCATTTCAGGCACAGAAATGACTTTAAACACACTTATTTTAGTTGACAAAGTCATAATTCACATCCAACAGTCATTTAGAGTCAAAAGATTAAATGTTAAAATTTCATCATTATAGACCATTTTGGGAACGTTCGACAGGTCCGGAGTCATCGTTTTTCGTCTGAAAATTGATTTTTTGGACTGTACCAAAAATGATTCAAAATGTCAATTGGATCGTGCCTCATGTTGAATAACCACTTTTTAAACCCTCACAGTGACCAAAATTGCCATTTTTACAGAGTTTTGATTACTCAAAAGCTTCAATTTTGACCCATTTCAGGCACATAAATGACTTTAAACACACTTATTTTAGTTGACAAAGTCATAATTCACATCCAACAGTCATTTACAGTCAAAAGATTAAATGTTAAAATTTCATCCATATTGACCATTTTGGGATCGTTCGACATGTCCGGAGTCATCGTTTTTCATCCGAAAATTGATTTTTTGGACTGTACCAAAAATGATTCAAAATGTCAATTGGATCATGCCTCATGTTGAATAACCACTTTTTAAACCCTCAGAGTGACCAAAATTGCCATTTTTACAGAGTTTTGAATACTCAAAAGCTTCAATTTTTACCCCTTTGAGGCACAGAAATGACTTTAAACACACTTATTTTAGTTGACAAAGTCATAATTCACATCCAACAGTCATTTACAGTCAAAAGATTAAATGTTAAAATTTCATCCATATTGACCATTTTGGGATCGTTCGACATGTCCGGAGTCATCGTTTTTCATCCGAAAATTGATTTTTTGGACTGTACCAAAAATGATTCAAAATGTCAATTGGATCGTGCCTCATGTTGAATAACCACTTTTTAAACCCTCACAGTGACCAAAATTGCCAATTTTACAGAGTTTTGCTTACTCAAAAGCTTCAATTTTGACCCATTTCAGGCACAGAAATGACTTTAAACACACTTATTTTAGTTGACAAAGTCATAGTTCACATCCAACAGTCATTTAGAGTCAATAGATTAAATGTTAAAATTTCATCATTATAGACCATTTTGGGAACGTTCGACAGGTCCGGAGTCATCGTTTTTCGTCTGAAAATTGATTTTTTGGACTGTACCAAAAATGATTCAAAATGTCAATTGGATCGTGCCTCACGTTGAATAACCACTTTTTAAACCCTCACAGTGACCAAAATTGCCATTTTTACAGAGTTTTGATTACTCAAAAGCTTCAATTTTTACCCCTTTGAGGCACAGAAATGACTTTAAACACACTTATTTTAGTTGACAAAGTCATAATTCACATCCAACAGTCATTTACAGTCAAAAGATTAAATGTTAAAATTTCATCCATATTGACCATTTTGGGATCGTTCGACATGTCTGGAGTCATCGTTTTTCATCCGAAAATTTATTTTTTGGACTGTACCAAAAATGATTCAAAATGTCAATTGAATCGTGCCTCATGTTGAATAACCACTTTTTAAACCCTCACAGTGACCAAAATTGCCATTTTTACAGAGTTTTGATTACTCAAAAGCTTCAATTTTTACCCCTTTGAGGCACAGAAATGACTTTAAACACACTTATTTTAGTTGACAAAGTCATAATTCACATCCAACAGTCATTTACAGTCAAAAGATTAAATGTTAAAATTTCATCCATATTGACCATTTTGGGATCGTTCGACATGTCCGGAGTCATCGTTTTTCATCCGAAAATTGATTTTTTGGACTGTACCAAAAATGATTCAAAATGTCAATTGGATCATGCCTCATGTTGAATAACCACTTTTTAAACCCTCACAGTGACCAACATTGCCATTTTTACAGAGTTTTGATTACTCAAAAGCTACAATTTTTACCCCTTTGAGGCACAGAAATGACTTTAAACACACTTATTTTAGTTGACAAAGTCATAATTCACATCCAACAGTCATTTAGAGTCAAAAGATTAAATGTTAAAATTTCATCCATATTGACCATTTTGGGATCGTTCGACATGTCCGGAGTCATCGTTTTTCATCCGAAAATTGATTTTTTGAACTGTACCAAAAATGATTCAAAATGTCAATTGGATCATGCCTCATGTTGAATGACCACTTTTTAAACCCTCACAGTGACCAAAATTGCCAATTTTACACAGTTTTGCTTACTCAAAAGCTTCAATTTTGACCCATTTCAGGCACAGAAATGACTTTAAACACACTTATTTTAGTTGACAAAGCCATAATTCAATCCAACAGTCATTTAGAGTCAAAAGATTAAATGTTAAAATTTCATCATTATAGACCATTTTGGGAACGTTCGACAGGTCCGGAGTCATCGTTTCTCGTCTGAAAATTGATTTTTTGGACTGTACCAAAAATGATTCAAAATGTCAATTGGATCGTGCCTCATGTTGAATAACCACTTTTTAAACCCTCAGAGTGACCAAAATTGCCATTTTTACAGAGTTTTGATTACTCAAAAGCTTCAATTTTTACCCCTTTGAGGCACAGAAATGACTTTAAACACACTTATTTTAGTTGACAAAGTCATAATTCACATCCAACAGTCATTTACAGTCAAAAGATTAAATGTTAAAATTTCATCCATATTGACCATTTTGGGATCGTTCGACATGTCCGGAGTCATCGTTTTTCATCCGAAAATTGATTTTTTGGACTGTACCAAAAATGATTCAAAATGTCAATTGGATCGTGCCTCATGTTGAATAACCACTTTTTAAACCCTCACAGTGACCAAAATTGCCAATTTTACACAGTTTTGCTTACTCAAAAGCTTCAATTTTGACCCATTTCAGGCACAGAAATGACTTTAAACACACTTATTTTAGTTGACAAAGCCATAATTCACATCCAACAGTCATTTAGAGTCAAAAGATTAAATGTTAAAATTTCATCATTATAGACCATTTTGGGAACGTTCGACAGGTCCGGAGTCATCGTTTTTCATCCAAAAATTGATTTTTTGGACTGTACCAAAAATGATTCAAAATGTCAATTGGATCGTGCCTCATGTTGAATAACCACTTTTTAAACCCTCACAGTGACCAAAATTGCCATTTTTACAGAGTTTTGATTACTCAAAAGCTTCAATTTTGACCCATTTCAGGCACAGAAATGATTTTAAACACACTTATTTTAGTTGACAAAGTCATAATTCACATCCAACAGTCATTTACAGTCAAAAGATTAAATGTTAAAATTTCATCCATATTGACCATTTTGGGATCGTTCGACATGTCCGGAGTCATCGTTTTTCATCCAAAAATTGATTTTTTGGACTGTACCAAAAATGATTCAAAATGTCAATTGGATCGTGCCTCATGTTGAATAACCACTTTTTAAACCCTCACAGTGACCAAAATTGCCATTTTTACAGAGTTTTGATTACTCAAAAGCTTCAATTTTGACCCATTTCAGGCACAGAAATGACTTTAAACACACTTATTTTAGTTGACAAAGTCATAATTCACATCCAACAGTCATTTACAGTCAAAAGATTAAACGTTAAAATTTCATCCATATTGACCATTTTGGGATCGTTCGACATGTCCGGAGTCATCGTTTTTCATCCGAAAATTGATTTTTTGGACTGTACCAAAAATGATTCAAAATGTCAATTGGATCATGCCTCATGTTGAATAACCACTTTTTAAACCCTCAGAGTGACCAAAATTGCCATTTTTACAGAGTTTTGATTACTCAAAGGCTTCCATTTTTACCCCTTTGAGGCACAGAAATGACTTTAAACACACTTATTTTAGTTGACAAAGTCATAATTCACATCCAACAGTCATTTACAGTCAAAAGATTAAATGTTAAAATTTCATCCATATTGACCATTTTGGGATTGTTCGACATGTCCGGAGTCATCGTTTTTCATCCGAAAATTGATTTTTTGGACTGTACCAAAAATGATTCAAAATGTCAATTGGATCGTGCCTCATTTTGAATAACCACTTTTTAAACCCTCACAGTGACCAAAATTGCCAATTTTACAGAGTTTTGCTTACACAAAAGCTTCAATTTTGACCCGTTTCAGGCACAGAAATGACTTTAAACACACTTATTTTAGTTGACAAAGTCATAATTCACATCCAACAGTCATTTACAGTCAAAAGATTAAATGTTAAAATTTCATCCATATTGACCATTTTGGGATCGTTTGACATGTCCGGAGTCATCGTTTTTCATCCGAAAATTGATTTTTTGGACTGTACCAAAAATGATTCAAAATGTCAATTGGATCGTGCCTCATTTTGAATAACCACTTTTTAAACCCTCACAGTGACCAAAATTGCCAATTTTACAGAGTTTTGCTTACACAAAAGCTTCAATTTTGACCCGTTTCAGGCACAGAAATGACTTTAAACACACTTATTTTAGTTGACAAAGTCATTATTCACATCCAACAGTCATTTAGAGTCAAAAGATTAAATGTTAAAATTTCATCATTATAGACCATTTTGGGAACGTTCGACAGGTCCGGAGTCATCGTTTCTCGTCTGAAAATTGATTTTTTGGACTGTACCAAAAATGATTCAAAATGTCAATTGGATCGTGCCTCATGTTGAATAACCACTTTTTAAACCCTCAGAGTGACCAAAATTGCCATTTTTACAGAGTTTTGATTACTCAAAAGCTTCAATTTTGACCCATTTCAGGCACAGAAATGACTTTAAACACACTTATTTTAGTTGACAAAGTCATAATTCACATCCAACAGTCATTTACAGTCAAAAGATTAAATGTTAAAATTTCATCCATATTGACCATTTTGGGATCGTTCGACATGTCCGGAGTCATCGTTTTTCATCCGAAAATTGATTTTTTGGACTGTACCAAAAATGATTCAAAATGTCAATTGGATCGTGCCTCATGTTGAATAACCACTTTTAAACCCTCACAGTGACCAAAATTGCCATTTTTACAGAGTTTTGATTACTCAAAAGCTTCAATTTTGACCCATTTCAGGCACAGAAATGACTTTAAACACACTTATTTTAGTTGACAAAGTCATAATTCACATCCAACAGTCATTTACAGTCAAAAGATTAAATGTTAAAATTTCATCCATATTGACCATTTTGGGATCGTTCGACATGTCCGGAGTCATCGTTTTTCATCCGAAAATTGATTTTTTGGACTGTACCAAAAATGATTCAAAATGTCAATTGGATCGTGCCTCATGTTGAATAACCACTTTTTAAACCCTCACAGTGACCAAAATTGCCATTTTTACAGAGTTTTGCTTACTCAAAAGCTTCAATTTTGACCCATTTCAGGCACAGAAATGACTTTAAACACACTTATTTTAGTTGACAAAGTCATAATTCACATCCAACAGTCATTTACAGTCAAAAGATTAAATGTTAAAATTTCATCCATATTGACCATTTTGGGATCGTTCGACATGTCCGGAGTCATCGTTTTTCATCCGAAAATTGATTTTTTGGACTGCACCAAAAATGATTCAAAATGTCAATTGGATCGTGCCTCATGTTGAATAACCACTTTTTAAACCCTCACAGTGACCAAAATTGCCAATTTTACACAGTTTTGCTTACTCAAAAGCTTCAATTTTGACCCATTTCAGGCACAGAAATGACTTTAAACACACTTATTTTAGTTGACAAAGCCATAATTCACATCCAACAGTCATTTAGAGTCAAAAGATTAAATGTTAAAATTTCATCATTATAGACCATTTTGGGAACGTTCGACAGGTCCGGAGTCATCGTTTTTCATCCAAAAATTGATTTTTTGGACTGTACCAAAAATGATTCAAAATGTCAATTGGATCGTGCCTCATGTTGAATAACCACTTTTTAAACCCTCACAGTGACCAAAATTGCCATTTTTACAGAGTTTTGATTACTCAAAAGCTTCAATTTTGACCCATTTCAGGCACAGAAATGACTTTAAACACACTTATTTTAGTTGACAAAGTCATAATTCACATCCAACAGTCATTTACAGTCAAAAGAATAAATGTTAAAATTTCATCCATATTGACCATTTTGGGATCGTTCGACATGTCCGGAGTCATCGTTTTTCATCCGAAAATTTATTTTTTGGACTGTACCAAAAATGATTCAAAATGTCAATTGGATCGTGCCTCATGTTGAATAACCACTTTTTAAACCCTCACAGTGACCAAAATTGCCAATTTTACAGAGTTTTGCTTACACAAAAGCTTCAATTTTGACCCGTTTCAGGCACAGAAATGACTTTAAACACACTTATTTTAGCTGACAAAGTCATTATTCACATCCAACAGTCATTTAGAGTCAAAAGATTAAATGTTAAAATTTCATCCATATTGACCATTTTGGGATCGTTCGACATGTCCGGAGTCATCGTTTTTCATTCGAAAATTGATTTTTTGGACTGTACCAAAAATGATTCAAAATGTCAATTGGATCGTGCCTCATGTTGAATAACCACTTTTTAAACCCTCACAGTGACCAAAATTGCCATTTTTACAGAGTTTTGATTACTCAAAAGCTTCAATTTTGACCCATTTCAGGCACAGAAATGACTTTAAACACACTTATTTTAGTTGACAAAGTCATAATTCACATCCAACAGTCATTTACAGTCAAAAGATTAAATGTTAAAATTTCATCCATATTGACCATTTTGGGATCGTTCGACATGTCCGGAGTCATCGTTTTTCATCCGAAAATTGATTTTTTGGACTGTACCAAAAATGATTCAAAATGTCAATTGGATCATGCCTCATGTTGAATAACCACTTTTTAAACCCTCAGAGTGACCAAAATTGCCATTTTTACAGAGTTTTGAATACTCAAAAGCTTCAATTTTTACCCCTTTGAGGCACAGAAATGACTTTAAACACACTTATTTTAGTTGACAAAGTCATAATTCACATCCAACAGTCATTTACAGTCAAAAGATTAAATGTTAAAATTTCATCCATATTGACCATTTTGGGATCGTTCGACATGTCCGGAGTCATCGTTTTTCATCCGAAAATTGATTTTTTGGACTGTACCAAAAATGATTCAAAATGTCAATTGGATCGTGCCTCATGTTGAATAACCACTTTTTAAACCCTCACAGTGACCAAAATTGCCAATTTTACAGAGTTTTGCTTACTCAAAAGCTTCAATTTTGACCCATTTCAGGCACAGAAATGACTTTAAACACACTTATTTTAGTTGACAAAGTCATAGTTCACATCCAACAGTCATTTAGAGTCAAAAGATTAAATGTTAAAATTTCATCATTATAGACCATTTTGGGAACGTTCGACAGGTCCGGAGTCATCGTTTTTCGTCTGAAAATTGATTTTTTGGACTGTACCAAAAATGATTCAAAATGTCAATTGGATCGTGCCTCACGTTGAATAACCACTTTTTAAACCCTCACAGTGACCAAAATTGCCATTTTTACAGAGTTTTGATTACTCAAAAGCTTAAATTTTTACCCCTTTGAGGCACAGAAATGACTTTAAACACACTTATTTTAGTTGACAAAGTCATAATTCACATCCAACAGTCATTTACAGTCAAAAGATTAAATGTTAAAATTTCATCCATATTGACCATTTTGGGATCGTTCGACATGTCTGGAGTCATCGTTTTTCATCCGAAAATTTATTTTTTGGACTGTACCAAAAATGATTCAAAATGTCAATTGAATCGTGCCTCATGTTGAATAACCACTTTTTAAACCCTCACAGTGACCAAAATTGCCATTTTTACAGAGTTTTGATTACTCAAAAGCTTCAATTTTTACCCCTTTGAGGCACAGAAATGACTTTAAACACACTTATTTTAGTTGACAAAGTCATAATTCACATCCAACAGTCATTTACAGTCAAAAGATTAAATGTTAAAATTTCATCCATATTGACCATTTTGGGATCGTTCGACATGTCCGGAGTCATCGTTTTTCATCCGAAAATTGATTTTTTGGACTGTACCAAAAATGATTCAAAATGTCAATTGGATCGTGCCTCATGTTGAATAACCACTTTTTAAACCCTCACAGTGACCAAAATTGCCAATTTTACAGAGTTTTGCTTACTCAAAAGCTTCAATTTTGACCCATTTCAGGCACAGAAATGACTTTAAACACACTTATTTTAGTTGACAAAGTCATAATTCACATCCAACAGTCATTTAGAGTCAAAAGATTAAATGTTAAAATTTCATCATTATAGACCATTTTGGGAACGTTCGACAGGTCCGGAGTCATCGTTTTTCGTCTGAAAATTGATTTTTTGGACTGTACCAAAAATGATTCCAAATGTCAATTGGATCGTGCCTCATGTTGAATAACCACTTTTTAAACCCTCACAGTGACCAAAATTGCCATTTTTACAGAGTTTTGATTACTCAAAAGCTTCAATTTTGACCCATTTCAGGCACATAAATGACTTTAAACACACTTATTTTAGTTGACAAAGTCATAATTCACATCCAACAGTCATTTACAGTCAAAAGATTAAATGTTAAAATTTCATCCATATTGACCATTTTGGGATCGTTCGACATGTCCGGAGTCATCGTTTTTCATCCGAAAATTGATTTTTTGGACTGTACCAAAAATGATTCAAAATGTCAATTGGATCGTGCCTCATGTTGAATAACCACTTTTTAAACCCTCACAGTGACCAAAATTGCCAATTTTACAGAGTTTTGCTTACTCAAAAGCTTCAATTTTGACCCATTTCAGGCACAGAAATGACTTTAAACACACTTATTTTAGTTGACAAAGTCATAGTTCACATCCAACAGTCATTTAGAGTCAATAGATTAAATGTTAAAATTTCATCATTATAGACCATTTTGGGAACGTTCGACAGGTCCGGAGTCATCGTTTTTCGTCTGAAAATTGATTTTTTGGACTGTACCAAAAATGATTCAAAATGTCAATTGGATCGTGCCTCACGTTGAATAACCACTTTTTAAACCCTCACAGTGACCAAAATTGCCATTTTTACAGAGTTTTGATTACTCAAAAGCTTCAATTTTTACCCCTTTGAGGCACAGAAATGACTTTAAACACACTTATTTTAGTTGACAAAGTCATAATTCACATCCAACAGTCATTTACAGTCAAAAGATTAAATGTTAAAATTTCATCCATATTGACCATTTTGGGATCGTTCGACATGTCTGGAGTCATCGTTTTTCATCCGAAAATTTATTTTTTGGACTGTACCAAAAATGATTCAAAATGTCAATTGAATCGTGCCTCATGTTGAATAACCACTTTTTAAACCCTCACAGTGACCAAAATTGCCATTTTTACAGAGTTTTGATTACTCAAAAGCTTCAATTTTGACCCATTTCAGGCACAGAAATGACTTTAAACACACTTATTTTAGTTGACAAAGTCATAGTTCACATCCAACAGTCATTTAGAGTCAAAAGATTAAATGTTAAAATTTCATCCATATTGACCATTTTGGGATCGTTCGACATGTCTGGAGTCATCGTTTTTCATCCGAAAATTTATTTTTTGGACTGTACCAAAAATGATTCAAAATGTCAATTGAATCGTGCCTCATGTTGAATAACCACTTTTTAAACCCTCACAGTGACCAAAATTGCCATTTTTACAGAGTTTTGATTACTCAAAAGCTTCAATTTTTACCCCTTTGAGGCACAGAAATGACTTTAAACACACTTATTTTAGTTGACAAAGTCATAATTCACATCCAACAGTCATTTACAGTCAAAAGACTAAATGTTAAAATTTCATCCATATTGACCATTTTGGGATCGTTCGACATGTCCGGAGTCATCGTTTTTCATCCGAAAATTGATTTTTTGGACTGTACCAAAAATGATTCAAAATGTCAATTGGATCGTGCCTCATGTTGAATAACCACTTTTTAAACCCTCACAGTGACCAAAATTGCCAATTTTACAGAGTTTTGCTTACTCAAAAGCTTCAATTTTGACCCATTTCAGGCACAGAAATGACTTTAAACACACTTATTTTAGTTGACAAAGTCATAATTCACATCCAACAGTCATTTAGAGTCAAAAGATTAAATGTTAAAATTTCATCATTATAGACCATTTTGGGAACGTTCGACAGGTCCGGAGTCATCGTTTTTCGTCTGAAAATTGATTTTTTGGACTGTACCAAAAATGATTCAAAATGTCAATTGGATCGTGCCTCATGTTGAATAACCACTTTTTAAACCCTCACAGTGACCAAAATTGCCATTTTTACAGAGTTTTGATTACTCAAAAGCTTCAATTTTGACCCATTTCAGGCACATAAATGACTTTAAACACACTTATTTTAGTTGACAAAGTCATAATTCACATCCAACAGTCATTTACAGTCAAAAGATTAAATGTTAAAATTTCATCCATATTGACCATTTTGGGATCGTTCGACATGTCCGGAGTCATCGTTTTTCATCCGAAAATTGATTTTTTGGACTGTACCAAAAATGATTCAAAATGTCAATTGGATCATGCCTCATGTTGAATAACCACTTTTTAAACCCTCAGAGTGACCAAAATTGCCATTTTTACAGAGTTTTGAATACTCAAAAGCTTCAATTTTTACCCCTTTGAGGCACAGAAATGACTTTAAACACACTTATTTTAGTTGACAAAGTCATAATTCACATCCAACAGTCATTTACAGTCAAAAGATTAAATGTTAAAATTTCATCCATATTGACCATTTTGGGATCGTTCGACATGTCCGGAGTCATCGTTTTTCATCCGAAAATTGATTTTTTGGACTGTACCAAAAATGATTCAAAATGTCAATTGGATCGTGCCTCATGTTGAATAACCACTTTTTAAACCCTCACAGTGACCAAAATTGCCAATTTTACAGAGTTTTGCTTACTCAAAAGCTTCAATTTTGACCCATTTCAGGCACAGAAATGACTTTAAACACACTTATTTTAGTTGACAAAGTCATAGTTCACATCCAACAGTCATTTAGAGTCAATAGATTAAATGTTAAAATTTCATCATTATAGACCATTTTGGGAACGTTCGACAGGTCCGGAGTCATCGTTTTTCGTCTGAAAATTGATTTTTTGGACTGTACCAAAAATGATTCAAAATGTCAATTGGATCGTGCCTCACGTTGAATAACCACTTTTTAAACCCTCACAGTGACCAAAATTGCCATTTTTACAGAGTTTTGATTACTCAAAAGCTTCAATTTTTACCCCTTTGAGGCACAGAAATGACTTTAAACACACTTATTTTAGTTGACAAAGTCATAATTCACATCCAACAGTCATTTACAGTCAAAAGATTAAATGTTAAAATTTCATCCATATTGACCATTTTGGGATCGTTCGACATGTCTGGAGTCATCGTTTTTCATCCGAAAATTTATTTTTTGGACTGTACCAAAAATGATTCAAAATGTCAATTGAATCGTGCCTCATGTTGAATAACCACTTTTTAAACCCTCACAGTGACCAAAATTGCCATTTTTACAGAGTTTTGATTACTCAAAAGCTTCAATTTTTACCCCTTTGAGGCACAGAAATGACTTTAAACACACTTATTTTAGTTGACAAAGTCATAATTCACATCCAACAGTCATTTACAGTCAAAAGATTAAATGTTAAAATTTCATCCATATTGACCATTTTGGGATCGTTCGACATGTCCGGAGTCATCGTTTTTCATCCGAAAATTGATTTTTTGGACTGTACCAAAAATGATTCAAAATGTCAATTGGATCATGCCTCATGTTGAATAACCACTTTTTAAACCCTCACAGTGACCAACATTGCCATTTTTACAGAGTTTTGATTACTCAAAAGCTACAATTTTTACCCCTTTGAGGCACAGAAATGACTTTAAACACACTTATTTTAGTTGACAAAGTCATAATTCACATCCAACAGTCATTTAGAGTCAAAAGATTAAATGTTAAAATTTCATCCATATTGACCATTTTGGGATCGTTCGACATGTCCGGAGTCATCGTTTTTCATCCGAAAATTGATTTTTTGAACTGTACCAAAAATGATTCAAAATGTCAATTGGATCTTGCCTCATGTTGAATGACCACTTTTTAAACCCTCACAGTGACCAAAATTGCCAATTTTACACAGTTTTGCTTACTCAAAAGCTTCAATTTTGACCCATTTCAGGCACAGAAATGACTTTAAACACACTTATTTTAGTTGACAAAGCCATAATTCAATCCAACAGTCATTTAGAGTCAAAAGATTAAATGTTAAAATTTCATCATTATAGACCATTTTGGGAACGTTCGACAGGTCCGGAGTCATCGTTTCTCGTCTGAAAATTGATTTTTTGGACTGTACCAAAAATGATTCAAAATGTCAATTGGATCGTGCCTCATGTTGAATAACCACTTTTTAAACCCTCAGAGTGACCAAAATTGCCATTTTTACAGAGTTTTGATTACTCAAAAGCTTCAATTTTTACCCCTTTGAGGCACAGAAATGACTTTAAACACACTTATTTTAGTTGACAAAGTCATAATTCACATCCAACAGTCATTTACAGTCAAAAGATTAAATGTTAAAATTTCATCCATATTGACCATTTTGGGATCGTTCGACATGTCCGGAGTCATCGTTTTTCATCCGAAAATTGATTTTTTGGACTGTACCAAAAATGATTCAAAATGTCAATTGGATCGTGCCTCATGTTGAATAACCACTTTTTAAACCCTCACAGTGACCAAAATTGCCAATTTTACACAGTTTTGCTTACTCAAAAGCTTCAATTTTGACCCATTTCAGGCACAGAAATGACTTTAAACACACTTATTTTAGTTGACAAAGCCATAATTCACATCCAACAGTCATTTAGAGTCAAAAGATTAAATGTTAAAATTTCATCATTATAGACCATTTTGGGAACGTTCGACAGGTCCGGAGTCATCGTTTTTCATCCAAAAATTGATTTTTTGGACTGTACCAAAAATGATTCAAAATGTCAATTGGATCGTGCCTCATGTTGAATAACCACTTTTTAAACCCTCACAGTGACCAAAATTGCCATTTTTACAGAGTTTTGATTACTCAAAAGCTTCAATTTTGACCCATTTCAGGCACAGAAATGATTTTAAACACACTTATTTTAGTTGACAAAGTCATAATTCACATCCAACAGTCATTTACAGTCAAAAGATTAAATGTTAAAATTTCATCCATATTGACCATTTTGGGATCGTTCGACATGTCCGGAGTCATCGTTTTTCATCCAAAAATTGATTTTTTGGACTGTACCAAAAATGATTCAAAATGTCAATTGGATCGTGCCTCATGTTGAATAACCACTTTTTAAACCCTCACAGTGACCAAAATTGCCATTTTTACAGAGTTTTGATTACTCAAAAGCTTCAATTTTGACCCATTTCAGGCACAGAAATGACTTTAAACACACTTATTTTAGTTGACAAAGTCATAATTCACATCCAACAGTCATTTACAGTCAAAAGATTAAACGTTAAAATTTCATCCATATTGACCATTTTGGGATCGTTCGACATGTCCGGAGTCATCGTTTTTCATCCGAAAATTGATTTTTTGGACTGTACCAAAAATGATTCAAAATGTCAATTGGATCATGCCTCATGTTGAATAACCACTTTTTAAACCCTCAGAGTGACCAAAATTGCCATTTTTACAGAGTTTTGATTACTCAAAGGCTTCCATTTTTACCCCTTTGAGGCACAGAAATGACTTTAAACACACTTATTTTAGTTGACAAAGTCATAATTCACATCCAACAGTCATTTACAGTCAAAAGATTAAATGTTAAAATTTCATCCATATTGACCATTTTGGGATTGTTCGACATGTCCGGAGTCATCGTTTTTCATCCGAAAATTGATTTTTTGGACTGTACCAAAAATGATTCAAAATGTCAATTGGATCGTGCCTCATTTTGAATAACCACTTTTTAAACCCTCACAGTGACCAAAATTGCCAATTTTACAGAGTTTTGCTTACACAAAAGCTTCAATTTTGACCCGTTTCAGGCACAGAAATGACTTTAAACACACTTATTTTAGTTGACAAAGTCATAATTCACATCCAACAGTCATTTACAGTCAAAAGATTAAATGTTAAAATTTCATCCATATTGACCATTTTGGGATCGTTTGACATGTCCGGAGTCATCGTTTTTCATCCGAAAATTGATTTTTTGGACTGTACCAAAAATGATTCAAAATGTCAATTGGATCGTGCCTCATTTTGAATAACCACTTTTTAAACCCTCACAGTGACCAAAATTGCCAATTTTACAGAGTTTTGCTTACACAAAAGCTTCAATTTTGACCCGTTTCAGGCACAGAAATGACTTTAAACACACTTATTTTAGTTGACAAAGTCATTATTCACATCCAACAGTCATTTAGAGTCAAAAGATTAAATGTTAAAATTTCATCCATATTGACCATTTTGGGATCGTTCGACATGTCCGGAGTCATTGTTTTTCATCCGAAAATTGATTTTTTGGACTGTACCAAAAATGATTCAAAATGTCAATTGGATCGTGCCTCATGTTGAATAACCACTTTTTAAACCCTCACAGTGACCAAAATTGCAATTTTTACAGAGTTTTGATTACTCAAAAGCTTCAATTTTGACCCATTTCAGGCACAGAAATGACTTTAAACACACTTATTTTAGTTGACAAAGTCATAATTCACATCCAACAGTCATTTACAGTCAAAAGATTAAATGTTAAAATTTCATCCATATTGACCATTTTGGGATCGTTCGACATGTCCGGAGTCATCGTTTTTCATCCGAAAATTGATTTTTTGGACTGTACCAAAAATGATTCAAAATGTCAATTGGATCGTGCCTCATGTTGAATAACCACTTTTTAAACCCTCACAGTGACCAAAATTGCCATTTTTACAGAGTTTTGATTACTCAAAAGCTTCAATTTTGACCCATTTCAGGCACAGAAATGACTTTAAACACACTTATTTTAGTTGACAAAGTCATAATTCACATCCAACAGTCATTTAGAGTCAAAAGATTAAATGTTAAAATTTCATCCATATTGACCATTTTGGGATCGTTCGACATGTCCGGAGTCATCGTTTTTCATCCGAAAATTGATTTTTTGAACTGTACCAAAAATGATTCAAAATGTCAATTGGATCGTGCCTCATGTTGAATGACCACTTTTTAAACCCTCACAGTGACCAAAATTGCCAATTTTACACAGTTTTGCTTACTCAAAAGCTTCAATTTTGACCCATTTCAGGCACAGAAATGACTTTAAACACACTTATTTTAGTTGACAAAGCCATAATTCAATCCAACAGTCATTTAGAGTCAAAAGATTAAATGTTAAAATTTCATCATTATAGACCATTTTGGGAACGTTCGACAGGTCCGGAGTCATCGTTTCTCGTCTGAAAATTGATTTTTTGGACTGTACCAAAAATGATTCAAAATGTCAATTGGATCGTGCCTCATGTTGAATAACCACTTTTTAAACCCTCAGAGTGACCAAAATTGCCATTTTTACAGAGTTTTGATTACTCAAAAGCTTCAATTTTTACCCCTTTGAGGCACGGAAATGACTTTAAACACACTTATTTTAGTTGACAAAGTCATAATTCACATCCAACAGTCATTTACAGTCAAAAGATTAAATGTTAAAATTTCATCCATATTGACCATTTTGGGATCGTTCGACATGTCCGGAGTCATCGTTTTTCATCCGAAAATTGATTTTTTGGACTGCACCAAAAATGATTCAAAATGTCAATTGGATCGTGCCTCATGTTGAATAACCACTTTTTAAACCCTCACAGTGACCAAAATTGCCAATTTTACACAGTTTTGCTTACTCAAAAGCTTCAATTTTGACCCATTTCAGGCACAGAAATGACTTTAAACACACTTATTTTAGTTGACAAAGCCATAATTCACATCCAACAGTCATTTAGAGTCAAAAGATTAAATGTTAAAATTTCATCATTATAGACCATTTTGGGAACGTTCGACAGGTCCGGAGTCATCGTTTTTCATCCAAAAATTGATTTTTTGGACTGTACCAAAAATGATTCAAAATGTCAATTGGATCGTGCCTCATGTTGAATAACCACTTTTTAAACCCTCACAGTGACCAAAATTGCCATTTTTACAGAGTTTTGATTACTCAAAAGCTTCAATTTTGACCCATTTCAGGCACAGAAATGACTTTAAACACACTTATTTTAGTTGACAAAGTCATAATTCACATCCAACAGTCATTTACAGTCAAAAGAATAAATGTTAAAATTTCATCCATATTGACCATTTTGGGATCGTTCGACATGTCCGGAGTCATCGTTTTTCATCCGAAAATTGATTTTTTGGACTGTACCAAAAATGATTCAAAATGTCAATTGGATCGTGCCTCATGTTGAATAACCACTTTTTAAACCCTCACAGTGACCAAAATTGCCAATTTTACAGAGTTTTGCTTACACAAAAGCTTCAATTTTGACCCGTTTCAGGCACAGAAATGACTTTAAACACACTTATTTTAGCTGACAAAGTCATTATTCACATCCAACAGTCATTTAGAGTCAAAAGATTAAATGTTAAAATTTCATCCATATTGACCATTTTGGGATCGTTCGACATGTCCGGAGTCATCGTTTTTCATTCGAAAATTGATTTTTTGGACTGTACCAAAAATGATTCAAAATGTCAATTGGATCGTGCCTCATGTTGAATAACCACTTTTTAAACCCTCACAGTGACCAAAATTGCCATTTTTACAGAGTTTTGATTACTCAAAAGCTTCAATTTTGACCCATTTCAGGCACAGAAATGACTTTAAACACACTTATTTTAGTTGACAAAGTCATAATTCACATCCAACAGTCATTTACAGTCAAAAGATTAAATGTTAAAATTTCATCCATATTGACCATTTTGGGATCGTTCGACATGTCCGGAGTCATCGTTTTTCATCCGAAAATTGATTTTTTGGACTGTACCAAAAATGATTCAAAATGTCAATTGGATCGTGCCTCATGTTGAATAACCACTTTTTAAACCCTCACAGTGACCAAAATTGCCAATTTTACAGAGTTTTGCTTACTCAAAAGCTTCAATTTTGACCCATTTCAGGCACAGAAATGACTTTAAACACACTTATTTTAGTTGACAAAGTCATAGTTCACATCCAACAGTCATTTAGAGTCAAAAGATTAAATGTTAAAATTTCATCATTATAGACCATTTTGGGAACGTTCGACAGGTCCGGAGTCATCGTTTCTCGTCTGAAAATTGATTTTTTGGACTGTACCAAAAATGATTCAAAATGTCAATTGGATCGTGCCTCATGTTGAATAACCACTTTTTAAACCCTCAGAGTGACCAAAATTGCCATTTTTACAGAGTTTTGATTACTCAAAAGCTTCAATTTTTACCCCTTTGAGGCACAGAAATGACTTTAAACACACTTATTTTAGTTGACAAAGTCATAATTCACATCCAACAGTCATTTACAGTCAAAAGATTAAATGTTAAAATTTCATCCATATTGACCATTTTGGGATCGTTCGACATGTCCGGAGTCATCGTTTTTCATCCGAAAATTGATTTTTTGGACTGTACCAAAAATGATTCAAAATGTCAATTGGATCGTGCCTCATGTTGAATAACCACTTTTTAAACCCTCACAGTGACCAAAATTGCCAATTTTACACAGTTTTGCTTACTCAAAAGCTTCAATTTTGACCCATTTCAGGCACAGAAATGACTTTAAACACACTTATTTTAGTTGACAAAGCCATAATTCACATCCAACAGTCATTTAGAGTCAAAAGATTAAATGTTAAAATTTCATCATTATAGACCATTTTGGGAACGTTCGACAGGTCCGGAGTCATCGTTTTTCATCCAAAAATTGATTTTTTGGACTGTACCAAAAATGATTCAAAATGTCAATTGGATCGTGCCTCATGTTGAATAACCACTTTTTAAACCCTCACAGTGACCAAAATTGCCATTTTTACAGAGTTTTGATTACTCAAAAGCTTCAATTTTGACCCATTTCAGGCACAGAAATGATTTTAAACACACTTATTTTAGTTGACAAAGTCATAATTCACATCCAACAGTCATTTACAGTCAAAAGATTAAATGTTAAAATTTCATCCATATTGACCATTTTGGGATCGTTCGACATGTCCGGAGTCATCGTTTTTCATCCAAAAATTGATTTTTTGGACTGTACCAAAAATGATTCAAAATGTCAATTGGATCGTGCCTCATGTTGAATAACCACTTTTTAAACCCTCACAGTGACCAAAATTGCCATTTTTACAGAGTTTTGATTACTCAAAAGCTTCAATTTTGACCCATTTCAGGCACAGAAATGACTTTAAACACACTTATTTTAGTTGACAAAGTCATAATTCACATCCAACAGTCATTTACAGTCAAAAGATTAAACGTTAAAATTTCATCCATATTGACCATTTTGGGATCGTTCGACATGTCCGGAGTCATCGTTTTTCATCCGAAAATTGATTTTTTGGACTGTACCAAAAATGATTCAAAATGTCAATTGGATCGTGCCTCATGTTGAATAACCACTTTTTAAACCCTCACAGTGACCAAAATTGCCAATTTTACAGAGTTTTGCTTACTCAAAAGCTTCAATTTTGACCCATTTCAGGCACAGAAATGACTTTAAACACACTTATTTTAGTTGACAAAGTCATAGTTCACATCCAACAGTCATTTAGAGTCAAAAGATTAAATGTTAAAATTTCATCATTATAGACCATTTTGGGAACGTTCGACAGGTCCGGAGTCATCGTTTCTCGTCTGAAAATTGATTTTTTGGACTGTACCAAAAATGATTCAAAATGTCAATTGGATCGTGCCTCATGTTGAATAACCACTTTTTAAACCCTCAGAGTGACCAAAATTGCCATTTTTACAGAGTTTTGATTACTCAAAAGCTTCAATTTTTACCCCTTTGAGGCACAGAAATGACTTTAAACACACTTATTTTAGTTGACAAAGTCATAATTCACATCCAACAGTCATTTACAGTCAAAAGATTAAATGTTAAAATTTCATCCATATTGACCATTTTGGGATCGTTCGACATGTCCGGAGTCATCGTTTTTCATCCGAAAATTGATTTTTTGGACTGTACCAAAAATGATTCAAAATGTCAATTGGATCGTGCCTCATGTTGAATAACCACTTTTTAAACCCTCACAGTGACCAAAATTGCCAATTTTACACAGTTTTGCTTACTCAAAAGCTTCAATTTTGACCCATTTCAGGCACAGAAATGACTTTAAACACACTTATTTTAGTTGACAAAGCCATAATTCACATCCAACAGTCATTTAGAGTCAAAAGATTAAATGTTAAAATTTCATCATTATAGACCATTTTGGGAACGTTCGACAGGTCCGGAGTCATCGTTTTTCATCCAAAAATTGATTTTTTGGACTGTACCAAAAATGATTCAAAATGTCAATTGGATCGTGCCTCATGTTGAATAACCACTTTTTAAACCCTCACAGTGACCAAAATTGCCATTTTTACAGAGTTTTGATTACTCAAAAGCTTCAATTTTGACCCATTTCAGGCACAGAAATGATTTTAAACACACTTATTTTAGTTGACAAAGTCATAATTCACATCCAACAGTCATTTACAGTCAAAAGATTAAATGTTAAAATTTCATCCATATTGACCATTTTGGGATCGTTCGACATGTCCGGAGTCATCGTTTTTCATCCAAAAATTGATTTTTTGGACTGTACCAAAAATGATTCAAAATGTCAATTGGATCGTGCCTCATGTTGAATAACCACTTTTTAAACCCTCACAGTGACCAAAATTGCCATTTTTACAGAGTTTTGATTACTCAAAAGCTTCAATTTTGACCCATTTCAGGCACAGAAATGACTTTAAACACACTTATTTTAGTTGACAAAGTCATAATTCACATCCAACAGTCATTTACAGTCAAAAGATTAAACGTTAAAATTTCATCCATATTGACCATTTTGGGATCGTTCGACATGTCCGGAGTCATCGTTTTTCATCCGAAAATTGATTTTTTGGACTGTACCAAAAATGATTCAAAATGTCAATTGGATCATGCCTCATGTTGAATAACCACTTTTTAAACCCTCAGAGTGACCAAAATTGCCATTTTTACAGAGTTTTGATTACTCAAAGGCTTCCATTTTTACCCCTTTGAGGCACAGAAATGACTTTAAACACACTTATTTTAGTTGACAAAGTCATAATTCACATCCAACAGTCATTTACAGTCAAAAGATTAAATGTTAAAATTTCATCCATATTGACCATTTTGGGATTGTTCGACATGTCCGGAGTCATCGTTTTTCATCCGAAAATTGATTTTTTGGACTGTACCAAAAATGATTCAAAATGTCAATTGGATCGTGCCTCATTTTGAATAACCACTTTTTAAACCCTCACAGTGACCAAAATTGCCAATTTTACAGAGTTTTGCTTACACAAAAGCTTCAATTTTGACCCGTTTCAGGCACAGAAATGACTTTAAACACACTTATTTTAGTTGACAAAGTCATAATTCACATCCAACAGTCATTTACAGTCAAAAGATTAAATGTTAAAATTTCATCCATATTGACCATTTTGGGATCGTTTGACATGTCCGGAGTCATCGTTTTTCATCCGAAAATTGATTTTTTGGACTGTACCAAAAATGATTCAAAATGTCAATTGGATCGTGCCTCATTTTGAATAACCACTTTTTAAACCCTCACAGTGACCAAAATTGCCAATTTTACAGAGTTTTGCTTACACAAAAGCTTCAATTTTGACCCGTTTCAGGCACAGAAATGACTTTAAACACACTTATTTTAGTTGACAAAGTCATTATTCACATCCAACAGTCATTTAGAGTCAAAAGATTAAATGTTAAAATTTCATCCATATTGACCATTTTGGGATCGTTCGACATGTCCGGAGTCATTGTTTTTCATCCGAAAATTGATTTTTTGGACTGTACCAAAAATGATTCAAAATGTCAATTGGATCGTGCCTCATGTTGAATAACCACTTTTTAAACCCTCACAGTGACCAAAATTGCAATTTTTACAGAGTTTTGATTACTCAAAAGCTTCAATTTTGACCCATTTCAGGCACAGAAATGACTTTAAACACACTTATTTTAGTTGACAAAGTCATAATTCACATCCAACAGTCATTTACAGTCAAAAGATTAAATGTTAAAATTTCATCCATATTGACCATTTTGGGATCGTTCGACATGTCCGGAGTCATCGTTTTTCATCCGAAAATTGATTTTTTGGACTGTACCAAAAATGATTCAAAATGTCAATTGGATCGTGCCTCATGTTGAATAACCACTTTTTAAACCCTCACAGTGACCAAAATTGCCATTTTTACAGAGTTTTGATTACTCAAAAGCTTCAATTTTGACCCATTTCAGGCACAGAAATGACTTTAAACACACTTATTTTAGTTGACAAAGTCATAATTCACATCCAACAGTCATTTAGAGTCAAAAGATTAAATGTTAAAATTTCATCCATATTGACCATTTTGGGATCGTTCGACATGTCCGGAGTCATCGTTTTTCATCCGAAAATTGATTTTTTGAACTGTACCAAAAATGATTCAAAATGTCAATTGGATCGTGCCTCATGTTGAATGACCACTTTTTAAACCCTCACAGTGACCAAAATTGCCAATTTTACACAGTTTTGCTTACTCAAAAGCTTCAATTTTGACCCATTTCAGGCACAGAAATGACTTTAAACACACTTATTTTAGTTGACAAAGCCATAATTCAATCCAACAGTCATTTAGAGTCAAAAGATTAAATGTTAAAATTTCATCATTATAGACCATTTTGGGAACGTTCGACAGGTCCGGAGTCATCGTTTCTCGTCTGAAAATTGATTTTTTGGACTGTACCAAAAATGATTCAAAATGTCAATTGGATCGTGCCTCATGTTGAATAACCACTTTTTAAACCCTCAGAGTGACCAAAATTGCCATTTTTACAGAGTTTTGATTACTCAAAAGCTTCAATTTTTACCCCTTTGAGGCACGGAAATGACTTTAAACACACTTATTTTAGTTGACAAAGTCATAATTCACATCCAACAGTCATTTACAGTCAAAAGATTAAATGTTAAAATTTCATCCATATTGACCATTTTGGGATCGTTCGACATGTCCGGAGTCATCGTTTTTCATCCGAAAATTGATTTTTTGGACTGCACCAAAAATGATTCAAAATGTCAATTGGATCGTGCCTCATGTTGAATAACCACTTTTTAAACCCTCACAGTGACCAAAATTGCCAATTTTACACAGTTTTGCTTACTCAAAAGCTTCAATTTTGACCCATTTCAGGCACAGAAATGACTTTAAACACACTTATTTTAGTTGACAAAGCCATAATTCACATCCAACAGTCATTTAGAGTCAAAAGATTAAATGTTAAAATTTCATCATTATAGACCATTTTGGGAACGTTCGACAGGTCCGGAGTCATCGTTTTTCATCCAAAAATTGATTTTTTGGACTGTACCAAAAATGATTCAAAATGTCAATTGGATCGTGCCTCATGTTGAATAACCACTTTTTAAACCCTCACAGTGACCAAAATTGCCATTTTTACAGAGTTTTGATTACTCAAAAGCTTCAATTTTGACCCATTTCAGGCACAGAAATGACTTTAAACACACTTATTTTAGTTGACAAAGTCATAATTCACATCCAACAGTCATTTACAGTCAAAAGAATAAATGTTAAAATTTCATCCATATTGACCATTTTGGGATCGTTCGACATGTCCGGAGTCATCGTTTTTCATCCGAAAATTGATTTTTTGGACTGTACCAAAAATGATTCAAAATGTCAATTGGATCGTGCCTCATGTTGAATAACCACTTTTTAAACCCTCACAGTGACCAAAATTGCCAATTTTACAGAGTTTTGCTTACACAAAAGCTTCAATTTTGACCCGTTTCAGGCACAGAAATGACTTTAAACACACTTATTTTAGCTGACAAAGTCATTATTCACATCCAACAGTCATTTAGAGTCAAAAGATTAAATGTTAAAATTTCATCCATATTGACCATTTTGGGATCGTTCGACATGTCCGGAGTCATCGTTTTTCATTCGAAAATTGATTTTTTGGACTGTACCAAAAATGATTCAAAATGTCAATTGGATCGTGCCTCATGTTGAATAACCACTTTTTAAACCCTCACAGTGACCAAAATTGCCATTTTTACAGAGTTTTGATTACTCAAAAGCTTCAATTTTGACCCATTTCAGGCACAGAAATGACTTTAAACACACTTATTTTAGTTGACAAAGTCATAATTCACATCCAACAGTCATTTACAGTCAAAAGATTAAATGTTAAAATTTCATCCATATTGACCATTTTGGGATCGTTCGACATGTCCGGAGTCATCGTTTTTCATCCGAAAATTGATTTTTTGGACTGTACCAAAAATGATTCAAAATGTCAATTGGATCATGCCTCATGTTGAATAACCACTTTTTAAACCCTCAGAGTGACCAAAATTGCCATTTTTACAGAGTTTTGAATACTCAAAAGCTTCAATTTTTACCCCTTTGAGGCACAGAAATGACTTTAAACACACTTATTTTAGTTGACAAAGTCATAATTCACATCCAACAGTCATTTACAGTCAAAAGATTAAATGTTAAAATTTCATCCATATTGACCATTTTGGGATCGTTCGACATGTCCGGAGTCATCGTTTTTCATCCGAAAATTGATTTTTTGGACTGTACCAAAAATGATTCAAAATGTCAATTGGATCGTGCCTCATGTTGAATAACCACTTTTTAAACCCTCACAGTGACCAAAATTGCCAATTTTACAGAGTTTTGCTTACTCAAAAGCTTCAATTTTGACCCATTTCAGGCACAGAAATGACTTTAAACACACTTATTTTAGTTGACAAAGTCATAGTTCACATCCAACAGTCATTTAGAGTCAAAAGATTAAATGTTAAAATTTCATCATTATAGACCATTTTGGGAACGTTCGACAGGTCCGGAGTCATCGTTTTTCGTCTGAAAATTGATTTTTTGGACTGTACCAAAAATGATTCAAAATGTCAATTGGATCGTGCCTCACGTTGAATAACCACTTTTTAAACCCTCACAGTGACCAAAATTGCCATTTTTACAGAGTTTTGATTACTCAAAAGCTTAAATTTTTACCCCTTTGAGGCACAGAAATGACTTTAAACACACTTATTTTAGTTGACAAAGTCATAATTCACATCCAACAGTCATTTACAGTCAAAAGATTAAATGTTAAAATTTCATCCATATTGACCATTTTGGGATCGTTCGACATGTCTGGAGTCATCGTTTTTCATCCGAAAATTTATTTTTTGGACTGTACCAAAAATGATTCAAAATGTCAATTGAATCGTGCCTCATGTTGAATAACCACTTTTTAAACCCTCACAGTGACCAAAATTGCCATTTTTACAGAGTTTTGATTACTCAAAAGCTTCAATTTTTACCCCTTTGAGGCACAGAAATGACTTTAAACACACTTATTTTAGTTGACAAAGTCATAATTCACATCCAACAGTCATTTACAGTCAAAAGATTAAATGTTAAAATTTCATCCATATTGACCATTTTGGGATCGTTCGACATGTCCGGAGTCATCGTTTTTCATCCGAAAATTGATTTTTTGGACTGTACCAAAAATGATTCAAAATGTCAATTGGATCGTGCCTCATGTTGAATAACCACTTTTTAAACCCTCACAGTGACCAAAATTGCCAATTTTACAGAGTTTTGCTTACTCAAAAGCTTCAATTTTGACCCATTTCAGGCACAGAAATGACTTTAAACACACTTATTTTAGTTGACAAAGTCATAATTCACATCCAACAGTCATTTAGAGTCAAAAGATTAAATGTTAAAATTTCATCATTATAGACCATTTTGGGAACGTTCGACAGGTCCGGAGTCATCGTTTTTCGTCTGAAAATTGATTTTTTGGACTGTACCAAAAATGATTCAAAATGTCAATTGGATCGTGCCTCATGTTGAATAACCACTTTTTAAACCCTCACAGTGACCAAAATTGCCATTTTTACAGAGTTTTGATTACTCAAAAGCTTCAATTTTGACCCATTTCAGGCACATAAATGACTTTAAACACACTTATTTTAGTTGACAAAGTCATAATTCACATCCAACAGTCATTTACAGTCAAAAGATTAAATGTTAAAATTTCATCCATATTGACCATTTTGGGATCGTTCGACATGTCCGGAGTCATCGTTTTTCATCCGAAAATTGATTTTTTGGACTGTACCAAAAATGATTCAAAATGTCAATTGGATCGTGCCTCATGTTGAATAACCACTTTTTAAACCCTCACAGTGACCAAAATTGCCAATTTTACAGAGTTTTGCTTACTCAAAAGCTTCAATTTTGACCCATTTCAGGCACAGAAATGACTTTAAACACACTTATTTTAGTTGACAAAGTCATAGTTCACATCCAACAGTCATTTAGAGTCAATAGATTAAATGTTAAAATTTCATCATTATAGACCATTTTGGGAACGTTCGACAGGTCCGGAGTCATCGTTTTTCGTCTGAAAATTGATTTTTTGGACTGTACCAAAAATGATTCAAAATGTCAATTGGATCGTGCCTCACGTTGAATAACCACTTTTTAAACCCTCACAGTGACCAAAATTGCCATTTTTACAGAGTTTTGATTACTCAAAAGCTTCAATTTTTACCCCTTTGAGGCACAGAAATGACTTTAAACACACTTATTTTAGTTGACAAAGTCATAATTCACATCCAACAGTCATTTACAGTCAAAAGATTAAATGTTAAAATTTCATCCATATTGACCATTTTGGGATCGTTCGACATGTCTGGAGTCATCGTTTTTCATCCGAAAATTTATTTTTTGGACTGTACCAAAAATGATTCAAAATGTCAATTGAATCGTGCCTCATGTTGAATAACCACTTTTTAAACCCTCACAGTGACCAAAATTGCCATTTTTACAGAGTTTTGATTACTCAAAAGCTTCAATTTTTACCCCTTTGAGGCACAGAAATGACTTTAAACACACTTATTTTAGTTGACAAAGTCATAATTCACATCCAACAGTCATTTACAGTCAAAAGATTAAATGTTAAAATTTCATCCATATTGACCATTTTGGGATCGTTCGACATGTCCGGAGTCATCGTTTTTCATCCGAAAATTGATTTTTTGGACTGTACCAAAAATGATTCAAAATGTCAATTGGATCGTGCCTCATGTTGAATAACCACTTTTTAAACCCTCACAGTGACCAAAATTGCCAATTTTACAGAGTTTTGCTTACTCAAAAGCTTCAATTTTGACCCATTTCAGGCACAGAAATGACTTTAAACACACTTATTTTAGTTGACAAAGTCATAATTCACATCCAACAGTCATTTAGAGTCAAAAGATTAAATGTTAAAATTTCATCATTATAGACCATTTTGGGAACGTTCGACAGGTCCGGAGTCATCGTTTTTCGTCTGAAAATTGATTTTTTGGACTGTACCAAAAATGATTCAAAATGTCAATTGGATCGTGCCTCATGTTGAATAACCACTTTTTAAACCCTCACAGTGACCAAAATTGCCATTTTTACAGAGTTTTGATTACTCAAAAGCTTCAATTTTGACCCATTTCAGGCACATAAATGACTTTAAACACACTTATTTTAGTTGACAAAGTCATAATTCACATCCAACAGTCATTTACAGTCAAAAGATTAAATGTTAAAATTTCATCCATATTGACCATTTTGGGATCGTTCGACATGTCCGGAGTCATCGTTTTTCATCCGAAAATTGATTTTTTGGACTGTACCAAAAATGATTCAAAATGTCAATTGGATCATGCCTCATGTTGAATAACCACTTTTTAAACCCTCAGAGTGACCAAAATTGCCATTTTTACAGAGTTTTGAATACTCAAAAGCTTCAATTTTTACCCCTTTGAGGCACAGAAATGACTTTAAACACACTTATTTTAGTTGACAAAGTCATAATTCACATCCAACAGTCATTTACAGTCAAAAGATTAAATGTTAAAATTTCATCCATATTGACCATTTTGGGATCGTTCGACATGTCCGGAGTCATCGTTTTTCATCCGAAAATTGATTTTTTGGACTGTACCAAAAATGATTCAAAATGTCAATTGGATCGTGCCTCATGTTGAATAACCACTTTTTAAACCCTCACAGTGACCAAAATTGCCAATTTTACAGAGTTTTGCTTACTCAAAAGCTTCAATTTTGACCCATTTCAGGCACAGAAATGACTTTAAACACACTTATTTTAGTTGACAAAGTCATAGTTCACATCCAACAGTCATTTAGAGTCAATAGATTAAATGTTAAAATTTCATCATTATAGACCATTTTGGGAACGTTCGACAGGTCCGGAGTCATCGTTTTTCGTCTGAAAATTGATTTTTTGGACTGTACCAAAAATGATTCAAAATGTCAATTGGATCGTGCCTCACGTTGAATAACCACTTTTTAAACCCTCACAGTGACCAAAATTGCCATTTTTACAGAGTTTTGATTACTCAAAAGCTTCAATTTTTACCCCTTTGAGGCACAGAAATGACTTTAAACACACTTATTTTAGTTGACAAAGTCATAATTCACATCCAACAGTCATTTACAGTCAAAAGATTAAATGTTAAAATTTCATCCATATTGACCATTTTGGGATCGTTCGACATGTCTGGAGTCATCGTTTTTCATCCGAAAATTTATTTTTTGGACTGTACCAAAAATGATTCAAAATGTCAATTGAATCGTGCCTCATGTTGAATAACCACTTTTTAAACCCTCACAGTGACCAAAATTGCCATTTTTACAGAGTTTTGATTACTCAAAAGCTTCAATTTTTACCCCTTTGAGGCACAGAAATGACTTTAAACACACTTATTTTAGTTGACAAAGTCATAATTCACATCCAACAGTCATTTACAGTCAAAAGATTAAATGTTAAAATTTCATCCATATTGACCATTTTGGGATCGTTCGACATGTCCGGAGTCATCGTTTTTCATCCGAAAATTGATTTTTTGGACTGTACCAAAAATGATTCAAAATGTCAATTGGATCATGCCTCATGTTGAATAACCACTTTTTAAACCCTCACAGTGACCAACATTGCCATTTTTACAGAGTTTTGATTACTCAAAAGCTACAATTTTTACCCCTTTGAGGCACAGAAATGACTTTAAACACACTTATTTTAGTTGACAAAGTCATAATTCACATCCAACAGTCATTTAGAGTCAAAAGATTAAATGTTAAAATTTCATCCATATTGACCATTTTGGGATCGTTCGACATGTCCGGAGTCATCGTTTTTCATCCGAAAATTGATTTTTTGAACTGTACCAAAAATGATTCAAAATGTCAATTGGATCATGCCTCATGTTGAATGACCACTTTTTAAACCCTCACAGTGACCAAAATTGCCAATTTTACACAGTTTTGCTTACTCAAAAGCTTCAATTTTGACCCATTTCAGGCACAGAAATGACTTTAAACACACTTATTTTAGTTGACAAAGCCATAATTCAATCCAACAGTCATTTAGAGTCAAAAGATTAAATGTTAAAATTTCATCATTATAGACCATTTTGGGAACGTTCGACAGGTCCGGAGTCATCGTTTCTCGTCTGAAAATTGATTTTTTGGACTGTACCAAAAATGATTCAAAATGTCAATTGGATCGTGCCTCATGTTGAATAACCACTTTTTAAACCCTCAGAGTGACCAAAATTGCCATTTTTACAGAGTTTTGATTACTCAAAAGCTTCAATTTTTACCCCTTTGAGGCACAGAAATGACTTTAAACACACTTATTTTAGTTGACAAAGTCATAATTCACATCCAACAGTCATTTACAGTCAAAAGATTAAATGTTAAAATTTCATCCATATTGACCATTTTGGGATCGTTCGACATGTCCGGAGTCATCGTTTTTCATCCGAAAATTGATTTTTTGGACTGTACCAAAAATGATTCAAAATGTCAATTGGATCGTGCCTCATGTTGAATAACCACTTTTTAAACCCTCACAGTGACCAAAATTGCCAATTTTACACAGTTTTGCTTACTCAAAAGCTTCAATTTTGACCCATTTCAGGCACAGAAATGACTTTAAACACACTTATTTTAGTTGACAAAGCCATAATTCACATCCAACAGTCATTTAGAGTCAAAAGATTAAATGTTAAAATTTCATCATTATAGACCATTTTGGGAACGTTCGACAGGTCCGGAGTCATCGTTTTTCATCCAAAAATTGATTTTTTGGACTGTACCAAAAATGATTCAAAATGTCAATTGGATCGTGCCTCATGTTGAATAACCACTTTTTAAACCCTCACAGTGACCAAAATTGCCATTTTTACAGAGTTTTGATTACTCAAAAGCTTCAATTTTGACCCATTTCAGGCACAGAAATGATTTTAAACACACTTATTTTAGTTGACAAAGTCATAATTCACATCCAACAGTCATTTACAGTCAAAAGATTAAATGTTAAAATTTCATCCATATTGACCATTTTGGGATCGTTCGACATGTCCGGAGTCATCGTTTTTCATCCAAAAATTGATTTTTTGGACTGTACCAAAAATGATTCAAAATGTCAATTGGATCGTGCCTCATGTTGAATAACCACTTTTTAAACCCTCACAGTGACCAAAATTGCCATTTTTACAGAGTTTTGATTACTCAAAAGCTTCAATTTTGACCCATTTCAGGCACAGAAATGACTTTAAACACACTTATTTTAGTTGACAAAGTCATAATTCACATCCAACAGTCATTTACAGTCAAAAGATTAAACGTTAAAATTTCATCCATATTGACCATTTTGGGATCGTTCGACATGTCCGGAGTCATCGTTTTTCATCCGAAAATTGATTTTTTGGACTGTACCAAAAATGATTCAAAATGTCAATTGGATCATGCCTCATGTTGAATAACCACTTTTTAAACCCTCAGAGTGACCAAAATTGCCATTTTTACAGAGTTTTGATTACTCAAAGGCTTCCATTTTTACCCCTTTGAGGCACAGAAATGACTTTAAACACACTTATTTTAGTTGACAAAGTCATAATTCACATCCAACAGTCATTTACAGTCAAAAGATTAAATGTTAAAATTTCATCCATATTGACCATTTTGGGATTGTTCGACATGTCCGGAGTCATCGTTTTTCATCCGAAAATTGATTTTTTGGACTGTACCAAAAATGATTCAAAATGTCAATTGGATCGTGCCTCATTTTGAATAACCACTTTTTAAACCCTCACAGTGACCAAAATTGCCAATTTTACAGAGTTTTGCTTACACAAAAGCTTCAATTTTGACCCGTTTCAGGCACAGAAATGACTTTAAACACACTTATTTTAGTTGACAAAGTCATAATTCACATCCAACAGTCATTTACAGTCAAAAGATTAAATGTTAAAATTTCATCCATATTGACCATTTTGGGATCGTTTGACATGTCCGGAGTCATCGTTTTTCATCCGAAAATTGATTTTTTGGACTGTACCAAAAATGATTCAAAATGTCAATTGGATCGTGCCTCATTTTGAATAACCACTTTTTAAACCCTCACAGTGACCAAAATTGCCAATTTTACAGAGTTTTGCTTACACAAAAGCTTCAATTTTGACCCGTTTCAGGCACAGAAATGACTTTAAACACACTTATTTTAGTTGACAAAGTCATTATTCACATCCAACAGTCATTTAGAGTCAAAAGATTAAATGTTAAAATTTCATCATTATAGACCATTTTGGGAACGTTCGACAGGTCCGGAGTCATCGTTTCTCGTCTGAAAATTGATTTTTTGGACTGTACCAAAAATGATTCAAAATGTCAATTGGATCGTGCCTCATGTTGAATAACCACTTTTTAAACCCTCAGAGTGACCAAAATTGCCATTTTTACAGAGTTTTGATTACTCAAAAGCTTCAATTTTGACCCATTTCAGGCACAGAAATGACTTTAAACACACTTATTTTAGTTGACAAAGTCATAATTCACATCCAACAGTCATTTACAGTCAAAAGATTAAATGTTAAAATTTCATCCATATTGACCATTTTGGGATCGTTCGACATGTCCGGAGTCATCGTTTTTCATCCGAAAATTGATTTTTTGGACTGTACCAAAAATGATTCAAAATGTCAATTGGATCGTGCCTCATGTTGAATAACCACTTTTAAACCCTCACAGTGACCAAAATTGCCATTTTTACAGAGTTTTGATTACTCAAAAGCTTCAATTTTGACCCATTTCAGGCACAGAAATGACTTTAAACACACTTATTTTAGTTGACAAAGTCATAATTCACATCCAACAGTCATTTACAGTCAAAAGATTAAATGTTAAAATTTCATCCATATTGACCATTTTGGGATCGTTCGACATGTCCGGAGTCATCGTTTTTCATCCGAAAATTGATTTTTTGGACTGTACCAAAAATGATTCAAAATGTCAATTGGATCGTGCCTCATGTTGAATAACCACTTTTTAAACCCTCACAGTGACCAAAATTGCCATTTTTACAGAGTTTTGCTTACTCAAAAGCTTCAATTTTGACCCATTTCAGGCACAGAAATGACTTTAAACACACTTATTTTAGTTGACAAAGTCATAATTCACATCCAACAGTCATTTACAGTCAAAAGATTAAATGTTAAAATTTCATCCATATTGACCATTTTGGGATCGTTCGACATGTCCGGAGTCATCGTTTTTCATCCGAAAATTGATTTTTTGGACTGCACCAAAAATGATTCAAAATGTCAATTGGATCGTGCCTCATGTTGAATAACCACTTTTTAAACCCTCACAGTGACCAAAATTGCCAATTTTACACAGTTTTGCTTACTCAAAAGCTTCAATTTTGACCCATTTCAGGCACAGAAATGACTTTAAACACACTTATTTTAGTTGACAAAGCCATAATTCACATCCAACAGTCATTTAGAGTCAAAAGATTAAATGTTAAAATTTCATCATTATAGACCATTTTGGGAACGTTCGACAGGTCCGGAGTCATCGTTTTTCATCCAAAAATTGATTTTTTGGACTGTACCAAAAATGATTCAAAATGTCAATTGGATCGTGCCTCATGTTGAATAACCACTTTTTAAACCCTCACAGTGACCAAAATTGCCATTTTTACAGAGTTTTGATTACTCAAAAGCTTCAATTTTGACCCATTTCAGGCACAGAAATGACTTTAAACACACTTATTTTAGTTGACAAAGTCATAATTCACATCCAACAGTCATTTACAGTCAAAAGAATAAATGTTAAAATTTCATCCATATTGACCATTTTGGGATCGTTCGACATGTCCGGAGTCATCGTTTTTCATCCGAAAATTGATTTTTTGGACTGTACCAAAAATGATTCAAAATGTCAATTGGATCGTGCCTCATGTTGAATAACCACTTTTTAAACCCTCACAGTGACCAAAATTGCCAATTTTACAGAGTTTTGCTTACACAAAAGCTTCAATTTTGACCCGTTTCAGGCACAGAAATGACTTTAAACACACTTATTTTAGCTGACAAAGTCATTATTCACATCCAACAGTCATTTAGAGTCAAAAGATTAAATGTTAAAATTTCATCCATATTGACCATTTTGGGATCGTTCGACATGTCCGGAGTCATCGTTTTTCATTCGAAAATTGATTTTTTGGACTGTACCAAAAATGATTCAAAATGTCAATTGGATCGTGCCTCATGTTGAATAACCACTTTTTAAACCCTCACAGTGACCAAAATTGCCATTTTTACAGAGTTTTGATTACTCAAAAGCTTCAATTTTGACCCATTTCAGGCACAGAAATGACTTTAAACACACTTATTTTAGTTGACAAAGTCATAATTCACATCCAACAGTCATTTACAGTCAAAAGATTAAATGTTAAAATTTCATCCATATTGACCATTTTGGGATCGTTCGACATGTCCGGAGTCATCGTTTTTCATCCGAAAATTGATTTTTTGGACTGTACCAAAAATGATTCAAAATGTCAATTGGATCATGCCTCATGTTGAATAACCACTTTTTAAACCCTCAGAGTGACCAAAATTGCCATTTTTACAGAGTTTTGAATACTCAAAAGCTTCAATTTTTACCCCTTTGAGGCACAGAAATGACTTTAAACACACTTATTTTAGTTGACAAAGTCATAATTCACATCCAACAGTCATTTACAGTCAAAAGATTAAATGTTAAAATTTCATCCATATTGACCATTTTGGGATCGTTCGACATGTCCGGAGTCATCGTTTTTCATCCGAAAATTGATTTTTTGGACTGTACCAAAAATGATTCAAAATGTCAATTGGATCGTGCCTCATGTTGAATAACCACTTTTTAAACCCTCACAGTGACCAAAATTGCCAATTTTACAGAGTTTTGCTTACTCAAAAGCTTCAATTTTGACCCATTTCAGGCACAGAAATGACTTTAAACACACTTATTTTAGTTGACAAAGTCATAGTTCACATCCAACAGTCATTTAGAGTCAAAAGATTAAATGTTAAAATTTCATCATTATAGACCATTTTGGGAACGTTCGACAGGTCCGGAGTCATCGTTTTTCGTCTGAAAATTGATTTTTTGGACTGTACCAAAAATGATTCAAAATGTCAATTGGATCGTGCCTCACGTTGAATAACCACTTTTTAAACCCTCACAGTGACCAAAATTGCCATTTTTACAGAGTTTTGATTACTCAAAAGCTTAAATTTTTACCCCTTTGAGGCACAGAAATGACTTTAAACACACTTATTTTAGTTGACAAAGTCATAATTCACATCCAACAGTCATTTACAGTCAAAAGATTAAATGTTAAAATTTCATCCATATTGACCATTTTGGGATCGTTCGACATGTCTGGAGTCATCGTTTTTCATCCGAAAATTTATTTTTTGGACTGTACCAAAAATGATTCAAAATGTCAATTGAATCGTGCCTCATGTTGAATAACCACTTTTTAAACCCTCACAGTGACCAAAATTGCCATTTTTACAGAGTTTTGATTACTCAAAAGCTTCAATTTTTACCCCTTTGAGGCACAGAAATGACTTTAAACACACTTATTTTAGTTGACAAAGTCATAATTCACATCCAACAGTCATTTACAGTCAAAAGATTAAATGTTAAAATTTCATCCATATTGACCATTTTGGGATCGTTCGACATGTCCGGAGTCATCGTTTTTCATCCGAAAATTGATTTTTTGGACTGTACCAAAAATGATTCAAAATGTCAATTGGATCGTGCCTCATGTTGAATAACCACTTTTTAAACCCTCACAGTGACCAAAATTGCCAATTTTACAGAGTTTTGCTTACTCAAAAGCTTCAATTTTGACCCATTTCAGGCACAGAAATGACTTTAAACACACTTATTTTAGTTGACAAAGTCATAATTCACATCCAACAGTCATTTAGAGTCAAAAGATTAAATGTTAAAATTTCATCATTATAGACCATTTTGGGAACGTTCGACAGGTCCGGAGTCATCGTTTTTCGTCTGAAAATTGATTTTTTGGACTGTACCAAAAATGATTCCAAATGTCAATTGGATCGTGCCTCATGTTGAATAACCACTTTTTAAACCCTCACAGTGACCAAAATTGCCATTTTTACAGAGTTTTGATTACTCAAAAGCTTCAATTTTGACCCATTTCAGGCACATAAATGACTTTAAACACACTTATTTTAGTTGACAAAGTCATAATTCACATCCAACAGTCATTTACAGTCAAAAGATTAAATGTTAAAATTTCATCCATATTGACCATTTTGGGATCGTTCGACATGTCCGGAGTCATCGTTTTTCATCCGAAAATTGATTTTTTGGACTGTACCAAAAATGATTCAAAATGTCAATTGGATCGTGCCTCATGTTGAATAACCACTTTTTAAACCCTCACAGTGACCAAAATTGCCAATTTTACAGAGTTTTGCTTACTCAAAAGCTTCAATTTTGACCCATTTCAGGCACAGAAATGACTTTAAACACACTTATTTTAGTTGACAAAGTCATAGTTCACATCCAACAGTCATTTAGAGTCAATAGATTAAATGTTAAAATTTCATCATTATAGACCATTTTGGGAACGTTCGACAGGTCCGGAGTCATCGTTTTTCGTCTGAAAATTGATTTTTTGGACTGTACCAAAAATGATTCAAAATGTCAATTGGATCGTGCCTCACGTTGAATAACCACTTTTTAAACCCTCACAGTGACCAAAATTGCCATTTTTACAGAGTTTTGATTACTCAAAAGCTTCAATTTTTACCCCTTTGAGGCACAGAAATGACTTTAAACACACTTATTTTAGTTGACAAAGTCATAATTCACATCCAACAGTCATTTACAGTCAAAAGATTAAATGTTAAAATTTCATCCATATTGACCATTTTGGGATCGTTCGACATGTCTGGAGTCATCGTTTTTCATCCGAAAATTTATTTTTTGGACTGTACCAAAAATGATTCAAAATGTCAATTGAATCGTGCCTCATGTTGAATAACCACTTTTTAAACCCTCACAGTGACCAAAATTGCCATTTTTACAGAGTTTTGATTACTCAAAAGCTTCAATTTTGACCCATTTCAGGCACAGAAATGACTTTAAACACACTTATTTTAGTTGACAAAGTCATAGTTCACATCCAACAGTCATTTAGAGTCAAAAGATTAAATGTTAAAATTTCATCCATATTGACCATTTTGGGATCGTTCGACATGTCTGGAGTCATCGTTTTTCATCCGAAAATTTATTTTTTGGACTGTACCAAAAATGATTCAAAATGTCAATTGAATCGTGCCTCATGTTGAATAACCACTTTTTAAACCCTCACAGTGACCAAAATTGCCATTTTTACAGAGTTTTGATTACTCAAAAGCTTCAATTTTTACCCCTTTGAGGCACAGAAATGACTTTAAACACACTTATTTTAGTTGACAAAGTCATAATTCACATCCAACAGTCATTTACAGTCAAAAGACTAAATGTTAAAATTTCATCCATATTGACCATTTTGGGATCGTTCGACATGTCCGGAGTCATCGTTTTTCATCCGAAAATTGATTTTTTGGACTGTACCAAAAATGATTCAAAATGTCAATTGGATCGTGCCTCATGTTGAATAACCACTTTTTAAACCCTCACAGTGACCAAAATTGCCAATTTTACAGAGTTTTGCTTACTCAAAAGCTTCAATTTTGACCCATTTCAGGCACAGAAATGACTTTAAACACACTTATTTTAGTTGACAAAGTCATAATTCACATCCAACAGTCATTTAGAGTCAAAAGATTAAATGTTAAAATTTCATCATTATAGACCATTTTGGGAACGTTCGACAGGTCCGGAGTCATCGTTTTTCGTCTGAAAATTGATTTTTTGGACTGTACCAAAAATGATTCAAAATGTCAATTGGATCGTGCCTCATGTTGAATAACCACTTTTTAAACCCTCACAGTGACCAAAATTGCCATTTTTACAGAGTTTTGATTACTCAAAAGCTTCAATTTTGACCCATTTCAGGCACATAAATGACTTTAAACACACTTATTTTAGTTGACAAAGTCATAATTCACATCCAACAGTCATTTACAGTCAAAAGATTAAATGTTAAAATTTCATCCATATTGACCATTTTGGGATCGTTCGACATGTCCGGAGTCATCGTTTTTCATCCGAAAATTGATTTTTTGGACTGTACCAAAAATGATTCAAAATGTCAATTGGATCATGCCTCATGTTGAATAACCACTTTTTAAACCCTCAGAGTGACCAAAATTGCCATTTTTACAGAGTTTTGAATACTCAAAAGCTTCAATTTTTACCCCTTTGAGGCACAGAAATGACTTTAAACACACTTATTTTAGTTGACAAAGTCATAATTCACATCCAACAGTCATTTACAGTCAAAAGATTAAATGTTAAAATTTCATCCATATTGACCATTTTGGGATCGTTCGACATGTCCGGAGTCATCGTTTTTCATCCGAAAATTGATTTTTTGGACTGTACCAAAAATGATTCAAAATGTCAATTGGATCGTGCCTCATGTTGAATAACCACTTTTTAAACCCTCACAGTGACCAAAATTGCCAATTTTACAGAGTTTTGCTTACTCAAAAGCTTCAATTTTGACCCATTTCAGGCACAGAAATGACTTTAAACACACTTATTTTAGTTGACAAAGTCATAGTTCACATCCAACAGTCATTTAGAGTCAATAGATTAAATGTTAAAATTTCATCATTATAGACCATTTTGGGAACGTTCGACAGGTCCGGAGTCATCGTTTTTCGTCTGAAAATTGATTTTTTGGACTGTACCAAAAATGATTCAAAATGTCAATTGGATCGTGCCTCACGTTGAATAACCACTTTTTAAACCCTCACAGTGACCAAAATTGCCATTTTTACAGAGTTTTGATTACTCAAAAGCTTCAATTTTTACCCCTTTGAGGCACAGAAATGACTTTAAACACACTTATTTTAGTTGACAAAGTCATAATTCACATCCAACAGTCATTTACAGTCAAAAGATTAAATGTTAAAATTTCATCCATATTGACCATTTTGGGATCGTTCGACATGTCTGGAGTCATCGTTTTTCATCCGAAAATTTATTTTTTGGACTGTACCAAAAATGATTCAAAATGTCAATTGAATCGTGCCTCATGTTGAATAACCACTTTTTAAACCCTCACAGTGACCAAAATTGCCATTTTTACAGAGTTTTGATTACTCAAAAGCTTCAATTTTTACCCCTTTGAGGCACAGAAATGACTTTAAACACACTTATTTTAGTTGACAAAGTCATAATTCACATCCAACAGTCATTTACAGTCAAAAGATTAAATGTTAAAATTTCATCCATATTGACCATTTTGGGATCGTTCGACATGTCCGGAGTCATCGTTTTTCATCCGAAAATTGATTTTTTGGACTGTACCAAAAATGATTCAAAATGTCAATTGGATCATGCCTCATGTTGAATAACCACTTTTTAAACCCTCACAGTGACCAACATTGCCATTTTTACAGAGTTTTGATTACTCAAAAGCTACAATTTTTACCCCTTTGAGGCACAGAAATGACTTTAAACACACTTATTTTAGTTGACAAAGTCATAATTCACATCCAACAGTCATTTAGAGTCAAAAGATTAAATGTTAAAATTTCATCCATATTGACCATTTTGGGATCGTTCGACATGTCCGGAGTCATCGTTTTTCATCCGAAAATTGATTTTTTGAACTGTACCAAAAATGATTCAAAATGTCAATTGGATCATGCCTCATGTTGAATGACCACTTTTTAAACCCTCACAGTGACCAAAATTGCCAATTTTACACAGTTTTGCTTACTCAAAAGCTTCAATTTTGACCCATTTCAGGCACAGAAATGACTTTAAACACACTTATTTTAGTTGACAAAGCCATAATTCAATCCAACAGTCATTTAGAGTCAAAAGATTAAATGTTAAAATTTCATCATTATAGACCATTTTGGGAACGTTCGACAGGTCCGGAGTCATCGTTTCTCGTCTGAAAATTGATTTTTTGGACTGTACCAAAAATGATTCAAAATGTCAATTGGATCGTGCCTCATGTTGAATAACCACTTTTTAAACCCTCAGAGTGACCAAAATTGCCATTTTTACAGAGTTTTGATTACTCAAAAGCTTCAATTTTTACCCCTTTGAGGCACAGAAATGACTTTAAACACACTTATTTTAGTTGACAAAGTCATAATTCACATCCAACAGTCATTTACAGTCAAAAGATTAAATGTTAAAATTTCATCCATATTGACCATTTTGGGATCGTTCGACATGTCCGGAGTCATCGTTTTTCATCCGAAAATTGATTTTTTGGACTGTACCAAAAATGATTCAAAATGTCAATTGGATCGTGCCTCATGTTGAATAACCACTTTTTAAACCCTCACAGTGACCAAAATTGCCAATTTTACACAGTTTTGCTTACTCAAAAGCTTCAATTTTGACCCATTTCAGGCACAGAAATGACTTTAAACACACTTATTTTAGTTGACAAAGCCATAATTCACATCCAACAGTCATTTAGAGTCAAAAGATTAAATGTTAAAATTTCATCATTATAGACCATTTTGGGAACGTTCGACAGGTCCGGAGTCATCGTTTTTCATCCAAAAATTGATTTTTTGGACTGTACCAAAAATGATTCAAAATGTCAATTGGATCGTGCCTCATGTTGAATAACCACTTTTTAAACCCTCACAGTGACCAAAATTGCCATTTTTACAGAGTTTTGATTACTCAAAAGCTTCAATTTTGACCCATTTCAGGCACAGAAATGATTTTAAACACACTTATTTTAGTTGACAAAGTCATAATTCACATCCAACAGTCATTTACAGTCAAAAGATTAAATGTTAAAATTTCATCCATATTGACCATTTTGGGATCGTTCGACATGTCCGGAGTCATCGTTTTTCATCCAAAAATTGATTTTTTGGACTGTACCAAAAATGATTCAAAATGTCAATTGGATCGTGCCTCATGTTGAATAACCACTTTTTAAACCCTCACAGTGACCAAAATTGCCATTTTTACAGAGTTTTGATTACTCAAAAGCTTCAATTTTGACCCATTTCAGGCACAGAAATGACTTTAAACACACTTATTTTAGTTGACAAAGTCATAATTCACATCCAACAGTCATTTACAGTCAAAAGATTAAACGTTAAAATTTCATCCATATTGACCATTTTGGGATCGTTCGACATGTCCGGAGTCATCGTTTTTCATCCGAAAATTGATTTTTTGGACTGTACCAAAAATGATTCAAAATGTCAATTGGATCATGCCTCATGTTGAATAACCACTTTTTAAACCCTCAGAGTGACCAAAATTGCCATTTTTACAGAGTTTTGATTACTCAAAGGCTTCCATTTTTACCCCTTTGAGGCACAGAAATGACTTTAAACACACTTATTTTAGTTGACAAAGTCATAATTCACATCCAACAGTCATTTACAGTCAAAAGATTAAATGTTAAAATTTCATCCATATTGACCATTTTGGGATTGTTCGACATGTCCGGAGTCATCGTTTTTCATCCGAAAATTGATTTTTTGGACTGTACCAAAAATGATTCAAAATGTCAATTGGATCGTGCCTCATTTTGAATAACCACTTTTTAAACCCTCACAGTGACCAAAATTGCCAATTTTACAGAGTTTTGCTTACACAAAAGCTTCAATTTTGACCCGTTTCAGGCACAGAAATGACTTTAAACACACTTATTTTAGTTGACAAAGTCATAATTCACATCCAACAGTCATTTACAGTCAAAAGATTAAATGTTAAAATTTCATCCATATTGACCATTTTGGGATCGTTTGACATGTCCGGAGTCATCGTTTTTCATCCGAAAATTGATTTTTTGGACTGTACCAAAAATGATTCAAAATGTCAATTGGATCGTGCCTCATTTTGAATAACCACTTTTTAAACCCTCACAGTGACCAAAATTGCCAATTTTACAGAGTTTTGCTTACACAAAAGCTTCAATTTTGACCCGTTTCAGGCACAGAAATGACTTTAAACACACTTATTTTAGTTGACAAAGTCATTATTCACATCCAACAGTCATTTAGAGTCAAAAGATTAAATGTTAAAATTTCATCCATATTGACCATTTTGGGATCGTTCGACATGTCCGGAGTCATTGTTTTTCATCCGAAAATTGATTTTTTGGACTGTACCAAAAATGATTCAAAATGTCAATTGGATCGTGCCTCATGTTGAATAACCACTTTTTAAACCCTCACAGTGACCAAAATTGCAATTTTTACAGAGTTTTGATTACTCAAAAGCTTCAATTTTGACCCATTTCAGGCACAGAAATGACTTTAAACACACTTATTTTAGTTGACAAAGTCATAATTCACATCCAACAGTCATTTACAGTCAAAAGATTAAATGTTAAAATTTCATCCATATTGACCATTTTGGGATCGTTCGACATGTCCGGAGTCATCGTTTTTCATCCGAAAATTGATTTTTTGGACTGTACCAAAAATGATTCAAAATGTCAATTGGATCGTGCCTCATGTTGAATAACCACTTTTTAAACCCTCACAGTGACCAAAATTGCCATTTTTACAGAGTTTTGATTACTCAAAAGCTTCAATTTTGACCCATTTCAGGCACAGAAATGACTTTAAACACACTTATTTTAGTTGACAAAGTCATAATTCACATCCAACAGTCATTTAGAGTCAAAAGATTAAATGTTAAAATTTCATCCATATTGACCATTTTGGGATCGTTCGACATGTCCGGAGTCATCGTTTTTCATCCGAAAATTGATTTTTTGAACTGTACCAAAAATGATTCAAAATGTCAATTGGATCGTGCCTCATGTTGAATGACCACTTTTTAAACCCTCACAGTGACCAAAATTGCCAATTTTACACAGTTTTGCTTACTCAAAAGCTTCAATTTTGACCCATTTCAGGCACAGAAATGACTTTAAACACACTTATTTTAGTTGACAAAGCCATAATTCAATCCAACAGTCATTTAGAGTCAAAAGATTAAATGTTAAAATTTCATCATTATAGACCATTTTGGGAACGTTCGACAGGTCCGGAGTCATCGTTTCTCGTCTGAAAATTGATTTTTTGGACTGTACCAAAAATGATTCAAAATGTCAATTGGATCGTGCCTCATGTTGAATAACCACTTTTTAAACCCTCAGAGTGACCAAAATTGCCATTTTTACAGAGTTTTGATTACTCAAAAGCTTCAATTTTTACCCCTTTGAGGCACGGAAATGACTTTAAACACACTTATTTTAGTTGACAAAGTCATAATTCACATCCAACAGTCATTTACAGTCAAAAGATTAAATGTTAAAATTTCATCCATATTGACCATTTTGGGATCGTTCGACATGTCCGGAGTCATCGTTTTTCATCCGAAAATTGATTTTTTGGACTGCACCAAAAATGATTCAAAATGTCAATTGGATCGTGCCTCATGTTGAATAACCACTTTTTAAACCCTCACAGTGACCAAAATTGCCAATTTTACACAGTTTTGCTTACTCAAAAGCTTCAATTTTGACCCATTTCAGGCACAGAAATGACTTTAAACACACTTATTTTAGTTGACAAAGCCATAATTCACATCCAACAGTCATTTAGAGTCAAAAGATTAAATGTTAAAATTTCATCATTATAGACCATTTTGGGAACGTTCGACAGGTCCGGAGTCATCGTTTTTCATCCAAAAATTGATTTTTTGGACTGTACCAAAAATGATTCAAAATGTCAATTGGATCGTGCCTCATGTTGAATAACCACTTTTTAAACCCTCACAGTGACCAAAATTGCCATTTTTACAGAGTTTTGATTACTCAAAAGCTTCAATTTTGACCCATTTCAGGCACAGAAATGACTTTAAACACACTTATTTTAGTTGACAAAGTCATAATTCACATCCAACAGTCATTTACAGTCAAAAGAATAAATGTTAAAATTTCATCCATATTGACCATTTTGGGATCGTTCGACATGTCCGGAGTCATCGTTTTTCATCCGAAAATTGATTTTTTGGACTGTACCAAAAATGATTCAAAATGTCAATTGGATCGTGCCTCATGTTGAATAACCACTTTTTAAACCCTCACAGTGACCAAAATTGCCAATTTTACAGAGTTTTGCTTACACAAAAGCTTCAATTTTGACCCGTTTCAGGCACAGAAATGACTTTAAACACACTTATTTTAGCTGACAAAGTCATTATTCACATCCAACAGTCATTTAGAGTCAAAAGATTAAATGTTAAAATTTCATCCATATTGACCATTTTGGGATCGTTCGACATGTCCGGAGTCATCGTTTTTCATTCGAAAATTGATTTTTTGGACTGTACCAAAAATGATTCAAAATGTCAATTGGATCGTGCCTCATGTTGAATAACCACTTTTTAAACCCTCACAGTGACCAAAATTGCCATTTTTACAGAGTTTTGATTACTCAAAAGCTTCAATTTTGACCCATTTCAGGCACAGAAATGACTTTAAACACACTTATTTTAGTTGACAAAGTCATAATTCACATCCAACAGTCATTTACAGTCAAAAGATTAAATGTTAAAATTTCATCCATATTGACCATTTTGGGATCGTTCGACATGTCCGGAGTCATCGTTTTTCATCCGAAAATTGATTTTTTGGACTGTACCAAAAATGATTCAAAATGTCAATTGGATCGTGCCTCATGTTGAATAACCACTTTTTAAACCCTCACAGTGACCAAAATTGCCAATTTTACAGAGTTTTGCTTACTCAAAAGCTTCAATTTTGACCCATTTCAGGCACAGAAATGACTTTAAACACACTTATTTTAGTTGACAAAGTCATAGTTCACATCCAACAGTCATTTAGAGTCAAAAGATTAAATGTTAAAATTTCATCATTATAGACCATTTTGGGAACGTTCGACAGGTCCGGAGTCATCGTTTCTCGTCTGAAAATTGATTTTTTGGACTGTACCAAAAATGATTCAAAATGTCAATTGGATCGTGCCTCATGTTGAATAACCACTTTTTAAACCCTCAGAGTGACCAAAATTGCCATTTTTACAGAGTTTTGATTACTCAAAAGCTTCAATTTTTACCCCTTTGAGGCACAGAAATGACTTTAAACACACTTATTTTAGTTGACAAAGTCATAATTCACATCCAACAGTCATTTACAGTCAAAAGATTAAATGTTAAAATTTCATCCATATTGACCATTTTGGGATCGTTCGACATGTCCGGAGTCATCGTTTTTCATCCGAAAATTGATTTTTTGGACTGTACCAAAAATGATTCAAAATGTCAATTGGATCGTGCCTCATGTTGAATAACCACTTTTTAAACCCTCACAGTGACCAAAATTGCCAATTTTACACAGTTTTGCTTACTCAAAAGCTTCAATTTTGACCCATTTCAGGCACAGAAATGACTTTAAACACACTTATTTTAGTTGACAAAGCCATAATTCACATCCAACAGTCATTTAGAGTCAAAAGATTAAATGTTAAAATTTCATCATTATAGACCATTTTGGGAACGTTCGACAGGTCCGGAGTCATCGTTTTTCATCCAAAAATTGATTTTTTGGACTGTACCAAAAATGATTCAAAATGTCAATTGGATCGTGCCTCATGTTGAATAACCACTTTTTAAACCCTCACAGTGACCAAAATTGCCATTTTTACAGAGTTTTGATTACTCAAAAGCTTCAATTTTGACCCATTTCAGGCACAGAAATGATTTTAAACACACTTATTTTAGTTGACAAAGTCATAATTCACATCCAACAGTCATTTACAGTCAAAAGATTAAATGTTAAAATTTCATCCATATTGACCATTTTGGGATCGTTCGACATGTCCGGAGTCATCGTTTTTCATCCAAAAATTGATTTTTTGGACTGTACCAAAAATGATTCAAAATGTCAATTGGATCGTGCCTCATGTTGAATAACCACTTTTTAAACCCTCACAGTGACCAAAATTGCCATTTTTACAGAGTTTTGATTACTCAAAAGCTTCAATTTTGACCCATTTCAGGCACAGAAATGACTTTAAACACACTTATTTTAGTTGACAAAGTCATAATTCACATCCAACAGTCATTTACAGTCAAAAGATTAAACGTTAAAATTTCATCCATATTGACCATTTTGGGATCGTTCGACATGTCCGGAGTCATCGTTTTTCATCCGAAAATTGATTTTTTGGACTGTACCAAAAATGATTCAAAATGTCAATTGGATCGTGCCTCATGTTGAATAACCACTTTTTAAACCCTCACAGTGACCAAAATTGCCAATTTTACAGAGTTTTGCTTACTCAAAAGCTTCAATTTTGACCCATTTCAGGCACAGAAATGACTTTAAACACACTTATTTTAGTTGACAAAGTCATAGTTCACATCCAACAGTCATTTAGAGTCAAAAGATTAAATGTTAAAATTTCATCATTATAGACCATTTTGGGAACGTTCGACAGGTCCGGAGTCATCGTTTCTCGTCTGAAAATTGATTTTTTGGACTGTACCAAAAATGATTCAAAATGTCAATTGGATCGTGCCTCATGTTGAATAACCACTTTTTAAACCCTCAGAGTGACCAAAATTGCCATTTTTACAGAGTTTTGATTACTCAAAAGCTTCAATTTTTACCCCTTTGAGGCACAGAAATGACTTTAAACACACTTATTTTAGTTGACAAAGTCATAATTCACATCCAACAGTCATTTACAGTCAAAAGATTAAATGTTAAAATTTCATCCATATTGACCATTTTGGGATCGTTCGACATGTCCGGAGTCATCGTTTTTCATCCGAAAATTGATTTTTTGGACTGTACCAAAAATGATTCAAAATGTCAATTGGATCGTGCCTCATGTTGAATAACCACTTTTTAAACCCTCACAGTGACCAAAATTGCCAATTTTACACAGTTTTGCTTACTCAAAAGCTTCAATTTTGACCCATTTCAGGCACAGAAATGACTTTAAACACACTTATTTTAGTTGACAAAGCCATAATTCACATCCAACAGTCATTTAGAGTCAAAAGATTAAATGTTAAAATTTCATCATTATAGACCATTTTGGGAACGTTCGACAGGTCCGGAGTCATCGTTTTTCATCCAAAAATTGATTTTTTGGACTGTACCAAAAATGATTCAAAATGTCAATTGGATCGTGCCTCATGTTGAATAACCACTTTTTAAACCCTCACAGTGACCAAAATTGCCATTTTTACAGAGTTTTGATTACTCAAAAGCTTCAATTTTGACCCATTTCAGGCACAGAAATGATTTTAAACACACTTATTTTAGTTGACAAAGTCATAATTCACATCCAACAGTCATTTACAGTCAAAAGATTAAATGTTAAAATTTCATCCATATTGACCATTTTGGGATCGTTCGACATGTCCGGAGTCATCGTTTTTCATCCAAAAATTGATTTTTTGGACTGTACCAAAAATGATTCAAAATGTCAATTGGATCGTGCCTCATGTTGAATAACCACTTTTTAAACCCTCACAGTGACCAAAATTGCCATTTTTACAGAGTTTTGATTACTCAAAAGCTTCAATTTTGACCCATTTCAGGCACAGAAATGACTTTAAACACACTTATTTTAGTTGACAAAGTCATAATTCACATCCAACAGTCATTTACAGTCAAAAGATTAAACGTTAAAATTTCATCCATATTGACCATTTTGGGATCGTTCGACATGTCCGGAGTCATCGTTTTTCATCCGAAAATTGATTTTTTGGACTGTACCAAAAATGATTCAAAATGTCAATTGGATCATGCCTCATGTTGAATAACCACTTTTTAAACCCTCAGAGTGACCAAAATTGCCATTTTTACAGAGTTTTGATTACTCAAAGGCTTCCATTTTTACCCCTTTGAGGCACAGAAATGACTTTAAACACACTTATTTTAGTTGACAAAGTCATAATTCACATCCAACAGTCATTTACAGTCAAAAGATTAAATGTTAAAATTTCATCCATATTGACCATTTTGGGATTGTTCGACATGTCCGGAGTCATCGTTTTTCATCCGAAAATTGATTTTTTGGACTGTACCAAAAATGATTCAAAATGTCAATTGGATCGTGCCTCATTTTGAATAACCACTTTTTAAACCCTCACAGTGACCAAAATTGCCAATTTTACAGAGTTTTGCTTACACAAAAGCTTCAATTTTGACCCGTTTCAGGCACAGAAATGACTTTAAACACACTTATTTTAGTTGACAAAGTCATAATTCACATCCAACAGTCATTTACAGTCAAAAGATTAAATGTTAAAATTTCATCCATATTGACCATTTTGGGATCGTTTGACATGTCCGGAGTCATCGTTTTTCATCCGAAAATTGATTTTTTGGACTGTACCAAAAATGATTCAAAATGTCAATTGGATCGTGCCTCATTTTGAATAACCACTTTTTAAACCCTCACAGTGACCAAAATTGCCAATTTTACAGAGTTTTGCTTACACAAAAGCTTCAATTTTGACCCGTTTCAGGCACAGAAATGACTTTAAACACACTTATTTTAGTTGACAAAGTCATTATTCACATCCAACAGTCATTTAGAGTCAAAAGATTAAATGTTAAAATTTCATCCATATTGACCATTTTGGGATCGTTCGACATGTCCGGAGTCATTGTTTTTCATCCGAAAATTGATTTTTTGGACTGTACCAAAAATGATTCAAAATGTCAATTGGATCGTGCCTCATGTTGAATAACCACTTTTTAAACCCTCACAGTGACCAAAATTGCAATTTTTACAGAGTTTTGATTACTCAAAAGCTTCAATTTTGACCCATTTCAGGCACAGAAATGACTTTAAACACACTTATTTTAGTTGACAAAGTCATAATTCACATCCAACAGTCATTTACAGTCAAAAGATTAAATGTTAAAATTTCATCCATATTGACCATTTTGGGATCGTTCGACATGTCCGGAGTCATCGTTTTTCATCCGAAAATTGATTTTTTGGACTGTACCAAAAATGATTCAAAATGTCAATTGGATCGTGCCTCATGTTGAATAACCACTTTTTAAACCCTCACAGTGACCAAAATTGCCATTTTTACAGAGTTTTGATTACTCAAAAGCTTCAATTTTGACCCATTTCAGGCACAGAAATGACTTTAAACACACTTATTTTAGTTGACAAAGTCATAATTCACATCCAACAGTCATTTAGAGTCAAAAGATTAAATGTTAAAATTTCATCCATATTGACCATTTTGGGATCGTTCGACATGTCCGGAGTCATCGTTTTTCATCCGAAAATTGATTTTTTGAACTGTACCAAAAATGATTCAAAATGTCAATTGGATCGTGCCTCATGTTGAATGACCACTTTTTAAACCCTCACAGTGACCAAAATTGCCAATTTTACACAGTTTTGCTTACTCAAAAGCTTCAATTTTGACCCATTTCAGGCACAGAAATGACTTTAAACACACTTATTTTAGTTGACAAAGCCATAATTCAATCCAACAGTCATTTAGAGTCAAAAGATTAAATGTTAAAATTTCATCATTATAGACCATTTTGGGAACGTTCGACAGGTCCGGAGTCATCGTTTCTCGTCTGAAAATTGATTTTTTGGACTGTACCAAAAATGATTCAAAATGTCAATTGGATCGTGCCTCATGTTGAATAACCACTTTTTAAACCCTCAGAGTGACCAAAATTGCCATTTTTACAGAGTTTTGATTACTCAAAAGCTTCAATTTTTACCCCTTTGAGGCACGGAAATGACTTTAAACACACTTATTTTAGTTGACAAAGTCATAATTCACATCCAACAGTCATTTACAGTCAAAAGATTAAATGTTAAAATTTCATCCATATTGACCATTTTGGGATCGTTCGACATGTCCGGAGTCATCGTTTTTCATCCGAAAATTGATTTTTTGGACTGCACCAAAAATGATTCAAAATGTCAATTGGATCGTGCCTCATGTTGAATAACCACTTTTTAAACCCTCACAGTGACCAAAATTGCCAATTTTACACAGTTTTGCTTACTCAAAAGCTTCAATTTTGACCCATTTCAGGCACAGAAATGACTTTAAACACACTTATTTTAGTTGACAAAGCCATAATTCACATCCAACAGTCATTTAGAGTCAAAAGATTAAATGTTAAAATTTCATCATTATAGACCATTTTGGGAACGTTCGACAGGTCCGGAGTCATCGTTTTTCATCCAAAAATTGATTTTTTGGACTGTACCAAAAATGATTCAAAATGTCAATTGGATCGTGCCTCATGTTGAATAACCACTTTTTAAACCCTCACAGTGACCAAAATTGCCATTTTTACAGAGTTTTGATTACTCAAAAGCTTCAATTTTGACCCATTTCAGGCACAGAAATGACTTTAAACACACTTATTTTAGTTGACAAAGTCATAATTCACATCCAACAGTCATTTACAGTCAAAAGAATAAATGTTAAAATTTCATCCATATTGACCATTTTGGGATCGTTCGACATGTCCGGAGTCATCGTTTTTCATCCGAAAATTGATTTTTTGGACTGTACCAAAAATGATTCAAAATGTCAATTGGATCGTGCCTCATGTTGAATAACCACTTTTTAAACCCTCACAGTGACCAAAATTGCCAATTTTACAGAGTTTTGCTTACACAAAAGCTTCAATTTTGACCCGTTTCAGGCACAGAAATGACTTTAAACACACTTATTTTAGCTGACAAAGTCATTATTCACATCCAACAGTCATTTAGAGTCAAAAGATTAAATGTTAAAATTTCATCCATATTGACCATTTTGGGATCGTTCGACATGTCCGGAGTCATCGTTTTTCATTCGAAAATTGATTTTTTGGACTGTACCAAAAATGATTCAAAATGTCAATTGGATCGTGCCTCATGTTGAATAACCACTTTTTAAACCCTCACAGTGACCAAAATTGCCATTTTTACAGAGTTTTGATTACTCAAAAGCTTCAATTTTGACCCATTTCAGGCACAGAAATGACTTTAAACACACTTATTTTAGTTGACAAAGTCATAATTCACATCCAACAGTCATTTACAGTCAAAAGATTAAATGTTAAAATTTCATCCATATTGACCATTTTGGGATCGTTCGACATGTCCGGAGTCATCGTTTTTCATCCGAAAATTGATTTTTTGGACTGTACCAAAAATGATTCAAAATGTCAATTGGATCATGCCTCATGTTGAATAACCACTTTTTAAACCCTCAGAGTGACCAAAATTGCCATTTTTACAGAGTTTTGAATACTCAAAAGCTTCAATTTTTACCCCTTTGAGGCACAGAAATGACTTTAAACACACTTATTTTAGTTGACAAAGTCATAATTCACATCCAACAGTCATTTACAGTCAAAAGATTAAATGTTAAAATTTCATCCATATTGACCATTTTGGGATCGTTCGACATGTCCGGAGTCATCGTTTTTCATCCGAAAATTGATTTTTTGGACTGTACCAAAAATGATTCAAAATGTCAATTGGATCGTGCCTCATGTTGAATAACCACTTTTTAAACCCTCACAGTGACCAAAATTGCCAATTTTACAGAGTTTTGCTTACTCAAAAGCTTCAATTTTGACCCATTTCAGGCACAGAAATGACTTTAAACACACTTATTTTAGTTGACAAAGTCATAGTTCACATCCAACAGTCATTTAGAGTCAAAAGATTAAATGTTAAAATTTCATCATTATAGACCATTTTGGGAACGTTCGACAGGTCCGGAGTCATCGTTTTTCGTCTGAAAATTGATTTTTTGGACTGTACCAAAAATGATTCAAAATGTCAATTGGATCGTGCCTCACGTTGAATAACCACTTTTTAAACCCTCACAGTGACCAAAATTGCCATTTTTACAGAGTTTTGATTACTCAAAAGCTTAAATTTTTACCCCTTTGAGGCACAGAAATGACTTTAAACACACTTATTTTAGTTGACAAAGTCATAATTCACATCCAACAGTCATTTACAGTCAAAAGATTAAATGTTAAAATTTCATCCATATTGACCATTTTGGGATCGTTCGACATGTCTGGAGTCATCGTTTTTCATCCGAAAATTTATTTTTTGGACTGTACCAAAAATGATTCAAAATGTCAATTGAATCGTGCCTCATGTTGAATAACCACTTTTTAAACCCTCACAGTGACCAAAATTGCCATTTTTACAGAGTTTTGATTACTCAAAAGCTTCAATTTTTACCCCTTTGAGGCACAGAAATGACTTTAAACACACTTATTTTAGTTGACAAAGTCATAATTCACATCCAACAGTCATTTACAGTCAAAAGATTAAATGTTAAAATTTCATCCATATTGACCATTTTGGGATCGTTCGACATGTCCGGAGTCATCGTTTTTCATCCGAAAATTGATTTTTTGGACTGTACCAAAAATGATTCAAAATGTCAATTGGATCGTGCCTCATGTTGAATAACCACTTTTTAAACCCTCACAGTGACCAAAATTGCCAATTTTACAGAGTTTTGCTTACTCAAAAGCTTCAATTTTGACCCATTTCAGGCACAGAAATGACTTTAAACACACTTATTTTAGTTGACAAAGTCATAATTCACATCCAACAGTCATTTAGAGTCAAAAGATTAAATGTTAAAATTTCATCATTATAGACCATTTTGGGAACGTTCGACAGGTCCGGAGTCATCGTTTTTCGTCTGAAAATTGATTTTTTGGACTGTACCAAAAATGATTCAAAATGTCAATTGGATCGTGCCTCATGTTGAATAACCACTTTTTAAACCCTCACAGTGACCAAAATTGCCATTTTTACAGAGTTTTGATTACTCAAAAGCTTCAATTTTGACCCATTTCAGGCACATAAATGACTTTAAACACACTTATTTTAGTTGACAAAGTCATAATTCACATCCAACAGTCATTTACAGTCAAAAGATTAAATGTTAAAATTTCATCCATATTGACCATTTTGGGATCGTTCGACATGTCCGGAGTCATCGTTTTTCATCCGAAAATTGATTTTTTGGACTGTACCAAAAATGATTCAAAATGTCAATTGGATCGTGCCTCATGTTGAATAACCACTTTTTAAACCCTCACAGTGACCAAAATTGCCAATTTTACAGAGTTTTGCTTACTCAAAAGCTTCAATTTTGACCCATTTCAGGCACAGAAATGACTTTAAACACACTTATTTTAGTTGACAAAGTCATAGTTCACATCCAACAGTCATTTAGAGTCAATAGATTAAATGTTAAAATTTCATCATTATAGACCATTTTGGGAACGTTCGACAGGTCCGGAGTCATCGTTTTTCGTCTGAAAATTGATTTTTTGGACTGTACCAAAAATGATTCAAAATGTCAATTGGATCGTGCCTCACGTTGAATAACCACTTTTTAAACCCTCACAGTGACCAAAATTGCCATTTTTACAGAGTTTTGATTACTCAAAAGCTTCAATTTTTACCCCTTTGAGGCACAGAAATGACTTTAAACACACTTATTTTAGTTGACAAAGTCATAATTCACATCCAACAGTCATTTACAGTCAAAAGATTAAATGTTAAAATTTCATCCATATTGACCATTTTGGGATCGTTCGACATGTCTGGAGTCATCGTTTTTCATCCGAAAATTTATTTTTTGGACTGTACCAAAAATGATTCAAAATGTCAATTGAATCGTGCCTCATGTTGAATAACCACTTTTTAAACCCTCACAGTGACCAAAATTGCCATTTTTACAGAGTTTTGATTACTCAAAAGCTTCAATTTTTACCCCTTTGAGGCACAGAAATGACTTTAAACACACTTATTTTAGTTGACAAAGTCATAATTCACATCCAACAGTCATTTACAGTCAAAAGATTAAATGTTAAAATTTCATCCATATTGACCATTTTGGGATCGTTCGACATGTCCGGAGTCATCGTTTTTCATCCGAAAATTGATTTTTTGGACTGTACCAAAAATGATTCAAAATGTCAATTGGATCGTGCCTCATGTTGAATAACCACTTTTTAAACCCTCACAGTGACCAAAATTGCCAATTTTACAGAGTTTTGCTTACTCAAAAGCTTCAATTTTGACCCATTTCAGGCACAGAAATGACTTTAAACACACTTATTTTAGTTGACAAAGTCATAATTCACATCCAACAGTCATTTAGAGTCAAAAGATTAAATGTTAAAATTTCATCATTATAGACCATTTTGGGAACGTTCGACAGGTCCGGAGTCATCGTTTTTCGTCTGAAAATTGATTTTTTGGACTGTACCAAAAATGATTCAAAATGTCAATTGGATCGTGCCTCATGTTGAATAACCACTTTTTAAACCCTCACAGTGACCAAAATTGCCATTTTTACAGAGTTTTGATTACTCAAAAGCTTCAATTTTGACCCATTTCAGGCACATAAATGACTTTAAACACACTTATTTTAGTTGACAAAGTCATAATTCACATCCAACAGTCATTTACAGTCAAAAGATTAAATGTTAAAATTTCATCCATATTGACCATTTTGGGATCGTTCGACATGTCCGGAGTCATCGTTTTTCATCCGAAAATTGATTTTTTGGACTGTACCAAAAATGATTCAAAATGTCAATTGGATCATGCCTCATGTTGAATAACCACTTTTTAAACCCTCAGAGTGACCAAAATTGCCATTTTTACAGAGTTTTGAATACTCAAAAGCTTCAATTTTTACCCCTTTGAGGCACAGAAATGACTTTAAACACACTTATTTTAGTTGACAAAGTCATAATTCACATCCAACAGTCATTTACAGTCAAAAGATTAAATGTTAAAATTTCATCCATATTGACCATTTTGGGATCGTTCGACATGTCCGGAGTCATCGTTTTTCATCCGAAAATTGATTTTTTGGACTGTACCAAAAATGATTCAAAATGTCAATTGGATCGTGCCTCATGTTGAATAACCACTTTTTAAACCCTCACAGTGACCAAAATTGCCAATTTTACAGAGTTTTGCTTACTCAAAAGCTTCAATTTTGACCCATTTCAGGCACAGAAATGACTTTAAACACACTTATTTTAGTTGACAAAGTCATAGTTCACATCCAACAGTCATTTAGAGTCAATAGATTAAATGTTAAAATTTCATCATTATAGACCATTTTGGGAACGTTCGACAGGTCCGGAGTCATCGTTTTTCGTCTGAAAATTGATTTTTTGGACTGTACCAAAAATGATTCAAAATGTCAATTGGATCGTGCCTCACGTTGAATAACCACTTTTTAAACCCTCACAGTGACCAAAATTGCCATTTTTACAGAGTTTTGATTACTCAAAAGCTTCAATTTTTACCCCTTTGAGGCACAGAAATGACTTTAAACACACTTATTTTAGTTGACAAAGTCATAATTCACATCCAACAGTCATTTACAGTCAAAAGATTAAATGTTAAAATTTCATCCATATTGACCATTTTGGGATCGTTCGACATGTCTGGAGTCATCGTTTTTCATCCGAAAATTTATTTTTTGGACTGTACCAAAAATGATTCAAAATGTCAATTGAATCGTGCCTCATGTTGAATAACCACTTTTTAAACCCTCACAGTGACCAAAATTGCCATTTTTACAGAGTTTTGATTACTCAAAAGCTTCAATTTTTACCCCTTTGAGGCACAGAAATGACTTTAAACACACTTATTTTAGTTGACAAAGTCATAATTCACATCCAACAGTCATTTACAGTCAAAAGATTAAATGTTAAAATTTCATCCATATTGACCATTTTTGGATCGTTCGACATGTCCGGAGTCATCGTTTTTCATCCGAAAATTGATTTTTTGGACTGTACCAAAAATGATTCAAAATGTCAATTGGATCATGCCTCATGTTGAATAACCACTTTTTAAACCCTCACAGTGACCAACATTGCCATTTTTACAGAGTTTTGATTACTCAAAAGCTACAATTTTTACCCCTTTGAGGCACAGAAATGACTTTAAACACACTTATTTTAGTTGACAAAGTCATAATTCACATCCAACAGTCATTTAGAGTCAAAAGATTAAATGTTAAAATTTCATCCATATTGACCATTTTGGGATCGTTCGACATGTCCGGAGTCATCGTTTTTCATCCGAAAATTGATTTTTTGAACTGTACCAAAAATGATTCAAAATGTCAATTGGATCATGCCTCATGTTGAATGACCACTTTTTAAACCCTCACAGTGACCAAAATTGCCAATTTTACACAGTTTTGCTTACTCAAAAGCTTCAATTTTGACCCATTTCAGGCACAGAAATGACTTTAAACACACTTATTTTAGTTGACAAAGCCATAATTCAATCCAACAGTCATTTAGAGTCAAAAGATTAAATGTTAAAATTTCATCATTATAGACCATTTTGGGAACGTTCGACAGGTCCGGAGTCATCGTTTCTCGTCTGAAAATTGATTTTTTGGACTGTACCAAAAATGATTCAAAATGTCAATTGGATCGTGCCTCATGTTGAATAACCACTTTTTAAACCCTCAGAGTGACCAAAATTGCCATTTTTACAGAGTTTTGATTACTCAAAAGCTTCAATTTTTACCCCTTTGAGGCACAGAAATGACTTTAAACACACTTATTTTAGTTGACAAAGTCATAATTCACATCCAACAGTCATTTACAGTCAAAAGATTAAATGTTAAAATTTCATCCATATTGACCATTTTGGGATCGTTCGACATGTCCGGAGTCATCGTTTTTCATCCGAAAATTGATTTTTTGGACTGTACCAAAAATGATTCAAAATGTCAATTGGATCGTGCCTCATGTTGAATAACCACTTTTTAAACCCTCACAGTGACCAAAATTGCCAATTTTACACAGTTTTGCTTACTCAAAAGCTTCAATTTTGACCCATTTCAGGCACAGAAATGACTTTAAACACACTTATTTTAGTTGACAAAGCCATAATTCACATCCAACAGTCATTTAGAGTCAAAAGATTAAATGTTAAAATTTCATCATTATAGACCATTTTGGGAACGTTCGACAGGTCCGGAGTCATCGTTTTTCATCCAAAAATTGATTTTTTGGACTGTACCAAAAATGATTCAAAATGTCAATTGGATCGTGCCTCATGTTGAATAACCACTTTTTAAACCCTCACAGTGACCAAAATTGCCATTTTTACAGAGTTTTGATTACTCAAAAGCTTCAATTTTGACCCATTTCAGGCACAGAAATGATTTTAAACACACTTATTTTAGTTGACAAAGTCATAATTCACATCCAACAGTCATTTACAGTCAAAAGATTAAATGTTAAAATTTCATCCATATTGACCATTTTGGGATCGTTCGACATGTCCGGAGTCATCGTTTTTCATCCAAAAATTGATTTTTTGGACTGTACCAAAAATGATTCAAAATGTCAATTGGATCGTGCCTCATGTTGAATAACCACTTTTTAAACCCTCACAGTGACCAAAATTGCCATTTTTACAGAGTTTTGATTACTCAAAAGCTTCAATTTTGACCCATTTCAGGCACAGAAATGACTTTAAACACACTTATTTTAGTTGACAAAGTCATAATTCACATCCAACAGTCATTTACAGTCAAAAGATTAAACGTTAAAATTTCATCCATATTGACCATTTTGGGATCGTTCGACATGTCCGGAGTCATCGTTTTTCATCCGAAAATTGATTTTTTGGACTGTACCAAAAATGATTCAAAATGTCAATTGGATCATGCCTCATGTTGAATAACCACTTTTTAAACCCTCAGAGTGACCAAAATTGCCATTTTTACAGAGTTTTGATTACTCAAAGGCTTCCATTTTTACCCCTTTGAGGCACAGAAATGACTTTAAACACACTTATTTTAGTTGACAAAGTCATAATTCACATCCAACAGTCATTTACAGTCAAAAGATTAAATGTTAAAATTTCATCCATATTGACCATTTTGGGATTGTTCGACATGTCCGGAGTCATCGTTTTTCATCCGAAAATTGATTTTTTGGACTGTACCAAAAATGATTCAAAATGTCAATTGGATCGTGCCTCATTTTGAATAACCACTTTTTAAACCCTCACAGTGACCAAAATTGCCAATTTTACAGAGTTTTGCTTACACAAAAGCTTCAATTTTGACCCGTTTCAGGCACAGAAATGACTTTAAACACACTTATTTTAGTTGACAAAGTCATAATTCACATCCAACAGTCATTTACAGTCAAAAGATTAAATGTTAAAATTTCATCCATATTGACCATTTTGGGATCGTTTGACATGTCCGGAGTCATCGTTTTTCATCCGAAAATTGATTTTTTGGACTGTACCAAAAATGATTCAAAATGTCAATTGGATCGTGCCTCATTTTGAATAACCACTTTTTAAACCCTCACAGTGACCAAAATTGCCAATTTTACAGAGTTTTGCTTACACAAAAGCTTCAATTTTGACCCGTTTCAGGCACAGAAATGACTTTAAACACACTTATTTTAGTTGACAAAGTCATTATTCACATCCAACAGTCATTTAGAGTCAAAAGATTAAATGTTAAAATTTCATCCATATTGACCATTTTGGGATCGTTCGACATGTCCGGAGTCATCGTTTTTCATCCGAAAATTGATTTTTTGGACTGTACCAAAAATGATTCAAAATGTCAATTGGATCGTGCCTCATGTTGAATAACCACTTTTTAAACCCTCACAGTGACCAAAATTGCAATTTTTACAGAGTTTTGATTACTCAAAAGCTTCAATTTTGACCCATTTCAGGCACAGAAATGACTTTAAACACACTTATTTTAGTTGACAAAGTCATAATTCACATCCAACAGTCATTTACAGTCAAAAGATTAAATGTTAAAATTTCATCCATATTGACCATTTTGGGATCGTTCGACATGTCCGGAGTCATCGTTTTTCATCCGAAAATTGATTTTTTGGACTGTACCAAAAATGATTCAAAATGTCAATTGGATCGTGCCTCATGTTGAATAACCACTTTTTAAACCCTCACAGTGACCAAAATTGCCATTTTTACAGAGTTTTGATTACTCAAAAGCTTCAATTTTGACCCATTTCAGGCACAGAAATGACTTTAAACACACTTATTTTAGTTGACAAAGTCATAATTCACATCCAACAGTCATTTAGAGTCAAAAGATTAAATGTTAAAATTTCATCCATATTGACCATTTTGGGATCGTTCGACATGTCCGGAGTCATCGTTTTTCATCCGAAAATTGATTTTTTGAACTGTACCAAAAATGATTCAAAATGTCAATTGGATCGTGCCTCATGTTGAATGACCACTTTTTAAACCCTCACAGTGACCAAAATTGCCAATTTTACACAGTTTTGCTTACTCAAAAGCTTCAATTTTGACCCATTTCAGGCACAGAAATGACTTTAAACACACTTATTTTAGTTGACAAAGCCATAATTCAATCCAACAGTCATTTAGAGTCAAAAGATTAAATGTTAAAATTTCATCATTATAGACCATTTTGGGAACGTTCGACAGGTCCGGAGTCATCGTTTCTCGTCTGAAAATTGATTTTTTGGACTGTACCAAAAATGATTCAAAATGTCAATTGGATCGTGCCTCATGTTGAATAACCACTTTTTAAACCCTCAGAGTGACCAAAATTGCCATTTTTACAGAGTTTTGATTACTCAAAAGCTTCAATTTTTACCCCTTTGAGGCACGGAAATGACTTTAAACACACTTATTTTAGTTGACAAAGTCATAATTCACATCCAACAGTCATTTACAGTCAAAAGATTAAATGTTAAAATTTCATCCATATTGACCATTTTGGGATCGTTCGACATGTCCGGAGTCATCGTTTTTCATCCGAAAATTGATTTTTTGGACTGCACCAAAAATGATTCAAAATGTCAATTGGATCGTGCCTCATGTTGAATAACCACTTTTTAAACCCTCACAGTGACCAAAATTGCCAATTTTACACAGTTTTGCTTACTCAAAAGCTTCAATTTTGACCCATTTCAGGCACAGAAATGACTTTAAACACACTTATTTTAGTTGACAAAGCCATAATTCACATCCAACAGTCATTTAGAGTCAAAAGATTAAATGTTAAAATTTCATCATTATAGACCATTTTGGGAACGTTCGACAGGTCCGGAGTCATCGTTTTTCATCCAAAAATTGATTTTTTGGACTGTACCAAAAATGATTCAAAATGTCAATTGGATCGTGCCTCATGTTGAATAACCACTTTTTAAACCCTCACAGTGACCAAAATTGCCATTTTTACAGAGTTTTGATTACTCAAAAGCTTCAATTTTGACCCATTTCAGGCACAGAAATGACTTTAAACACACTTATTTTAGTTGACAAAGTCATAATTCACATCCAACAGTCATTTACAGTCAAAAGAATAAATGTTAAAATTTCATCCATATTGACCATTTTGGGATCGTTCGACATGTCCGGAGTCATCGTTTTTCATCCGAAAATTGATTTTTTGGACTGTACCAAAAATGATTCAAAATGTCAATTGGATCGTGCCTCATGTTGAATAACCACTTTTTAAACCCTCACAGTGACCAAAATTGCCAATTTTACAGAGTTTTGCTTACACAAAAGCTTCAATTTTGACCCGTTTCAGGCACAGAAATGACTTTAAACACACTTATTTTAGCTGACAAAGTCATTATTCACATCCAACAGTCATTTAGAGTCAAAAGATTAAATGTTAAAATTTCATCCATATTGACCATTTTGGGATCGTTCGACATGTCCGGAGTCATCGTTTTTCATTCGAAAATTGATTTTTTGGACTGTACCAAAAATGATTCAAAATGTCAATTGGATCGTGCCTCATGTTGAATAACCACTTTTTAAACCCTCACAGTGACCAAAATTGCCATTTTTACAGAGTTTTGATTACTCAAAAGCTTCAATTTTGACCCATTTCAGGCACAGAAATGACTTTAAACACACTTATTTTAGTTGACAAAGTCATAATTCACATCCAACAGTCATTTACAGTCAAAAGATTAAATGTTAAAATTTCATCCATATTGACCATTTTGGGATCGTTCGACATGTCCGGAGTCATCGTTTTTCATCCGAAAATTGATTTTTTGGACTGTACCAAAAATGATTCAAAATGTCAATTGGATCATGCCTCATGTTGAATAACCACTTTTTAAACCCTCAGAGTGACCAAAATTGCCATTTTTACAGAGTTTTGAATACTCAAAAGCTTCAATTTTTACCCCTTTGAGGCACAGAAATGACTTTAAACACACTTATTTTAGTTGACAAAGTCATAATTCACATCCAACAGTCATTTACAGTCAAAAGATTAAATGTTAAAATTTCATCCATATTGACCATTTTGGGATCGTTCGACATGTCCGGAGTCATCGTTTTTCATCCGAAAATTGATTTTTTGGACTGTACCAAAAATGATTCAAAATGTCAATTGGATCGTGCCTCATGTTGAATAACCACTTTTTAAACCCTCACAGTGACCAAAATTGCCAATTTTACAGAGTTTTGCTTACTCAAAAGCTTCAATTTTGACCCATTTCAGGCACAGAAATGACTTTAAACACACTTATTTTAGTTGACAAAGTCATAGTTCACATCCAACAGTCATTTAGAGTCAAAAGATTAAATGTTAAAATTTCATCATTATAGACCATTTTGGGAACGTTCGACAGGTCCGGAGTCATCGTTTTTCGTCTGAAAATTGATTTTTTGGACTGTACCAAAAATGATTCAAAATGTCAATTGGATCGTGCCTCACGTTGAATAACCACTTTTTAAACCCTCACAGTGACCAAAATTGCCATTTTTACAGAGTTTTGATTACTCAAAAGCTTAAATTTTTACCCCTTTGAGGCACAGAAATGACTTTAAACACACTTATTTTAGTTGACAAAGTCATAATTCACATCCAACAGTCATTTACAGTCAAAAGATTAAATGTTAAAATTTCATCCATATTGACCATTTTGGGATCGTTCGACATGTCTGGAGTCATCGTTTTTCATCCGAAAATTTATTTTTTGGACTGTACCAAAAATGATTCAAAATGTCAATTGAATCGTGCCTCATGTTGAATAACCACTTTTTAAACCCTCACAGTGACCAAAATTGCCATTTTTACAGAGTTTTGATTACTCAAAAGCTTCAATTTTTACCCCTTTGAGGCACAGAAATGACTTTAAACACACTTATTTTAGTTGACAAAGTCATAATTCACATCCAACAGTCATTTACAGTCAAAAGATTAAATGTTAAAATTTCATCCATATTGACCATTTTGGGATCGTTCGACATGTCCGGAGTCATCGTTTTTCATCCGAAAATTGATTTTTTGGACTGTACCAAAAATGATTCAAAATGTCAATTGGATCGTGCCTCATGTTGAATAACCACTTTTTAAACCCTCACAGTGACCAAAATTGCCAATTTTACAGAGTTTTGCTTACTCAAAAGCTTCAATTTTGACCCATTTCAGGCACAGAAATGACTTTAAACACACTTATTTTAGTTGACAAAGTCATAATTCACATCCAACAGTCATTTAGAGTCAAAAGATTAAATGTTAAAATTTCATCATTATAGACCATTTTGGGAACGTTCGACAGGTCCGGAGTCATCGTTTTTCGTCTGAAAATTGATTTTTTGGACTGTACCAAAAATGATTCAAAATGTCAATTGGATCGTGCCTCATGTTGAATAACCACTTTTTAAACCCTCACAGTGACCAAAATTGCCATTTTTACAGAGTTTTGATTACTCAAAAGCTTCAATTTTGACCCATTTCAGGCACATAAATGACTTTAAACACACTTATTTTAGTTGACAAAGTCATAATTCACATCCAACAGTCATTTACAGTCAAAAGATTAAATGTTAAAATTTCATCCATATTGACCATTTTGGGATCGTTCGACATGTCCGGAGTCATCGTTTTTCATCCGAAAATTGATTTTTTGGACTGTACCAAAAATGATTCAAAATGTCAATTGGATCGTGCCTCATGTTGAATAACCACTTTTTAAACCCTCACAGTGACCAAAATTGCCAATTTTACAGAGTTTTGCTTACTCAAAAGCTTCAATTTTGACCCATTTCAGGCACAGAAATGACTTTAAACACACTTATTTTAGTTGACAAAGTCATAATTCACATCCAACAGTCATTTAGAGTCAAAAGATTAAATGTTAAAATTTCATCATTATAGACCATTTTGGGAACGTTCGACAGGTCCGGAGTCATCGTTTTTCGTCTGAAAATTGATTTTTTGGACTGTACCAAAAATGATTCAAAATGTCAATTGGATCGTGCCTCATGTTGAATAACCACTTTTTAAACCCTCACAGTGACCAAAATTGCCATTTTTACAGAGTTTTGATTACTCAAAAGCTTCAATTTTGACCCATTTCAGGCACATAAATGACTTTAAACACACTTATTTTAGTTGACAAAGTCATAATTCACATCCAACAGTCATTTACAGTCAAAAGATTAAATGTTAAAATTTCATCCATATTGACCATTTTGGGATCGTTCGACATGTCCGGAGTCATCGTTTTTCATCCGAAAATTGATTTTTTGGACTGTACCAAAAATGATTCAAAATGTCAATTGGATCGTGCCTCATGTTGAATAACCACTTTTTAAACCCTCACAGTGACCAAAATTGCCAATTTTACAGAGTTTTGCTTACTCAAAAGCTTCAATTTTGACCCATTTCAGGCACAGAAATGACTTTAAACACACTTATTTTAGTTGACAAAGTCATAGTTCACATCCAACAGTCATTTAGAGTCAATAGATTAAATGTTAAAATTTCATCATTATAGACCATTTTGGGAACGTTCGACAGGTCCGGAGTCATCGTTTTTCGTCTGAAAATTGATTTTTTGGACTGTACCAAAAATGATTCAAAATGTCAATTGGATCGTGCCTCACGTTGAATAACCACTTTTTAAACCCTCACAGTGACCAAAATTGCCATTTTTACAGAGTTTTGATTACTCAAAAGCTTCAATTTTTACCCCTTTGAGGCACAGAAATGACTTTAAACACACTTATTTTAGTTGACAAAGTCATAATTCACATCCAACAGTCATTTACAGTCAAAAGATTAAATGTTAAAATTTCATCCATATTGACCATTTTGGGATCGTTCGACATGTCTGGAGTCATCGTTTTTCATCCGAAAATTTATTTTTTGGACTGTACCAAAAATGATTCAAAATGTCAATTGAATCGTGCCTCATGTTGAATAACCACTTTTTAAACCCTCACAGTGACCAAAATTGCCATTTTTACAGAGTTTTGATTACTCAAAAGCTTCAATTTTGACCCATTTCAGGCACAGAAATGACTTTAAACACACTTATTTTAGTTGACAAAGTCATAGTTCACATCCAACAGTCATTTAGAGTCAAAAGATTAAATGTTAAAATTTCATCCATATTGACCATTTTGGGATCGTTCGACATGTCTGGAGTCATCGTTTTTCATCCGAAAATTTATTTTTTGGACTGTACCAAAAATGATTCAAAATGTCAATTGAATCGTGCCTCATGTTGAATAACCACTTTTTAAACCCTCACAGTGACCAAAATTGCCATTTTTACAGAGTTTTGATTACTCAAAAGCTTCAATTTTTACCCCTTTGAGGCACAGAAATGACTTTAAACACACTTATTTTAGTTGACAAAGTCATAATTCACATCCAACAGTCATTTACAGTCAAAAGATTAAATGTTAAAATTTCATCCATATTGACCATTTTGGGATCGTTCGACATGTCCGGAGTCATCGTTTTTCATCCGAAAATTGATTTTTTGGACTGTACCAAAAATGATTCAAAATGTCAATTGGATCGTGCCTCATGTTGAATAACCACTTTTTAAACCCTCACAGTGACCAAAATTGCCAATTTTACAGAGTTTTGCTTACTCAAAAGCTTCAATTTTGACCCATTTCAGGCACAGAAATGACTTTAAACACACTTATTTTAGTTGACAAAGTCATAATTCACATCCAACAGTCATTTAGAGTCAAAAGATTAAATGTTAAAATTTCATCATTATAGACCATTTTGGGAACGTTCGACAGGTCCGGAGTCATCGTTTTTCGTCTGAAAATTGATTTTTTGGACTGTACCAAAAATGATTCAAAATGTCAATTGGATCGTGCCTCATGTTGAATAACCACTTTTTAAACCCTCACAGTGACCAAAATTGCCATTTTTACAGAGTTTTGATTACTCAAAAGCTTCAATTTTGACCCATTTCAGGCACATAAATGACTTTAAACACACTTATTTTAGTTGACAAAGTCATAATTCACATCCAACAGTCATTTACAGTCAAAAGATTAAATGTTAAAATTTCATCCATATTGACCATTTTGGGATCGTTCGACATGTCCGGAGTCATCGTTTTTCATCCGAAAATTGATTTTTTGGACTGTACCAAAAATGATTCAAAATGTCAATTGGATCATGCCTCATGTTGAATAACCACTTTTTAAACCCTCAGAGTGACCAAAATTGCCATTTTTACAGAGTTTTGAATACTCAAAAGCTTCAATTTTTACCCCTTTGAGGCACAGAAATGACTTTAAACACACTTATTTTAGTTGACAAAGTCATAATTCACATCCAACAGTCATTTACAGTCAAAAGATTAAATGTTAAAATTTCATCCATATTGACCATTTTGGGATCGTTCGACATGTCCGGAGTCATCGTTTTTCATCCGAAAATTGATTTTTTGGACTGTACCAAAAATGATTCAAAATGTCAATTGGATCGTGCCTCATGTTGAATAACCACTTTTTAAACCCTCACAGTGACCAAAATTGCCAATTTTACAGAGTTTTGCTTACTCAAAAGCTTCAATTTTGACCCATTTCAGGCACAGAAATGACTTTAAACACACTTATTTTAGTTGACAAAGTCATAGTTCACATCCAACAGTCATTTAGAGTCAATAGATTAAATGTTAAAATTTCATCATTATAGACCATTTTGGGAACGTTCGACAGGTCCGGAGTCATCGTTTTTCGTCTGAAAATTGATTTTTTGGACTGTACCAAAAATGATTCAAAATGTCAATTGGATCGTGCCTCACGTTGAATAACCACTTTTTAAACCCTCACAGTGACCAAAATTGCCATTTTTACAGAGTTTTGATTACTCAAAAGCTTCAATTTTTACCCCTTTGAGGCACAGAAATGACTTTAAACACACTTATTTTAGTTGACAAAGTCATAATTCACATCCAACAGTCATTTACAGTCAAAAGATTAAATGTTAAAATTTCATCCATATTGACCATTTTGGGATCGTTCGACATGTCTGGAGTCATCGTTTTTCATCCGAAAATTTATTTTTTGGACTGTACCAAAAATGATTCAAAATGTCAATTGAATCGTGCCTCATGTTGAATAACCACTTTTTAAACCCTCACAGTGACCAAAATTGCCATTTTTACAGAGTTTTGATTACTCAAAAGCTTCAATTTTTACCCCTTTGAGGCACAGAAATGACTTTAAACACACTTATTTTAGTTGACAAAGTCATAATTCACATCCAACAGTCATTTACAGTCAAAAGATTAAATGTTAAAATTTCATCCATATTGACCATTTTGGGATCGTTCGACATGTCCGGAGTCATCGTTTTTCATCCGAAAATTGATTTTTTGGACTGTACCAAAAATGATTCAAAATGTCAATTGGATCATGCCTCATGTTGAATAACCACTTTTTAAACCCTCACAGTGACCAACATTGCCATTTTTACAGAGTTTTGATTACTCAAAAGCTACAATTTTTACCCCTTTGAGGCACAGAAATGACTTTAAACACACTTATTTTAGTTGACAAAGTCATAATTCACATCCAACAGTCATTTAGAGTCAAAAGATTAAATGTTAAAATTTCATCCATATTGACCATTTTGGGATCGTTCGACATGTCCGGAGTCATCGTTTTTCATCCGAAAATTGATTTTTTGAACTGTACCAAAAATGATTCAAAATGTCAATTGGATCATGCCTCATGTTGAATGACCACTTTTTAAACCCTCACAGTGACCAAAATTGCCAATTTTACACAGTTTTGCTTACTCAAAAGCTTCAATTTTGACCCATTTCAGGCACAGAAATGACTTTAAACACACTTATTTTAGTTGACAAAGCCATAATTCAATCCAACAGTCATTTAGAGTCAAAAGATTAAATGTTAAAATTTCATCATTATAGACCATTTTGGGAACGTTCGACAGGTCCGGAGTCATCGTTTCTCGTCTGAAAATTGATTTTTTGGACTGTACCAAAAATGATTCAAAATGTCAATTGGATCGTGCCTCATGTTGAATAACCACTTTTTAAACCCTCAGAGTGACCAAAATTGCCATTTTTACAGAGTTTTGATTACTCAAAAGCTTCAATTTTTACCCCTTTGAGGCACAGAAATGACTTTAAACACACTTATTTTAGTTGACAAAGTCATAATTCACATCCAACAGTCATTTACAGTCAAAAGATTAAATGTTAAAATTTCATCCATATTGACCATTTTGGGATCGTTCGACATGTCCGGAGTCATCGTTTTTCATCCGAAAATTGATTTTTTGGACTGTACCAAAAATGATTCAAAATGTCAATTGGATCGTGCCTCATGTTGAATAACCACTTTTTAAACCCTCACAGTGACCAAAATTGCCAATTTTACACAGTTTTGCTTACTCAAAAGCTTCAATTTTGACCCATTTCAGGCACAGAAATGACTTTAAACACACTTATTTTAGTTGACAAAGCCATAATTCACATCCAACAGTCATTTAGAGTCAAAAGATTAAATGTTAAAATTTCATCATTATAGACCATTTTGGGAACGTTCGACAGGTCCGGAGTCATCGTTTTTCATCCAAAAATTGATTTTTTGGACTGTACCAAAAATGATTCAAAATGTCAATTGGATCGTGCCTCATGTTGAATAACCACTTTTTAAACCCTCACAGTGACCAAAATTGCCATTTTTACAGAGTTTTGATTACTCAAAAGCTTCAATTTTGACCCATTTCAGGCACAGAAATGATTTTAAACACACTTATTTTAGTTGACAAAGTCATAATTCACATCCAACAGTCATTTACAGTCAAAAGATTAAATGTTAAAATTTCATCCATATTGACCATTTTGGGATCGTTCGACATGTCCGGAGTCATCGTTTTTCATCCAAAAATTGATTTTTTGGACTGTACCAAAAATGATTCAAAATGTCAATTGGATCGTGCCTCATGTTGAATAACCACTTTTTAAACCCTCACAGTGACCAAAATTGCCATTTTTACAGAGTTTTGATTACTCAAAAGCTTCAATTTTGACCCATTTCAGGCACAGAAATGACTTTAAACACACTTATTTTAGTTGACAAAGTCATAATTCACATCCAACAGTCATTTACAGTCAAAAGATTAAATGTTAAAATTTCATCCATATTGACCATTTTGGGATCGTTCGACATGTCCGGAGTCATCGTTTTTCATCCGAAAATTGATTTTTTGGACTGTACCAAAAATGATTCAAAATGTCAATTGGATCATGCCTCATGTTGAATAACCACTTTTTAAACCCTCAGAGTGACCAAAATTGCCATTTTTACAGAGTTTTGAATACTCAAAAGCTTCAATTTTTACCCCTTTGAGGCACAGAAATGACTTTAAACACACTTATTTTAGTTGACAAAGTCATAATTCACATCCAACAGTCATTTACAGTCAAAAGATTAAATGTTAAAATTTCATCCATATTGACCATTTTGGGATCGTTCGACATGTCCGGAGTCATCGTTTTTCATCCGAAAATTGATTTTTTGGACTGTACCAAAAATGATTCAAAATGTCAATTGGATCGTGCCTCATGTTGAATAACCACTTTTTAAACCCTCACAGTGACCAAAATTGCCAATTTTACAGAGTTTTGCTTACTCAAAAGCTTCAATTTTGACCCATTTCAGGCACAGAAATGACTTTAAACACACTTATTTTAGTTGACAAAGTCATAGTTCACTTCCAACAGTCATTTAGAGTCAAAAGATTAAATGTTAAAATTTCATCATTATAGACCATTTTGGGAACGTTCGACAGGTCCGGAGTCATCGTTTTTCGTCTGAAAATTGATTTTTTGGACTGTACCAAAAATGATTCAAAATGTCAATTGGATCGTGCCTCACGTTGAATAACCACTTTTTAAACCCTCACAGTGACCAAAATTGCCATTTTTACAGAGTTTTGATTACTCAAAAGCTTCAATTTTTACCCCTTTGAGGCACAGAAATGACTTTAAACACACTTATTTTAGTTGACAAAGTCATAATTCACATCCAACAGTCATTTACAGTCAAAAGATTAAATGTTAAAATTTCATCCATATTGACCATTTTGGGATCGTTCGACATGTCTGGAGTCATCGTTTTTCATCCGAAAATTTATTTTTTGGACTGTACCAAAAATGATTCAAAATGTCAATTGAATCGTGCCTCATGTTGAATAACCACTTTTTAAACCCTCACAGTGACCAAAATTGCCATTTTTACAGAGTTTTGATTACTCAAAAGCTTCAATTTTTACCCCTTTGAGGCACAGAAATGACTTTAAACACACTTATTTTAGTTGACAAAGTCATAATTCACATCCAACAGTCATTTACAGTCAAAAGATTAAATGTTAAAATTTCATCCATATTGACCATTTTGGGATCGTTCGACATGTCTGGAGTCATCGTTTTTCATCCGAAAATTTATTTTTTGGACTGTACCAAAAATGATTCAAAATGTCAATTGAATCGTGCCTCATGTTGAATAACCACTTTTTAAACCCTCACAGTGACCAAAATTGCCATTTTTACAGAGTTTTGATTACTCAAAAGCTTCAATTTTGACCCATTTCAGGCACAGAAATGACTTTAAACACACTTATTTTAGTTGACAAAGTCATAGTTCACATCCAACAGTCATTTAGAGTCAAAAGATTAAATGTTAAAATTTCATCCATATTGACCATTTTGGGATCGTTCGACATGTCTGGAGTCATCGTTTTTCATCCGAAAATTTATTTTTTGGACTGTACCAAAAATGATTCAAAATGTCAATTGAATCGTGCCTCATGTTGAATAACCACTTTTTAAACCCTCACAGTGACCAAAATTGCCATTTTTACAGAGTTTTGATTACTCAAAAGCTTCAATTTTTACCCCTTTGAGGCACAGAAATGACTTTAAACACACTTATTTTAGTTGACAAAGTCATAATTCACATCCAACAGTCATTTACAGTCAAAAGATTAAATGTTAAAATTTCATCCATATTGACCATTTTGGGATCGTTCGACATGTCCGGAGTCATCGTTTTTCATCCGAAAATTGATTTTTTGGACTGTACCAAAAATGATTCAAAATGTCAATTGGATCGTGCCTCATGTTGAATAACCACTTTTTAAACCCTCACAGTGACCAAAATTGCCAATTTTACAGAGTTTTGCTTACTCAAAAGCTTCAATTTTGACCCATTTCAGGCACAGAAATGACTTTAAACACACTTATTTTAGTTGACAAAGTCATAATTCACATCCAACAGTCATTTAGAGTCAAAAGATTAAATGTTAAAATTTCATCATTATAGACCATTTTGGGAACGTTCGACAGGTCCGGAGTCATCGTTTTTCGTCTGAAAATTGATTTTTTGGACTGTACCAAAAATGATTCAAAATGTCAATTGGATCGTGCCTCATGTTGAATAACCACTTTTTAAACCCTCACAGTGACCAAAATTGCCATTTTTACAGAGTTTTGATTACTCAAAAGCTTCAATTTTGACCCATTTCAGGCACATAAATGACTTTAAACACACTTATTTTAGTTGACAAAGTCATAATTCACATCCAACAGTCATTTACAGTCAAAAGATTAAATGTTAAAATTTCATCCATATTGACCATTTTGGGATCGTTCGACATGTCCGGAGTCATCGTTTTTCATCCGAAAATTGATTTTTTGGACTGTACCAAAAATGATTCAAAATGTCAATTGGATCATGCCTCATGTTGAATAACCACTTTTTAAACCCTCAGAGTGACCAAAATTGCCATTTTTACAGAGTTTTGAATACTCAAAAGCTTCAATTTTTACCCCTTTGAGGCACAGAAATGACTTTAAACACACTTATTTTAGTTGACAAAGTCATAATTCACATCCAACAGTCATTTACAGTCAAAAGATTAAATGTTAAAATTTCATCCATATTGACCATTTTGGGATCGTTCGACATGTCCGGAGTCATCGTTTTTCATCTGAAAATTGATTTTTTGGACTGTACCAAAAATGATTCAAAATGTCAATTGGATCGTGCCTCATGTTGAATAACCACTTTTTAAACCCTCACAGTGACCAAAATTGCCAATTTTACAGAGTTTTGCTTACTCAAAAGCTTCAATTTTGACCCATTTCAGGCACAGAAATGACTTTAAACACACTTATTTTAGTTGACAAAGTCATAGTTCACATCCAACAGTCATTTAGAGTCAATAGATTAAATGTTAAAATTTCATCATTATAGACCATTTTGGGAACGTTCGACAGGTCCGGAGTCATCGTTTTTCGTCTGAAAATTGATTTTTTGGACTGTACCAAAAATGATTCAAAATGTCAATTGGATCGTGCCTCACGTTGAATAACCACTTTTTAAACCCTCACAGTGACCAAAATTGCCATTTTTACAGAGTTTTGATTACTCAAAAGCTTCAATTTTTACCCCTTTGAGGCACAGAAATGACTTTAAACACACTTATTTTAGTTGACAAAGTCATAATTCACATCCAACAGTCATTTACAGTCAAAAGATTAAATGTTAAAATTTCATCCATATTGACCATTTTGGGATCGTTCGACATGTCTGGAGTCATCGTTTTTCATCCGAAAATTTATTTTTTGGACTGTACCAAAAATGATTCAAAATGTCAATTGAATCGTGCCTCATGTTGAATAACCACTTTTTAAACCCTCACAGTGACCAAAATTGCCATTTTTACAGAGTTTTGATTACTCAAAAGCTTCAATTTTTACCCCTTTGAGGCACAGAAATGACTTTAAACACACTTATTTTAGTTGACAAAGTCATAATTCACATCCAACAGTCATTTAGAGTCAAAAGATTAAATGTTAAAATTTCATCCATATTGACCATTTTGGGATCGTTCGACATGTCCGGAGTCATCGTTTTTCATCCGAAAATTGATTTTTTGAACTGTACCAAAAATGATTCAAAATGTCAATTGGATCGTGCCTCATGTTGAATGACCACTTTTTAAACCCTCACAGTGACCAAAATTGCCAATTTTACACAGTTTTGCTTACTCAAAAGCTTCAATTTTGACCCATTTCAGGCACAGAAATGACTTTAAACACACTTATTTTAGTTGACAAAGCCATAATTCAATCCAACAGTCATTTAGAGTCAAAATATTAAATGTTAAAATTTCATCATTATAGACCATTTTGGGAACGTTCGACAGGTCCGGAGTCATTGTTTCTCGTCTGAAAATTGATTTTTTGGACTGTACCAAAAATGATTCAAAATGTCAATTGGATCGTGCCTCATGTTGAATAACCACTTTTTAAACCCTCACAGTGACCAAAATTGCCATTTTTACAGAGTTTTGATTACTCAAAAGCTTCAATTTTGACCCATTTCAGGCACAGAAATGACTTTAAACACACTTATTTTAGTTGACAAAGTCATAATTCACATCCAACAGTCATTTACAGTCAAAAGATTAAATGTTAAAATTTCATCCATATTGACCATTTTGGGATCGTTCGACATGTCCGGAGTCATCGTTTTTCATCCGAAAATTGATTTTTTGGACTGTACCAAAAATGATTCAAAATGTCAATTGGATCATGCCTCATGTTGAATAACCACTTTTTAAACCCTCAGAGTGACCAAAATTGCCATTTTTACAGAGTTTTGAATACTCAAAAGCTTCAATTTTTACCCCTTTGAGGCACAGAAATGACTTTAAACACACTTATTTTAGTTGACAAAGTCATAATTCACATCCAACAGTCATTTACAGTCAAAAGATTAAATGTTAAAATTTCATCCATATTGACCATTTTGGGATCGTTCGACATGTCCGGAGTCATCGTTTTTCATCCGAAAATTGATTTTTTGGACTGTACCAAAAATGATTCAAAATGTCAATTGGATCGTGCCTCATGTTGAATAACCACTTTTTAAACCCTCACAGTGACCAAAATTGCCAATTTTACAGAGTTTTGCTTACTCAAAAGCTTCAATTTTGACCCATTTCAGGCACAGAAATGACTTTAAACACACTTATTTTAGTTGACAAAGTCATAGTTCACTTCCAACAGTCATTTAGAGTCAAAAGATTAAATGTTAAAATTTCATCATTATAGACCATTTTGGGAACGTTCGACAGGTCCGGAGTCATCGTTTTTCGTCTGAAAATTGATTTTTTGGACTGTACCAAAAATGATTCAAAATGTCAATTGGATCGTGCCTCACGTTGAATAACCACTTTTTAAACCCTCACAGTGACCAAAATTGCCATTTTTACAGAGTTTTGATTACTCAAAAGCTTCAATTTTTACCCCTTTGAGGCACAGAAATGACTTTAAACACACTTATTTTAGTTGACAAAGTCATAATTCACATCCAACAGTCATTTACAGTCAAAAGATTAAATGTTAAAATTTCATCCATATTGACCATTTTGGGATCGTTCGACATGTCTGGAGTCATCGTTTTTCATCCGAAAATTTATTTTTTGGACTGTACCAAAAATGATTCAAAATGTCAATTGAATCGTGCCTCATGTTGAATAACCACTTTTTAAACCCTCACAGTGACCAAAATTGCCATTTTTACAGAGTTTTGATTACTCAAAAGCTTCAATTTTTACCCCTTTGAGGCACAGAAATGACTTTAAACACACTTATTTTAGTTGACAAAGTCATAATTCACATCCAACAGTCATTTACAGTCAAAAGATTAAATGTTAAAATTTCATCCATATTGACCATTTTGGGATCGTTCGACATGTCTGGAGTCATCGTTTTTCATCCGAAAATTTATTTTTTGGACTGTACCAAAAATGATTCAAAATGTCAATTGAATCGTGCCTCATGTTGAATAACCACTTTTTAAACCCTCACAGTGACCAAAATTGCCATTTTTACAGAGTTTTGATTACTCAAAAGCTTCAATTTTGACCCATTTCAGGCACAGAAATGACTTTAAACACACTTATTTTAGTTGACAAAGTCATAGTTCACATCCAACAGTCATTTAGAGTCAAAAGATTAAATGTTAAAATTTCATCCATATTGACCATTTTGGGATCGTTCGACATGTCTGGAGTCATCGTTTTTCATCCGAAAATTTATTTTTTGGACTGTACCAAAAATGATTCAAAATGTCAATTGAATCGTGCCTCATGTTGAATAACCACTTTTTAAACCCTCACAGTGACCAAAATTGCCATTTTTACAGAGTTTTGATTACTCAAAAGCTTCAATTTTTACCCCTTTGAGGCACAGAAATGACTTTAAACACACTTATTTTAGTTGACAAAGTCATAATTCACATCCAACAGTCATTTACAGTCAAAAGATTAAATGTTAAAATTTCATCCATATTGACCATTTTGGGATCGTTCGACATGTCCGGAGTCATCGTTTTTCATCCGAAAATTGATTTTTTGGACTGTACCAAAAATGATTCAAAATGTCAATTGGATCGTGCCTCATGTTGAATAACCACTTTTTAAACCCTCACAGTGACCAAAATTGCCAATTTTACAGAGTTTTGCTTACTCAAAAGCTTCAATTTTGACCCATTTCAGGCACAGAAATGACTTTAAACACACTTATTTTAGTTGACAAAGTCATAATTCACATCCAACAGTCATTTAGAGTCAAAAGATTAAATGTTAAAATTTCATCATTATAGACCATTTTGGGAACGTTCGACAGGTCCGGAGTCATCGTTTTTCGTCTGAAAATTGATTTTTTGGACTGTACCAAAAATGATTCAAAATGTCAATTGGATCGTGCCTCATGTTGAATAACCACTTTTTAAACCCTCACAGTGACCAAAATTGCCATTTTTACAGAGTTTTGATTACTCAAAAGCTTCAATTTTGACCCATTTCAGGCACATAAATGACTTTAAACACACTTATTTTAGTTGACAAAGTCATAATTCACATCCAACAGTCATTTACAGTCAAAAGATTAAATGTTAAAATTTCATCCATATTGACCATTTTGGGATCGTTCGACATGTCCGGAGTCATCGTTTTTCATCCGAAAATTGATTTTTTGGACTGTACCAAAAATGATTCAAAATGTCAATTGGATCATGCCTCATGTTGAATAACCACTTTTTAAACCCTCAGAGTGACCAAAATTGCCATTTTTACAGAGTTTTGAATACTCAAAAGCTTCAATTTTTACCCCTTTGAGGCACAGAAATGACTTTAAACACACTTATTTTAGTTGACAAAGTCATAATTCACATCCAACAGTCATTTACAGTCAAAAGATTAAATGTTAAAATTTCATCCATATTGACCATTTTGGGATCGTTCGACATGTCCGGAGTCATCGTTTTTCATCTGAAAATTGATTTTTTGGACTGTACCAAAAATGATTCAAAATGTCAATTGGATCGTGCCTCATGTTGAATAACCACTTTTTAAACCCTCACAGTGACCAAAATTGCCAATTTTACAGAGTTTTGCTTACTCAAAAGCTTCAATTTTGACCCATTTCAGGCACAGAAATGACTTTAAACACACTTATTTTAGTTGACAAAGTCATAGTTCACATCCAACAGTCATTTAGAGTCAATAGATTAAATGTTAAAATTTCATCATTATAGACCATTTTGGGAACGTTCGACAGGTCCGGAGTCATCGTTTTTCGTCTGAAAATTGATTTTTTGGACTGTACCAAAAATGATTCAAAATGTCAATTGGATCGTGCCTCACGTTGAATAACCACTTTTTAAACCCTCACAGTGACCAAAATTGCCATTTTTACAGAGTTTTGATTACTCAAAAGCTTCAATTTTTACCCCTTTGAGGCACAGAAATGACTTTAAACACACTTATTTTAGTTGACAAAGTCATAATTCACATCCAACAGTCATTTACAGTCAAAAGATTAAATGTTAAAATTTCATCCATATTGACCATTTTGGGATCGTTCGACATGTCTGGAGTCATCGTTTTTCATCCGAAAATTTATTTTTTGGACTGTACCAAAAATGATTCAAAATGTCAATTGAATCGTGCCTCATGTTGAATAACCACTTTTTAAACCCTCACAGTGACCAAAATTGCCATTTTTACAGAGTTTTGATTACTCAAAAGCTTCAATTTTTACCCCTTTGAGGCACAGAAATGACTTTAAACACACTTATTTTAGTTGACAAAGTCATAATTCACATCCAACAGTCATTTAGAGTCAAAAGATTAAATGTTAAAATTTCATCCATATTGACCATTTTGGGATCGTTCGACATGTCCGGAGTCATCGTTTTTCATCCGAAAATTGATTTTTTGAACTGTACCAAAAATGATTCAAAATGTCAATTGGATCGTGCCTCATGTTGAATGACCACTTTTTAAACCCTCACAGTGACCAAAATTGCCAATTTTACACAGTTTTGCTTACTCAAAAGCTTCAATTTTGACCCATTTCAGGCACAGAAATGACTTTAAACACACTTATTTTAGTTGACAAAGCCATAATTCAATCCAACAGTCATTTAGAGTCAAAATATTAAATGTTAAAATTTCATCATTATAGACCATTTTGGGAACGTTCGACAGGTCCGGAGTCATTGTTTCTCGTCTGAAAATTGATTTTTTGGACTGTACCAAAAATGATTCAAAATGTCAATTGGATCGTGCCTCATGTTGAATAACCACTTTTTAAACCCTCAGAGTGACCAAAATTGCCATTTTTACAGAGTTTTGATTACTCAAAAGCTTCAATTTTTACCCCTTTGAGGCACAGAAATGACTTTAAACACACTTATTTTAGTTGACAAAGTCATAATTCACATCCAACAGTCATTTACAGTCAAAAGATTAAATGTTAAAATTTCATCCATATTGACCATTTTGGGATCGTTCGACATGTCCGGAGTCATCGTTTTTCATCCGAAAATTGATTTTTTGGACTGTACCAAAAATGATTCAAAATGTCAATTGGATCGTGCCTCATGTTGAATAACCACTTTTTAAACCCTCACAGTGACCAAAATTGCCAATTTTACACAGTTTTGCTTACTCAAAAGCTTCAATTTTGACCCATTTCAGGCACAGAAATGACTTTAAACACACTTATTTTAGTTGACAAAGCCATAATTCACATCCAACAGTCATTTAGAGTCAAAAGATTAAATGTTAAAATTTCATCATTATAGACCATTTTGGGAACGTTCGACAGGTCCGGAGTCATCGTTTTTCATCCAAAAATTGATTTTTTGGACTGTACCAAAAATGATTCAAAATGTCAATTGGATCGTGCCTCATGTTGAATAACCACTTTTTAAACCCTCACAGTGACCAAAATTGCCATTTTTACAGAGTTTTGATTACTCAAAAGCTTCAATTTTGACCCATTTCAGGCACAGAAATGATTTTAAACACACTTATTTTAGTTGACAAAGTCATAATTCACATCCAACAGTCATTTACAGTCAAAAGATTAAATGTTAAAATTTCATCCATATTGACCATTTTGGGATCGTTCGACATGTCCGGAGTCATCGTTTTTCATCCGAAAATTGATTTTTTGGACTGTACCAAAAATGATTCAAAATGTCAATTGGATCGTGCCTCATGTTGAATAACCACTTTTTAAACCCTCACAGTGACCAAAATTGCCAATTTTACAGAGTTTTGCTTACACAAAAGCTTCAATTTTGACCAGTTTCAGGCACAGAAATGACTTTAAACACACTTATTTTAGCTGACAAAGTCATTATTCACATCCAACAGTCATTTAGAGTCAAAAGATTAAATGTTAAAATTTCATCCATATTGACCATTTTGGGATCGTTCGACATGTCCGGAGTCATCGTTTTTCATCCAAAAATTGATTTTTTGGACTGTACCAAAAATGATTCAAAATGTCAATTGGATCGTGCCTCATGTTGAATAACCACTTTTTAAACCCTCACAGTGACCAAAATTGCCATTTTTACAGAGTTTTGATTACTCAAAAGCTTCAATTTTGACCCATTTCAGGCACAGAAATGACTTTAAACACACTTATTTTAGTTGACAAAGTCATAATTCACATCCAACAGTCATTTACAGTCAAAAGATTAAATGTTAAAATTTCATCCATATTGACCATTTTGGGATCGTTCGACATGTCCGGAGTCATCGTTTTTCATCCGAAAATTGATTTTTTGGACTGTACCAAAAATGATTCAAAATGTCAATTGGATCATGCCTCATGTTGAATAACCACTTTTTAAACCCTCAGAGTGACCAAAATTGCCATTTTTACAGAGTTTTGAATACTCAAAAGCTTCAATTTTTACCCCTTTGAGGCACAGAAATGACTTTAAACACACTTATTTTAGTTGACAAAGTCATAATTCACATCCAACAGTCATTTACAGTCAAAAGATTAAATGTTAAAATTTCATCCATATTGACCATTTTGGGATCGTTCGACATGTCCGGAGTCATCGTTTTTCATCCGAAAATTGATTTTTTGGACTGTACCAAAAATGATTCAAAATGTCAATTGGATCGTGCCTCATGTTGAATAACCACTTTTTAAACCCTCACAGTGACCAAAATTGCCAATTTTACAGAGTTTTGCTTACTCAAAAGCTTCAATTTTGACCCATTTCAGGCACAGAAATGACTTTAAACACACTTATTTTAGTTGACAAAGTCATAGTTCACATCCAACAGTCATTTAGAGTCAAAAGATTAAATGTTAAAATTTCATCATTATAGACTATTTTGGGAACGTTCGACAGGTCCGGAGTCATCGTTTTTCGTCTGAAAATTGATTTTTTGGACTGTACCAAAAATGATTCAAAATGTCAATTGGATCGTGCCTCACGTTGAATAACCACTTTTTAAACCCTCACAGTGACCAAAATTGCCATTTTTACAGAGTTTTGATTACTCAAAAGCTTCAATTTTTACCCCTTTGAGGCACAGAAATGACTTTAAACACACTTATTTTAGTTGACAAAGTCATAATTCACATCCAACAGTCATTTACAGTCAAAAGATTAAATGTTAAAATTTCATCCATATTGACCATTTTGGGATCGTTCGACATGTCTGGAGTCATCGTTTTTCATCCGAAAATTTATTTTTTGGACTGTACCAAAAATGATTCAAAATGTCAATTGAATCGTGCCTCATGTTGAATAACCACTTTTTAAACCCTCACAGTGACCAAAATTGCCATTTTTACAGAGTTTTGATTACTCAAAAGCTTCAATTTTTACCCCTTTGAGGCACAGAAATGACTTTAAACACACTTATTTTAGTTGACAAAGTCATAATTCACATCCAACAGTCATTTACAGTCAAAAGATTAAATGTTAAAATTTCATCCATATTGACCATTTTGGGATCGTTCGACATGTCCGGAGTCATCGTTTTTCATCCGAAAATTGATTTTTTGGACTGTACCAAAAATGATTCAAAATGTCAATTGGATCATGCCTCATGTTGAATAACCACTTTTTAAACCCTCAGAGTGACCAAAATTGCCATTTTTACAGAGTTTTGAATACTCAAAAGCTTCAATTTTTACCCCTTTGAGGCACAGAAATGACTTTAAACACACTTATTTTAGTTGACAAAGTCATAATTCACATCCAACAGTCATTTACAGTCAAAAGATTAAATGTTAAAATTTCATCCATATTGACCATTTTGGGATCGTTCGACATGTCCGGAGTCATCGTTTTTCATCCGAAAATTGATTTTTTGGACTGTACCAAAAATGATTCAAAATGTCAATTGGATCGTGCCTCATGTTGAATAACCACTTTTTAAACCCTCACAGTGACCAAAATTGCCAATTTTACAGAGTTTTGCTTACTCAAAAGCTTCAATTTTGACCCATTTCAGGCACAGAAATGACTTTAAACACACTTATTTTAGTTGACAAAGTCATAGTTCACATCCAACAGTCATTTAGAGTCAAAAGATTAAATGTTAAAATTTCATCATTATAGACTATTTTGGGAACGTTCGACAGGTCCGGAGTCATCGTTTTTCGTCTGAAAATTGATTTTTTGGACTGTACCAAAAATGATTCAAAATGTCAATTGGATCGTGCCTCACGTTGAATAACCACTTTTTAAACCCTCACAGTGACCAAAATTGCCATTTTTACAGAGTTTTGATTACTCAAAAGCTTCAATTTTTACCCCTTTGAGGCACAGAAATGACTTTAAACACACTTATTTTAGTTGACAAAGTCATAATTCACATCCAACAGTCATTTACAGTCAAAAGATTAAATGTTAAAATTTCATCCATATTGACCATTTTGGGATCGTTCGACATGTCTGGAGTCATCGTTTTTCATCCGAAAATTTATTTTTTGGACTGTACCAAAAATGATTCAAAATGTCAATTGAATCGTGCCTCATGTTGAATAACCACTTTTTAAACCCTCACAGTGACCAAAATTGCCATTTTTACAGAGTTTTGATTACTCAAAAGCTTCAATTTTTACCCCTTTGAGGCACAGAAATGACTTTAAACACACTTATTTTAGTTGACAAAGTCATAATTCACATCCAACAGTCATTTACAGTCAAAAGATTAAATGTTAAAATTTCATCCATATTGACCATTTTGGGATCGTTCGACATGTCCGGAGTCATCGTTTTTCATCCGAAAATTGATTTTTTGGACTGTACCAAAAATGATTCAAAATGTCAATTGGATCGTGCCTCATGTTGAATAACCACTTTTTAAACCCTCACAGTGACCAAAATTGCCAATTTTACAGAGTTTTGCTTACTCAAAAGCTTCAATTTTGACCCATTTCAGGCACAGAAATGACTTTAAACACACTTATTTTAGTTGACAAAGTCATAATTCACATCCAACAGTCATTTAGAGTCAAAAGATTAAATGTTAAAATTTCATCATTATAGACCATTTTGGGAACGTTCGACAGGTCCGGAGTCATCGTTTTTCGTCTGAAAATTGATTTTTTGGACTGTACCAAAAATGATTCAAAATGTCAATTGGATCGTGCCTCATGTTGAATAACCACTTTTTAAACCCTCACAGTGACCAAAATTGCCATTTTTACAGAGTTTTGATTACTCAAAAGCTTCAATTTTGACCCATTTCAGGCACATAAATGACTTTAAACACACTTATTTTAGTTGACAAAGTCATAATTCACATCCAACAGTCATTTACAGTCAAAAGATTAAATGTTAAAATTTCATCCATATTGACCATTTTGGGATCGTTCGACATGTCCGGAGTCATCGTTTTTCATCCGAAAATTGATTTTTTGGACTGTACCAAAAATGATTCAAAATGTCAATTGGATCATGCCTCATGTTGAATAACCACTTTTTAAACCCTCAGAGTGACCAAAATTGCCATTTTTACAGAGTTTTGAATACTCAAAAGCTTCAATTTTTACCCCTTTGAGGCACAGAAATGACTTTAAACACACTTATTTTAGTTGACAAAGTCATAATTCACATCCAACAGTCATTTACAGTCAAAAGATTAAATGTTAAAATTTCATCCATATTGACCATTTTGGGATCGTTCGACATGTCCGGAGTCATCGTTTTTCATCCGAAAATTGATTTTTTGGACTGTACCAAAAATGATTCAAAATGTCAATTGGATCGTGCCTCATGTTGAATAACCACTTTTTAAACCCTCACAGTGACCAAAATTGCCAATTTTACAGAGTTTTGCTTACTCAAAAGCTTCAATTTAGACCCATTTCAGGCACAGAAATGACTTTAAACACACTTATTTTAGTTGACAAAGTCATAGTTCACATCCAACAGTCATTTAGAGTCAATAGATTAAATGTTAAAATTTCATCATTATAGACCATTTTGGGAACGTTCGACAGGTCCGGAGTCATCGTTTTTCGTCTGAAAATTGATTTTTTGGACTGTACCAAAAATGATTCAAAATGTCAATTGGATCGTGCCTCACGTTGAATAACCACTTTTTAAACCCTCACAGTGACCAAAATTGCCATTTTTACAGAGTTTTGATTACTCAAAAGCTTCAATTTTTACCCCTTTGAGGCACAGAAATGACTTTAAACACACTTATTTTAGTTGACAAAGTCATAATTCACATCCAACAGTCATTTACAGTCAAAAGATTAAATGTTAAAATTTCATCCATATTGACCATTTTGGGATCGTTCGACATGTCTGGAGTCATCGTTTTTCATCCGAAAATTTATTTTTTGGACTGTACCAAAAATGATTCAAAATGTCAATTGAATCGTGCCTCATGTTGAATAACCACTTTTTAAACCCTCACAGTGACCAAAATTGCCATTTTTACAGAGTTTTGATTACTCAAAAGCTTCAATTTTTACCCCTTTGAGGCACAGAAATGACTTTAAACACACTTATTTTAGTTGACAAAGTCATAATTCACATCCAACAGTCATTTACAGTCAAAAGATTAAATGTTAAAATTTCATCCATATTGACCATTTTGGGATCGTTCGACATGTCCGGAGTCATCGTTTTTCATCCGAAAATTGATTTTTTGGACTGTACCAAAAATGATTCAAAATGTCAATTGGATCGTGCCTCATGTTGAATAACCACTTTTTAAACCCTCACAGTGACCAAAATTGCCAATTTTACAGAGTTTTGCTTACTCAAAAGCTTCAATTTTGACCCATTTCAGGCACAGAAATGACTTTAAACACACTTATTTTAGTTGACAAAGTCATAATTCACATCCAACAGTCATTTAGAGTCAAAAGATTAAATGTTAAAATTTCATCATTATAGACCATTTTGGGAACGTTCGACAGGTCCGGAGTCATCGTTTTTCGTCTGAAAATTGATTTTTTGGACTGTACCAAAAATGATTCAAAATGTCAATTGGATCGTGCCTCATGTTGAATAACCACTTTTTAAACCCTCACAGTGACCAAAATTGCCATTTTTACAGAGTTTTGATTACTCAAAAGCTTCAATTTTGACCCATTTCAGGCACAGAAATGACTTTAAACACACTTATTTTAGTTGACAAAGTCATAATTCACATCCAACAGTCATTTAGAGTCAAAAGATTAAATGTTAAAATTTCATCCATATTGACCATTTTGGGATCGTTCGACATGTCCGGAGTCATCGTTTTTCATCCGAAAATTGATTTTTTGGACTGTACCAAAAATGATTCAAAATGTCAATTGGATCGTGCCTCATGTTGAATAACCACTTTTTAAACCCTCACAGTGACCAAAATTGCCATTTTTACAAAGTTTTGATTACTCAAAAGCTTCAATTTTGACCCATTTCAGGCACAGAAATGACTTTAAACACACTTATTTTAGTTGACAAAGTCATAATTCACATCCAACAGTCATTTACAGTCAAAAGATTAAATGTTAAAATTTCATCCATATTGACCATTTTGGGATCGTTCGACATGTCCGGAGTCATCGTTTTTCATCCGAAAATTTATTTTTTGGACTGTACCAAAAATGATTCAAAATGTCAATTGGATCGTGCCTCATTTTGAATAACCACTTTTTAAACCCTCACAGTGACCAAAATTGCCAATTTTACAGAGTTTTGCTTACACAAAAGCTTCAATTTTGACCCGTTTCAGGCACAGAAATGACTTTAAACACACTTATTTTAGTTGACAAAGTCATTATTCACATCCAACAGTCATTTACAGTCAAAAGATTAAATGTTAAAATTTCATCATTATAGACCATTTTGGGAACGTTCGACAGGTCCGGAGTCATCGTTTTTCGTCTGAAAATTGATTTTTTGGACTGTACCAAAAATGATTCAAAATGTCAATTGGATCGTGCCTCATGTTGAATAACCACTTTTTAAACCCTCAGAGTTACCAAAATTGCCATTTTTACAGAGTTTTGATTACTCAAAAGCTTTAATTTTTACCCCTTTGAGGCACAGAAATGACTTTAAACACACTTATTTTAGTTGACAAAGTCATAATTCAAATCCAACAGTCATTTACAGTCAAAAGATTAAATGTTAAAATTTCATCCATATTGACCATTTTGGGATCGTTCGACATGTCCGGATTCATCGTTTTTCATCCGAAAATTGATTTTTTGGACTGTACCAAAAATGATTCAAAATGTCAATTGGATCATGCCTCATGTTGAATAACCACTTTTTAAACCCACACAGTGACCAAAATTGCCATTTTTACAGAGTTTTGATTACTCAAAAGCTTCAATTTTTACCCCTTTGAGGCACAGAAATGACTTTAAACACACTTATTTTAGTTGACAAAGTCATAATTCACATCCAACAGTCATTTAGAGTCAAAAGATTAAATGTTAAAATTTCATCCATATTGACCATTTTGGGATCGTTCGACATGTCCGGAGTCATCGTTTTTCATCCGAAAATTGATTTTTTGAACTGTACCAAAAATGATTCAAAATGTCAATTGGATCGTGCCTCATGTTGAATACCCACTTTTTAAACCCTCACAGTGACCAAAATGGCCAATTTTACACAGTTTTGCTTACTCAAAAGCTTCAATTTTGACCCATTTCAGGCACAGAAATGACTTTAAACACACTTATTTTAGTTGACAAAGCCATAATTCACATCCAACAGTCATTTAGAGTCAAAAGATTAAATGTTAAAATTTCATCATTATAGACCATTTTGGGAACGTTCGACAGGTCCGGAGTCATCGTTTTTCGTCTGAAAATTGATTTTTTGGACTGTACCAAAAATGATTCAAAATGTCAATTGGATCGTGCCTCATGTTGAATAACCACTTTTTAAACCCTCACAGTGACCAAAATTGCCATTTTTACAGAGTTTTGATTACTCAAAAGCTTCAATTTTGACCCATTTCATGCACAGAAATGACTTTAAACACACTTATTTTAGTTGACAAAGTCATAATTCACATCCAGCAGTCATTTACAGTCAAAAGATTAAATGTTAAAATTTCATCCATATTGACCATTTTGGGATCGTTCGACATGTCCGGAGTCATCGTTTTTCACCCGAAAATTGATTTTTTGGACTGTACCAAAAATGATTCAAAATGTCAATTGGATCGTGCCTCATTTTGAATAACCACTTTTTAAACCCTCACAGTGACCAAAATTGCCTATTTTACAGAGTTTTGCTTACACAAAAGCTTCAATTTTGACCCGTTTCAGGCACAGAAATGACTTTAAACACACTTATTTTAGTTGACAAAGTCATTATTCACATCCAACAGTCATTTAGAGTCAAAAGATTAAATGTTAAAATTTCATCCATATTGACCATTTTGGAATCGTTCGACATGTCCGGAGTCATCGTTTTTCATCCGAAAATTGATTTTTTGGACTGTACCAAAAATTATTCAAAATGTCAATTGGATCGTGCCTCATGTTGAATAACCACTTTTTAAACCCTCACAGTGACCAAAATTGCCATTTTTACAGAGTTTTGATTACTCAAAAGCTTCAATTTTGACCCATTTCAGGCACAGAAATGACTTTAAACACACTTATTTTAGTTGACAAAGTCATAATTCACATCCAACAGTCATTTAGAGTCAAAAGATTAAATGTTAAAATTTCATCATTATAGACCATTTTGGGAACGTTCGACAGGTCCGGAGTCATCGTTTTTCGTCTGAAAATTGATTTTTTGGACTGTACCAAAAATGATTCAAAATGTCAATTGGATCGTGCCTCATGTTGAATAACCACTTTTTAAACCCTCACAGTGACCAAAATTGCCATTTTTACAGAGTTTTGATTACTCAAAAGCTTCAATTTTGACCCATTTCAGGCACATAAATGACTTTAAACACACTTATTTTAGTTGACAAAGTCATAATCCACATCCAACAGTCATTTACAGTCAAAAGATTAAATGTTAAAATTTCATCCATATTGACCATTTTGGGATCGTTCGACATGTCCGGAGTCATCGTTTTTCATCCGAAAATTGATTTTTTGGACTGTACCAAAAATGATTCAAAATGTCAATTGGATCATGCCTCATGTTGAATAACCACTTTTTAAACCCTCAGAGTGACCAAAATTGCCATTTTTACAGAGTTTTGAATACTCAAAAGCTTCAATTTTTACCCCTTTGAGGCACAGAAATGACTTTAAACACACTTATTTTAGTTGACAAAGTCATAATTCACATCCAACAGTCATTTACAGTCAAAAGATTAAATGTTAAAATTTCATCCATATTGACCATTTTGGGATCGTTCGACATGTCCGGAGTCATCGTTTTTCATCCGAAAATTGATTTTTTGGACTGTACCAAAAATGATTCAAAATGTCAATTGGATCGTGCCTCATGTTGAATAACCACTTTTTAAACCCTCACAGTGACCAAAATTGCCAATTTTACAGAGTTTTGCTTACTCAAAAGCTTCAATTTTGACCCATTTCAGGCACAGAAATGACTTTAAACACACTTATTTTAGTTGACAAAGTCATAGTTCACATCCAACAGTCATTTAGAGTCAATAGATTAAATGTTAAAATTTCATCATTATAGACCATTTTGGGAACGTTCGACAGGTCCGGAGTCATCGTTTTTCGTCTGAAAATTGATTTTTTGGACTGTACCAAAAATGATTCAAAATGTCAATTGGATCGTGCCTCACGTTGAATAACCACTTTTTAAACCCTCACAGTGACCAAAATTGCCATTTTTACAGAGTTTTGATTACTCAAAAGCTTCAATTTTTACCCCTTTGAGGCACAGAAATGACTTTAAACACACTTATTTTAGTTGACAAAGTCATAATTCACATCCAACAGTCATTTACAGTCAAAAGATTAAATGTTAAAATTTCATCCATATTGACCATTTTGGGATCGTTCGACATGTCTGGAGTCATCGTTTTTCATCCGAAAATTTATTTTTTGGACTGTACCAAAAATGATTCAAAATGTCAATTGAATCGTGCCTCATGTTGAATAACCACTTTTTAAACCCTCACAGTGACCAAAATTGCCATTTTTACAGAGTTTTGATTACTCAAAAGCTTCAATTTTTACCCCTTTGAGGCACAGAAATGACTTTAAACACACTTATTTTAGTTGACAAAGTCATAATTCACATCCAACAGTCATTTACAGTCAAAAGATTAAATGTTAAAATTTCATCCATATTGACCATTTTGGGATCGTTCGACATGTCCGGAGTCATCGTTTTTCATCCGAAAATTGATTTTTTGGACTGTACCAAAAATGATTCAAAATGTCAATTGGATCATGCCTCATGTTGAATAACCACTTTTTAAACCCTCACAGTGACCAACATTGCCATTTTTACAGAGTTTTGATTACTCAAAAGCTACAATTTTTACCCCTTTGAGGCACAGAAATGACTTTAAACACACTTATTTTAGTTGACAAAGTCATAATTCACATCCAACAGTCATTTAGAGTCAAAAGATTAAATGTTAAAATTTCATCCATATTGACCATTTTGGGATCGTTCGACATGTCCGGAGTCATCGTTTTTCATCCGAAAATTGATTTTTTGAACTGTACCAAAAATGATTCAAAATGTCAATTGGATCGTGCCTCATGTTGAATGACCACTTTTTAAACCCTCACAGTGACCAAAATTGCCAATTTTACACAGTTTTGCTTACTCAAAAGCTTCAATTTTGACCCATTTCAGGCACAGAAATGACTTTAAACACACTTATTTTAGTTGACAAAGCCATAATTCAATCCAACAGTCATTTAGAGTCAAAAGATTAAATGTTAAAATTTCATCATTATAGACCATTTTGGGAACGTTCGACAGGTCCGGAGTCATTGTTTCTCGTCTGAAAATTGATTTTTTGGACTGTACCAAAAATGATTCAAAATGTCAATTGGATCGTGCCTCATGTTGAATAACCACTTTTTAAACCCTCAGAGTGACCAAAATTGCCATTTTTACAGAGTTTTGATTACTCAAAAGCTTCAATTTTTACCCCTTTGAGGCACAGAAATGACTTTAAACACACTTATTTTAGTTGACAAAGTCATAATTCACATCCAACAGTCATTTACAGTCAAAAGATTAAATGTTAAAATGTCATCCATATTGACCATTTTGGGATCGTTCGACATGTCCGGAGTCATCGTTTTTCATCCGAAAATTGATTTTTTGGACTGTACCAAAAATGATTCAAAATGTCAATTGGATCGTGCCTCATGTTGAATAACCACTTTTTAAACCCTCACAGTGACCAAAATTGCCAATTTTACACAGTTTTGCTTACTCAAAAGCTTCAATTTTGACCCATTTCAGGCACAGAAATGACTTTAAACACACTTATTTTAGTTGACAAAGCCATAATTCACATCCAACAGTCATTTAGAGTCAAAAGATTAAATGTTAAAATTTCATCATTATAGACCATTTTGGGAACGTTCGACAGGTCCGGAGTCATCGTTTTTCATCCAAAAATTGATTTTTTGGACTGTACCAAAAATGATTCAAAATGTTAATTGGATCGTGCCTCATGTTGAATAACCACTTTTTAAACCCTCACAGTGACCAAAATTGCCATTTTTACAGAGTTTTGATTACTCAAAAGCTTCAATTTTGACCCATTTCAGGCACAGAAATGACTTTAAACACACTTATTTTAGTTGACAAAGTCATAATTCACATCCAACAGTCATTTACAGTCAAAAGATTAAATGTTAAAATTTCATCCATATTGACCATTTTGGGATCGTTCGACATGTCCGGAGTCATCGTTTTTCATCCGAAAATTGATTTTTTGGACTGTACCAAAAATGATTCAAAATGTCAATTGGATCGTGCCTCATGTTGAATAACCACTTTTTAAACCCTCACAGTGACCAAAATTGCCAATTTTACAGAGTTTTGCTTACACAAAAGCTTCAATTTTGACCAGTTTCAGGCACAGAAATGACTTTAAACACACTTATTTTAGCTGACAAAGTCATTATTCACATCCAACAGTCATTTAGAGTCAAAAGATTAAATGTTAAAATTTCATCCATATTGACCATTTTGGGATCGTTCGACATGTCCGGAGTCATCGTTTTTCATCCGAAAATTGATTTTTTGGACTGTACCAAAAATGATTCAAAATGTCAATTGGATCGTGCCTCATGTTGAATAACCACTTTTTAAACCCTCACAGTGACCAAAATTGCCATTTTTACAGAGTTTTGATTACTCAAAAGCTTCAATTTTGACCCATTTCAGGCACAGAAATGACTTTAAACACACTTATTTTAGTTGACAAAGTCATAATTCACATCCAACAGTCATTTACAGTCAAAAGATTAAATGTTAAAATTTCATCCATATTGACCATTTTGGGATCGTTCGACATGTCCGGAGTCATCGTTTTTCATCCGAAAATTGATTTTTTGGACTGTACCAAAAATGATTCAAAATGTCAATTGGATCATGCCTCATGTTGAATAACCACTTTTTAAACCCTCAGAGTGACCAAAATTGCCATTTTTACAGAGTTTTGAATACTCAAAAGCTTCAATTTTTACCCCTTTGAGGCACAGAAATGACTTTAAACACACTTATTTTAGTTGACAAAGTCATAATTCACATCCAACAGTCATTTACAGTCAAAAGATTAAATGTTAAAATTTCATCCATATTGACCATTTTGGGATCGTTCGACATGTCCGGAGTCATCGTTTTTCATCCGAAAATTGATTTTTTGGACTGTACCAAAAATGATTCAAAATGTCAATTGGATCGTGCCTCATGTTGAATAACCACTTTTTAAACCCTCACAGTGACCAAAATTGCCAATTTTACAGAGTTTTGCTTACTCAAAAGCTTCAATTTTGACCCATTTCAGGCACAGAAATGACTTTAAACACACTTATTTTAGTTGACAAAGTCATAGTTCACATCCAACAGTCATTTAGAGTCAAAAGATTAAATGTTAAAATTTCATCATTATAGACCATTTTGGGAACGTTCAACAGGTCCGGAGTCATCGTTTTTCGTCTGAAAATTGATTTTTTGGACTGTACCAAAAATGATTCAAAATGTCAATTGGATCGTGCCTCACGTTGAATAACCACTTTTTAAACCCTCACAGTGACCAAAATTGCCATTTTTACAGAGTTTTGATTACTCAAAAGCTTCAATTTTTACCCCTTTGAGGCACAGAAATGACTTTAAACACACTTATTTTAGTTGACAAAGTCATAATTCACATCCAACAGTCATTTACAGTCAAAAGATTAAATGTTAAAATTTCATCCATATTGACCATTTTGGGATCGTTCGACATGTCTGGAGTCATCGTTTTTCATCCGAAAATTTATTTTTTGGACTGTACCAAAAATGATTCAAAATGTCAATTGAATCGTGCCTCATGTTGAATAACCACTTTTTAAACCCTCACAGTGACCAAAATTGCCATTTTTACAGAGTTTTGATTACTCAAAAGCTTCAATTTTTACCCCTTTGAGGCACAGAAATGACTTTAAACACACTTATTTTAGTTGACAAAGTCATAATTCACATCCAACAGTCATTTACAGTCAAAAGATTAAATGTTAAAATTTCATCCATATTGACCATTTTGGGATCGTTCGACATGTCCGGAGTCATCGTTTTTCATCCGAAAATTGATTTTTTGGACTGTACCAAAAATGATTCAAAATGTCAATTGGATCGTGCCTCATGTTGAATAACCACTTTTTAAACCCTCACAGTGACCAAAATTGCCATTTTTACAGAGTTTTGATTACTCAAAAGCTTCAATTTTTACCCCTTTGAGGCACAGAAATGACTTTAAACACACTTATTTTAGTTGACAAAGTCATAATTCACATCCAACAGTCATTTACAGTCAAAAGATTAAATGTTAAAATTTCATCCATATTGACCATTTTGGGATCGTTCGACATGTCCGGAGTCATCGTTTTTCATCCGAAAATTGATTTTTTGGACTGTACCAAAAATGATTCAAAATGTCAATTGGATCGTGCCTCATGTTGAATAACCACTTTTTAAACCCTCACAGTGACCAAAATTGCCAATTTTACAGAGTTTTGCTTACTCAAAAGCTTCAATTTTGACCCATTTCAGGCACAGAAATGACTTTAAACACACTTATTTTAGTTGACAAAGTCATAATTCACATCCAACAGTCATTTAGAGTCAAAAGATTAAATGTTAAAATTTCATCATTATAGACCATTTTGGGAACGTTCGACAGGTCCGGAGTCATCGTTTTTCGTCTGAAAATTGATTTTTTGGACTGTACCAAAAATGATTCAAAATGTCAATTGGATCGTGCCTCATGTTGAATAACCACTTTTTAAACCCTCACAGTGACCAAAATTGCCATTTTTACAGAGTTTTGATTACTCAAAAGCTTCAATTTTGACCCATTTCAGGCACAGAAATGACTTTAAACACACTTATTTTAGTTGACAAAGTCATAATTCACATCCAACAGTCATTTAGAGTCAAAAGATTAAATGTTAAAATTTCATCCATATTGACCATTTTGGGATCGTTCGACATGTCCGGAGTCATCGTTTTTCATCCGAAAATTGATTTTTTGGACTGTACCAAAAATGATTCAAAATGTCAATTGGATCGTGCCTCATGTTGAATAACCACTTTTTAAACCCTCACAGTGACCAAAATTGCCATTTTTACAGAGTTTTGATTACTCAAAAGCTTCAATTTTGACCCATTTCAGGCACAGAAATGACTTTAAACACACTTATTTTAGTTGACAAAGTCATAATTCACATCCAACAGTCATTTACAGTCAAAAGATTAAATGTTAAAATTTCATCCATATTGACCATTTTGGGATCGTTCGACATGTCCGGAGTCATCGTTTTTCATCCGAAAATTTATTTTTTGGACTGTACCAAAAATGATTCAAAATGTCAATTGGATCGTGCCTCATTTTGAATAACCACTTTTTAAACCCTCACAGTGACCAAAATTGCCAATTTTACAGAGTTTTGCTTACACAAAAGCTTCAATTTTGACCCGTTTCAGGCACAGAAATGACTTTAAACACACTTATTTTAGTTGACAAAGTCATTATTCACATCCAACAGTCATTTACAGTCAAAAGATTAAATGTTAAAATTTCATCATTATAGACCATTTTGGGAACGTTCGACAGGTCCGGAGTCATCGTTTTTCGTCTGAAAATTGATTTTTTGGACTGTACCAAAAATGATTCAAAATGTCAATTGGATCGTGCCTCATGTTGAATAACCACTTTTTAAACCCTCAGAGTTACCAAAATTGCCATTTTTACAGAGTTTTGATTACTCAAAAGCTTTAATTTTTACCCCTTTGAGGCACAGAAATGACTTTAAACACACTTATTTTAGTTGACAAAGTCATAATTCAAATCCAACAGTCATTTACAGTCAAAAGATTAAATGTTAAAATTTCATCCATATTGACCATTTTGGGATCGTTCGACATGTCCGGATTCATCATTTTTCATCCGAAAATTGATTTTTTGGACTGTACCAAAAATGATTCAAAATGTCAATTGGATCATGCCTCATGTTGAATAACCACTTTTTAAACCCACACAGTGACCAAAATTGCCATTTTTACAGAGTTTTGATTACTCAAAAGCTTCAATTTTTACCCCTTTGAGGCACAGAAATGACTTTAAACACACTTATTTTAGTTGACAAAGTCATAATTCACATCCAACAGTCATTTAGAGTCAAAAGATTAAATGTTAAAATTTCATCCATATTGACCATTTTGGGATCGTTCGACATGTCCGGAGTCATCGTTTTTCATCCGAAAATTGATTTTTTGAACTGTACCAAAAATGATTCAAAATGTCAATTGGATCGTGCCTCATGTTGAATACCCACTTTTTAAACCCTCACAGTGACCAAAATGGCCAATTTTACACAGTTTTGCTTACTCAAAAGCTTCAATTTTGACCCATTTCAGGCACAGAAATGACTTTAAACACACTTATTTTAGTTGACAAAGCCATAATTCACATCCAACAGTCATTTAGAGTCAAAAGATTAAATGTTAAAATTTCATCATTATAGACCATTTTGGGAACGTTCGACAGGTCCGGAGTCATCGTTTTTCGTCTGAAAATTGATTTTTTGGACTGTACCAAAAATGATTCAAAATGTCAATTGGATCGTGCCTCATGTTGAATAACCACTTTTTAAACCCTCACAGTGACCAAAATTGCCATTTTTACAGAGTTTTGATTACTCAAAAGCTTCAATTTTGACCCATTTCATGCACAGAAATGACTTTAAACACACTTATTTTAGTTGACAAAGTCATAATTCACATCCAGCAGTCATTTACAGTCAAAAGATTAAATGTTAAAATTTCATCCATATTGACCATTTTGGGATCGTTCGACATGTCCGGAGTCATCGTTTTTCATCCGAAAATTGATTTTTTGGACTGTACCAAAAATGATTCAAAATGTCAATTGGATCGTGCCTCATGTTGAATAACCACTTTTTAAACCCTCACAGTGACCAAAATTGCCATTTTTACAGAGTTTTGATTACTCAAAAGCTTCAATTTTGACCCATTTCAGGCACAGAAATGACTTTAAACACACTTATTTTAGTTGACAAAGTCATAATTCACATCCAACAGTCATTTACAGTCAAAAGATTAAATGTTAAAATTTCATCCATATTGACCATTTTGGGATCGTTCGACATGTCCGGAGTCATCGTTTTTCATCCGAAAATTGATTTTTTGGACTGTACCAAAAATGATTCAAAATGTCAATTGGATCATGCCTCATGTTGAATAACCACTTTTTAAACCCTCAGAGTGACCAAAATTGCCATTTTTACAGAGTTTTGAATACTCAAAAGCTTCAATTTTTACCCCTTTGAGGCACAGAAATGACTTTAAACACACTTATTTTAGTTGACAAAGTCATAATTCACATCCAACAGTCATTTACAGTCAAAAGATTAAATGTTAAAATTTCATCCATATTGACCATTTTGGGATCGTTCGACATGTCCGGAGTCATCGTTTTTCATCCGAAAATTGATTTTTTGGACTGTACCAAAAATGATTCAAAATGTCAATTGGATCGTGCCTCATGTTGAATAACCACTTTTTAAACCCTCACAGTGACCAAAATTGCCAATTTTACAGAGTTTTGCTTACTCAAAAGCTTCAATTTTGACCCATTTCAGGCACAGAAATGACTTTAAACACACTTATTTTAGTTGACAAAGTCATAGTTCACATCCAACAGTCATTTAGAGTCAAAAGATTAAATGTTAAAATTTCATCATTATAGACCATTTTGGGAACGTTCAACAGGTCCGGAGTCATCGTTTTTCGTCTGAAAATTGATTTTTTGGACTGTACCAAAAATGATTCAAAATGTCAATTGGATCGTGCCTCACGTTGAATAACCACTTTTTAAACCCTCACAGTGACCAAAATTGCCATTTTTACAGAGTTTTGATTACTCAAAAGCTTCAATTTTTACCCCTTTGAGGCACAGAAATGACTTTAAACACACTTATTTTAGTTGACAAAGTCATAATTCACATCCAACAGTCATTTACAGTCAAAAGATTAAATGTAAAATTTCATCCATATTGACCATTTTGGGATCGTTCGACATGTCTGGAGTCATCGTTTTTCATCCGAAAATTTATTTTTTGGACTGTACCAAAAATGATTCAAAATGTCAATTGAATCGTGCCTCATGTTGAATAACCACTTTTTAAACCCTCACAGTGACCAAAATTGCCATTTTTACAGAGTTTTGATTACTCAAAAGCTTCAATTTTTACCCCTTTGAGGCACAGAAATGACTTTAAACACACTTATTTTAGTTGACAAAGTCATAATTCACATCCAACAGTCATTTACAGTCAAAAGATTAAATGTTAAAATTTCATCCATATTGACCATTTTGGGATCGTTCGACATGTCCGGAGTCATCGTTTTTCATCCGAAAATTGATTTTTTGGACTGTACCAAAAATGATTCAAAATGTCAATTGGATCGTGCCTCATGTTGAATAACCACTTTTTAAACCCTCACAGTGACCAAAATTGCCATTTTTACAGAGTTTTGATTACTCAAAAGCTTCAATTTTTACCCCTTTGAGGCACAGAAATGACTTTAAACACACTTATTTTAGTTGACAAAGTCATAATTCACATCCAACAGTCATTTACAGTCAAAAGATTAAATGTTAAAATTTCATCCATATTGACCATTTTGGGATCGTTCGACATGTCCGGAGTCATCGTTTTTCATCCGAAAATTGATTTTTTGGACTGTACCAAAAATGATTCAAAATGTCAATTGGATCGTGCCTCATGTTGAATAACCACTTTTTAAACCCTCACAGTGACCAAAATTGCCAATTTTACAGAGTTTTGCTTACTCAAAAGCTTCAATTTTGACCCATTTCAGGCACAGAAATGACTTTAAACACACTTATTTTAGTTGACAAAGTCATAATTCACATCCAACAGTCATTTAGAGTCAAAAGATTAAATGTTAAAATTTCATCATTATAGACCATTTTGGGAACGTTCGACAGGTCCGGAGTCATCGTTTTTCGTCTGAAAATTGATTTTTTGGACTGTACCAAAAATGATTCAAAATGTCAATTGGATCGTGCCTCATGTTGAATAACCACTTTTTAAACCCTCACAGTGACCAAAATTGCCATTTTTACAGAGTTTTGATTACTCAAAAGCTTCAATTTTGACCCATTTCAGGCACAGAAATGACTTTAAACACACTTATTTTAGTTGACAAAGTCATAATTCACATCCAACAGTCATTTAGAGTCAAAAGATTAAATGTTAAAATTTCATCCATATTGACCATTTTGGGATCGTTCGACATGTCCGGAGTCATCGTTTTTCATCCGAAAATTGATTTTTTGGACTGTACCAAAAATGATTCAAAATGTCAATTGGATCGTGCCTCATGTTGAATAACCACTTTTTAAACCCTCACAGTGACCAAAATTGCCATTTTTACAGAGTTTTGATTACTCAAAAGCTTCAATTTTGACCCATTTCAGGCACAGAAATGACTTTAAACACACTTATTTTAGTTGACAAAGTCATAATTCACATCCAACAGTCATTTACAGTCAAAAGATTAAATGTTAAAATTTCATCCATATTGACCATTTTGGGATCGTTCGACATGTCCGGAGTCATCGTTTTTCATCCGAAAATTTATTTTTTGGACTGTACCAAAAATGATTCAAAATGTCAATTGGATCGTGCCTCATTTTGAATAACCACTTTTTAAACCCTCACAGTGACCAAAATTGCCAATTTTACAGAGTTTTGCTTACACAAAAGCTTCAATTTTGACCCGTTTCAGGCACAGAAATGACTTTAAACACACTTATTTTAGTTGACAAAGTCATTATTCACATCCAACAGTCATTTACAGTCAAAAGATTAAATGTTAAAATTTCATCATTATAGACCATTTTGGGAACGTTCGACAGGTCCGGAGTCATCGTTTTTCGTCTGAAAATTGATTTTTTGGACTGTACCAAAAATGATTCAAAATGTCAATTGGATCGTGCCTCATGTTGAATAACCACTTTTTAAACCCTCAGAGTTACCAAAATTGCCATTTTTACAGAGTTTTGATTACTCAAAAGCTTTAATTTTTACCCCTTTGAGGCACAGAAATGACTTTAAACACACTTATTTTAGTTGACAAAGTCATAATTCAAATCCAACAGTCATTTACAGTCAAAAGATTAAATGTTAAAATTTCATCCATATTGACCATTTTGGGATCGTTCGACATGTCCGGATTCATCGTTTTTCATCCGAAAATTGATTTTTTGGACTGTACCAAAAATGATTCAAAATGTCAATTGGATCATGCCTCATGTTGAATAACCACTTTTTAAACCCACACAGTGACCAAAATTGCCATTTTTACAGAGTTTTGATTACTCAAAAGCTTCAATTTTTACCCCTTTGAGGCACAGAAATGACTTTAAACACACTTATTTTAGTTGACAAAGTCATAATTCACATCCAACAGTCATTTAGAGTCAAAAGATTAAATGTTAAAATTTCATCCATATTGACCATTTTGGGATCGTTCGACATGTCCGGAGTCATCGTTTTTCATCCGAAAATTGATTTTTTGAACTGTACCAAAAATGATTCAAAATGTCAATTGGATCGTGCCTCATGTTGAATACCCACTTTTTAAACCCTCACAGTGACCAAAATGGCCAATTTTACACAGTTTTGCTTACTCAAAAGCTTCAATTTTGACCCATTTCAGGCACAGAAATGACTTTAAACACACTTATTTTAGTTGACAAAGCCATAATTCACATCCAACAGTCATTTAGAGTCAAAAGATTAAATGTTAAAATTTCATCATTATAGACCATTTCGGGAACGTTCGACAGGTCCGGAGTCATCGTTTTTCGTCTGAAAATTGATTTTTTGGACTGTACCAAAAATGATTCAAAATGTCAATTGGATCGTGCCTCATGTTGAATAACCACTTTTTAAACCCTCACAGTGACCAAAATTGCCATTTTTACAGAGTTTTGATTACTCAAAAGCTTCAATTTTGACCCATTTCATGCACAGAAATGACTTTAAACACACTTATTTTAGTTGACAAAGTCATAATTCACATCCAGCAGTCATTTACAGTCAAAAGATTAAATGTTAAAATTTCATCCATATTGACCATTTTGGGATCGTTCGACATGTCCGGAGTCATCGTTTTTCACCCGAAAATTGATTTTTTGGACTGTACCAAAAATGATTCAAAATGTTAATTGGATCGTGCCTCATTTTGAATAACCACTTTTTAAACCCTCACAGTGACCAAAATTGCCTATTTTACAGAGTTTTGCTTACACAAAAGCTTCAATTTTGACCCGTTTCAGGCACAGAAATGACTTTAAACACACTTATTTTAGTTGACAAAGTCATTATTCACATCCAACAGTCATTTAGAGTCAAAAGATTAAATGTTAAAATTTCATCCATATTGACCATTTTGGAATCGTTCGACATGTCCGGAGTCATCGTTTTTCATCCGAAAATTGATTTTTTGGACTGTACCAAAAATTATTCAAAATGTCAATTGGATCGTGCCTCATGTTGAATAACCACTTTTTAAACCCTCACAGTGACCAAAATTGCCATTTTTACAGAGTTTTGATTACTCAAAAGCTTCAATTTTGACCCATTTCAGGCACAGAAATGACTTTAAACACACTTATTTTAGTTGACAAAGTCATAATTCACATCCAACAGTCATTTAGAGTCAAAAGATTAAATGTTAAAATTTCATCATTATAGACCATTTTGGGAACGTTCGACAGGTCCGGAGTCATCGTTTTTCGTCTGAAAATTGATTTTTTGGACTGTACCAAAAATGATTCAAAATGTCAATTGGATCGTGCCTCATGTTGAATAACCACTTTTTAAACCCTCACAGTGACCAAAATTGCCATTTTTACAGAGTTTTGATTACTCAAAAGCTTCAATTTTGACCCATTTCAGGCACATAAATGACTTTAAACACACTTATTTTAGTTGACAAAGTCATAATCCACATCCAACAGTCATTTACAGTCAAAAGATTAAATGTTAAAATTTCATCCATATTGACCATTTTGGGATCGTTCGACATGTCCGGAGTCATCGTTTTTCATCCGAAAATTGATTTTTTGGACTGTACCAAAAATGATTCAAAATGTCAATTGGATCATGCCTCATGTTGAATAACCACTTTTTAAACCCTCAGAGTGACCAAAATTGCCATTTTTACAGAGTTTTGAATACTCAAAAGCTTCAATTTTTACCCCTTTGAGGCACAGAAATGACTTTAAACACACTTATTTTAGTTGACAAAGTCATAATTCACATCCAACAGTCATTTACAGTCAAAAGATTAAATGTTAAAATTTCATCCATATTGACCATTTTGGGATCGTTCGACATGTCCGGAGTCATCGTTTTTCATCCGAAAATTGATTTTTTGGACTGTACCAAAAATGATTCAAAATGTCAATTGGATCGTGCCTCATGTTGAATAACCACTTTTTAAACCCTCACAGTGACCAAAATTGCCAATTTTACAGAGTTTTGCTTACTCAAAAGCTTCAATTTTGACCCATTTCAGGCACAGAAATGACTTTAAACACACTTATTTTAGTTGACAAAGTCATAGTTCACATCCAACAGTCATTTAGAGTCAATAGATTAAATGTTAAAATTTCATCATTATAGACCATTTTGGGAACGTTCGACAGGTCCGGAGTCATCGTTTTTCGTCTGAAAATTGATTTTTTGGACTGTACCAAAAATGATTCAAAATGTCAATTGGATCGTGCCTCACGTTGAATAACCACTTTTTAAACCCTCACAGTGACCAAAATTGCCATTTTTACAGAGTTTTGATTACTCAAAAGCTTCAATTTTTACCCCTTTGAGGCACAGAAATGACTTTAAACACACTTATTTTAGTTGACAAAGTCATAATTCACATCCAACAGTCATTTACAGTCAAAAGATTAAATGTTAAAATTTCATCCATATTGACCATTTTGGGATCGTTCGACATGTCTGGAGTCATCGTTTTTCATCCGAAAATTTATTTTTTGGACTGTACCAAAAATGATTCAAAATGTCAATTGAATCGTGCCTCATGTTGAATAACCACTTTTTAAACCCTCACAGTGACCAAAATTGCCATTTTTACAGAGTTTTGATTACTCAAAAGCTTCAATTTTTACCCCTTTGAGGCACAGAAATGACTTTAAACACACTTATTTTAGTTGACAAAGTCATAATTCACATCCAACAGTCATTTACAGTCAAAAGATTAAATGTTAAAATTTCATCCATATTGACCATTTTGGGATCGTTCGACATGTCCGGAGTCATCGTTTTTCATCCGAAAATTGATTTTTTGGACTGTACCAAAAATGATTCAAAATGTCAATTGGATCATGCCTCATGTTGAATAACCACTTTTTAAACCCTCACAGTGACCAACATTGCCATTTTTACAGAGTTTTGATTACTCAAAAGCTACAATTTTTACCCCTTTGAGGCACAGAAATGACTTTAAACACACTTATTTTAGTTGACAAAGTCATAATTCACATCCAACAGTCATTTAGAGTCAAAAGATTAAATGTTAAAATTTCATCCATATTGACCATTTTGGGATCGTTCGACATGTCCGGAGTCATCGTTTTTCATCCGAAAATTGATTTTTTGAACTGTACCAAAAATGATTCAAAATGTCAATTGGATCGTGCCTCATGTTGAATGACCACTTTTTAAACCCTCACAGTGACCAAAATTGCCAATTTTACACAGTTTTGCTTACTCAAAAGCTTCAATTTTGACCCATTTCAGGCACAGAAATGACTTTAAACACACTTATTTTAGTTGACAAAGCCATAATTCAATCCAACAGTCATTTAGAGTCAAAAGATTAAATGTTAAAATTTCATCATTATAGACCATTTTGGGAACGTTCGACAGGTCCGGAGTCATTGTTTCTCGTCTGAAAATTGATTTTTTGGACTGTACCAAAAATGATTCAAAATGTCAATTGGATCGTGCCTCATGTTGAATAACCACTTTTTAAACCCTCAGAGTGACCAAAATTGCCATTTTTACAGAGTTTTGATTACTCAAAAGCTTCAATTTTTACCCCTTTGAGGCACAGAAATGACTTTAAACACACTTATTTTAGTTGACAAAGTCATAATTCACATCCAACAGTCATTTACAGTCAAAAGATTAAATGTTAAAATGTCATCCATATTGACCATTTTGGGATCGTTCGACATGTCCGGAGTCATCGTTTTTCATCCGAAAATTGATTTTTTGGACTGTACCAAAAATGATTCAAAATGTCAATTGGATCGTGCCTCATGTTGAATAACCACTTTTTAAACCCTCACAGTGACCAAAATTGCCAATTTTACACAGTTTTGCTTACTCAAAAGCTTCAATTTTGACCCATTTCAGGCACAGAAATGACTTTAAACACACTTATTTTAGTTGACAAAGCCATAATTCACATCCAACAGTCATTTAGAGTCAAAAGATTAAATGTTAAAATTTCATCATTATAGACCATTTTGGGAACGTTCGACAGGTCCGGAGTCATCGTTTTTCATCCAAAAATTGATTTTTTGGACTGTACCAAAAATGATTCAAAATGTTAATTGGATCGTGCCTCATGTTGAATAACCACTTTTTAAACCCTCACAGTGACCAAAATTGCCATTTTTACAGAGTTTTGATTACTCAAAAGCTTCAATTTTGACCCATTTCAGGCACAGAAATGACTTTAAACACACTTATTTTAGTTGACAAAGTCATAATTCACATCCAACAGTCATTTACAGTCAAAAGATTAAATGTTAAAATTTCATCCATATTGACCATTTTGGGATCGTTCGACATGTCCGGAGTCATCGTTTTTCATCCGAAAATTGATTTTTTGGACTGTACCAAAAATGATTCAAAATGTCAATTGGATCGTGCCTCATGTTGAATAACCACTTTTTAAACCCTCACAGTGACCAAAATTGCCAATTTTACAGAGTTTTGCTTACACAAAAGCTTCAATTTTGACCAGTTTCAGGCACAGAAATGACTTTAAACACACTTATTTTAGCTGACAAAGTCATTATTCACATCCAACAGTCATTTAGAGTCAAAAGATTAAATGTTAAAATTTCATCCATATTGACCATTTTGGGATCGTTCGACATGTCCGGAGTCATCGTTTTTCATCCGAAAATTGATTTTTTGGACTGTACCAAAAATGATTCAAAATGTCAATTGGATCGTGCCTCATGTTGAATAACCACTTTTTAAACCCTCACAGTGACCAAAATTGCCATTTTTACAGAGTTTTGATTACTCAAAAGCTTCAATTTTGACCCATTTCAGGCACAGAAATGACTTTAAACACACTTATTTTAGTTGACAAAGTCATAATTCACATCCAACAGTCATTTACAGTCAAAAGATTAAATGTTAAAATTTCATCCATATTGACCATTTTGGGATCGTTCGACATGTCCGGAGTCATCGTTTTTCATCCGAAAATTGATTTTTTGGACTGTACCAAAAATGATTCAAAATGTCAATTGGATCATGCCTCATGTTGAATAACCACTTTTTAAACCCTCAGAGTGACCAAAATTGCCATTTTTACAGAGTTTTGAATACTCAAAAGCTTCAATTTTTACCCCTTTGAGGCACAGAAATGACTTTAAACACACTTATTTTAGTTGACAAAGTCATAATTCACATCCAACAGTCATTTACAGTCAAAAGATTAAATGTTAAAATTTCATCCATATTGACCATTTTGGGATCGTTCGACATGTCCGGAGTCATCGTTTTTCATCCGAAAATTGATTTTTTGGACTGTACCAAAAATGATTCAAAATGTCAATTGGATCGTGCCTCATGTTGAATAACCACTTTTTAAACCCTCACAGTGACCAAAATTGCCAATTTTACAGAGTTTTGCTTACTCAAAAGCTTCAATTTTGACCCATTTCAGGCACAGAAATGACTTTAAACACACTTATTTTAGTTGACAAAGTCATAGTTCACATCCAACAGTCATTTAGAGTCAAAAGATTAAATGTTAAAATTTCATCATTATAGACCATTTTGGGAACGTTCAACAGGTCCGGAGTCATCGTTTTTCGTCTGAAAATTGATTTTTTGGACTGTACCAAAAATGATTCAAAATGTCAATTGGATCGTGCCTCACGTTGAATAACCACTTTTTAAACCCTCACAGTGACCAAAATTGCCATTTTTACAGAGTTTTGATTACTCAAAAGCTTCAATTTTTACCCCTTTGAGGCACAGAAATGACTTTAAACACACTTATTTTAGTTGACAAAGTCATAATTCACATCCAACAGTCATTTACAGTCAAAAGATTAAATGTTAAAATTTCATCCATATTGACCATTTTGGGATCGTTCGACATGTCTGGAGTCATCGTTTTTCATCCGAAAATTTATTTTTTGGACTGTACCAAAAATGATTCAAAATGTCAATTGAATCGTGCCTCATGTTGAATAACCACTTTTTAAACCCTCACAGTGACCAAAATTGCCATTTTTACAGAGTTTTGATTACTCAAAAGCTTCAATTTTTACCCCTTTGAGGCACAGAAATGACTTTAAACACACTTATTTTAGCTGACAAAGTCATTATTCACATCCAACAGTCATTTAGAGTCAAAAGATTAAATGTTAAAATTTCATCCATATTGACCATTTTGGGATCGTTCGACATGTCCGGAGTCATCGTTTTTCATCCGAAAATTGATTTTTTGGACTGTACCAAAAATGATTCAAAATGTCAATTGGATCGTGCCTCATGTTGAATAACCACTTTTTAAACCCTCACAGTGACCAAAATTGCCATTTTTACAGAGTTTTGATTACTCAAAAGCTTCAATTTTGACCCATTTCAGGCACAGAAATGACTTTAAACACACTTATTTTAGTTGACAAAGTCATAATTCACATCCAACAGTCATTTACAGTCAAAAGATTAAATGTTAAAATTTCATCCATATTGACCATTTTGGGATCGTTCGACATGTCCGGAGTCATCGTTTTTCATCCGAAAATTGATTTTTTGGACTGTACCAAAAATGATTCAAAATGTCAATTGGATCATGCCTCATGTTGAATAACCACTTTTTAAACCCTCAGAGTGACCAAAATTGCCATTTTTACAGAGTTTTGAATACTCAAAAGCTTCAATTTTTACCCCTTTGAGGCACAGAAATGACTTTAAACACACTTATTTTAGTTGACAAAGTCATAATTCACATCCAACAGTCATTTACAGTCAAAAGATTAAATGTTAAAATTTCATCCATATTGACCATTTTGGGATCGTTCGACATGTCCGGAGTCATCGTTTTTCATCCGAAAATTGATTTTTTGGACTGTACCAAAAATGATTCAAAATGTCAATTGGATCGTGCCTCATGTTGAATAACCACTTTTTAAACCCTCACAGTGACCAAAATTGCCAATTTTACAGAGTTTTGCTTACTCAAAAGCTTCAATTTTGACCCATTTCAGGCACAGAAATGACTTTAAACACACTTATTTTAGTTGACAAAGTCATAGTTCACATCCAACAGTCATTTAGAGTCAAAAGATTAAATGTTAAAATTTCATCATTACAGACCATTTTGGGAACGTTCAACAGGTCCGGAGTCATCGTTTTTCGTCTGAAAATTGATTTTTTGGACTGTACCAAAAATGATTCAAAATGTCAATTGGATCGTGCCTCACGTTGAATAACCACTTTTTAAACCCTCACAGTGACCAAAATTGCCATTTTTACAGAGTTTTGATTACTCAAAAGCTTCAATTTTTACCCCTTTGAGGCACAGAAATGACTTTAAACACACTTATTTTAGTTGACAAAGTCATAATTCACATCCAACAGTCATTTACAGTCAAAAGATTAAATGTTAAAATTTCATCCATATTGACCATTTTGGGATCGTTCGACATGTCTGGAGTCATCGTTTTTCATCCGAAAATTTATTTTTTGGACTGTACCAAAAATGATTCAAAATGTCAATTGAATCGTGCCTCATGTTGAATAACCACTTTTTAAACCCTCACAGTGACCAAAATTGCCATTTTTACAGAGTTTTGATTACTCAAAAGCTTCAATTTTTACCCCTTTGAGGCACAGAAATGACTTTAAACACACTTATTTTAGTTGACAAAGTCATAATTCACATCCAACAGTCATTTACAGTCAAAAGATTAAATGTTAAAATTTCATCCATATTGACCATTTTGGGATCGTTCGACATGTCCGGAGTCATCGTTTTTCATCCGAAAATTGATTTTTTGGACTGTACCAAAAATGATTCAAAATGTCAATTGGATCGTGCCTCATGTTGAATAACCACTTTTTAAACCCTCACAGTGACCAAAATTGCCAATTTTACAGAGTTTTGCTTACTCAAAAGCTTCAATTTTGACCCATTTCAGGCACAGAAATGACTTTAAACACACTTATTTTAGTTGACAAAGTCATAATTCACATCCAACAGTCATTTAGAGTCAAAAGATTAAATGTTAAAATTTCATCATTATAGACCATTTTGGGAACGTTCGACAGGTCCGGAGTCATCGTTTTTCGTCTGAAAATTGATTTTTTGGACTGTACCAAAAATGATTCAAAATGTCAATTGGATCGTGCCTCATGTTGAATAACCACTTTTTAAACCCTCACAGTGACCAAAATTGCCATTTTTACAGAGTTTTGATTACTCAAAAGCTTCAATTTTGACCCATTTCAGGCACATAAATGACTTTAAACACACTTATTTTAGTTGACAAAGTCATAATTCACATCCAACAGTCATTTACAGTCAAAAGATTAAATGTTAAAATTTCATCCATATTGACCATTTTGGGATCGTTCGACATGTCCGGAGTCATCGTTTTTCATCCGAAAATTGATTTTTTGGACTGTACCAAAAATGATTCAAAATGTCAATTGGATCATGCCTCATGTTGAATAACCACTTTTTAAACCCTCAGAGTGACCAAAATTGCCATTTTTACAGAGTTTTGAATACTCAAAAGCTTCAATTTTTACCCCTTTGAGGCACAGAAATGACTTTAAACACACTTATTTTAGTTGACAAAGTCATAATTCACATCCAACAGTCATTTACAGTCAAAAGATTAAATGTTAAAATTTCATCCATATTGACCATTTTGGGATCGTTCGACATGTCCGGAGTCATCGTTTTTCATCCGAAAATTGATTTTTTGGACTGTACCAAAAATGATTCAAAATGTCAATTGGATCGTGCCTCATGTTGAATAACCACTTTTTAAACCCTCACAGTGACCAAAATTGCCAATTTTACAGAGTTTTGCTTACTCAAAAGCTTCAATTTTGACCCATTTCAGGCACAGAAATGACTTTAAACACACTTATTTTAGTTGACAAAGTCATAGTTCACATCCAACAGTCATTTAGAGTCAATAGATTAAATGTTAAAATTTCATCATTATAGACCATTTTGGGAACGTTCGACAGGTCCGGAGTCATCGTTTTTCGTCTGAAAATTGATTTTTTGGACTGTACCAAAAATGATTCAAAATGTCAATTGGATCGTGCCTCACGTTGAATAACCACTTTTTAAACCCTCACAGTGACCAAAATTGCCATTTTTACAGAGTTTTGATTACTCAAAAGCTTCAATTTTTACCCCTTTGAGGCACAGAAATGACTTTAAACACACTTATTTTAGTTGACAAAGTCATAATTCACATCCAACAGTCATTTACAGTCAAAAGATTAAATGTTAAAATTTCATCCATATTGACCATTTTGGGATCGTTCGACATGTCTGGAGTCATCGTTTTTCATCCGAAAATTTATTTTTTGGACTGTACCAAAAATGATTCAAAATGTCAATTGAATCGTGCCTCATGTTGAATAACCACTTTTTAAACCCTCACAGTGACCAAAATTGCCATTTTTACAGAGTTTTGATTACTCAAAAGCTTCAATTTTTACCCCTTTGAGGCACAGAAATGACTTTAAACACACTTATTTTAGTTGACAAAGTCATAATTCACATCCAACAGTCATTTACAGTCAAAAGATTAAATGTTAAAATTTCATCCATATTGACCATTTTGGGATCGTTCGACATGTCCGGAGTCATCGTTTTTCATCCGAAAATTGATTTTTTGGACTGTACCAAAAATGATTCAAAATGTCAATTGGATCGTGCCTCATGTTGAATAACCACTTTTTAAACCCTCACAGTGACCAAAATTGCCAATTTTACAGAGTTTTGCTTACTCAAAAGCTTCAATTTTGACCCATTTCAGGCACAGAAATGACTTTAAACACACTTATTTTAGTTGACAAAGTCATAATTCACATCCAACAGTCATTTAGAGTCAAAAGATTAAATGTTAAAATTTCATCATTATAGACCATTTTGGGAACGTTCGACAGGTCCGGAGTCATCGTTTTTCGTCTGAAAATTGATTTTTTGGACTGTACCAAAAATGATTCAAAATGTCAATTGGATCGTGCCTCATGTTGAATAACCACTTTTTAAACCCTCACAGTGACCAAAATTGCCATTTTTACAGAGTTTTGATTACTCAAAAGCTTCAATTTTGACCCATTTCAGGCACAGAAATGACTTTAAACACACTTATTTTAGTTGACAAAGTCATAATTCACATCCAACAGTCATTTAGAGTCAAAAGATTAAATGTTAAAATTTCATCCATATTGACCATTTTGGGATCGTTCGACATGTCCGGAGTCATCGTTTTTCATCCGAAAATTGATTTTTTGGACTGTACCAAAAATGATTCAAAATGTCAATTGGATCGTGCCTCATGTTGAATAACCACTTTTTAAACCCTCACAGTGACCAAAATTGCCATTTTTACAGAGTTTTGATTACTCAAAAGCTTCAATTTTGACCCATTTCAGGCACAGAAATGACTTTAAACACACTTATTTTAGTTGACAAAGTCATAATTCACATCCAACAGTCATTTACAGTCAAAAGATTAAATGTTAAAATTTCATCCATATTGACCATTTTGGGATCGTTCGACATGTCCGGAGTCATCGTTTTTCATCCGAAAATTTATTTTTTGGACTGTACCAAAAATGATTCAAAATGTCAATTGGATCGTGCCTCATTTTGAATAACCACTTTTTAAACCCTCACAGTGACCAAAATTGCCAATTTTACAGAGTTTTGCTTACACAAAAGCTTCAATTTTGACCCGTTTCAGGCACAGAAATGACTTTAAACACACTTATTTTAGTTGACAAAGTCATTATTCACATCCAACAGTCATTTACAGTCAAAAGATTAAATGTTAAAATTTCATCATTATAGACCATTTTGGGAACGTTCGACAGGTCCGGAGTCATCGTTTTTCGTCTGAAAATTGATTTTTTGGACTGTACCAAAAATGATTCAAAATGTCAATTGGATCGTGCCTCATGTTGAATAACCACTTTTTAAACCCTCAGAGTTACCAAAATTGCCATTTTTACAGAGTTTTGATTACTCAAAAGCTTCAATTTTTACCCCTTTGAGGCACAGAAATGACTTTAAACACACTTATTTTAGTTGACAAAGTCATAATTCACATCCAACAGTCATTTACAGTCAAAAGATTAAATGTTAAAATTTCATCCATATTGACCATTTTGGGATCGTTCGACATGTCCGGAGTCATCGTTTTTCATCCGAAAATTGATTTTTTGGACTGTACCAAAAATGATTCAAAATGTCAATTGGATCGTGCCTCATGTTGAATAACCACTTTTTAAACCCTCACAGTGACCAAAATTGCCATTTTTACAGAGTTTTGCTTACTCAAAAGCTTCAATTTTGACCCATTTCAGGCACAGAAATGACTTTAAACACACTTATTTTAGTTGACAAAGTCATAATTCAAATCCAACAGTCATTTACAGTCAAAAGATTAAATGTTAAAATTTCATCCATATTGACCATTTTGGGATCGTTCGACATGTCCGGATTCATCGTTTTTCATCCGAAAATTGATTTTTTGGACTGTACCAAAAATGATTCAAAATGTCAATTGGATCATGCCTCATGTTGAATAACCACTTTTTAAACCCACACAGTGACCAAAATTGCCATTTTTACAGAGTTTTGATTACTCAAAAGCTTCTATTTTTACCCCTTTGAGGCACAGAAATGACTTTAAACACACTTATTTTAGTTGACAAAGTCATAATTCACATCCAACAGTCATTTAGAGTCAAAAGATTAAATGTTAAAATTTCATCCATATTGACCATTTTGGGATCGTTCGACATGTCCGGAGTCATCGTTTTTCATCCGAAAATTGATTTTTTGAACTGTACCAAAAATGATTCAAAATGTCAATTGGATCGTGCCTCATGTTGAATACCCACTTTTTAAACCCTCACAGTGACCAAAATGGCCAATTTTACACAGTTTTGCTTACTCAAAAGCTTCAATTTTGACCCATTTCAGGCACAGAAATGACTTTAAACACACTTATTTTAGTTGACAAAGCCATAATTCACATCCAACAGTCATTTAGAGTCAAAAGATTAAATGTTAAAATTTCATCATTATAGACCATTTTGGGAACGTTCGACAGGTCCGGAGTCATCGTTTTTCGTCTGAAAATTGATTTTTTGGACTGTACCAAAAATGATTCAAAATGTCAATTGGATCGTGCCTCATGTTGAATAACCACTTTTTAAACCCTCACAGTGACCAAAATTGCCATTTTTACAGAGTTTTGATTACTCAAAAGCTTCAATTTTGACCCATTTCATGCACAGAAATGACTTTAAACACACTTATTTTAGTTGACAAAGTCATAATTCACATCCAGCAGTCATTTACAGTCAAAAGATTAAATGTTAAAATTTCATCCATATTGACCATTTTGGGATCGTTCGACATGTCCGGAGTCATCGTTTTTCACCCGAAAATTGATTTTTTGGACTGTACCAAAAATGATTCAAAATGTTAATTGGATCGTGCCTCATTTTGAATAACCACTTTTTAAACCCTCACAGTGACCAAAATTGCCTATTTTACAGAGTTTTGCTTACACAAAAGCTTCAATTTTGACCCGTTTCAGGCACAGAAATGACTTTAAACACACTTATTTTAGTTGACAAAGTCATTATTCACATCCAACAGTCATTTAGAGTCAAAAGATTAAATGTTAAAATTTCATCCATATTGACCATTTTGGAATCGTTCGACATGTCCGGAGTCATCGTTTTTCATCCGAAAATTGATTTTTTGGACTGTACCAAAAATTATTCAAAATGTCAATTGGATCGTGCCTCATGTTGAATAACCACTTTTTAAACCCTCACAGTGACCAAAATTGCCATTTTTACAGAGTTTTGATTACTCAAAAGCTTCAATTTTGACCCATTTCAGGCACAGAAATGACTTTAAACACACTTATTTTAGTTGACAAAGCCATAATTCACATCCAACAGTCATTTAGAGTCAAAAGATTAAATGTTAAAATTTCATCATTATAGACCATTTTGGGAACGTTCGACAGGTCCGGAGTCATCGTTTTTCGTCTGAAAATTGATTTTTTGGACTGTACCAAAAATGATTCAAAATGTCAATTGGATCGTGCCTCATGTTGAATAACCACTTTTTAAACCCTCACAGTGACCAAAATTGCCATTTTTACAGAGTTTTGATTACTCAAAAGCTTCAATTTTGACCCATTTCATGCACAGAAATGACTTTAAACACACTTATTTTAGTTGACAAAGTCATAATTCACATCCAGCAGTCATTTACAGTCAAAAGATTAAATGTTAAAATTTCATCCATATTGACCATTTTGGGATCGTTCGACATGTCCGGAGTCATCGTTTTTCACCCGAAAATTGATTTTTTGGACTGTACCAAAAATGATTCAAAATGTTAATTGGATCGTGCCTCATTTTGAATAACCACTTTTTAAACCCTCACAGTGACCAAAATTGCCTATTTTACAGAGTTTTGCTTACACAAAAGCTTCAATTTTGACCCGTTTCAGGCACAGAAATGACTTTAAACACACTTATTTTAGTTGACAAAGTCATTATTCACATCCAACAGTCATTTAGAGTCAAAAGATTAAATGTTAAAATTTCATCCATATTGACCATTTTGGAATCGTTCGACATGTCCGGAGTCATCGTTTTTCATCCGAAAATTGATTTTTTGGACTGTACCAAAAATTATTCAAAATGTCAATTGGATCGTGCCTCATGTTGAATAACCACTTTTTAAACCCTCACAGTGACCAAAATTGCCATTTTTACAGAGTTTTGATTACTCAAAAGCTTCAATTTTGACCCATTTCAGGCACAGAAATGACTTTAAACACACTTATTTTAGTTGACAAAGTCATAATTCACATCCAACAGTCATTTAGAGTCAAAAGATTAAATGTTAAAATTTCATCATTATAGACCATTTTGGGAACGTTCGACAGGTCCGGAGTCATCGTTTTTCGTCTGAAAATTGATTTTTTGGACTGTACCAAAAATGATTCAAAATGTCAATTGGATCGTGCCTCATGTTGAATAACCACTTTTTAAACCCTCACAGTGACCAAAATTGCCATTTTTACAGAGTTTTGATTACTCAAAAGCTTCAATTTTGACCCATTTCAGGCACATAAATGACTTTAAACACACTTATTTTAGTTGACAAAGTCATAATTCACATCCAACAGTCATTTACAGTCAAAAGATTAAATGTTAAAATTTCATCCATATTGACCATTTTGGGATCGTTCGACATGTCCGGAGTCATCGTTTTTCATCCGAAAATTGATTTTTTGGACTGTACCAAAAATGATTCAAAATGTCAATTGGATCATGCCTCATGTTGAATAACCACTTTTTAAACCCTCAGAGTGACCAAAATTGCCATTTTTACAGAGTTTTGAATACTCAAAAGCTTCAATTTTTACCCCTTTGAGGCACAGAAATGACTTTAAACACACTTATTTTAGTTGACAAAGTCATAATTCACATCCAACAGTCATTTACAGTCAAAAGATTAAATGTTAAAATTTCATCCATATTGACCATTTTGGGATCGTTCGACATGTCCGGAGTCATCGTTTTTCATCCGAAAATTTATTTTTTGGACTGTACCAAAAATGATTCAAAATGTCAATTGGATCATGCCTCATGTTGAATAACCACTTTTTAAACCCTCACAGTGACCAAAATTGCCATTTTTACAGAGTTTTGCTTACTCAAAAGCTTCAATTTTGACCCATTTCAGGCACAGAAATGACTTTAAACACACTTATTTTAGTTGACAAAGTCATAGTTCACATCCAACAGTCATTTAGAGTCAATAGATTAAATGTTAAAATTTCATCATTATAGACCATTTTGGGAACGTTCGACAGGTCCGGAGTCATCGTTTTTCGTCTGAAAATTGATTTTTTGGACTGTACCAAAAATGATTCAAAATGTCAATTGGATCGTGCCTCACGTTGAATAACCACTTTTTAAACCCTCACAGTGACCAAAATTGCCATTTTTACAGAGTTTTGATTACTCAAAAGCTTCAATTTTTACCCCTTTGAGGCACAGAAATGACTTTAAACACACTTATTTTAGTTGACAAAGTCATAATTCACATCCAACAGTCATTTACAGTCAAAAGATTAAATGTTAAAATTTCATCCATATTGACCATTTTGGGATCGTTCGACATGTCTGGAGTCATCGTTTTTCATCCGAAAATTTATTTTTTGGACTGTACCAAAAATGATTCAAAATGTCAATTGAATCGTGCCTCATGTTGAATAACCACTTTTTAAACCCTCACAGTGACCAAAATTGCCATTTTTACAGAGTTTTGATTACTCAAAAGCTTCAATTTTTACCCCTTTGAGGCACAGAAATGACTTTAAACACACTTATTTTAGTTGACAAAGTCATAATTCACATCCAACAGTCATTTACAGTCAAAAGATTAAATGTTAAAATTTCATCCATATTGACCATTTTGGGATCGTTCGACATGTCCGGAGTCATCGTTTTTCATCCGAAAATTGATTTTTTGGACTGTACCAAAAATGATTCAAAATGTCAATTGGATCGTGCCTCATGTTGAATAACCACTTTTTAAACCCTCACAGTGACCAAAATTGCCAATTTTACAGAGTTTTGCTTACTCAAAAGCTTCAATTTTGACCCATTTCAGGCACAGAAATGACTTTAAACACACTTATTTTAGTTGACAAAGTCATAATTCACATCCAACAGTCATTTAGAGTCAAAAGATTAAATGTTAAAATTTCATCATTATAGACCATTTTGGGAACGTTCGACAGGTCCGGAGTCATCGTTTTTCGTCTGAAAATTGATTTTTTGGACTGTACCAAAAATGATTCAAAATGTCAATTGGATCGTGCCTCATGTTGAATAACCACTTTTTAAACCCTCACAGTGACCAAAATTGCCATTTTTACAGAGTTTTGATTACTCAAAAGCTTCAATTTTGACCCATTTCAGGCACAGAAATGACTTTAAACACACTTATTTTAGTTGACAAAGTCATAATTCACATCCAACAGTCATTTAGAGTCAAAAGATTAAATGTTAAAATTTCATCCATATTGACCATTTTGGGATCGTTCGACATGTCCGGAGTCATCGTTTTTCATCCGAAAATTGATTTTTTGGACTGTACCAAAAATGATTCAAAATGTCAATTGGATCGTGCCTCATGTTGAATAACCACTTTTTAAACCCTCACAGTGACCAAAATTGCCATTTTTACAGAGTTTTGATTACTCAAAAGCTTCAATTTTGACCCATTTCAGGCACAGAAATGACTTTAAACACACTTATTTTAGTTGACAAAGTCATAATTCACATCCAACAGTCATTTACAGTCAAAAGATTAAATGTTAAAATTTCATCCATATTGACCATTTTGGGATCGTTCGACATGTCCGGAGTCATCGTTTTTCATCCGAAAATTTATTTTTTGGACTGTACCAAAAATGATTCAAAATGTCAATTGGATCGTGCCTCATTTTGAATAACCACTTTTTAAACCCTCACAGTGACCAAAATTGCCAATTTTACAGAGTTTTGCTTACACAAAAGCTTCAATTTTGACCCGTTTCAGGCACAGAAATGACTTTAAACACACTTATTTTAGTTGACAAAGTCATTATTCACATCCAACAGTCATTTACAGTCAAAAGATTAAATGTTAAAATTTCATCATTATAGACCATTTTGGGAACGTTCGACAGGTCCGGAGTCATCGTTTTTCGTCTGAAAATTGATTTTTTGGACTGTACCAAAAATGATTCAAAATGTCAATTGGATCGTGCCTCATGTTGAATAACCACTTTTTAAACCCTCAGAGTTACCAAAATTGCCATTTTTACAGAGTTTTGATTACTCAAAAGCTTCAATTTTTACCCCTTTGAGGCACAGAAATGACTTTAAACACACTTATTTTAGTTGACAAAGTCATAATTCACATCCAACAGTCATTTACAGTCAAAAGATTAAATGTTAAAATTTCATCCATATTGACCATTTTGGGATCGTTCGACATGTCCGGAGTCATCGTTTTTCATCCGAAAATTGATTTTTTGGACTGTACCAAAAATGATTCAAAATGTCAATTGGATCGTGCCTCATGTTGAATAACCACTTTTTAAACCCTCACAGTGACCAAAATTGCCATTTTTACAGAGTTTTGCTTACTCAAAAGCTTCAATTTTGACCCATTTCAGGCACAGAAATGACTTTAAACACACTTATTTTAGTTGACAAAGTCATAATTCAAATCCAACAGTCATTTACAGTCAAAAGATTAAATGTTAAAATTTCATCCATATTGACCATTTTGGGATCGTTCGACATGTCCGGATTCATCGTTTTTCATCCGAAAATTGATTTTTTGACTGTACCAAAAATGATTCAAAATGTCAATTGGATCATGCCTCATGTTGAATAACCACTTTTTAAACCCACACAGTGACCAAAATTGCCATTTTTACAGAGTTTTGATTACTCAAAAGCTTCAATTTTTACCCCTTTGAGGCACAGAAATGACTTTAAACACACTTATTTTAGTTGACAAAGTCATAATTCACATCCAGCAGTCATTTAGAGTCAAAAGATTAAATGTTAAAATTTCATCCATATTGACCATTTTGGGATCGTTCGATATGTCCGGAGTCATCGTTTTTCATCCGAAAATTGATTTTTTGAACTGTACCAAAAATGATTCAAAATGTCAATTGGATCGTGCCTCATGTTGAATACCCACTTTTTAAACCCTCACAGTGACCAAAATGGCCAATTTTACACAGTTTTGCTTACTCAAAAGCTTCAATTTTGACCCATTTCAGGCACAGAAATGACTTTAAACACACTTATTTTAGTTGACAAAGCCATAATTCACATCCAACAGTCATTTAGAGTCAAAAGATTAAATGTTAAAATTTCATCATTATAGACCATTTTGGGAACGTTCGACAGGTCCGGAGTCATCGTTTTTCGTCTGAAAATTAATTTTTTGGACTGTACCAAAAATGATTCAAAATGTCAATTGGATCGTGCCTCATGTTGAATAACCACTTTTTAAACCCTCACAGTGACCAAAATTGCCATTTTTACAGAGTTTTGATTACTCAAAAGCTTCAATTTTGACCCATTTCATGCACAGAAATGACTTTAAACACACTTATTTTAGTTGACAAAGTCATAATTCACATCCAGCAGTCATTTACAGTCAAAAGATTAAATGTTAAAATTTCATCCATATTGACCATTTTGGGATCGTTCGACATGTCCGGAGTCATCGTTTTTCACCCGAAAATTGATTTTTTGGACTGTACCAAAAATGATTCAAAATGTTAATTGGATCGTGCCTCATTTTGAATAACCACTTTTTAAACCCTCACAGTGACCAAAATTGCCTATTTTACAGAGTTTTGCTTACACAAAAGCTTCAATTTTGACCCGTTTCAGGCACAGAAATGACTTTAAACACACTTATTTTAGTTGACAAAGTCATTATTCACATCCAACAGTCATTTAGAGTCAAAAGATTAAATGTTAACATTTCATCCATATTGACCATTTTGGGATCGTTCGACATGTCCGGAGTCATCGTTTTTCATCCGAAAATTGATTTTTTGGACTGTACCAAAAATGATTCAAAATGTCAATTGGATCGTGCCTCATGTTGAATAACCACTTTTTAAACCCTCACAGTGACCAAAATTGCCATTTTTACAGAGTTTTGATTACTCAAAAGCTTCAATTTTGACCCATTTCAGGCACAGAAATGACTTTAAACACACTTATTTTAGTTGACAAAGTCATAATTCACATCCAACAGTCATTTACAGTCAAAAGATTAAATGTTAAAATTTCATCCATATTGACCATTTTGGGATCGTTCGACATGTCCGGAGTCATCGTTTTTCATCCGAAAATTGATTTTTTGGACTGTACCAAAAATGATTCAAAATGTCAATTGGATTGTGCCTCATGTTGAATAACCACTTTTTAAACCCTCACAGTGACCAAAATTGCCATTTTTACACAGTTTTGCTTACTCAAAAGCTTCAATTTTGACCCATTTCAGGCACAGAAATGACTTTAAACACACTTATTTTAGTTGACAAAGTCATAATTCACATCCAACAGTCATTTACAGTCAAAAGATTAAATGTTAACATTTCATCCATATTGACCATTTTGGGATCGTTCGACATGTCCGGAGTCATCGTTTTTCATCCGAAAATTGATTTTTTGGACTGTACCAAAAATGATTCAAAATGTCAATTGGATCGTGCCTCATGTTGAATAACCACTTTTTAAACCCTCACAGTGACCAAAATTGCCATTTTTACAGAGTTTTGATTACTCAAAAGCTTCAATTTTTACCCCTTTGAGGCACAGAAATGACTTTAAACACACTTATTTTAGTTGACAAAGTCATAATTCACATCCAACAGTCATTTACAGTCAAAAGATTAAATGTTAAAATTTCATCCATATTGACCATTTTGGGATCGTTCGACATGGCCGGAGTCATCGTTTTTCATCCGAAAATTGATTTTTTGGACTGTACCAAAAATGATTCAAAATGTCAATTGGATCGTGCCTCATGTTGAATAACCACTTTTTAAACCATCACAGTGACCAAAATTGCCATTTTTACAGAGTTTTGATTACTCAAAAGCTTCAATTTTGACCCATTTCAGGCACAGAAATGACTTTAAACACACTTTTTTCAGTTGACAAAGTCATAATTCACATCCAACAGTCATTTACAGTCAAAAGATTAAATGTTAAAATTTCATCCATATTGACCATTTTGGGATCGTTCGACATGTCCGGAGTCATCGTTTTTCATCCGAAAATTGATTTTTTGGACTGTACCAAAAATGATTCAAAATGTCAATTGGATCGTGCCTCATGTTGAATAACCACTTTTTAAACCCTCACAGTGACCAAAATTGCCATTTTTACAGAGTTTTGATTACTCAAAAGCTTCAATTTTGACCCATTTCAGGCACAGAAATGACTTTAAACACACTTATTTTAGTTGACAAAGTCATAATTCACATCCAACAGTCATTTACAGTCAAAAGATTAAATGTTAAAATTTCATCCATATTGACCATTTTGGGATCGTTCGACATGTCCGGAGTCATCGTTTTTCATCCGAAAATTGATTTTTTGGACTGTACCAAAAATGATTCAAAGTGTCAATTGGATCGTGCCTCATTTTGAATAACCACTTTTTAAACCCTCACAGTGACCAAAATTGCCAATTTTACAGAGTTTTGCTTACACAAAAGCTTCAATTTTGACCCGTTTCAGGCACAGAAATGACTTTAAACACACTTATTTTAGTTGACAAAGTCATTATTCACATCCAACAGTCATTTAGAGTCAAAAGATTAAATGTTAAAATTTCATCCATATTGACCATTTTGGGATCGTTCGACATGTCCGGAGTCATCGTTTTTCATCCGAAAATTGATTTTTTGGACTGTACCAAAAATGATTCAAAATGTCAATTGGATCGTGCCTCATGTTGAATAACCACTTTTTAAACCCTCACAGTGACCAAAATTGCCATTTTTACAGAGTTTTGATTACTCAAAAGCTTCAATTTTTACCCCTTTGAGGCACAGAAATGACTTTAAACACACTTATTTTAGTTGACAAAGTCATAATTCACATCCAACAGTCATTTACAGTCAAAAGATTAAATGTTAAAATTTCATCCATATTGACCATTTTGGGATCGTTCGACATGTCCGAAGTCATCGTTTTTCATCCGAAAATTGATTTTTTGAACTGTACCAAAAATGATTCAAAATGTCAATTGGATCGTGCCTCATGTTGAATAACCACTTTTTAAACCCTCACAGTGACCAAAATTGCCAATTTTACACAGTTTTGCTTACTCAAAAGCTTCAATTTTGACCCATTTCAGGCACAGAAATGACTTTAAACACACATATTTTAGTTGACAAAGCCATAATTCACATCCAACAGTCATTTAGAGTCAAAAGATTAAATGTTAAAATTTCATCATTATAGACCATTTTGGGAACGTTCGACAGGTCCGGAGTCATCGTTTTTCATCCGAAAATTGATTTTTTGGACTGTACCAAAAATGATTCAAAATGTCAATTGGATCGTGCCTCATGTTGAATAACCACTTTTTAAACCCTCACAGTGACCAAAATTGCCATTTTTACAGAGTTTTGATTACTCAAAAGCTTCAATTTTGACCCATTTCAGGCACAGAAATGACTTTAAACACACTTTTTTCAGTTGACAAAGTCATAATTCACATCCAACAGTCATTTACAGTCAAATGATTAAATGTTAAAATTTCATCCATATTGACCATTTTTGGATCGTTCGACATGTCCGGATTCATCGTTTTTCATCCGAAAATTGATTTTTTGGACTGTACCAAAAATGATTCAAAATGTCAATTGGATCATGCCTCATGTTGAATAACCACTTTTTAAACCCACACAGTGACCAAAATTGCCATTTTTACAGAGTTTTGATTACTCAAAAGCTTCAATTTTTACCCCTTTGAGGCACAGAAATGACTTTAAACACACTTATTTTAGTTGACAAAGTCATAATTCACATCCAGCAGTCATTTAGAGTCAAAAGATTAAATGTTAAAATTTCATCCATATTGACCATTTTGGGATCGTTCGATATGTCCGGAGTCATCGTTTTTCATCCGAAAATTGATTTTTTGAACTGTACCAAAAATGATTCAAAATGTCAATTGGATCGTGCCTCATGTTGAATACCCACTTTTTAAACCCTCACAGTGACCAAAATGGCCAATTTTACACAGTTTTGCTTACTCAAAAGCTTCAATTTTGACCCATTTCAGGCACAGAAATGACTTTAAACACACTTATTTTAGTTGACAAAGCCATAATTCACATCCAACAGTCATTTAGAGTCAAAAGATTAAATGTTAAAATTTCATCATTATAGACCATTTTGGGAACGTTCGACAGGTCCGGAGTCATCGTTTTTCGTCTGAAAATTAATTTTTTGGACTGTACCAAAAATGATTCAAAATGTCAATTGGATCGTGCCTCATGTTGAATAACCACTTTTTAAACCCTCACAGTGACCAAAATTGCCATTTTTACAGAGTTTTGATTACTCAAAAGCTTCAATTTTGACCCATTTCATGCACAGAAATGACTTTAAACACACTTATTTTAGTTGACAAAGTCATAATTCACATCCAGCAGTCATTTACAGTCAAAAGATTAAATGTTAAAATTTCATCCATATTGACCATTTTGGGATCGTTCGACATGTCCGGAGTCATCGTTTTTCACCCGAAAATTGATTTTTTGGACTGTACCAAAAATGATTCAAAATGTTAATTGGATCGTGCCTCATTTTGAATAACCACTTTTTAAACCCTCACAGTGACCAAAATTGCCTATTTTACAGAGTTTTGCTTACACAAAAGCTTCAATTTTGACCCGTTTCAGGCACAGAAATGACTTTAAACACACTTATTTTAGTTGACAAAGTCATTATTCACATCCAACAGTCATTTAGAGTCAAAAGATTAAATGTTAAAATTTCATCCATATTGACCATTTTGGAATCGTTCGACATGTCCGGAGTCATCGTTTTTCATCCGAAAATTGATTTTTTGGACTGTACCAAAAATTATTCAAAATGTCAATTGGATCGTGCCTCATGTTGAATAACCACTTTTTAAACCCTCACAGTGACCAAAATTGCCATTTTTACAGAGTTTTGATTACTCAAAAGCTTCAATTTTGACCCATTTCAGGCACAGAAATGACTTTAAACACACTTATTTTAGTTGACAAAGCCATAATTCACATCCAACAGTCATTTAGAGTCAAAAGATTAAATGTTAAAATTTCATCATTATAGACCATTTTGGGAACGTTCGACAGGTCCGGAGTCATCGTTTTTCATCCGAAAATTGATTTTTTGGACTGTACCAAAAATGATTCAAAATGTCAATTGGATTGTGCCTCATGTTGAATAACCACTTTTTAAACCCTCACAGTGACCAAAATTGCCATTTTTACAGAGTTTTGATTTCTCAAAAGCTTCAATTTTGACCCATTTCAGGCACAGAAATGACTTTAAACACACTTATTTTAGTTGACAAAGTCATAATTCACATCCAACAGTCATTTACAGTCAAAAGATTAAATGTTAAAATTTCATCCATATTGACCATTTTGGGATCGTTCGACATGGCCGGAGTCATCGTTTTTCATCCGAAAATTGATTTTTTGGACTGTACCAAAAATGATTCAAAGTGTCAATTGGATCGTGCCTCATTTTGAATAACCACTTTTTAAACCCTCACAGTGACCAAAATTGCCAATTTTACAGAGTTTTGCTTACACAAAAGCTTCAATTTTGACCCGTTTCAGGCACAGAAATGACTTTAAACACACTTATTTTAGTTGACAAAGTCATTATTCACATCCAACAGTCATTTAGAGTCAAAAGATTAAATGTTAAAATTTCATCCATATTGACCATTTTGGGATCGTTCGACATGTCCGGAGTCATCGTTTTTCATCCGAAAATTGATTTTTTGGACTGTACCAAAAATGATTCAAAATGTCAATTGGATCGTGCCTCATGTTGAATAACCACTTTTTAAACCCTCACAGTGACCAAAATTGCCATTTTTACAGAGTTTTGATTACTCAAAAGCTTCAATTTTTACCCCTTTGAGGCACAGAAATGACTTTAAACACACTTATTTTAGTTGACAAAGTCATAATTCACATCCAACAGTCATTTACAGTCAAAAGATTAAATGTTAAAATTTCATCCATATTGACCATTTTGGGATCGTTCGACATGTCCGGAGTCATCGTTTTTCATCCGAAAATTGATTTTTTGAACTGTACCAAAAATGATTCAAAATGTCAATTGGATCGTGCCTCATGTTGAATAACCACTTTTTAAACCCTCACAGTGACCAAAATTGCCAATTTTACACAGTTTTGCTTACTCAAAAGCTTCAATTTTGACCCATTTCAGGCACAGAAATGACTTTAAACACACTTATTTTAGTTGACAAAGCCATAATTCACATCCAACAGTCATTTAGAGTCAAAAGATTAAATGTTAAAATTTCATCATTATAGACCATTTTGGGAACGTTCGACAGGTCCGGAGTCATTGTTTTTCATCCGAAAATTGATTTTTTGGACTGTACCAAAAATGATTCAAAATGTCAATTGGATCGTGCCTCATGTTGAATAACCACTTTTTAAACCCTCACAGTGACCAAAATTGCCATTTTTACAGAGTTTTGATTACTCAAAAGCTTCAATTTTGACCCATTTCAGGCACAGAAATGACTTTAAACACACTTATTTTAGTTGACAAAGTCATAATTCACATCCAACAGTCATTTACAGTCAAAAGATTAAATGTTAAAATTTCATCCATATTGACCATTTTGGGATCGTTCGACATGTCCGGAGTCATCGTTTTTCATCCGAAAATTTATTTTTTGGACTGTACCAAAAATGATTCAAAATGTCAATTGGATCGTGCCTCATTTTGAATAACCACTTTTTAAACCCTCACAGTGACCAAAATTGCCAATTTTACAGAGTTTTGCTTACACAAAAGCTTCAATTTTGACCCGTTTCAGGCACAGAAATGACTTTAAACACACTTATTTTAGTTGACAAAGTCATTATTCACATCCAACAGTCATTTACAGTCAAAAGATTAAATGTTAAAATTTCATCATTATAGACCATTTTGGGAACGTTCGACAGGTCCGGAGTCATCGTTTTTCGTCTGAAAATTGATTTTTTGGACTGTACCAAAAATGATTCAAAATGTCAATTGGATCGTGCCTCATGTTGAATAACCACTTTTTAAACCCTCAGAGTTACCAAAATTGCCATTTTTACAGAGTTTTGATTACTCAAAAGCTTCAATTTTTACCCCTTTGAGGCACAGAAATGACTTTAAACACACTTATTTTAGTTGACAAAGTCATAATTCACATCCAACAGTCATTTACAGTCAAAAGATTAAATGTTAAAATTTCATCCATATTGACCATTTTGGGATCGTTCGACATGTCCGGAGTCATCGTTTTTCATCCGAAAATTGATTTTTTGGACTGTACCAAAAATGATTCAAAATGTCAATTGGATCGTGCCTCATGTTGAATAACCACTTTTTAAACCCTCACAGTGACCAAAATTGCCATTTTTACAGAGTTTTGCTTACTCAAAAGCTTCAATTTTGACCCATTTCAGGCACAGAAATGACTTTAAACACACTTATTTTAGTTGACAAAGTCATAATTCAAATCCAACAGTCATTTACAGTCAAAAGATTAAATGTTAAAATTTCATCCATATTGACCATTTTGGGATCGTTCGACATGTCCGGATTCATCGTTTTTCATCCGAAAATTGATTTTTTGACTGTACCAAAAATGATTCAAAATGTCAATTGGATCATGCCTCATGTTGAATAACCACTTTTTAAACCCACACAGTGACCAAAATTGCCATTTTTACAGAGTTTTGATTACTCAAAAGCTTCAATTTTTACCCCTTTGAGGCACAGAAATGACTTTAAACACACTTATTTTAGTTGACAAAGTCATAATTCACATCCAGCAGTCATTTAGAGTCAAAAGATTAAATGTTAAAATTTCATCCATATTGACCATTTTGGGATCGTTCGATATGTCCGGAGTCATCGTTTTTCATCCGAAAATTGATTTTTTGAACTGTACCAAAAATGATTCAAAATGTCAATTGGATCGTGCCTCATGTTGAATACCCACTTTTTAAACCCTCACAGTGACCAAAATGGCCAATTTTACACAGTTTTGCTTACTCAAAAGCTTCAATTTTGACCCATTTCAGGCACAGAAATGACTTTAAACACACTTATTTTAGTTGACAAAGCCATAATTCACATCCAACAGTCATTTAGAGTCAAAAGATTAAATGTTAAAATTTCATCATTATAGACCATTTTGGGAACGTTCGACAGGTCCGGAGTCATCGTTTTTCGTCTGAAAATTAATTTTTTGGACTGTACCAAAAATGATTCAAAATGTCAATTGGATCGTGCCTCATGTTGAATAACCACTTTTTAAACCCTCACAGTGACCAAAATTGCCATTTTTACAGAGTTTTGATTACTCAAAAGCTTCAATTTTGACCCATTTCATGCACAGAAATGACTTTAAACACACTTATTTTAGTTGACAAAGTCATAATTCACATCCAGCAGTCATTTACAGTCAAAAGATTAAATGTTAAAATTTCATCCATATTGACCATTTTGGGATCGTTCGACATGTCCGGAGTCATCGTTTTTCACCCGAAAATTGATTTTTTGGACTGTACCAAAAATGATTCAAAATGTTAATTGGATCGTGCCTCATTTTGAATAACCACTTTTTAAACCCTCACAGTGACCAAAATTGCCTATTTTACAGAGTTTTGCTTACACAAAAGCTTCAATTTTGACCCGTTTCAGACACAGAAATGACTTTAAACACACTTATTTTAGTTGACAAAGTCATTATTCACATCCAACAGTCATTTAGAGTCAAAAGATTAAATGTTAACATTTCATCCATATTGACCATTTTGGGATCGTTCGACATGTCCGGAGTCATCGTTTTTCATCCGAAAATTGATTTTTTGGACTGTACCAAAAATGATTCAAAATGTCAATTGGATCGTGCCTCATGTTGAATAACCACTTTTTAAACCCTCACAGTGACCAAAATTGCCATTTTTACAGAGTTTTGATTACTCAAAAGCTTCAATTTTGACCCATTTCAGGCACAGAAATGACTTTAAACACACTTATTTTAGTTGACAAAGTCATAATTCACATCCAACAGTCATTTACAGTCAAAAGATTAAATGTTAAAATTTCATCCATATTGACCATTTTGGGATCGTTCGACATGTCCGGAGTCATCGTTTTTCATCCGAAAATTGATTTTTTGGACTGTACCAAAAATGATTCAAAATGTCAATTGGATTGTGCCTCATGTTGAATAACCACTTTTTAAACCCTCACAGTGACCAAAATTGCCATTTTTACACAGTTTTGCTTACTCAAAAGCTTCAATTTTGACCCATTTCAGGCACAGAAATGACTTTAAACACACTTATTTTAGTTGACAAAGTCATAATTCACATCCAACAGTCATTTACAGTCAAAAGATTAAATGTTAACATTTCATCCATATTGACCATTTTGGGATCGTTCGACATGTCCGGAGTCATCGTTTTTCATCCGAAAATTGATTTTTTGGACTGTACCAAAAATGATTCAAAATGTCAATTGGATCGTGCCTCATGTTGAATAACCACTTTTTAAACCCTCACAGTGACCAAAATTGCCATTTTTACAGAGTTTTGATTACTCAAAAGCTTCAATTTTTACCCCTTTGAGGCACAGAAATGACTTTAAACACACTTATTTTAGTTGACAAAGTCATAATTCACATCCAACAGTCATTTACAGTCAAAAGATTAAATGTTAAAATTTCATCCATATTGACCATTTTGGGATCGTTCGACATGGCCGGAGTCATCGTTTTTCATCCGAAAATTGATTTTTTGGACTGTACCAAAAATGATTCAAAATGTCAATTGGATCGTGCCTCATGTTGAATAACCACTTTTTAAACCATCACAGTGACCAAAATTGCCATTTTTACAGAGTTTTGATTACTCAAAAGCTTCAATTTTGACCCATTTCAGGCACAGAAATGACTTTAAACACACTTTTTTCAGTTGACAAAGTCATAATTCACATCCAACAGTCATTTACAGTCAAAAGATTAAATGTTAAAATTTCATCCATATTGACCATTTTGGGATCGTTCGACATGTCCGGAGTCATCGTTTTTCATCCGAAAATTGATTTTTTGGACTGTACCAAAAATGATTCAAAATGTCAATTGGATCGTGCCTCATGTTGAATAACCACTTTTTAAACCCTCACAGTGACCAAAATTGCCATTTTTACAGAGTTTTGATTACTCAAAAGCTTCAATTTTGACCCATTTCAGGCACAGAAATGACTTTAAACACACTTATTTTAGTTGACAAAGTCATAATTCACATCCAACAGTCATTTACAGTCAAAAGATTAAATGTTAAAATTTCATCCATATTGACCATTTTGGGATCGTTCGACATGTCCGGAGTCATCGTTTTTCATCCGAAAATTGATTTTTTGGACTGTACCAAAAATGATTCAAAGTGTCAATTGGATCGTGCCTCATTTTGAATAACCACTTTTTAAACCCTCACAGTGACCAAAATTGCCAATTTTACAGAGTTTTGCTTACACAAAAGCTTCAATTTTGACCCGTTTCAGGCACAGAAATGACTTTAAACACACTTATTTTAGTTGACAAAGTCATTATTCACATCCAACAGTCATTTAGAGTCAAAAGATTAAATGTTAAAATTTCATCCATATTGACCATTTTGGGATCGTTCGACATGTCCGGAGTCATCGTTTTTCATCCGAAAATTGATTTTTTGGACTGTACCAAAAATGATTCAAAATGTCAATTGGATCGTGCCTCATGTTGAATAACCACTTTTTAAACCCTCACAGTGACCAAAATTGCCATTTTTACAGAGTTTTGATTACTCAAAAGCTTCAATTTTTACCCCTTTGAGGCACAGAAATGACTTTAAACACACTTATTTTAGTTGACAAAGTCATAATTCACATCCAACAGTCATTTACAGTCAAAAGATTAAATGTTAAAATTTCATCCATATTGACCATTTTGGGATCGTTCGACATGTCCGAAGTCATCGTTTTTCATCCGAAAATTGATTTTTTGAACTGTACCAAAAATGATTCAAAATGTCAATTGGATCGTGCCTCATGTTGAATAACCACTTTTTAAACCCTCACAGTGACCAAAATTGCCAATTTTACACAGTTTTGCTTACTCAAAAGCTTCAATTTTGACCCATTTCAGGCACAGAAATGACTTTAAACACACTTATTTTAGTTGACAAAGCCATAATTCACATCCAACAGTCATTTAGAGTCAAAAGATTAAATGTTAAAATTTCATCATTATAGACCATTTTGGGAACGTTCGACAGGTCCGGAGTCATCGTTTTTCATCCGAAAATTGATTTTTTGGACTGTACCAAAAATGATTCAAAATGTCAATTGGATCGTGCCTCATGTTGAATAACCACTTTTTAAACCCTCACAGTGACCAAAATTGCCATTTTTACAGAGTTTTGATTACTCAAAAGCTTCAATTTTGACCCATTTCAGGCACAGAAATGACTTTAAACACACTTTTTTCAGTTGACAAAGTCATAATTCACATCCAACAGTCATTTACAGTCAAATGATTAAATGTTAAAATTTCATCCATATTGACCATTTTTGGATCGTTCGACATGTCCGGATTCATCGTTTTTCATCCGAAAATTGATTTTTTGGACTGTACCAAAAATGATTCAAAATGTCAATTGGATCATGCCTCATGTTGAATAACCACTTTTTAAACCCACACAGTGACCAAAATTGCCATTTTTACAGAGTTTTGATTACTCAAAAGCTTCAATTTTTACCCCTTTGAGGCACAGAAATGACTTTAAACACACTTATTTTAGTTGACAAAGTCATAATTCACATCCAGCAGTCATTTAGAGTCAAAAGATTAAATGTTAAAATTTCATCCATATTGACCATTTTGGGATCGTTCGATATGTCCGGAGTCATCGTTTTTCATCCGAAAATTGATTTTTTGAACTGTACCAAAAATGATTCAAAATGTCAATTGGATCGTGCCTCATGTTGAATACCCACTTTTTAAACCCTCACAGTGACCAAAATGGCCAATTTTACACAGTTTTGCTTACTCAAAAGCTTCAATTTTGACCCATTTCAGGCACAGAAATGACTTTAAACACACTTATTTTAGTTGACAAAGCCATAATTCACATCCAACAGTCATTTAGAGTCAAAAGATTAAATGTTAAAATTTCATCATTATAGACCATTTTGGGAACGTTCGACAGGTCCGGAGTCATCGTTTTTCGTCTGAAAATTAATTTTTTGGACTGTACCAAAAATGATTCAAAATGTCAATTGGATCGTGCCTCATGTTGAATAACCACTTTTTAAACCCTCACAGTGACCAAAATTGCCATTTTTACAGAGTTTTGATTACTCAAAAGCTTCAATTTTGACCCATTTCATGCACAGAAATGACTTTAAACACACTTATTTTAGTTGACAAAGTCATAATTCACATCCAGCAGTCATTTACAGTCAAAAGATTAAATGTTAAAATTTCATCCATATTGACCATTTTGGGATCGTTCGACATGTCCGGAGTCATCGTTTTTCACCCGAAAATTGATTTTTTGGACTGTACCAAAAATGATTCAAAATGTTAATTGGATCGTGCCTCATTTTGAATAACCACTTTTTAAACCCTCACAGTGACCAAAATTGCCTATTTTACAGAGTTTTGCTTACACAAAAGCTTCAATTTTGACCCGTTTCAGGCACAGAAATGACTTTAAACACACTTATTTTAGTTGACAAAGTCATTATTCACATCCAACAGTCATTTAGAGTCAAAAGATTAAATGTTAAAATTTCATCCATATTGACCATTTTGGAATCGTTCGACATGTCCGGAGTCATCGTTTTTCATCCGAAAATTGATTTTTTGGACTGTACCAAAAATTATTCAAAATGTCAATTGGATCGTGCCTCATGTTGAATAACCACTTTTTAAACCCTCACAGTGACCAAAATTGCCATTTTTACAGAGTTTTGATTACTCAAAAGCTTCAATTTTGACCCATTTCAGGCACAGAAATGACTTTAAACACACTTATTTTAGTTGACAAAGCCATAATTCACATCCAACAGTCATTTAGAGTCAAAAGATTAAATGTTAAAATTTCATCATTATAGACCATTTTGGGAACGTTCGACAGGTCCGGAGTCATCGTTTTTCATCCGAAAATTGATTTTTTGGACTGTACCAAAAATGATTCAAAATGTCAATTGGATTGTGCCTCATGTTGAATAACCACTTTTTAAACCCTCACAGTGACCAAAATTGCCATTTTTACAGAGTTTTGATTTCTCAAAAGCTTCAATTTTGACCCATTTCAGGCACAGAAATGACTTTAAACACACTTATTTTAGTTGACAAAGTCATAATTCACATCCAACAGTCATTTACAGTCAAAAGATTAAATGTTAAAATTTCATCCATATTGACCATTTTGGGATCGTTCGACATGGCCGGAGTCATCGTTTTTCATCCGAAAATTGATTTTTTGGACTGTACCAAAAATGATTCAAAGTGTCAATTGGATCGTGCCTCATTTTGAATAACCACTTTTTAAACCCTCACAGTGACCAAAATTGCCAATTTTACAGAGTTTTGCTTACACAAAAGCTTCAATTTTGACCCGTTTCAGGCACAGAAATGACTTTAAACACACTTATTTTAGTTGACAAAGTCATTATTCACATCCAACAGTCATTTAGAGTCAAAAGATTAAATGTTAAAATTTCATCCATATTGACCATTTTGGGATCGTTCGACATGTCCGGAGTCATCGTTTTTCATCCGAAAATTGATTTTTTGGACTGTACCAAAAATGATTCAAAATGTCAATTGGATCGTGCCTCATGTTGAATAACCACTTTTTAAACCCTCACAGTGACCAAAATTGCCATTTTTACAGAGTTTTGATTACTCAAAAGCTTCAATTTTTACCCCTTTGAGGCACAGAAATGACTTTAAACACACTTATTTTAGTTGACAAAGTCATAATTCACATCCAACAGTCATTTACAGTCAAAAGATTAAATGTTAAAATTTCATCCATATTGACCATTTTGGGATCGTTCGACATGTCCGGAGTCATCGTTTTTCATCCGAAAATTGATTTTTTGAACTGTACCAAAAATGATTCAAAATGTCAATTGGATCGTGCCTCATGTTGAATAACCACTTTTTAAACCCTCACAGTGACCAAAATTGCCAATTTTACACAGTTTTGCTTACTCAAAAGCTTCAATTTTGACCCATTTCAGGCACAGAAATGACTTTAAACACACTTATTTTAGTTGACAAAGCCATAATTCACATCCAACAGTCATTTAGAGTCAAAAGATTAAATGTTAAAATTTCATCATTATAGACCATTTTGGGAACGTTCGACAGGTCCGGAGTCATTGTTTTTCATCCGAAAATTGATTTTTTGGACTGTACCAAAAATGATTCAAAATGTCAATTGGATCGTGCCTCATGTTGAATAACCACTTTTTAAACCCTCACAGTGACCAAAATTGCCATTTTTACAGAGTTTTGATTACTCAAAAGCTTCAATTTTGACCCATTTCAGGCACAGAAATGACTTTAAACACACTTATTTTAGTTGACAAAGTCATAATTCACATCCAACAGTCATTTACAGTCAAAAGATTAAATGTTAAAATTTCATCCATATTGACCATTTTGGGATCGTTCGACATGTCCGGAGTCATCGTTTTTCATCCGAAAATTTATTTTTTGGACTGTACCAAAAATGATTCAAAATGTCAATTGGATCGTGCCTCATTTTGAATAACCACTTTTTAAACCCTCACAGTGACCAAAATTGCCAATTTTACAGAGTTTTGCTTACACAAAAGCTTCAATTTTGACCCGTTTCAGGCACAGAAATGACTTTAAACACACTTATTTTAGTTGACAAAGTCATAATTCAAATCCAACAGTCATTTACAGTCAAAAGATTAAATGTTAAAATTTCATCCATATTGACCATTTTGGGATCGTTCGACATGTCCGGATTCATCGTTTTTCATCCGAAAATTGATTTTTTGACTGTACCAAAAATGATTCAAAATGTCAATTGGATCATGCCTCATGTTGAATAACCACTTTTTAAACCCACACAGTGACCAAAATTGCCATTTTTACAGAGTTTTGATTACTCAAAAGCTTCAATTTTTACCCCTTTGAGGCACAGAAATGACTTTAAACACACTTATTTTAGTTGACAAAATCATAATTCACATCCAGCAGTCATTTAGAGTCAAAAGATTAAATGTTAAAATTTCATCCATATTGACCATTTTGGGATCGTTCGATATGTCCGGAGTCATCGTTTTTCATCCGAAAATTGATTTTTTGAACTGTACCAAAAATGATTCAAAATGTCAATTGGATCGTGCCTCATGTTGAATACCCACTTTTTAAACCCTCACAGTGACCAAAATGGCCAATTTTACACAGTTTTGCTTACTCAAAAGCTTCAATTTTGACCCATTTCAGGCACAGAAATGACTTTAAACACACTTATTTTAGTTGACAAAGCCATAATTCACATCCAACAGTCATTTAGAGTCAAAAGATTAAATGTTAAAATTTCATCATTATAGACCATTTTGGGAACGTTCGACAGGTCCGGAGTCATCGTTTTTCGTCTGAAAATTAATTTTTTGGACTGTACCAAAAATGATTCAAAATGTCAATTGGATCGTGCCTCATGTTGAATAACCACTTTTTAAACCCTCACAGTGACCAAAATTGCCATTTTTACAGAGTTTTGATTACTCAAAAGCTTCAATTTTGACCCATTTCATGCACAGAAATGACTTTAAACACACTTATTTTAGTTGACAAAGTCATAATTCACATCCAGCAGTCATTTACAGTCAAAAGATTAAATGTTAAAATTTCATCCATATTGACCATTTTGGGATCGTTCGACATGTCCAGAGTCATCGTTTTTCACCCGAAAATTGATTTTTTGGACTGTACCAAAAATGATTCAAAATGTTAATTGGATCGTGCCTCATGTTGAATAACCACTTTTCAAACCCTCACAGTGACCAAAATTGCCATTTTTACAGAGTTTTGATTACTCAAAAGCTTCAATTTTGACCCATTTCATGCACAGAAATGACTTTAAACACACTTATTTTAGTTGACAAAGTCATAATTCACATCCAGCAGTCATTTACAGTCAAAAGATTAAATGTTAAAATTTCATCCATATTGACCATTTTGGAATCGTTCGACATGTCCGGAGTCATCGTTTTTCATCCGAAAATTGATTTTTTGGACTGTACCAAAAATGATTCAAAATGTTAATTGGATCGTGCCTCATTTTGAATAACCACTTTTTAAACCCTCACAGTGACCAAAATTGCCTATTTTACAGAGTTTTGATTACTCAAAAGCTTCAATTTTGACCCGTTTCAGGCACAGAAATGACTTTAAACACACTTATTTTAGTTGACAAAGCCATAATTCACATCCAACAGTCATTTAGAGTCAAAAGATTAAATGTTAAAATTTCATCATTATAGACCATTTTGGGAACGTTCGACAGGTCCGGAGTCATCGTTTTTCATCCGAAAATTGATTTTTTGGACTGTACCAAAAATGATTCAAAATGTCAATTGGATCGTGCCTCATTTTGAATAACCACTTTTTAAACCCTCACAGTGACCAAAATTGCCAATTTTACAGAGTTTTGCTTACACAAAAGCTTCAATTTTGACCCGTTTCAGGCACAGAAATGACTTTAAACACACTTATTTTAGTTGACAAAGTCATAATTCACATCCAACAGTCATTTACAGTCAAAAGATTAAATGTTAACATTTCATCCATATTGACCATTTTGGGATCGTTCGACATGTCCGGAGTCATCGTTTTTCGTCTGAAAATTGATTTTTTGGACTGTACCAAAAATGATTCAAAATGTCAATTGGATCGTGCCTCATGTTGAATAACCACTTTTTAAACCCTCAGAGTGACCAAAATTGCCATTTTTACAGAGTTTTGATTACTCAAAAGCTTCAATTTTTACCCCTTTGAGGCACAGAAATGACTTTAAACACACTTATTTTAGTTGACAAAGTCATAATTCACATCCAACAGTCATTTACAGTCAAAAGATTAAATGTTAAAATGTCATCCATATTGACCATTTTGGGATCGTTCGACATGTCCGGAGTCATCGTTTTTCATCCGAAAATTGATTTTTTGGACTGTACTAAAAAATGATTCAAAATGTCAATTGGATCGTGCCTCATGTTGAATAACCACTTTTTAAACCCTCATAGTGACCAAAATTGCCAATTTTACAGAGTTTTGATTACTCAAAAGCTTCAATTTTGACCCATTTCAGGCACAGAAATGACTTTAAACACACTTATTTTAGTTGACAAAGTCATAATTCACATCCAACAGTCATTTACAGTCAAAAGATTAAATGTTAAAATTTCATCCATATTGACCATTTTGGGATCGTTCGACATGTCCGGAGTCATCGTTTTTCATCCGAAAATTGATTTTTTGGACTGTACCAAAAATGATTCAAAATGTCAATTGGATCGTGCCTCATTTTGAATAACCACTTTTTAAACCCTCACAGTGACCAAAATTGCCAATTTTACAGAGTTTTGCTTACACAAAAGCTTCAATTTTGACCCGTTTCAGGCACAGAAATGACTTTAAACACACTTATTTTAGTTGACAAAGTCATAATTCACATCCAACAGTCATTTACAGTCAAAAGATTAAATGTTAAAATTTCATCCATATTGACCATTTTGGGATCGTTCGACATGTCCGGAGTCATCGTTTTTCATCCGAAAATGGATTTTTTGGACTGTACCAAAAATGATTCAAAATGTCAATTGGATCGTGCCTCATGTTGTATAACCACTTTTTAAACCCTCACAGTGACCAAAATTGCCATTTTACAGAGTTTTGCTTACACAAAAGCTTCAATTTTGACCCATTTCAGGCACAGAAATGACTTTAAACACACTTATTTTAGTTGACAAAGTCATAATTCACATCCAACAGTCATTTACAGTCAAAAGATTAAATGTTAAAATTTCATCCATATTGACCATTTTGGGATCGTTCGACATGTCCAGAGTCATCGTTTTTCATCCGAAAATTGATTTTTTGGACTGTACCAAAAATGATTCAAAATGTCAATTGGATCGTGCCTCATTTTGAATAACCACTTTTTAAACCCTCACAGTGACCAAAATTGCCAATTTTACAGAGTTTTGCTTACACAAAAGCTTCAATTTTGACCCGTTTCAGGCACAGAAATGACTTTAAACACACTTATTTTAGTTGACAAAGTCATTATTCACATCCAACAGTCATTTAGAGTCAAAAGATTAAATGTTAAAATTTCATCCATATTGACCATTTTGGGATCGTTCGACATGTCCGGAGTCATCGTTTTTCATCCGAAAATTGATTTTTTGGACTGTACCAAAAATGATTCAAAATGTCAATTGGATCGGGCCTCATGTTGAATAACCACTTTTTAAACCCTCACAGTGACCAAAATTGCCATTTTTACACAGTTTTGCTTACTCAAAAGCTTCAATTTTGACCCATTTTAGGCACAGAAATGACTTTAAACACACTTATTTTAGTTGACAAAGTCATAATTCACATCCAACAGTCATTTACAGTCAAAAGATTAAATGTTAACATTTCATCCATATTGACCATTTTGGGATCGTTCGACATGTCCGGAGTCATCGTTTTTCATCTGAAAATTGATTTTTTGGACTGTACCAAAAATGATTCAAAATGTCAATTGGATCGTGCCTCATGTTGAATAACCACTTTTTAAACCCTCACAGTGACCAAAATTGCCATTTTTACAGAGTTTTGATTACTCAAAAGCTTCAATTTTTACCCCTTTGAGGCACAGAAATGACTTTAAACACACTTATTTTAGTTGACAAAGTCATAATTCACATCCAACAGTCATTTACAGTCAAAAGATTAAATGTTAAAATTTCATCCATATTGACCATTTTGGGATCGTTCGACATGTCCGGAGTCATCGTTTTTCATCCGAAAATTGATTTTTTGGACTGTACCAAAAATGATTCAAAATGTCAATTGGATCGTGCCTCATGTTGAATAACCACTTTTTAAACCCTCACAGTGACCAAAATTGCCATTTTTACAGAGTTTTGATTACTCAAAAGCTTCAATTTTGACCCATTTCAGGCACAGAAATGACTTTAAACACACTTTTTTCAGTTGACAAAGTCATAATTCACATCCAACAGTCATTTACAGTCAAAAGATTAAATGTTAAAATTTCATCCATATTGACCATTTTGGGATCGTTCGACATGTCCGGAGTCATCGTTTTTCATCCGAAAATTGATTTTTTGGACTGTACCAAAAATGATTCAAAATGTCAATTGGATCGTGCCTCATGTTGAATAACCACTTTTTAAACCCTCACAGTGACCAAAATTGCCATTTTTACAGAGTTTTGATTACTCAAAAGCTTCAATTTTGACCCATTTCAGGCACAGAAATGACTTTAAACACACTTTTTTCAGTTGACAAAGTCATAATTCACATCCAACAGTCATTTACAGTCAAAAGATTAAATGTTAAAATTTCATCCATATTGACCATTTTGGGATCGTTCGACATGTCCGGAGTCATCGTTTTTCATCCGAAAATTGGTTTTTTGGACTGTACCAAAAATGATTCAAAATGTCAATTGGATCGTGCCTCATTTTGAATAACCACTTTTTAAACCCTCACAGTGACCAAAATTGCCAATTTTACAGAGTTTTGCTTACACAAAAGCTTCAATTTTGACCCGTTTCAGGCACAGAAATGACTTTAAACACACTTATTTTAGTTGACAAAGTCATTATTCACATCCAACAGTCATTTAGAGTCAAAAGATTAAATGTTAAAATTTCATCCATATTGACCATTTTGGGATCGTTCGACATGTCCGGAGTCATCGTTTTTCATCCGAAAATTGATTTTTTGGACTGTACCAAAAATGATTCAAAATGTCAATTGGATCGTGCCTCATGTTGAATAACCAGTTTTTAAACCCTCACAGTGACCAAAATTGCCATTTTTACAGAGTTTTGATTACTCAAAAGCTTCAATTTTTACCCCTTTGAGGCACAGAAATGACTTTAAACACACTTATTTTAGTTGACAAAGTCATAATTCACATCCAACAGTCATTTACAGTCAAAAGATTAAATGTTAAAATTTCATCCATATTGACCATTTTGGGATCGTTCGACATGTCCGGAGTCATCGTTTTTCATCCGAAAATTGATTTTTTGAACTGTACCAAAAATGATTCAAAATGTCAATTGGATCGTGCCTCATGTTGAATAACCACTTTTTAAACCCTCACATTAACCAAAATTGCCAATTTTACACAGTTTTGCTTACTCAAAAGCTTCAATTTTGACCCATTTCAGGCACAGAAATGACTTTAAACACACTTATTTTAGTTGACAAAGCCATAATTCACATCCAACAGTCATTTAGAGTCAAAAGATTAAATGTTAAAATTTCATCATTATAGACCATTTTGGGATCGTTCGACATGTACGGAGTCATCGTTTTTCATCCGAAAATTTATTTTTTGGACTGTACCAAAAATGATTCAAAATGTCAATTGGATCGTGCCTCATGTTGAATACCCACTTTTTAAACCCTCACAGTGACCAAAATTGCCATTTTTACAGAGTTTTGCTTACTCAAAAGTTTCAATTTTGACCCATTTCAGGCACAGAAATGACTTTAAACACACTTATTTTAGTTGACAAAGTCATAATTCACATCCAACAGTCATTTACAGTCAAAAGATTAAATGTTAAAATTTAATCCATATTGACCATTTTGGGATCGTTCGACATGTCCGGAGTCATCGTTTTTCATCAGAAAATTGATTTTTTGGACTGTACCAAAAATGATTCAAAATGTCAATTGGATTGTGCCTCATGTTGAATAACCACTTTTTAAACCCTCACAGTGACCAAAATTGCCATTTTTACAGAGTTTTGCTTACTCAAAAGTTTCAATTTTGACCCATTTCAGGCACAGAAATGACTTTAAACACACTTATTTTAGTTGACAAAGTCATAATTCACATCCAACAGTCATTTACAGTCAAAAGATTAAATGTTAAAATGTCATCCATATTGACCATTTTGGGATCGTTCGACATGTCCGGAGTCATCGTTTTTCATCCGAAAATTGATTTTTTAGACTGTACCAAAAATGATTCAAAATGTCAATTGGATCGTGCCTCATGTTGAATAACCACTTTTTAAACCCTCACAGTGACCAAAATTGCCATTTTTACAAAGTTTTCCTTACTCAAAAGCTTCAATTTTGACCCATTTCAGGCACAGAAATGACTTTAAACACACTTATTTTAGTTGACAAAGTCATAATTCACATCCAACAGTCATTTACGGTCAAAAGATTAAATGTTAAAATTTCATCCATATTGACCATTTTGGGATCGTTCGACATGTCCGGAGTCATCGTTTTTCATCCGAAAATTGATTTTTTGAACTGTACCAAAAATGATTCAAAATGTCAATTGGATCGTGCCTCATGTTGAATAACCACTTTTTAAACCCTCACAGTGACCAAAATTGCCAATTTTACACAGTTTTGCTTACTCAAAAGCTTCAATTTTGACCCATTTCAGGCACAGAAATGACTTTAAACACACTTATTTTAGTTGACAAAGCCATAATTCACACCCAACAGTCATTTAGAGTCAAAAGATTAAATGTTAAAATTTCATCATTATAGACCATTTTGGGAAAGTTCGACAGGTCCGGAGTCATCGTTTTTCGTCTGAAAATTGATTTTTTGGACTGTACCAAAAATGATTCAAAATGTCAATTGGATCGTGCCTCATGTTGAATAACCACTTTTTAAACCCTCAGAGTGACCAAAATTGCCATTTTTACAGAGTTTTGATTACTCAAAAGCTTCAATTTTTACCCCTTTGAGGCACAGAAATGACTTTAAACACACTAATTTTAGTTGACAAAGTCATAATTCACATCCAACAGTCATTTACAGTCAAAAGATTAAATGTTAAAATTTCATCCATATTGACCATTTTGGGATCGTTCGACATGTCCGGAGTCATCGTTTTTCATCCGAAAATTGATTTTTTGGACTGTACCAAAAATGATTCAAAATGTCAATTGGATCGTGCCTCATGTTGAATAACCACTTTTTAAACCCTCATAGTGACCAAAATTGCCATTTTTACAGAGTTTTGCTTACTCAAAAGTTTCAATTTTGACCCATGTCAGGCACAGAAATGACTTTAAACACACTTATTTTAGTTGACAAAGTCATAATTCACATCCAACAGTCATTTACGGTCAAAAGATTAAATGTTAAAATTTCATCCATATTGACCATTTTGGGATCGTTCGACATGTCCGGAGTCATCGTTTTTCATCCGAAAATTGATTTTTTGAACTGTACCAAAAATGATTCAAAATGTCAATTGGATCGTGCCTCATGTTGAATAACCACTTTTTAAACCCTCACAGTGACCAAAATTGCCAATTTTACACAGTTTTGCTTACTCAAAAGCTTCAATTTTGACCCATTTCAGGCACAGAAATGACTTTAAACACACTTATTTTAGTTGACAAAGCCATAATTCACATCCAACAGTCATTTAGAGTCAAAAGATTAAATGTTAAAATTTCATCATTATAGACCATTTTGGGAAAGTTCGACAGGTCCGGAGTCATCGTTTTTCGTCTGAAAATTGATTTTTTGGACTGTACCAAAAATGATTCAAAATGTCAATTGGATCGTGCCTCATGTTGAATAACCACTTTTTAAACCCTCAGAGTGACCAAAATTGCCATTTTTACAGAGTTTTGATTACTCAAAAGCTTCAATTTTTACCCCTTTGAGGCACAGAAATGACTTTAAACACACTAATTTTAGTTGACAAAGTCATAATTCACATCCAACAGTCATTTACAGTCAAAAGATTAAATGTTAAAATTTCATCCATATTGACCATTTTGGGATCGTTCGACATGTCCGGAGTCATCGTTTTTCATCCGAAAATTGATTTTTTGGACTGTACCAAAAATGATTCAAAATGTCAATTGGATCGTGCCTCATGTTGAATAACCACTTTTTAAACCCTCATAGTGACCAAAATTGCCATTTTTACAGAGTTTTGATTACTCAAAAGCTTCAATTTTGACCCATTTCAGGCACAGAAATGACTTTAAACACACTTATTTTAGTTGACAAAGTCATAATTCACATCCAACAGTCATTTACAGTCAAAAGATTAAATGTTAAAATTTCATCCATATTGACCATTTTGGGATCATTCGACATGTCCGGAGTCATCGTTTTTCATCCGAAAATTGATTTTTTGGACTGTACCAAAAATGATTCAAAATGTCAATTGGATCGTGCCTCATTTTGAATGACCACTTTTTAAACCCTCACAGTGACCAAAATTGCCAATTTTACTGAGTTTTGCTTACACAAAAGCTTCAATTTTGACCCGTTTCAGGCACAGAAATGACTTTAAACACACTTATTTTAGTTGACAAAGTCATTATTCACATCCAACAGTCATTTAGAGTCAAAAGATTAAATGTTAAAATTTCATCCATATTGACCATTTTGGGATCGTTCGACATGTCCGGAGTCATCGTTTTTCATCCGAAAATTGATTTTTTGGACTGTACCAAAAATGATTCAAAATGTCAATTGGATCGTGCCTCATGTTGAATAACCACTTTTTAAACCCTCACAGTGACCAAAATTGCCATTTTTACAGAGTTTTGATTACTCAAAAGCTTCAATTTTGACCCATTTCAGGCACAGAAATGACTTTAAACACACTTATTTTAGTTGACAAAGTCATAATTCACATCCAACAGTCATTTACAGTCAAAAGATTAAATGTTAAAATTTCATCCATATTGACCATTTTGGGATCGTTCGACATGTCCGGAGTCATCGTTTTTCATCCGAAAATTGATTTTTTGGACTGTACCAAAAATGATTCAAAATGTCAATTGGATCGTGCCTCATGTTGAATAACCACTTTTTAAACCCTCACAGTGACCAAAATTGCCATTTTTACAGAGTTTTGCTTACTCAAAAGCTTCAATTTTGACCCATTTCAGGCACAGAAATGACTTTGAACACACTTATTTTAGTTGACAAAGTCATAATTCACATCCAACAGTCATTTACAGTCAAAAGATTAAATGTTAAAATTTCATCCATATTGACCATTTTGGGATCGTTCGACATGTCCGGAGTCATCGTTTTTCATCCGAAAATTGATTTTTTTGGACTGTACCAAAAATGATTCAAAATGTCAATTGGATCATGCCTCATGTTGAATAACCACTTTTTAAACCCTCACAGTGACCAAAATTGCCATTTTTACAGAGTTTTGATTACTCAAAAGCTTCAATTTTTACCCCTTTGAGGCACAGAAATGACTTTAAACACACTTATTTTAGTTGACAAAGTCATAATTCACATCCAACAGTCATTTAGAGTCAAAAGATTAAATGTTAAAATTTCATCCATATTGACCATTTTGGGATCGTTCGACATGTCCGGAGTCATCGTTTTTCATCCGAAAATTGATTTTTTGGACTGTACCAAAAATGATTCAAAATGTCAATTGGATCGTGCCTCATGTTGAATAACCCCTTTTTAAACCCTCACAGTGACCAAAATTGCCAATTTTACACAGTTTTGCTTACTCAAAAGCTTCAATTTTGACCCATTTCAGGCACAGAAATGACTTTAAACACACTTATTTTAGTTGACAAAGCCATAATTCACATCCAACAGTCATTTAGAGTCAAAAGATTAAATGTTAAAATTTCATCATTATAGACCATTTTGGGAACGTTCGACAGGTCCGGAGTCATCGTTTTTCGTCTGAAAATTGATTTTTTGGACTGTACCAAAAATGATTCAAAATGTCAATTGGATCGTGCCTCATGTTGAATAACCACTTTTTAAACCCTCACAGTGACCAAAATTGCCATTTTTACAGAGTTTTGATTACTCAGAAGCTTCAATTTTGACCCATTTCAGGCACAGAAATGACTTTAAACACACTTATTTTAGTTGACAAAGTCATAATTCACATCCAACAGTCATTTACAGTCAAAAGATTAAATGTTAAAATTTCATCCATATTGACCATTTTGGGATCGTTCGACATGTCCGGAGTCATCGTTTTTCATCCAAAAATTGATTTTTTGGACTGTACCAAAAATGATTCAAAATGTCAATTGGATCGTGCCTCATGTTGAATAACCACTTTTTAAACCCTCACAGTGACCAAAATTGCCATTTTTACAGAGTTTTGATTACTCAAAAGCTTCAATTTTGACCCATTTCAGGCACAGAAATGACTTTAAACACACTTATTTTAGTTGACAAAGTCATAATTCACATCCAACAGTCATTTACAGTCAAAAGATTAAATGTTAAAATTTCATCCATATTGACCATTTTGGGATCGTTCGACATGTCCGGAGTCATCGTTTTTCATCCGAAAATTGATTTTTTGGACTGTACCAAAAATGATTCAAAATGTCAATTGGATCGTGCCTCATTTTGAATAACCACTTTTTAAACCCTCACAGTGACCAAAATTGCTAATTTTACAGAGTTTTGCTTACACAAAAGCTTCAATTTTGACCCGTTTCAGGCACAGAAATGACTTTAAACACACTTATTTTAGTTGACAAAGTCATTATTCACATCCAACAGTCATTTAGAGTCAAAAGATTAAATGTTAAAATTTCATCCATATTGACCATTTTGGGATCGTTCGACATGTCCGGAGTCATTGTTTTTCATCCGAAAATTGATTTTTTGGACTGTACCAAAAATGATTCAAAATGTCAATTGGATCGTGCCTCATGTTGAATAACCACTTTTTAAACCCTCACAGTTACCAAAATTGCCATTTTTACAGAGTTTTGATTACTCAAAAGCTTCAATTTTGACCCATTTCAGGCACAGAAATGACTTTAAACACACTTATTTTAGTTGACAAAGTCATAATTCACATCCAACAGTCATTTACAGTCAAAAGATTAAATGTTAAAATTTCATCCATATTGACCATTTTGGGATCGTTCGACATGTCCGGAGTCATCGTTTTTCATCCGAAAATGGATTTTTTGGACTGTACCAAAAATGATTCAAAATGTCAATTGGATCATGCCTCATGTTGAATAACCACTTTTTAAACCCTCACAGTGACCAAAATTGCCATTTTTACAGAGTTTTGATTACTCAAAAGCTTCAATTTTTACCCCTTTGAGGCACAGAATTTTATTTATTTGTTTTTTTATTTGTTTACATTTGTAATGCGCACAGCTACCCAACAAAGGGTTTCCCGGCGCGGCAGATCCCAATAGCAATGCGGTTACAGAAAACTAGATGTTAAAGAGCCATGTTTTTAAGGCTTTTCTGAATTTGATGTAATTCGACTCAGACCGCAATGTATGTGGCATTGAATTCCAGAGCGAAGGTCCTAGGAATGAGAAGGACTTGCCACCCATGCGTGACAGCCTGGTCCTTGGAATTTCAAAATGATTTGCCGTGGAAGACCGAAGAGATCTGGAAGGACGGTAGGGGCGCACCAGGTTTTGCAGATATTTAGGAGCGGTGTTGGTGGAAATCCTGTGCATAAAACATAGAGATTTGAATTTAACTCGGTTTTCAATTTTTAGCCAGTGTAACTTCCTGATGTATTTAGTGGTTGGAGTAGAGATGGGAATTTTACAGAGAAGTCTGGCTGCTGCATTTTGCACTGATTGCAACCTGCGGACAGTAGCTTTGTTCGCCCCCAGGTACAAAACGTTGCCATAATCTAGCCTAGATGTTATTAGGGCATTGACAACTGTTTTCTTGGTGTTTTCAGGCAGCATCCAACAGATCTTTTTTAGCCATTTTAATATGGCAAAGCAGGTGGCTGAAGTCTTTACCGCTTGCTGATGTAAACTGAGTGAGTCGTCAATAATGACGCCTAGGTTGCGAGCATGAGTAACCGGGGTAGGGGGGGGTGCCCATTTCAGTTGGCCAATGTTGGGGTCCCCAAAGTTCTTTATTTTTGCCCAACACGATTAACTCGGTTTTTTCGCCGTTAAGTTTTAGGAAGTTTTTTTGCATCCAGTCGGCGATTTTACAGAGTCCGAGTTGTAGGGTGGAGGAATTATCAGAATCTGCAGCTGATAAAGAAAAAAGCAGCTGGGAATCATCAGCGTAGGAAAACATTAAAAGCCCTGTTTCCTCCACTATTTTGGCCAGGGGGCTCATATACACGTTGAAAAGCAACGGGCTAAGAATAGAGCCCTGTGGAACTCCGTGTTTGAATGTCATGGTATCGGAGCAGGCAGTTTGTGAGAAGACCTGGAACGTGCGGTTTTCCAATAATGATCTAATCCAGTTGAGAGCTGCCCCACGGATGCCCAGGGAGTGGAGTGTTTGGGCGAGGACCGCATGCGACACGGTGTCGAATGCCGCGCTGAGGTCGAGCAGCACAAGTGCCACTGTTTCGCCCTTGTCCACCATGCGGCGGATATTTTCGGTTACCCCCAGCAAGGTAGTTTCTGTGGAAAAGCCTGCACGAAATCCCGACTGGTGGGATGGTAATAGGTCATGAGTGGTAATGAAATCAGTGAGGCAACGATGTACATGTTTCTCCAATATTTTTGCAAAGGTGGGCAGCAAGGATATTGGGCGGAAGTTAGCTGGCAAATTGGGGTCGGCGCCAGCTTTCTTCAAGAGCGGATGAATCATTGCATGCTTCCATTCACTGGGTACAAATTGTTCCAGTAACGAAGCATTGAGAAGATCAGTGATGGTAACCAAGACGTTGCTGTTAAGTTGCTTTAAGACTGAGCATGGCAATGGGTCTTTAGGTGAGCCAGATTTAATAGTTTTTAGCAGCCTTTGAACCATATCAGGGTTCAGCAAGGGCCAACTATCAAGTGTGACAGAAGATGCATTAACCGGAGTAGAGCAATCCGGAATGCCTGGAGCATTACCCGAGGTAGGTGATGCGCAGTTTGGGGTAGCTTCAGTGGTTAACTTATATTTATTAGAAGCTTGATTAATGTCTTGGTGAATTTGGTCGACTTTTTTGATGAAGAAGGCAGCTAGTAGGTCACATTGAGTTTTATTAAGTTCAGGTGGGAGTTGAGACGTATTAGAGCCAGCCAGCTCTTTTACTAGTTTAAAAAGTGTTTTGGAGTGGTCTAAGGCATTTGTGATTTTTGTGCAGATGAATTCTGCTTTAGCCTTGCTACACTGCTTTTGATACGCTATTAACTGAATTTTGTATTTTTCCTTGATTACAGGTGAGTAACTCCTCCTCCATTGACGTTCAAGATTTTTACATCTAGTTTTTTCATTTTCTAAGATATCGTTGAACCAGGGTGCAGGAGAGCGGTGGGTGTTAAGTTTAAGCTTTGTTTTGGGCAGGGTGGAGTCAATGGCTGCAAGAAGCCAGTTTTGTACTGTGGAGGAAAGCTGTTGAACAGTGGTCTTAGTGCAAGGCCTATGTTCTTCCAGGAGGGTATTGAGACTGTCAATGTCAAGTTGTTTCCACTTTCTTATAAACTGGGTGGGTAGGGGAGTATTATCTTTATTTATTGGGTCGACCTGAAGGGCAAATTTAACCAAATAGTGGTCGGACCACGGCAGAGGCTGGGCAGAATGCGTCACAATATTGTTAAGATTGGAAAAGATGGGATCTAGCAGGTGTCCAGCACGATGTGTAGGCCCTGAGTTCTTTAAGGTTAGATTGAGAGCTGCTAAGTCATTTATGAAGTCTTTAGCTAAAGAGCATTCCTCATCCTCTAGATGCAAGTTTATGTCGCCTAAGATTGTGAAATTGGCAGTTCTCATGGCTAACGGTCCGATAAGTGCAGACATATTTGTCACCCATTTGGATGCTGCCCCCGGAGGCCGATACACAAGGACTCCGGCTAAAGTGAAATAAGGGGCTAGCGTAAGTTTAAATGTCGCCGCTTGGCAGCCATCACATAAAAGAGGTTTAAATTCGCAATTAAAAATCTTTTTGAAGATGATGGCAATTCCTCCGCCAGGTATCTTTTCCCTGTCAAGTCTGGTGATAGCGTAGGAGTCCGGAAGTGCCATAGCTATGTCTGGACCCGAACTTTCTTTGAGCCAGGTTTCAGTAATAAACAATGCGTCGGGTGCTTCATCTAAGAGTAGGTTAAAAATTTCTAGTTTATGCATTGGTAAAGAGCGACAGTTGAGGCTAATAAAGGAAAAGGATTTTGTCTTTGATTTTGAGGAGTTCTTGAGGGAATCAGACAGCGTGGATTTGATCCCTACAGGGTCAATGTGTAATTGACAGGTTTGACAGGAATCCTTCTCCCACCCCAATTTTAACAACCTGCAGGAGGGTTTTATTGCTGGTTGTAGAGCCTTCAAATCGACAAACGTATATTTGATGTAGGGGGATTCTATTGAATGTATTGCTACATCGGCTATAGGTACCTGTGGTAGGTTGGGGACTGAACCATATGGTGGTGCCATAGCCCTGAGGCACGCACGAGGCGCGGACGGGCACAGACGGGCTGACTCTGGCGTGACTCCGGCGCTGAGGAGGCGCTTCCGCAAACGCGACCGCTAGCGCGGATATAGACCGTTTCCTTAAATACCGGACACTAGAGCGCTCTCACCACTCTCGCCCCCTCACTCAAGATGGCCGCCGTAAATGCTGTTGTCACTAGCCCTCGATCTACCCCTAAAATCGGCTGGGAATGTCAGGAACAGAGCGAAAATAGTGGCAAGTGAGTGCCAAGTATGCCAGGTATGCTGTATGCAAACAGTATGAAAATTAGAGCACTTTTAAAATTCGGCGTTTTTAAAATAAAATAAGTGGCACAGTAGCTGGAAATTACTCCTTGCGTGATCAGAAGTCAAACATTATGTTTGCAAAGCGCTGGGATCTCGCGCCTGCTTCCTAGGGGCTCCTTAAATACCGGACACTAGAGCGCTCTCACCACTCTCGCCCCCTCACTCAAGATGGCCGCCGTAAATGCTGTTGTCACTAGCCCTCGATCTACAGCCCTAAAATCGGCTGGGAATGTCAGGAACAGAGCGAAAATAGTGGCAAGTGAGTGCCAAGTATGCCAGGTATGCTGTATGCAAACAGTATGAAAATTAGAGCACTTTTAAAATTCGGCGTTTTTAAAATAAAATAAGTGGCACAGTAGCTGGAAATTACTCCTTGCGTGATCAGAAGTCAAACATTATGTTTGCAAAGCGCAGAAATGACTTTAAACACACTTATTTTAGTTGACAAAGTCATAATTCACATCCAACAGTCATTTAGAGTCAAAAGATTAAATGTTAAAATTTCATCATTATAGACCATTTTGGGAACGATCGACAGGTCCGGAGTCATCGTTTTTCGTCTGAAAATTGATTTTTTGGACTGTACCAAAAATGATTCAAAATGTCAATTGGATCGTGCCTCGTGTTGAATAACCACTTTTTAAACCCTCAGAGTGACCAAAATTGCCATTTTTACAGAGTTTTGATTACTCAAAAGCTTCAATTTTTACCCCTTTGAGGCACAGAAATGACTTTAAACACACTTATTTTAGTTGACAAAGTCATAATTCACATCCAACAGTCATTTACAGTCAAAAGATTAAATGTTAAAATTTCATCCATATTGACCATTTTGGGATCGTTCGACATGTCCGGAGTCATCGTTTTTCATCCGAAAATTGATTTTTTGGACTGTACTAAAAAATGATTCAAAATGTCAATTGGATCATGCCTCATGTTGAATAACCACTTTTTAAACCCTCACAGTGACCAAAATTGCCAATTTTACACAGTTTTGCTTACTCAAAAGCTTCAATTTTGACCCATTTCAGGCACAGAAATGACTTTAAACACACTTATTTTAGTTGACAAAGCCATAATTCACATCCAACAGTCATTTAGAGTCAAAAGATTAAATGTTAAAATTTCATCATTATAGACCATTTTGGGAACGTTCGACAGGTCCGGAGTCATCGTTTTTCATCCGAAAATTGATTTTTTGGACTGTACCAAAAATGATTCAAAATGTCAATTGGATCGTGCCTCATGTTGAATAACCACTTTTTAAACCCTCACAGTGACCAAAATTGCCATTTTTACAGAGTTTTGATTACTCAAAAGCTTCAATTTTGACCCATTTCAGGCACAGAAATGACTTTAAACACACTTTTTTCAGTTGACAAAGTCATAATTCACATCCAACAGTCATTTACAGTCAAATGATTAAATGTTAAAATTTCATCCATATTGACCATTTTTTGATCGTTCGACATGTCCGGAGTCATCGTTTTTCATCCGAAAATTGATTTTTTGGACTGTACCAAAAATGATTCAAAATGTCAATTGGATTGTGCCTCATGTTGAATAACCACTTTTTAAACCCTCACAGTGACCAAAATTGCCATTTTTACAGAGTTTTGCTTACTCAAAAGCTTCAATTTTGACCCATTTCAGGCACAGAAATGACTTTAAACACACTTATTTTAGTTGACAAAGTCATAATTCACATCCAACAGTCATTTACAGTCAAAAGATTAAATGTTAAAATTTTATCCATATTGACCATTTTGGGATCGTTCGACATGTCCGGAGTCATCGTTTTTCATCCGAAAATTGATTTTTTGGACTGTACCAAAAATGATTCAAAATGTCAATTGGATTGTGCCTCATGTTGAATAACCACTTTTTAAACCCTCACAGTGACCAAAATTGCCATTTTTACAGAGTTTTGCTTACTCAAAAGTTTCAATTTTGACCCATTTCAGGCACAGAAATGACTTTAAACACACTTATTTTAGTTGACAAAGTCATAATTCACATCCAACAGTCATTTACAGTCAAAAGATTAAATGTTAAAATTTCATCCATATTGACCATTTTGGGATCGTTCGACATGTCCGGAGTCATCGTTTTTCATCCGAAAATTGATTTTTTGGACTGTACCAAAAATGATTCAAAATGTCAATTGGATCATGCCTCATGTTGAATAACCACTTTTTAAACCCTCACAGTGACCAAAATTGCCATTTTTACAGAGTTTTGATTACTCAAAAGCTTCAATTTTTACCCCTTTGAGGCACAGAAATGACTTTAAACACACTTATTTTAGTTGACAAAGTCATAATTCACATCCAACAGTCATTTACAGTCAAAAGATTAAATGTTAAAAATTCATCCATATTGACCATTTTGGGATCGTTCGACATGTCCGGAGTCATCGTTTTTCATCCGAAAATTGATTTTTTGAACTGTACCAAAAATGATTCAAAATGCCAATTGGATCGTGCCTCATGTTGAATAACCACTTTTTAAACCCTCACAGTGACCAAAATTGCCAATTTTACACAGTTTTGCTTACTCAAAAGCTTCAATTTTGACCCATTTCAGGCACAGAAATGACTTTAAACACACTTATTTTAGTTGACAAAGCCATAATTCACATCCAACAGTCATTTAGAGTCAAAAGATTAAATGTTAAAATTTCATCATTATAGACCATTTTGGGAACGTTCGACAGGTCCGGAGTCATCGTTTTTCGTCTGAAAATTGATTTTTTGGACTGTACCAAAAATGATTCAAAATGTCAATTGGATCGTGCCTCATGTTGAATAACCACTTTTTAAACCCTCAGAGTGACCAAAATTGCCATTTTTACAGAGTTTTGCTTACTCAAAAGCTTCAATTTTGACCCATTTCAGGCACAGAAATGACTTTAAACACACTTATTTTAGTTGACAAAGTCATAATTCACATCCAACAGTCATTTACAGTCAAAAGATTAAATGTTAAAATTTCATCATTATAGACCATTTTGGGATCGTTCGACATGTCCGGAGTCATCGTTTTTCATCCGAAAATTGATTTTTTGGACTGTACAAAAAATGATTCAAAATGTCAATTGGATCGTGCCTCATGTTGAATAACCACTTTTTAAACCCTCACAGTGACCAAAATTGCCATTTTTACAGAGTTTTCCTTACTCAAAAGCTTCAATTTTGACCCATTTCAGGCACAGAAATGACTTTAAACACACTTATTTTAGTTGACAAAGTCATAATTCACATCCAACAGTCATTTACGGTCAAAAGATTAAATGTTAAAATTTCATCCATATTGACCATTTTGGGATCGTTCGACATGTCCGGAGTCATCGTTTTTCATCCGAAAATTGATTTTTTGAACTGTACCAAAAATGATTCAAAATGTCAATTGGATCGTGCCTCATGTTGAATAACCACTTTTTAAACCCTCACAGTGACCAAAATTGCCAATTTTACACAGTTTTGCTTACTCAAAAGCTTCAATTTTGACCCATTTCAGGCACAGAAATGACTTTAAACACACTTATTTTAGTTGACAAAGCCATAATTCACATCCAACAGTCATTTAGAGTCAAAAGATTAAATGTTAAAATTTCATCATTATAGACCATTTTGGGAAAGTTCGACAGGTCCGGAGTCATCGTTTTTCGTCTGAAAATTGATTTTTTGGACTGTACCAAAAATGATTCAAAATGTCAATTGGATCGTGCCTCATGTTGAATAACCACTTTTTAAACCCTCAGAGTGACCAAAATTGCCATTTTTACAGAGTTTTGATTACTCAAAAGCTTCAATTTTTACCCCTTTGAGGCACAGAAATGACTTTAAACACACTAATTTTAGTTGACAAAGTCATAATTCACATCCAACAGTCATTTACAGTCAAAAGATTAAATGTTAAAATTTCATCCATATTGACCATTTTGGGATCGTTCGACATGTCCGGAGTCATCGTTTTTCATCCGAAAATTGATTTTTTGGACTGTACCAAAAATGATTCAAAATGTCAATTGGATCGTGCCTCATGTTGAATAACCACTTTTTAAACCCTCATAGTGACCAAAATTGCCATTTTTACAGAGTTTTGCTTACTCAAAAGTTTCAATTTTGACCCATTTCAGGCACAGAAATGACTTTAAACACACTTATTTTAGTTGACAAAGTCATAATTCACATCCAACAGTCATTTACGGTCAAAAGATTAAATGTTAAAATTTCATCCATATTGACCATTTTGGGATCGTTCGACATGTCCGGAGTCATCGTTTTTCATCCGAAAATTGATTTTTTGAACTGTACCAAAAATGATTCAAAATGTCAATTGGATCGTGCCTCATGTTGAATAACCACTTTTTAAACCCTCACAGTGACCAAAATTGCCAATTTTACACAGTTTTGCTTACTCAAAAGCTTTAATTTTGACCCATTTCAGGCACAGAAATGACTTTAAACACACTTATTTTAGTTGACAAAGCCATAATTCACATCCAACAGTCATTTAGAGTCAAAAGATTAAATGTTAAAATTTCATCATTATAGACCATTTTGGGAAAGTTCGACAGGTCCGGAGTCATCGTTTTTCGTCTGAAAATTGATTTTTTGGACTGTACCAAAAATGATTCAAAATGTCAATTGGATCGTGCCTCATGTTGAATAACCACTTTTTAAACCCTCAGAGTGACCAAAATTGCCATTTTTACAGAGTTTTGATTACTCAAAAGCTTCAATTTTTACCCCTTTGAGGCACAGAAATGACTTTAAACACACTAATTTTAGTTGACAAAGTCATAATTCACATCCAACAGTCATTTACAGTCAAAAGATTAAATGTTAAAATTTCATCCATATTGACCATTTTGGGATCGTTCGACATGTCCGGAGTCATCGTTTTTCATCCGAAAATTGATTTTTTGGACTGTACCAAAAATGATTCAAAATGTCAATTGGATCGTGCCTCATGTTGAATAACCACTTTTTAAACCCTCATAGTGACCAAAATTGCCATTTTTACAGAGTTTTGATTACTCAAAAGCTTCAATTTTGACCCATTTCAGGCACAGAAATGACTTTAAACACACTTATTTTAGTTGACAAAGTCATAATTCACATCCAACAGTCATTTACAGTCAAAAGATTAAATGTTAAAATTTCATCCATATTGACCATTTTGGGATCGTTCGACATGTCCGGAGTCATCGTTTTTCATCCGAAAATTGATTTTTTGGACTGTACCAAAAATGATTCAAAATGTCAATTGGATCGTGCCTCATTTTGAATGACCACTTTTTAAACCCTCACAGTGACCAAAATTGCCAATTTTACTGAGTTTTGCTTACACAAAAGCTTCAATTTTGACCCGTTTCAGGCACAGAAATGACTTTAAACACACTTATTTTAGTTGACAAAGTCATTATTCACATCCAACAGTCATTTAGAGTCAAAAGATTAAATGTTAAAATTTCATCCATATTGACCATTTTGGGATCGTTCGACATGTCCGGAGTCATCGTTTTTCATCCGAAAATTGATTTTTTGGACTGTACCAAAAATGATTCAAAATGTCAATTGGATCGTGCCTCATGTTGAATAACCACTTTTTAAACCCTCACAGTGACCAAAATTGCCATTTTTACAGAGTTTTGATTACTCAAAAGCTTCAATTTTGACCCATTTCAGGCACAGAAATGACTTTAAACACACTTATTTTAGTTGACAAAGTCATAATTCACATCCAACAGTCATTTACAGTCAAAAGATTAAATGTTAAAATTTCATCCATATTGACCATTTTGGGATCGTTCGACATGTCCGGAGTCATCGTTTTTCATCCGAAAATTGATTTTTTGGACTGTACCAAAAATGATTCAAAATGTCAATTGGATCGTGCCTCATGTTGAATAACCACTTTTTAAACCCTCACAGTGACCAAAATTGCCATTTTTACAGAGTTTTGCTTACTCAAAAGCTTCAATTTTGACCCATTTCAGGCACAGAAATGACTTTGAACACACTTATTTTAGTTGACAAAGTCATAATTCACATCCAACAGTCATTTACAGTCAAAAGATTAAATGTTAAAATTTCATCCATATTGACCATTTTGGGATCGTTCGACATGTCCGGAGTCATCGTTTTTCATCCGAAAATTGATTTTTTTGGACTGTACCAAAAATGATTCAAAATGTCAATTGGATCATGCCTCATGTTGAATAACCACTTTTTAAACCCTCACAGTGACCAAAATTGCCATTTTTACAGAGTTTTGATTACTCAAAAGCTTCAATTTTTACCCCTTTGAGGCACAGAAATGACTTTAAACACACTTATTTTAGTTGACAAAGTCATAATTCACATCCAACAGTCATTTAGAGTCAAAAGATTAAATGTTAAAATTTCATCCATATTGACCATTTTGGGATCGTTCGACATGTCCGGAGTCATCGTTTTTCATCCGAAAATTGATTTTTTGGACTGTACCAAAAATGATTCAAAATGTCAATTGGATCGTGCCTCATGTTGAATAACCACTTTTTAAACCCTCACAGTGACCAAAATTGCCAATTTTACACAGTTTTGCTTACTCAAAAGCTTCAATTTTGACCCATTTCAGGCACAGAAATGACTTTAAACACACTTATTTTAGTTGACAAAGCCATAATTCACATCCAACAGTCATTTAGAGTCAAAAGATTAAATGTTAAAATTTCATCATTATAGACCATTTTGGGAACGTTCGACAGGTCCGGAGTCATCGTTTTTCGTCTGAAAATTGATTTTTTGGACTGTACCAAAAATGATTCAAAATGTCAATTGGATCGTGCCTCATGTTGAATAACCACTTTTTAAACCCTCACAGTGACCAAAATTGCCATTTTTACAGAGTTTTGATTACTCAGAAGCTTCAATTTTGACCCATTTCAGGCACAGAAATGACTTTAAACACACTTATTTTAGTTGACAAAGTCATAATTCACATCCAACAGTCATTTACAGTCAAAAGATTAAATGTTAAAATTTCATCCATATTGACCATTTTGGGATCGTTCGACATGTCCGGAGTCATCGTTTTTCATCCAAAAATTGATTTTTTGGACTGTACCAAAAATGATTCAAAATGTCAATTGGATCGTGCCTCATGTTGAATAACCACTTTTTAAACCCTCACAGTGACCAAAATTGCCATTTTTACAGAGTTTTGATTACTCAAAAGCTTCAATTTTGACCCATTTCAGGCACAGAAATGACTTTAAACACACTTATTTTAGTTGACAAAGTCATAATTCACATCCAACAGTCATTTACAGTCAAAAGATTAAATGTTAAAATTTCATCCATATTGACCATTTTGGGATCGTTCGACATGTCCGGAGTCATCGTTTTTCATCCGAAAATTGATTTTTTGGACTGTACCAAAAATGATTCAAAATGTCAATTGGATCGTGCCTCATTTTGAATAACCACTTTTTAAACCCTCACAGTGACCAAAATTGCTAATTTTACAGAGTTTTGCTTACACAAAAGCTTCAATTTTGACCCGTTTCAGGCACAGAAATGACTTTAAACACACTTATTTTAGTTGACAAAGTCATTATTCACATCCAACAGTCATTTAGAGTCAAAAGATTAAATGTTAAAATTTCATCCATATTGACCATTTTGGGATCGTTCGACATGTCCGGAGTCATTGTTTTTCATCCGAAAATTGATTTTTTGGACTGTACCAAAAATGATTCAAAATGTCAATTGGATCGTGCCTCATGTTGAATAACCACTTTTTAAACCCTCACAGTTACCAAAATTGCCATTTTTACAGAGTTTTGATTACTCAAAAGCTTCAATTTTGACCCATTTCAGGCACAGAAATGACTTTAAACACACTTATTTTAGTTGACAAAGTCATAATTCACATCCAACAGTCATTTACAGTCAAAAGATTAAATGTTAAAATTTCATCCATATTGACCATTTTGGGATCGTTCGACATGTCCGGAGTCATCGTTTTTCATCCGAAAATGGATTTTTTGGACTGTACCAAAAATGATTCAAAATGTCAATTGGATCATGCCTCATGTTGAATAACCACTTTTTAAACCCTCACAGTGACCAAAATTGCCATTTTTACAGAGTTTTGATTACTCAAAAGCTTCAATTTTTACCCCTTTGAGGCACAGAATTTTATTTATTTGTTTTTTTATTTGTTTACATTTGTAATGCGCACAGCTACCCAACAAAGGGTTTCCCGGCGCGGCAGATCCCAATAGCAATGCGGTTACAGAAAACTAGATGTTAAAGAGCCATGTTTTTAAGGCTTTTCTGAATTTGATGTAATTCGACTCAGACCGCAATGTATGTGGCATTGAATTCCAGAGCGAAGGTCCTAGGAATGAGAAGGACTTGCCACCCATGCGTGACAGCCTGGTCCTTGGAATTTCAAAATGATTTGCCGTGGAAGACCGAAGAGATCTGGAAGGACGGTAGGGGCGCACCAGGTTTTGCAGATATTTAGGAGCGGTGTTGGTGGAAATCCTGTGCATAAAACATAGAGATTTGAATTTAACTCGGTTTTCAATTTTTAGCCAGTGTAACTTCCTGATGTATTTAGTGGTTGGAGTAGAGATGGGAATTTTACAGAGAAGTCTGGCTGCTGCATTTTGCACTGATTGCAACCTGCGGACAGTAGCTTTGTTCGCCCCCAGGTACAAAACGTTGCCATAATCTAGCCTAGATGTTATTAGGGCATTGACAACTGTTTTCTTGGTGTTTTCAGGCAGCATCCAACAGATCTTTTTTAGCCATTTTAATATGGCAAAGCAGGTGGCTGAAGTCTTTACCGCTTGCTGATGTAAACTGAGTGAGTCGTCAATAATGACGCCTAGGTTGCGAGCATGAGTAACCGGGGTAGGGGGGGGTGCCCATTTCAGTTGGCCAATGTTGGGGTCCCCAAAGTTCTTTATTTTTGCCCAACACGATTAACTCGGTTTTTTCGCCGTTAAGTTTTAGGAAGTTTTTTTGCATCCAGTCGGCGATTTTACAGAGTCCGAGTTGTAGGGTGGAGGAATTATCAGAATCTGCAGCTGATAAAGAAAAAAGCAGCTGGGAATCATCAGCGTAGGAAAACATTAAAAGCCCTGTTTCCTCCACTATTTTGGCCAGGGGGCTCATATACACGTTGAAAAGCAACGGGCTAAGAATAGAGCCCTGTGGAACTCCGTGTTTGAATGTCATGGTATCGGAGCAGGCAGTTTGTGAGAAGACCTGGAACGTGCGGTTTTCCAATAATGATCTAATCCAGTTGAGAGCTGCCCCACGGATGCCCAGGGAGTGGAGTGTTTGGGCGAGGACCGCATGCGACACGGTGTCGAATGCCGCGCTGAGGTCGAGCAGCACAAGTGCCACTGTTTCGCCCTTGTCCACCATGCGGCGGATATTTTCGGTTACCCCCAGCAAGGTAGTTTCTGTGGAAAAGCCTGCACGAAATCCCGACTGGTGGGATGGTAATAGGTCATGAGTGGTAATGAAATCAGTGAGGCAACGATGTACATGTTTCTCCAATATTTTTGCAAAGGTGGGCAGCAAGGATATTGGGCGGAAGTTAGCTGGCAAATTGGGGTCGGCGCCAGCTTTCTTCAAGAGCGGATGAATCATTGCATGCTTCCATTCACTGGGTACAAATTGTTCCAGTAACGAAGCATTGAGAAGATCAGTGATGGTAACCAAGACGTTGCTGTTAAGTTGCTTTAAGACTGAGCATGGCAATGGGTCTTTAGGTGAGCCAGATTTAATAGTTTTTAGCAGCCTTTGAACCATATCAGGGTTCAGCAAGGGCCAACTATCAAGTGTGACAGAAGATGCATTAACCGGAGTAGAGCAATCCGGAATGCCTGGAGCATTACCCGAGGTAGGTGATGCGCAGTTTGGGGTAGCTTCAGTGGTTAACTTATATTTATTAGAAGCTTGATTAATGTCTTGGTGAATTTGGTCGACTTTTTTGATGAAGAAGGCAGCTAGTAGGTCACATTGAGTTTTATTAAGTTCAGGTGGGAGTTGAGACGTATTAGAGCCAGCCAGCTCTTTTACTAGTTTAAAAAGTGTTTTGGAGTGGTCTAAGGCATTTGTGATTTTTGTGCAGATGAATTCTGCTTTAGCCTTGCTACACTGCTTTTGATACGCTATTAACTGAATTTTGTATTTTTCCTTGATTACAGGTGAGTAACTCCTCCTCCATTGACGTTCAAGATTTTTACATCTAGTTTTTTCATTTTGTAAGATATCGTTGAACCAGGGTGCAGGAGAGCGGTGGGTGTTAAGTTTAAGCTTTGTTTTGGGCAGGGTGGAGTCAATGGCTGCAAGAAGCCAGTTTTGTACTGTGGAGGAAAGCTGTTGAACAGTGGTCTTAGTGCAAGGCCTATGTTCTTCCAGGAGGGTATTGAGACTGTCAATGTCAAGTTGTTTCCACTTTCTTATAAACTGGGTGGGTAGGGGAGTATTATCTTTATTTATTGGGTCGACCTGAAGGGCAAATTTAACCAAATAGTGGTCGGACCACGGCAGAGGCTGGGCAGAATGCGTCACAATATTGTTAAGATTGGAAAAGATGGGATCTAGCAGGTGTCCAGCACGATGTGTAGGCCCTGAGTTCTTTAAGGTTAGATTGAGAGCTGCTAAGTCATTTATGAAGTCTTTAGCTAAAGAGCATTCCTCATCCTCTAGATGCAAGTTTATGTCGCCTAAGATTGTGAAATTGGCAGTTCTCATGGCTAACGGTCCGATAAGTGCAGACATATTTGTCACCCATTTGGATGCTGCCCCCGGAGGCCGATACACAAGGACTCCGGCTAAAGTGAAATAAGGGGCTAGCGTAAGTTTAAATGTCGCCGCTTGGCAGCCATCACATAAAAGAGGTTTAAATTCGCAATTAAAAATCTTTTTGAAGATGATGGCAATTCCTCCGCCAGGTATCTTTTCCCTGTCAAGTCTGGTGATAGCGTAGGAGTCCGGAAGTGCCATAGCTATGTCTGGACCCGAACTTTCTTTGAGCCAGGTTTCAGTAATAAACAATGCGTCGGGTGCTTCATCTAAGAGTAGGTTAAAAATTTCTAGTTTATGCATTGGTAAAGAGCGACAGTTGAGGCTAATAAAGGAAAAGGATTTTGTCTTTGATTTTGAGGAGTTCTTGAGGGAATCAGACAGCGTGGATTTGATCCCTACAGGGTCAATGTGTAATTGACAGGTTTGACAGGAATCCTTCTCCCACCCCAATTTTAACAACCTGCAGGAGGGTTTTATTGCTGGTTGTAGAGCCTTCAAATCGACAAACGTATATTTGATGTAGGGGGATTCTATTGAATGTATTGCTACATCGGCTATAGGTACCTGTGGTAGGTTGGGGACTGAACCATATGGTGGTGCCATAGCCCTGAGGCACGCACGAGGCGCGGACGGGCACAGACGGGCTGACTCTGGCGTGACTCCGGCGCTGAGGAGGCGCTTCCGCAAACGCGACCGCTAGCGCGGATATAGACCGTTTCCTTAAATACCGGACACTAGAGCGCTCTCACCACTCTCGCCCCCTCACTCAAGATGGCCGCCGTAAATGCTGTTGTCACTAGCCCTCGATCTACCCCTAAAATCGGCTGGGAATGTCAGGAACAGAGCGAAAATAGTGGCAAGTGAGTGCCAAGTATGCCAGGTATGCTGTATGCAAACAGTATGAAAATTAGAGCACTTTTAAAATTCGGCGTTTTTAAAATAAAATAAGTGGCACAGTAGCTGGAAATTACTCCTTGCGTGATCAGAAGTCAAACATTATGTTTGCAAAGCGCTGGGATCTCGCGCCTGCTTCCTAGGGGCTCCTTAAATACCGGACACTAGAGCGCTCTCACCACTCTCGCCCCCTCACTCAAGATGGCCGCCGTAAATGCTGTTGTCACTAGCCCTCGATCTACAGCCCTAAAATCGGCTGGGAATGTCAGGAACAGAGCGAAAATAGTGGCAAGTGAGTGCCAAGTATGCCAGGTATGCTGTATGCAAACAGTATGAAAATTAGAGCACTTTTAAAATTCGGCGTTTTTAAAATAAAATAAGTGGCACAGTAGCTGGAAATTACTCCTTGCGTGATCAGAAGTCAAACATTATGTTTGCAAAGCGCAGAAATGACTTTAAACACACTTATTTTAGTTGACAAAGTCATAATTCACATCCAACAGTCATTTAGAGTCAAAAGATTAAATGTTAAAATTTCATCATTATAGACCATTTTGGGAACGATCGACAGGTCCGGAGTCATCGTTTTTCGTCTGAAAATTGATTTTTTGGACTGTACCAAAAATGATTCAAAATGTCAATTGGATCGTGCCTCGTGTTGAATAACCACTTTTTAAACCCTCAGAGTGACCAAAATTGCCATTTTTACAGAGTTTTGATTACTCAAAAGCTTCAATTTTTACCCCTTTGAGGCACAGAAATGACTTTAAACACACTTATTTTAGTTGACAAAGTCATAATTCACATCCAACAGTCATTTACAGTCAAAAGATTAAATGTTAAAATTTCATCCATATTGACCATTTTGGGATCGTTCGACATGTCCGGAGTCATCGTTTTTCATCCGAAAATTGATTTTTTGGACTGTACTAAAAAATGATTCAAAATGTCAATTGGATCATGCCTCATGTTGAATAACCACTTTTTAAACCCTCACAGTGACCAAAATTGCCAATTTTACACAGTTTTGCTTACTCAAAAGCTTCAATTTTGACCCATTTCAGGCACAGAAATGACTTTAAACACACTTATTTTAGTTGACAAAGCCATAATTCACATCCAACAGTCATTTAGAGTCAAAAGATTAAATGTTAAAATTTCATCATTATAGACCATTTTGGGAACGTTCGACAGGTCCGGAGTCATCGTTTTTCATCCGAAAATTGATTTTTTGGACTGTACCAAAAATGATTCAAAATGTCAATTGGATCGTGCCTCATGTTGAATAACCACTTTTTAAACCCTCACAGTGACCAAAATTGCCATTTTTCCAGAGTTTTGATTACTCAAAAGCTTCAATTTTGACCCATTTCAGGCACAGAAATGACTTTAAACACACTTTTTTCAGTTGACAAAGTCATAATTCACATCCAACAGTCATTTACAGTCAAATGATTAAATGTTAAAATTTCATCCATATTGACCATTTTTTGATCGTTCGACATGTCCGGAGTCATCGTTTTTCATCCGAAAATTGATTTTTTGGACTGTACCAAAAATGATTCAAAATGTCAATTGGATTGTGCCTCATGTTGAATAACCACTTTTTAAACCCTCACAGTGACCAAAATTGCCATTTTTACAGAGTTTTGCTTACTCAAAAGCTTCAATTTTGACCCATTTCAGGCACAGAAATGACTTTAAACACACTTATTTTAGTTGACAAAGTCATAATTCACATCCAACAGTCATTTACAGTCAAAAGATTAAATGTTAAAATTTTATCCATATTGACCATTTTGGGATCGTTCGACATGTCCGGAGTCATCGTTTTTCATCCGAAAATTGATTTTTTGGACTGTACCAAAAATGATTCAAAATGTCAATTGGATTGTGCCTCATGTTGAATAACCACTTTTTAAACCCTCACAGTGACCAAAATTGCCATTTTTACAGAGTTTTGCTTACTCAAAAGTTTCAATTTTGACCCATTTCAGGCACAGAAATGACTTTAAACACACTTATTTTAGTTGACAAAGTCATAATTCACATCCAACAGTCATTTACAGTCAAAAGATTAAATGTTAAAATTTCATCCATATTGACCATTTTGGGATCGTTCGACATGTCCGGAGTCATCGTTTTTCATCCGAAAATTGATTTTTTGGACTGTACCAAAAATGATTCAAAATGTCAATTGGATCATGCCTCATGTTGAATAACCACTTTTTAAACCCTCACAGTGACCAAAATTGCCATTTTTACAGAGTTTTGATTACTCAAAAGCTTCAATTTTTACCCCTTTGAGGCACAGAAATGACTTTAAACACACTTATTTTAGTTGACAAAGTCATAATTCACATCCAACAGTCATTTACAGTCAAAAGATTAAATGTTAAAAATTCATCCATATTGACCATTTTGGGATCGTTCGACATGTCCGGAGTCATCGTTTTTCATCCGAAAATTGATTTTTTGAACTGTACCAAAAATGATTCAAAATGCCAATTGGATCGTGCCTCATGTTGAATAACCACTTTTTAAACCCTCACAGTGACCAAAATTGCCAATTTTACACAGTTTTGCTTACTCAAAAGCTTCAATTTTGACCCATTTCAGGCACAGAAATGACTTTAAACACACTTATTTTAGTTGACAAAGCCATAATTCACATCCAACAGTCATTTAGAGTCAAAAGATTAAATGTTAAAATTTCATCATTATAGACCATTTTGGGAACGTTCGACAGGTCCGGAGTCATCGTTTTTCGTCTGAAAATTGATTTTTTGGACTGTACCAAAAATGATTCAAAATGTCAATTGGATCGTGCCTCATGTTGAATAACCACTTTTTAAACCCTCAGAGTGACCAAAATTGCCATTTTTACAGAGTTTTGCTTACTCAAAAGCTTCAATTTTGACCCATTTCAGGCACAGAAATGACTTTAAACACACTTATTTTAGTTGACAAAGTCATAATTCACATCCAACAGTCATTTACAGTCAAAAGATTAAATGTTAAAATTTCATCATTATAGACCATTTTGGGATCGTTCGACATGTCCGGAGTCATCGTTTTTCATCCGAAAATTGATTTTTTGGACTGTACCAAAAATGATTCAAAATGTCAATTGGATCGTGCCTCATGTTGAATAACAAGTTTTTAAACCCTCACAGTGACCAAAATTGCCATTTTTACAGAGTTTTGCTTACTCAAAAGCTTCAATTTTGACCCATTTCAGGCACAGAAATGACTTTAAACACACTTATTTTAGTTGACAAAGTCATAATTCACATCCAACAGTCATTTACAGTCAAAAGATTAAATGTTAAAATTTCATCCATATTGACCATTTTGGGATCGTTCGACATGTCCGGAGTCATCGTTTTTCATCCGAAAATTGATTTTTTGGACTGTACCAAAAATGATTCAAAATGTCAATTGGATCGTGCCTCATGTTGAATAACCACTTTTTAAACCCTCACAGTGACCAAAATTGCCATTTTTACAGAGTTTTGCTTACTCAAAAGCTTCAATTTTGACCCATTTCAGGCACAGAAATGACTTTAAACACACTTATTTTAGTTGACAAAGTCATAATTCACATCCAACAGTCATTTACAGTCAAAAGATTAAATGTTAAAATTTCATCCATATTGACCATTTTGGGATCGTTCGACATGTCCGGAGTCATCGTTTTTCATCCGAAAATTGATTTTTTGGACTGTACCAAAAATGATTCAAAATGTCAATTGGATCGTGCCTCATTTTGAATAACCACTTTTTAAACCCTCACAGTGACCAAAATTGCCATTTTTACAGAGTTTTGATTACTCAAAAGCTTCAATTTTGACCCATTTCAGGCACAGAAATGACTTTAAACACACTTATTTTAGTTGACAAAGTCATAATTCACATCCAACAGTCATTTACAGTCAAAAGATTAAATGTTAAAATTTCATCCATATTGACCATTTTGGGATCGTTCGACATGTCCGGAGTCATCGTTTTTCATCCGAAAATTGATTTTTTGGACTGTACCAAAAATGATTCAAAATGTCAATTGGATTGTGCCTCATGTTGAATAACCACTTTTTAAACCCTCACAGTGACCAAAATTGCCATTTTTACAGAGTTTTGCTTACTCAAAAGTTTCAATTTTGACCCATTTCAGGCACAGAAATGACTTTAAACACACTTATTTTAGTTGACAAAGTCATAATTCACATCCAACAGTCATTTACAGTCAAAAGATTAAATGTTAAAATTTCATCCATATTGACCATTTTGGGATCGTTCGACATGTCCGGAGTCATCGTTTTTCATCCGAAAATTGATTTTTTGGACTGTACCAAAAATGATTCAAAATGTCAATTGGATCATGCCTCATGTTGAATAACCACTTTTTAAACCCTCACAGTGACCAAAATTGCCATTTTTACAGAGTTTTGATTACTCAAAAGCTTCAATTTTTACCCCTTTGAGGCACAGAAATGACTTTAAACACACTTATTTTAGTTGACAAAGTCATAATTCACATCCAACAGTCATTTACAGTCAAAAGATTAAATGTTAAAAATTCATCCATATTGACCATTTTGGGATCGTTCGACATGTCCGGAGTCATCGTTTTTCATCCGAAAATTGATTTTTTGAACTGTACCAAAAATGATTCAAAATGCCAATTGGATCGTGCCTCATGTTGAATAACCACTTTTTAAACCCTCACAGTGACCAAAATTGCCAATTTTACACAGTTTTGCTTACTCAAAAGCTTCAATTTTGACCCATTTCAGGCACAGAAATGACTTTAAACACACTTATTTTAGTTGACAAAGCCATAATTCACATCCAACAGTCATTTAGAGTCAAAAGATTAAATGTTAAAATTTCATCATTATAGACCATTTTGGGAACGTTCGACAGGTCCGGAGTCATCGTTTTTCGTCTGAAAATTGATTTTTTGGACTGTACCAAAAATGATTCAAAATGTCAATTGGATCGTGCCTCATGTTGAATAACCACTTTTTAAACCCTCAGAGTGACCAAAATTGCCATTTTTACAGAGTTTTGCTTACTCAAAAGCTTCAATTTTGACCCATTTCAGGCACAGAAATGACTTTAAACACACTTATTTTAGTTGACAAAGTCATAATTCACATCCAACAGTCATTTACAGTCAAAAGATTAAATGTTAAAATTTCATCATTATAGACCATTTTGGGATCGTTCGACATGTCCGGAGTCATCGTTTTTCATCCGAAAATTGATTTTTTGGACTGTACCAAAAATGATTCAAAATGTCAATTGGATCGTGCCTCATGTTGAATAACAAGTTTTTAAACCCTCACAGTGACCAAAATTGCCATTTTTACAGAGTTTTGCTTACTCAAAAGCTTCAATTTTGACCCATTTCAGGCACAGAAATGACTTTAAACACACTTATTTTAGTTGACAAAGTCATAATTCACATCCAACAGTCATTTACAGTCAAAAGATTAAATGTTAAAATTTCATCCATATTGACCATTTTGGGATCGTTCGACATGTCCGGAGTCATCGTTTTTCATCCGAAAATTGATTTTTTGGACTGTACCAAAAATGATTCAAAATGTCAATTGGATCGTGCCTCATGTTGAATAACCACTTTTTAAACCCTCACAGTGACCAAAATTGCCATTTTTACAGAGTTTTGCTTACTCAAAAGCTTCAATTTTGACCCATTTCAGGCACAGAAATGACTTTAAACACACTTATTTTAGTTGACAAAGTCATAATTCACATCCAACAGTCATTTACAGTCAAAAGATTAAATGTTAAAATTTCATCCATATTGACCATTTTGGGATCGTTCGACATGTCCGGAGTCATCGTTTTTCATCCGAAAATTGATTTTTTGGACTGTACCAAAAATGATTCAAAATGTCAATTGGATCATGCCTCATGTTGAATAACCACTTTTTAAACCCACACAGTGACCAAAATTGCCATTTTTACAGAGTTTTGATTACTCAAAAGCTTCAATTTTTACCCCTTTGAGGCACAGAAATGACTTTAAACACACTTATTTTAGTTGACAAAGTCATAATTCACATCCAACAGTCATTTACAGTCAAAAGATTAAATGTTAAAATTTCATCCATATTGACCATTTTGGGATCGTTCGACATGTCCGGAGTCATCGTTTTTCATCGGAAAATTGATTTTTTGGACTGTACTAAAAAATGATTCAAAATGTCAATTGGATCGTGCCTCATGTTGAATAACCACTTTTTAAACCCTCATAGTGACCAAAATTGCCATTTTTACAGAGTTTTGATTACTCAAAAGCTTCAATTTTGACCCATTTCAGGCACAGAAATGACTTTAAACACACTTATTTTAGTTGACAAAGTCATAATTCACATCCAACAGTCATTTACAGTCAAAAGATTAAATGTTAAAATTTCATCCATATTGACCATTTTGGGATCGTTCGACATGTCCGGAGTCATCGTTTTTCATCCGAAAATTGATTTTTTGGACTGTACCAAAAATGATTCAAAATGTCAATTGGATCGTGCCTCATTTTGAATGACCACTTTTTAAACCCTCACAGTGACCAAAATTGCCAATTTTACAGAGTTTTGCTTACACAAAAGCTTCAATTTTGACCCGTTTCAGGCACAGAAATGACTTTAAACACACTTATTTTAGTTGACAAAGTCATTATTCACATCCAACAGTCATTTAGAGTCAAAAGATTAAATGTTAAAATTTCATTCATATTGACCATTTTGGGATCGTTCGACATGTCCGGAGTCATCGTTTTTCATCCGAAAATTGATTTTTTGGACTGTACCAAAAATGATTCAAAATGTCAATTGGATCGTGCCTCATGTTGAATAACCACTTTTTAAACCCTCACAGTGACCAAAATTGCCATTTTTACAGAGTTTTGATTACTCAAAAGCTTCAATTTTGACCCATTTCAGGCACAGAAATGACTTTAAACACACTTATTTTAGTTGACAAAGTCATAATTCACATCCAACAGTCATTTACAGTCAAAAGATTAAATGTTAAAATTTCATCCATATTGACCATTTTGGGATCGTTCGACATGTCCGGAGTCATCGTTTTTCATCCGAAAATTGATTTTTTGGACTGTACCAAAAATGATTCAAAATGTCAATTGGATCGTGCCTCATGTTGTATAACCACTTTTTAAACCCTCACAGTGACCAAAATTGCCATTTTTACAGAGTTTTGCTTACTCAAAAGCTTCAATTTTGACCCATTTCAGGCACAGAAATGACTTTTAACACACTTATTTTAGTTGACAAAGTCATAATTCACATCCAACAGTCATTTACAGTCAAAAGATTAAATGTTAAAATTTCATCCATATTGACCATTTTGGGATCGTTCGACATGTCCGGAGTCATCGTTTTTCATCCGAAAATTGATTTTTTGGACTGTACCAAAAATGATTCAAAATGTCAATTGGATCATGCCTCATGTTGAATAACCACTTTTTAAACCCTCACAGTGACCAAAATTGCCATTTTTACAGAGTTTTGATTACTCAAAAGCTTCAATTTTTACCCCTTTGAGGCACAGAAATGACTTTAAACACACTTATTTTAGTTGACAAAGTCATAATTCACATCCAACAGTCATTTAGAGTCAAAAGATTAAATGTTAAAATTTCATCCATATTGACCATTTTGGGATCGTTCGACATGTCCGGAGTCATCGTTTTTCATCCGAAAATTGATTTTTTGGACTGTACCAAAAATGATTCAAAATGTCAATTGGATCGTGCCTCATTTTGAATAACCACTTTTTAAACCCTCACAGTGACCAAAATTGCCAATTTTACAGAGTTTTGCTTACACAAAAGCTTCAATTTTGACCCGTTTCAGGCACAGAAATGACTTTAAACACACTTATTTTAGTTGACAAAGTCATTATTCACATCCAACAGTCATTTACAGTCAAAAGATTAAATGTTAAAATTTCATCCATATTGACCATTTTGGGATCGTTCGACATGTCCGGAGTCATCGTTTTTCATCCGAAAATTGATTTTTTGGACTGTACCAAAAATGATTCAAAATGTCAATTGGATCGTGCCTCATGTTGAATAACCACTTTTTAAACCCTCACAGTGACCAAAATTGCCATTTTTACAGAGTTTTGATTACTCAAAAGCTTCAATTTTGACCCATTTCAGGCACAGAAATGACTTTAAACACACTTATTTTAGTTGACAAAGCCATAATTCACATCCAACAGTCATTTAGAGTCAAAAGATTAAATGTTAAAATTTCATCATTATAGACCATTTTGGGAACGTTCGACAGGTCCGGAGTCATCGTTTTTCATCCGAAAATTGATTTTTTGGTCTGTACCAAAAATGATTCAAAATGTCAATTGGATCGTGCCTCATGTTGAATAACCACTTTTTAAACCCTCACAGTGACCAAAATTGCAATTTTTACAGAGTTTTGATTACTCAAAAGCTTCAATTTTGACCCATTTCAGGCACAGAAATGACTTTAAACACACTTTTTTCAGTTGACAAAGTCATAATTCACATCCAACAGTCATTTACAGTCAAAAGATTAAATGTTAAAATTTCATCCATATTGACCATTTTGGGATCGTTCGACATGTCCGGAGTCATCGTTTTTCATCCGAAAATTGATTTTTTGGACTGTACCAAAAATGATTCAAAATGTCAATTGGATCGTGCCTCATTTTGAATAACCACTTTTTAAACCCTCACAGTGACCAAAATTGCCAATTTTACAGAGTTTTGCTTAAACAAAAGCTTCAATTTTGACCCGTTTCAGGCACAGAAATGACTTTAAACACACTTATTTTAGTTGACAAAGTCATTATTCACATCCAACAGTCATTTAGAGTCAAAAGATTAAATGTTAAAATTTCATCCATATTGACCATTTTGGGATCGTTCGACATGTCCGGAGTCATCGTTTTTCATCCGAAAATTGATTTTTTGGACTGTACCAAAAATGATTCAAAATGTCAATTGGATCGTGCCTCATGTTGAATAACCACTTTTTAAACCCTCACAGTGACCAAAATTGCCATTTTTACAGAGTTTTGATTACTCAAAAGCTTCAATTTTTACCCCTTTGAGGCACAGAAATGACTTTAAACACACTTATTTTAGTTGACAAAGTCATAATTCACATCCAACAGTCATTTACAGTCAAAAGATTAAATGTTAAAATTTCATCCATATTGACCATTTTGGGATCGTTCGACATGTCCGGAGTCATCGTTTTTCATCCGAAAATTGATTTTTTGGACTGTACCAAAAATGATTCAAAATGTCAATTGGATCGTGCCTCATTTTGAATAACCACTTTTTAAACCCTCACAGTGACCAAAATTGCCAATTTTACAGAGTTTTGCTTACACAAAAGCTTCAATTTTGACCCGTTTCAGGCACAGAAATGACTTTAAACACACTTATTTTAGTTGACAAAGTCATAATTCACATCCAACAGTCATTTACAGTCAAAAGATTAAATGTTAAAAATTCATCCATATTGACCATTTTGGGATCGTTCGACATGTCCGGAGTCATCGTTTTTCATCCGAAAATTGATTTTTTGAACTGTACCAAAAATGATTCAAAATGCCAATTGGATCGTGCCTCATGTTGAATAACCACTTTTTAAACCCTCACAGTGACCAAAATTGCCAATTTTACACAGTTTTGCTTACTCAAAAGCTTCAATTTTGACCCATTTCAGGCACAGAAATGACTTTAAACACACTTATTTTAGTTGACAAAGCCATAATTCACATCCAACAGTCATTTAGAGTCAAAAGATTAAATGTTAAAATTTCATCATTATAGACCATTTTGGGAACGTTCGACAGGTCCGGAGTCATCGTTTTTCGTCTGAAAATTGATTTTTTGGACTGTACCAAAAATGATTCAAAATGTCAATTGGATCGTGCCTCATGTTGAATAACCACTTTTTAAACCCTCAGAGTGACCAAAATTGCCATTTTTACAGAGTTTTGCTTACTCAAAAGCTTCAATTTTGACCCATTTCAGGCAAAGAAATGACTTTAAACACACTTATTTTAGTTGACAAAGTCATAATTCACATCCAACAGTCATTTACAGTCAAAAGATTAAATGTTAAAATTTCATCATTATAGACCATTTTGGGAACGTTCGACAGGTCCGGAGTCATCGTTTTCCGTCTGAAAATTGATTTTTTGGACTGTACCAAAAATGATTCAAAATGTCAATTGGATCGTGCCTCATGTTGAATAACAAGTTTTTAAACCCTCACAGTGACCAAAATTACCATTTTTACAGAGTTTTGCTTACTCAAAAGCTTCAATTTTGACCCATTTCAGGCACAGAAATGACTTTAAACACACTTATTTTAGTTGACAAAGTCATAATTCACATCCAACAGTCATTTACAGTCAAAAGATTAAATGTTAAAATTTCATACATATTGACCATTTTGGGATCGTTCGACATGTCCGGAGTCATCGTTTTTCATCCGAAAATTGATTTTTTGGACTGTACCAAAAATGATTCAAAATGTCAATTGGATCGTGCCTCATGTTGAATAACCACTTTTTAAACCCTCACAGTGACCAAAATTGCCATTTTTACAGAGTTTTGCTTACTCAAAAGCTTCAATTTTGACCCATTTCAGGCACAGAAATGACTTTAAACACACTTATTTTAGTTGACAAAGTCATAATTCACATCCAACAGTCATTTACAGTCAAAAGATTAAATGTTAAAATTTCATCCATATTGACCATTTTGGGATCGTTCGACATGTCCGGAGTCATCGTTTTTCATCCGAAAATTGATTTTTTGGACTGTACCAAAAATGATTCAAAATGTCAATTGGATCATGCCTCATGTTGAATAACCACTTTTTAAACCCACACAGTGACCAAAATTGCCATTTTTACAGAGTTTTGATTACTCAAAAGCTTCAATTTTTACCCCTTTGAGGCACAGAAATGACTTTAAACACACTTATTTTAGTTGACAAAGTCATAATTCACATCCAACAGTCATTTACAGTCAAAAGATTAAATGTTAAAATTTCATCCATATTGACCATTTTGGGATCGTTCGACATGTCCGGAGTCATCGTTTTTCATCCGAAAATTGATTTTTTGGACTGTACTAAAAAATGATTCAAAATGTCAATTGGATCGTGCCTCATGTTGAATAACCACTTTTTAAACCCTCATAGTGACCAAAATTGCCATTTTTACAGAGTTTTGATTACTCAAAAGCTTCAATTTTGACCCATTTCAGGCACAGAAATGACTTTAAACACACTTATTTTAGTTGACAAAGTCATAATTCACATCCAACAGTCATTTACAGTCAAAAGATTAAATGTTAAAATTTCATCCATATTGACCATTTTGGGATCGTTTGACATGTCCGGAGTCATCGTTTTTCATCCGAAAATTGATTTTTTGGACTGTACCAAAAATGATTCAAAATGTCAATTGGATCGTGCCTCATTTTGAATGACCACTTTTTAAACCCTCACAGTGACCAAAATTGCCAATTTTACAGAGTTTTGCTTACACAAAAGCTTCAATTTTGACCCGTTTCAGGCACAGAAATGACTTTAAACACACTTATTTTAGTTGACAAAGTCATTATTCACATCCAACAGTCATTTAGAGTCAAAAGATTAAATGTTAAAATTTCATCCATATTGACCATTTTGGGATCGTTCGACATGTCCGGAGTCATCGTTTTTCATCCGAAAATTGATTTTTTGGACTGTACCAAAAATGATTCAAAATGTCAATTGGATCGTGCCTCATGTTGAATAACCACTTTTTAAACCCTCACAGTGACCAAAATTGCCATTTTTACAGAGTTTTGATTACTCAAAAGCTTCAATTTTGACCCATTTCAGGCACAGAAATGACTTTAAACACACTTATTTTAGTTGACAAAGTCATAATTCACATCCAACAGTCATTTACAGTCAAAAGATTAAATGTTAAAATTTCATCCATATTGACCATTTTGGGATCGTTCGACATGTCCGGAGTCATCGTTTTTCATCCGAAAATTGATTTTTTGGACTGTACCAAAAATGATTCAAAATGTCAATTGGATCGTGCCTCATGTTGTATAACCACTTTTTAAACCCTCACAGTGACCAAAATTGCCATTTTTACAGAGTTTTGCTTACTCAAAAGCTTCAATTTTGACCCATTTCAGGCACAGAAATGACTTTAAACACACTTATTTTAGTTGACAAAGTCATAATTCACATCCAACAGTCATTTACAGTCAAAAGATTAAATGTTAAAATTTCATCCATATTGACCATTTTGGGATCGTTCGACATGTCCGGAGTCATCGTTTTTCATCCGAAAATTGATTTTTTGGACTGTACTAAAAAATGATTCAAAATGTCAATTGGATCGTGCCTCATGTTGAATAACCACTTTTTAAACCCTCATAGTGACCAAAATTGCCATTTTTACAGAGTTTTGATTACTCAAAAGCTTCAATTTTGACCCATTTCAGGCACAGAAATGACTTTAAACACACTTATTTTAGTTGACAAAGTCATAATTCACATCCAACAGTCATTTACAGTCAAAAGATTAAATGTTAAAATTTCATCCATATTGACCATTTTGGGATCGTTCGACATGTCCGGAGTCATCGTTTTTCATCCGAAAATTGATTTTTTGGACTGTACCAAAAATGATTCAAAATGTCAATTGGATCGTGCCTCATTTTGAATGACCACTTTTTAAACCCTCACAGTGACCAAAATTGCCAATTTTACAGAGTTTTGCTTACACAAAAGCTTCAATTTTGACCCGTTTCAGGCACAGAAATGACTTTAAACACACTTATTTTAGTTGACAAAGTCATTATTCACATCCAACAGTCATTTAGAGTCAAAAGATTAAATGTTAAAATTTCATCCATATTGACCATTTTGGGATCGTTCGACATGTCCGGAGTCATCGTTTTTCATCCGAAAATTGATTTTTTGGACTGTACCAAAAATGATTCAAAATGTCAATTGGATCGTGCCTCATGTTGAATAACCACTTTTTAAACCCTCACAGTGACCAAAATTGCCATTTTTACAGAGTTTTGATTACTCAAAAGCTTCAATTTTGACCCATTTCAGGCACAGAAATGACTTTAAACACACTTATTTTAGTTGACAAAGTCATAATTCACATCCAACAGTCATTTACAGTCAAAAGATTAAATGTTAAAATTTCATCCATATTGACCATTTTGGGATCGTTCGACATGTCCGGAGTCATCGTTTTTCATCCGAAAATTGATTTTTTGGACTGTACCAAAAATGATTCAAAATGTCAATTGGATCGTGCCTCATGTTGTATAACCACTTTTTAAACCCTCACAGTGACCAAAATTGCCATTTTTACAGAGTTTTGATTACTCAAAAGCTTCAATTTTGACCCATTTCAGGCACAGAAATGACTTTAAACACACTTATTTTAGTTGACAAAGTCATAATTCACATCCAACAGTCATTTACAGTCAAAAGATTAAATGTTAAAATTTCATCCATATTGACCATTTTGGGATCGTTCGACATGTCCGGAGTCATCGTTTTTCATCCGAAAATTGATTTTTTGGACTGTACCAAAAATGATTCAAAATGTCAATTGGATCATGCCTCATGTTGAATAACCACTTTTTAAACCCTCACAGTGACCAAAATTGCCATTTTTACAGAGTTTTGATTACTCAAAAGCTTCAATTTTTACCCCTTTGAGGCACAGAAATGACTTTAAACACACTTATTTTAGTTGACAAAGTCATAATTCACATCCAACAGTCATTTAGAGTCAAAAGATTAAATGTTAAAATTTCATCCATATTGACCATTTTGGGATCGTTCGACATGTCCGGAGTCATCGTTTTTCATCCGAAAATTGATTTTTTGGACTGTACCAAAAATGATTCAAAATGTCAATTGGATCGTGCCTCATGTTGAATAACCACTTTTTAAACCCTCACAGTGACCAAAATTGCCATTTTTACAGAGTTTTGATTACTCAAAAGCTTCAATTTTGACCCATTTCAGGCACAGAAATGACTTTAAACACACTTATTTTAGTTGACAAAGTCATAATTCACATCCAACAGTCATTTACAGTCAAAAGATTAAATGTTAAAATTTCATCCATATTGACCATTTTGGGATCGTTCGACATGTCCGGAGTCATCGTTTTTCATCCGAAAATTGATTTTTTGGACTGTACCAAAAATGATTCAAAATGTCAATTGGATCGTGCCTCATGTTGAATAACCACTTTTTAAACCCTCACAGTGACCAAAATTGCCATTTTTACAGAGTTTTGATTACTCAAAAGCTTCAATTTTGACCCATTTCAGGCACATAAATGACTTTAAACACACTTATTTTAGTTGACAAAGTCATAATTCACATCCAACAGTCATTTACAGTCAAAAGATTAAATGTTAAAATTTCATCCATATTGACCATTTTGGGATCGTTCGACATGTCCGGAGTCATCGTTTTTCATCCGAAAATTGATTTTTTGGACTGTACCAAAAATGATTCAAAATGTCAATTGGATCGTGCCTCATGTTGAATAACCACTTTTTAAACCCTCACAGTGACCAAAATTGCCATTTTTACAGAGTTTTGATTACTCAAAAGCTTCAATTTTGACCCATTTCAGGCACATAAATGACTTTAAACACACTTATTTTAGTTGACAAAGTCATAATTCACATCCAACAGTCATTTACAGTCAAAAGATTAAATGTTAAAATTTCATCCATATTGACCATTTTGGGATCGTTCGACATGTCCGGAGTCATCGTTTTTCATCCGAAAATTGATTTTTTGGACTGTACCAAAAATGATTCAAAATGTCAATTGGATCGTGCCTCATGTTGAATAACAACTTTTTAAACCCTCACAGTGACCAAAATTGCCATTTTTACAGAGTTTTGCTTACTCAAAAGCTTCAATTTTGACCCATTTCAGGCACAGAAATGACTTTAAACACACTTATTTTAGTTGACAAAGTCATAATTCACATCCAACAGTCATTTACAGTCAAAAGATTAAATGTTAAAATTTCATCCATATTGACCATTTTGGGATCGTTCGACATGTCCGGAGTCATCGTTTTTCATCCGAAAATTGATTTTTTGGACTGTACCAAAAATGATTCAAAATGTCAATTGGATCGTGCCTCATGTTGAATAACCACTTTTTAAACCCTCACAGTGACCAAAATTGCCATTTTTACAGAGTTTTGCTTACTCAAAAGCTTCAATTTTGACCCATTTCAGGCACAGAAATGACTTTAAACACACTTATTTTAGTTGACAAAGTCATAATTCACATCCAACAGTCATTTACAGTCAAAAGATTAAATGTTAAAATTTCATCCATATTGACCATTTTGGGATCGTTCGACATGTCAGGAGTCATCGTTTTTCATCCGAAAATTGATTTTTTGGACTGTACCAAAAATGATTCAAAATGTCAATTGGATCATGCCTCATGTTGAATAACCACTTTTTAAACCCACACAGTGACCACAATTGCCATTTTTACAGAGTTTTGATTACTCAAAAGCTTCAATTTTTACCCCTTTGAGGCACAGAAATGACTTTAAACACACTTATTTTAGTTGACAAAGTCATAATTCACATCCAACAGTCATTTAGAGTCAAAAAATTAAATGTTAAAATTTCATCCATATTGACCATTTTGGGATCGTTCGACATGTCCGGAGTCATCGTTTTTCATCCGAAAATTGATTTTTTGAACTGTACCAAAAATGATTCAAAATGTCAATTGGATCGTGCCTCATGTTGAATACCCACTTTTTAAACCCTCACAGTGACCAAAATGGCCAATTTTACACAGTTTTGCTTACTCAAAAGCTTCAATTTTGACCCATTTCAGGCACAGAAATGACTTTAAACACACTTATTTTAGTTGACAAAGCCATAATTCACATCCAACAGTCATTTAGAGTCAAAAGATTAAATGATAAAATTTCATCATTATAGACCATTTTGGGAACGTTCGACAGGTCCGGAGTCATCGTTTTTCGTCTGAAAATTGATTTTTTGGACTGTACCAAAAATGATTCAAAATGTCAATTGGATCGTGCCTCATGTTGAATAACCACTTTTTAAACCCTCACAGTGACCAAAATTGCCATTTTTACAGAGTTTTGATTACTCAAAAGCTTCAATTTTGACCCATTTCATGCACAGAAATGACTTTAAACACACTTATTTTAGTTGACAAAGTCATAATTCACATCCAGCAGTCATTTACAGTCATAAGATTAAATGTTAAAATTTCATCCATATTGACCATTTTGGGATCGTTCGACATGTCCGGAGTCATCGTTTTTCATCCGAAAATTGATTTTTTGGACTGTACCAAAAATGATTCAAAATGTTAATTGGATCGTGCCTCATTTTGAATAACCACTTTTTAAACCCTCACAGTGACCAAAATTGCCTATTTTACAGAGTTTTGCTTACACAAAAGCTTCAATTTTGACCCGTTTCAGGCACAGAAATGACTTTAAACACACTTATTTTAGTTGACAAAGTCATTATTCACATCCAACAGTCATTTAGAGTCAAAAGATTAAATGTTAAAATTTCATCCATATTGACCATTTTGGGATCGTTCGACATGTCCGGAGTCATCGTTTTTCATCCGAAAATTGATTTTTTGGACTGTACCAAAAATGATTCAAAATGTCAATTGGATCGTGCCTCATGTTGAATAACCACTTTTTAAACCCTCACAGTGACCAAAATTGCCATTTTTACAGAGTTTTGATTACTCAAAAGCTTCAATTTTGACCCATTTCAGGCACAGAAATGACTTTAAACACACTTATTTTAGTTGACAAAGCCATAATTCACATCCAACAGTCATTTAGAGTCAAAAGATTAAATGATAAAATTTCATCATTATAGACCATTTTGGGAACGTTCGACAGGTCCGGAGTCATCGTTTTTCGTCTGAAAATTGATTTTTTGGACTGTACCAAAAATGATTCAAAATGTCAATTGGATCGTGCCTCATGTTGAATAACCACTTTTTAAACCCTCACAGTGACCAAAATTGCCATTTTTACAGAGTTTTGATTACTCAAAAGCTTCAATTTTGACCCATTTCATGCACAGAAATGACTTTAAACACACTTATTTTAGTTGACAAAGTCATAATTCACATCCAGCAGTCATTTACAGTCAAAAGATTAAATGTTAAAATTTCATCCATATTGACCATTTTGGGATCGTTCGACATGTCCGGAGTCATCGTTTTTCATCCGAAAATTGATTTTTTGGACTGTACCAAAAATGATTCAAAATGTTAATTGGATCGTGCCTCATTTTGAATAACCACTTTTTAAACCCTCACAGTGACCAAAATTGCCTATTTTACAGAGTTTTGCTTACACAAAAGCTTCAATTTTGACCCGTTTCAGGCACAGAAATGACTTTAAACACACTTATTTTAGTTGACAAAGTCATTATTCACATCCAACAGTCATTTAGAGTCAAAAGATTAAATGTTAAAATTTCATCCATATTGACCATTTTGGGATCGTTCGACATGTCCGGAGTCATCGTTTTTCATCCGAAAATTGATTTTTTGGACTGTACCAAAAATGATTCAAAATGTCAATTGGATCGTGCCTCATGTTGAATAACCACTTTTTAAACCCTCACAGTGACCAAAATTGCCATTTTTACAGAGTTTTGATTACTCAAAAGCTTCAATTTTGACCCATTTCAGGCACAGAAATGACTTTAAACACACTTATTTTAGTTGACAAAGCCATAATTCACATCCAACAGTCATTTAGAGTCAAAAGATTAAATGTTAAAATTTCATCATTATAGACCATTTTGGGAACGTTCGACAGGTCCGGAGTCATCGTTTTTCATCCGAAAATTGATTTTTTGGTCTGTACCAAAAATGATTCAAAATGTCAATTGGATCGTGCCTCATGTTGAATAACCACTTTTTAAACCCTCACAGTGACCAAAATTGCAATTTTTACAGAGTTTTGATTACTCAAAAGCTTCAATTTTGACCCATTTCAGGCACAGAAATGACTTTAAACACACTTTTTTCAGTTGACAAAGTCATAATTCACATCCAACAGTCATTTACAGTCAAAAGATTAAATGTTAAAATTTCATCCATATTGACCATTTTGGGATCGTTCGACATGTCCGGAGTCATCGTTTTTCATCCGAAAATTGATTTTTTGGACTGTACCAAAAATGATTCAAAATGTCAATTGGATCGTGCCTCATTTTGAATAACCACTTTTTAAACCCTCACAGTGACCAAAATTGCCAATTTTACAGAGTTTTGCTTAAACAAAAGCTTCAATTTTGACCCTTTTCAGGCACAGAAATGACTTTAAACACACTTATTTTAGTTGACAAAGTCATTATTCACATCCAACAGTCATTTAGAGTCAAAAGATTAAATGTTAAAATTTCATCCATATTGACCATTTTGGGATCGTTCGACATGTCCGGAGTCATCGTTTTTCATCCGAAAATTGATTTTTTGGACTGTACCAAAAATGATTCAAAATGTCAATTGGATCGTGCCTCATGTTGAATAACCACTTTTTAAACCCTCACAGTGACCAAAATTGCCATTTTTACAGAGTTTTGATTACTCAAAAGCTTCAATTTTTACCCCTTTGAGGCACAGAAATGACTTTAAACACACTTATTTTAGTTGACAAAGTCATAATTCACATCCAACAGTCATTTACAGTCAAAAGATTAAATGTTAAAATTTCATCCATATTGACCATTTTGGGATCGTTCGACATGTCCGGAGTCATCGTTTTTCATCCGAAAATTGATTTTTTGGACTGTACCAAAAATGATTCAAAATGTCAATTGGATCGTGCCTCATTTTGAATAACCACTTTTTAAACCCTCACAGTGACCAAAATTGCCAATTTTACAGAGTTTTGCTTACACAAAAGCTTCAATTTTGACCCGTTTCAGGCACAGAAATGACTTTAAACACACTTATTTTAGTTGACAAAGTCATAATTCACATCCAACAGTCATTTACAGTCAAAAGATTAAATGTTAAAAATTCATCCATATTGACCATTTTGGGATCGTTCGACATGTCCGGAGTCATCGTTTTTCATCCGAAAATTGATTTTTTGAACTGTACCAAAAATGATTCAAAATGCCAATTGGATCGTGCCTCATGTTGAATAACCACTTTTTAAACCCTCACAGTGACCAAAATTGCCAATTTTACACAGTTTTGCTTACTCAAAAGCTTCAATTTTGACCCATTTCAGGCACAGAAATGACTTTAAACACACTTATTTTAGTTGACAAAGCCATAATTCACATCCAACAGTCATTTAGAGTCAAAAGATTAAATGTTAAAATTTCATCATTATAGACCATTTTGGGAACGTTCGACAGGTCCGGAGTCATCGTTTTTCGTCTGAAAATTGATTTTTTGGACTGTACCAAAAATGATTCAAAATGTCAATTGGATCGTGCCTCATGTTGAATAACCACTTTTTAAACCCTCAGAGTGACCAAAATTGCCATTTTTACAGAGTTTTGCTTACTCAAAAGCTTCAATTTTGACCCATTTCAGGCAAAGAAATGACTTTAAACACACTTATTTTAGTTGACAAAGTCATAATTCACATCCAACAGTCATTTACAGTCAAAAGATTAAATGTTAAAATTTCATCATTATAGACCATTTTGGGAACGTTCGACAGGTCCGGAGTCATCGTTTTCCGTCTGAAAATTGATTTTTTGGACTGTACCAAAAATGATTCAAAATGTCAATTGGATCGTGCCTCATGTTGAATAACAAGTTTTTAAACCCTCACAGTGACCAAAATTGCCATTTTTACAGAGTTTTGCTTACTCAAAAGCTTCAATTTTGACCCATTTCAGGCACAGAAATGACTTTAAACACACTTATTTTAGTTGACAAAGTCATAATTCACATCCAACAGTCATTTACAGTCAAAAGATTAAATGTTAAAATTTCATACATATTGACCATTTTGGGATCGTTCGACATGTCCGGAGTCATCGTTTTTCATCCGAAAATTGATTTTTTGGACTGTACCAAAAATGATTCAAAATGTCAATTGGATCGTGCCTCATGTTGAATAACCACTTTTTAAACCCTCACAGTGACCAAAATTGCCATTTTTACAGAGTTTTGCTTACTCAAAAGCTTCAATTTTGACCCATTTCAGGCACAGAAATGACTTTAAACACACTTATTTTAGTTGACAAAGTCATAATTCACATCCAACAGTCATTTACAGTCAAAAGATTAAATGTTAAAATTTCATCCATATTGACCATTTTGGGATCGTTCGACATGTCCGGAGTCATCGTTTTTCATCCGAAAATTGATTTTTTGGACTGTACCAAAAATGATTCAAAATGTCAATTGGATCATGCCTCATGTTGAATAACCACTTTTTAAACCCACACAGTGACCAAAATTGCCATTTTTACAGAGTTTTGATTACTCAAAAGCTTCAATTTTTACCCCTTTGAGGCACAGAAATGACTTTAAACACACTTATTTTAGTTGACAAAGTCATAATTCACATCCAACAGTCATTTACAGTCAAAAGATTAAATGTTAAAATTTCATCCATATTGACCATTTTGGGATCGTTCGACATGTCCGGAGTCATCGTTTTTCATCCGAAAATTGATTTTTTGGACTGTACTAAAAAATGATTCAAAATGTCAATTGGATCGTGCCTCATGTTGAATAACCACTTTTTAAACCCTCATAGTGACCAAAATTGCCATTTTTACAGAGTTTTGATTACTCAAAAGCTTCAATTTTGACCCATTTCAGGCACAGAAATGACTTTAAACACACTTATTTTAGTTGACAAAGTCATAATTCACATCCAACAGTCATTTACAGTCAAAAGATTAAATGTTAAAATTTCATCCATATTGACCATTTTGGGATCGTTCGACATGTCCGGAGTCATCGTTTTTCATCCGAAAATTGATTTTTTGGACTGTACCAAAAATGATTCAAAATGTCAATTGGATCGTGCCTCATTTTGAATGACCACTTTTTAAACCCTCACAGTGACCAAAATTGCCAATTTTACAGAGTTTTGCTTACACAAAAGCTTCAATTTTGACCCGTTTCAGGCACAGAAATGACTTTAAACACACTTATTTTAGTTGACAAAGTCATTATTCACATCCAACAGTCATTTAGAGTCAAAAGATTAAATGTTAAAATTTCATCCATATTGACCATTTTGGGATCGTTCGACATGTCCGGAGTCATCGTTTTTCATCCGAAAATTTATTTTTTGGACTGTACCAAAAATGATTCAAAATGTCAATTGGATCGTGCCTCATGTTGAATAACCACTTTTTAAACCCTCACAGTGACCAAAATTGCCATTTTTACAGAGTTTTGATTACTCAAAAGCTTCAATTTTGACCCATTTCAGGCACAGAAATGACTTTAAACACACTTATTTTAGTTGACAAAGTCATAATTCACATCCAACAGTCATTTACAGTCAAAAGATTAAATGTTAAAATTTCATCCATATTGACCATTTTGGGATCGTTCGACATGTCCGGAGTCATCGTTTTTCATCCGAAAATTGATTTTTTGGACTGTACCAAAAATGATTCAAAATGTCAATTGGATCGTGCCTCATGTTGTATAACCACTTTTTAAACCCTCACAGTGACCAAAATTGCCATTTTTACAGAGTTTTGCTTACTCAAAAGCTTCAATTTTGACCCATTTCAGGCACAGAAATGACTTTAAACACACTTATTTTAGTTGACAAAGTCATAATTCACATCCAACAGTCATTTACAGTCAAAAGATTAAATGTTAAAATTTCATCCATATTGACCATTTTGGGATCGTTCGACATGTCCGGAGTCATCGTTTTTCATCCGAAAATTGATTTTTTGGACTGTACTAAAAAATGATTCAAAATGTCAATTGGATCGTGCCTCATGTTGAATAACCACTTTTTAAACCCTCATAGTGACCAAAATTGCCATTTTTACAGAGTTTTGATTACTCAAAAGCTTCAATTTTGACCCATTTCAGGCACAGAAATGACTTTAAACACACTTATTTTAGTTGACAAAGTCATAATTCACATCCAACAGTCATTTACAGTCAAAAGATTAAATGTTAAAATTTCATCCATATTGACCATTTTGGGATCGTTCGACATGTCCGGAGTCATCGTTTTTCATCCGAAAATTGATTTTTTGGACTGTACCAAAAATGATTCAAAATGTCAATTGGATCGTGCCTCATTTTGAATGACCACTTTTTAAACCCTCACAGTGACCAAAATTGCCAATTTTACAGAGTTTTGCTTACACAAAAGCTTCAATTTTGACCCGTTTCAGGCACAGAAATGACTTTAAACACACTTATTTTAGTTGACAAAGTCATTATTCACATCCAACAGTCATTTAGAGTCAAAAGATTAAATGTTAAAATTTCATCCATATTGACCATTTTGGGATCGTTCGACATGTCCGGAGTCATCGTTTTTCATCCGAAAATTGATTTTTTGGACTGTACCAAAAATGATTCAAAATGTCAATTGGATCGTGCCTCATGTTGAATAACCACTTTTTAAACCCTCACAGTGACCAAAATTGCCATTTTTACAGAGTTTTGATTACTCAAAAGCTTCAATTTTGACCCATTTCAGGCACAGAAATGACTTTAAACACACTTATTTTAGTTGACAAAGTCATAATTCACATCCAACAGTCATTTACAGTCAAAAGATTAAATGTTAAAATTTCATCCATATTGACCATTTTGGGATCGTTCGACATGTCCGGAGTCATCGTTTTTCATCCGAAAATTGATTTTTTGGACTGTACCAAAAATGATTCAAAATGTCAATTGGATCGTGCCTCATGTTGTATAACCACTTTTTAAACCCTCACAGTGACCAAAATTGCCATTTTTACAGAGTTTTGATTACTCAAAAGCTTCAATTTTGACCCATTTCAGGCACAGAAATGACTTTAAACACACTTATTTTAGTTGACAAAGTCATAATTCACATCCAACAGTCATTTACAGTCAAAAGATTAAATGTTAAAATTTCATCCATATTGACCATTTTGGGATCGTTCGACATGTCCGGAGTCATCGTTTTTCATCCGAAAATTGATTTTTTGGACTGTACCAAAAATGATTCAAAATGTCAATTGGATCATGCCTCATGTTGAATAACCACTTTTTAAACCCTCACAGTGACCAAAATTGCCATTTTTACAGAGTTTTGATTACTCAAAAGCTTCAATTTTTACCCCTTTGAGGCACAGAAATGACTTTAAACACACTTATTTTAGTTGACAAAGTCATAATTCACATCCAACAGTCATTTAGAGTCAAAAGATTAAATGTTAAAATTTCATCCATATTGACCATTTTGGGATCGTTCGACATGTCCGGAGTCATCGTTTTTCATCCGAAAATTGATTTTTTGGACTGTACCAAAAATGATTCAAAATGTCAATTGGATCGTGCCTCATGTTGAATAACCACTTTTTAAACCCTCACAGTGACCAAAATTGCCATTTTTACAGAGTTTTGATTACTCAAAAGCTTCAATTTTGACCCATTTCAGGCACAGAAATGACTTTAAACACACTTATTTTAGTTGACAAAGTCATAATTCACATCCAACAGTCATTTACAGTCAAAAGATTAAATGTTAAAATTTCATCCATATTGACCATTTTGGGATCGTTCGACATGTCCGGAGTCATCGTTTTTCATCCGAAAATTGATTTTTTGGACTGTACCAAAAATGATTCAAAATGTCAATTGGATCGTGCCTCATGTTGAATAACCACTTTTTAAACCCTCACAGTGACCAAAATTGCCATTTTTACAGAGTTTTGATTACTCAAAAGCTTCAATTTTGACCCATTTCAGGCACATAAATGACTTTAAACACACTTATTTTAGTTGACAAAGTCATAATTCACATCCAACAGTCATTTACAGTCAAAAGATTAAATGTTAAAATTTCATCCATATTGACCATTTTGGGATCGTTCGACATGTCCGGAGTCATCGTTTTTCATCCGAAAATTGATTTTTTGGACTGTACCAAAAATGATTCAAAATGTCAATTGGATCGTGCCTCATGTTGAATAACCACTTTTTAAACCCTCACAGTGACCAAAATTGCCATTTTTACAGAGTTTTGATTACTCAAAAGCTTCAATTTTGACCCATTTCAGGCACATAAATGACTTTAAACACACTTATTTTAGTTGACAAAGTCATAATTCACATCCAACAGTCATTTACAGTCAAAAGATTAAATGTTAAAATTTCATCCATATTGACCATTTTGGGATCGTTCGACATGTCCGGAGTCATCGTTTTTCATCCGAAAATTGATTTTTTGGACTGTACCAAAAATGATTCAAAATGTCAATTGGATCGTGCCTCATGTTGAATAACAACTTTTTAAACCCTCACAGTGACCAAAATTGCCATTTTTACAGAGTTTTGCTTACTCAAAAGCTTCAATTTTGACCCATTTCAGGCACAGAAATGACTTTAAACACACTTATTTTAGTTGACAAAGTCATAATTCACATCCAACAGTCATTTACAGTCAAAAGATTAAATGTTAAAATTTCATCCATATTGACCATTTTGGGATCGTTCGACATGTCCGGAGTCATCGTTTTTCATCCGAAAATTGATTTTTTGGACTGTACCAAAAATGATTCAAAATGTCAATTGGATCGTGCCTCATGTTGAATAACCACTTTTTAAACCCTCACAGTGACCAAAATTGCCATTTTTACAGAGTTTTGCTTACTCAAAAGCTTCAATTTTGACCCATTTCAGGCACAGAAATGACTTTAAACACACTTATTTTAGTTGACAAAGTCATAATTCACATCCAACAGTCATTTACAGTCAAAAGATTAAATGTTAAAATTTCATCCATATTGACCATTTTGGGATCGTTCGACATGTCCGGAGTCATCGTTTTTCATCCGAAAATTGATTTTTTGGACTGTACCAAAAATGATTCAAAATGTCAATTGGATCATGCCTCATGTTGAATAACCACTTTTTAAACCCACACAGTGACCACAATTGCCATTTTTACAGAGTTTTGATTACTCAAAAGCTTCAATTTTTACCCCTTTGAGGCACAGAAATGACTTTAAACACACTTATTTTAGTTGACAAAGTCATAATTCACATCCAACAGTCATTTAGAGTCAAAAGATTAAATGTTAAAATTTCATCCATATTGACCATTTTGGGATCGTTCGACATGTCCGGAGTCATCGTTTTTCATCCGAAAATTGATTTTTTGAACTGTACCAAAAATGATTCAAAATGTCAATTGGATCGTGCCTCATGTTGAATACCCACTTTTTAAACCCTCACAGTGACCAAAATGGCCAATTTTACACAGTTTTGCTTACTCAAAAGCTTCAATTTTGACCCATTTCAGGCACAGAAATGACTTTAAACACACTTATTTTAGTTGACAAAGCCATAATTCACATCCAACAGTCATTTAGAGTCAAAAGATTAAATGATAAAATTTCATCATTATAGACCATTTTGGGAACGTTCGACAGGTCCGGAGTCATCGTTTTTCGTCTGAAAATTGATTTTTTGGACTGTACCAAAAATGATTCAAAATGTCAATTGGATCGTGCCTCATGTTGAATAACCACTTTTTAAACCCTCACAGTGACCAAAATTGCCATTTTTACAGAGTTTTGATTACTCAAAAGCTTCAATTTTGACCCATTTCATGCACAGAAATGACTTTAAACACACTTATTTTAGTTGACAAAGTCATAATTCACATCCAGCAGTCATTTACAGTCAAAAGATTAAATGTTAAAATTTCATCCATATTGACCATTTTGGGATCGTTCGACATGTCCGGAGTCATCGTTTTTCATCCGAAAATTGATTTTTTGGACTGTACCAAAAATGATTCAAAATGTTATTTGGATCGTGCCTCATTTTGAATAACCACTTTTTAAACCCTCACAGTGACCAAAATTGCCTATTTTACAGAGTTTTGCTTACACAAAAGCTTCAATTTTGACCCGTTTCAGGCACAGAAATGACTTTAAACACACTTATTTTAGTTGACAAAGTCATTATTCACATCCAACAGTCATTTAGAGTCAAAAGATTAAATGTTAAAATTTCATCCATATTGACCATTTTGGGATCGTTCGACATGTCCGGAGTCATCGTTTTTCATCCGAAAATTGATTTTTTGGACTGTACCAAAAATGATTCAAAATGTCAATTGGATCGTGCCTCATGTTGAATAACCACTTTTTAAACCCTCACAGTGACCAAAATTGCCATTTTTACAGAGTTTTGATTACTCAAAAGCTTCAATTTTGACCCATTTCAGGCACAGAAATGACTTTAAACACACTTATTTTAGTTGACAAAGCCATAATTCACATCCAACAGTCATTTAGAGTCAAAAGATTAAATGATAAAATTTCATCATTATAGACCATTTTGGGAACGTTCGACAGGTCCGGAGTCATCGTTTTTCGTCTGAAAATTGATTTTTTGGACTGTACCAAAAATGATTCAAAATGTCAATTGGATCGTGCCTCATGTTGAATAACCACTTTTTAAACCCTCACAGTGACCAAAATTGCCATTTTTACAGAGTTTTGATTACTCAAAAGCTTCAATTTTGACCCATTTCATGCACAGAAATGACTTTAAACACACTTATTTTAGTTGACAAAGTCATAATTCACATCCAGCAGTCATTTACAGTCAAAAGATTAAATGTTAAAATTTCATCCATATTGACCATTTTGGGATCGTTCGACATGTCCGGAGTCATCGTTTTTCATCCGAAAATTGATTTTTTGGACTGTACCAAAAATGATTCAAAATGTTAATTGGATCGTGCCTCATTTTGAATAACCACTTTTTAAACCCTCACAGTGACCAAAATTGCCTATTTTACAGAGTTTTGCTTACACAAAAGCTTCAATTTTGACCCGTTTCAGGCACAGAAATGACTTTAAACACACTTATTTTAGTTGACAAAGTCATTATTCACATCCAACAGTCATTTAGAGTCAAAAGATTAAATGTTAAAATTTCATCCATATTGACCATTTTGGGATCGTTCGACATGTCCGGAGTCATCGTTTTTCATCCGAAAATTGATTTTTTGGACTGTACCAAAAATGATTCAAAATGTCAATTGGATCGTGCCTCATGTTGAATAACCACTTTTTAAACCCTCACAGTGACCAAAATTGCCATTTTTACAGAGTTTTGATTACTCAAAAGCTTCAATTTTGACCCATTTCAGGCACAGAAATGACTTTAAACACACTTATTTTAGTTGACAAAGCCATAATTCACATCCAACAGTCATTTAGAGTCAAAAGATTAAATGTTAAAATTTCATCATTATAGACCATTTTGGGAACGTTCGACAGGTCCGGAGTCATCGTTTTTCATCCGAAAATTGATTTTTTGGTCTGTACCAAAAATGATTCAAAATGTCAATTGGATCGTGCCTCATGTTGAATAACCACTTTTTAAACCCTCACAGTGACCAAAATTGCAATTTTTACAGAGTTTTGATTACTCAAAAGCTTCAATTTTGACCCATTTCAGGCACAGAAATGACTTTAAACACACTTTTTTCAGTTGACAAAGTCATAATTCACATCCAACAGTCATTTACAGTCAAAAGATTAAATGTTAAAATTTCATCCATATTGACCATTTTGGGATCGTTCGACATGTCCGGAGTCATCGTTTTTCATCCGAAAATTGATTTTTTGGACTGTACCAAAAATGATTCAAAATGTCAATTGGATCGTGCCTCATTTTGAATAACCACTTTTTAAACCCTCACAGTGACCAAAATTGCCAATTTTACAGAGTTTTGCTTAAACAAAAGCTTCAATTTTGACCCGTTTCAGGCACAGAAATGACTTTAAACACACTTATTTTAGTTGACAAAGTCATTATTCACATCCAACAGTCATTTAGAGTCAAAAGATTAAATGTTAAAATTTCATCCATATTGACCATTTTGGGATCGTTCGACATGTCCGGAGTCATCGTTTTTCATCCGAAAATTGATTTTTTGGACTGTACCAAAAATGATTCAAAATGTCAATTGGATCGTGCCTCATGTTGAATAACCACTTTTTAAACCCTCACAGTGACCAAAATTGCCATTTTTACAGAGTTTTGATTACTCAAAAGCTTCAATTTTTACCCCTTTGAGGCACAGAAATGACTTTAAACACACTTATTTTAGTTGACAAAGTCATAATTCACATCCAACAGTCATTTACAGTCAAAAGATTAAATGTTAAAATTTCATCCATATTGACCATTTTGGGATCGTTCGACATGTCCGGAGTCATCGTTTTTCATCCGAAAATTGATTTTTTGGACTGTACCAAAAATGATTCAAAATGTCAATTGGATCGTGCCTCATTTTGAATAACCACTTTTTAAACCCTCACAGTGACCAAAATTGCCAATTTTACAGAGTTTTGCTTACACAAAAGCTTCAATTTTGACCCGTTTCAGGCACAGAAATGACTTTAAACACACTTATTTTAGTTGACAAAGTCATAATTCACATCCAACAGTCATTTACAGTCAAAAGATTAAATGTTAAAAATTCATCCATATTGACCATTTTGGGATCGTTCGACATGTCCGGAGTCATCGTTTTTCATCCGAAAATTGATTTTTTGAACTGTACCAAAAATGATTCAAAATGCCAATTGGATCGTGCCTCATGTTGAATAACCACTTTTTAAACCCTCACAGTGACCAAAATTGCCAATTTTACACAGTTTTGCTTACTCAAAAGCTTCAATTTTGACCCATTTCAGGCACAGAAATGACTTTAAACACACTTATTTTAGTTGACAAAGCCATAATTCACATCCAACAGTCATTTAGAGTCAAAAGATTAAATGTTAAAATTTCATCATTATAGACCATTTTGGGAACGTTCGACAGGTCCGGAGTCATCGTTTTTCGTCTGAAAATTGATTTTTTGGACTGTACCAAAAATGATTCAAAATGTCAATTGGATCGTGCCTCATGTTGAATAAGCACTTTTTAAACCCTCAGAGTGACCAAAATTGCCATTTTTACAGAGTTTTGCTTACTCAAAAGCTTCAATTTTGACCCATTTCAGGCAAAGAAATGACTTTAAACACACTTATTTTAGTTGACAAAGTCATAATTCACATCCAACAGTCATTTACAGTCAAAAGATTAAATGTTAAAATTTCATCATTATAGACCATTTTGGGAACGTTCGACAGGTCCGGAGTCATCGTTTTCCGTCTGAAAATTGATTTTTTGGACTGTACCAAAAATGATTCAAAATGTCAATTGGATCGTGCCTCATGTTGAATAACAAGTTTTTAAACCCTCACAGTGACCAAAATTGCCATTTTTACAGAGTTTTGCTTACTCAAAAGCTTCAATTTTGACCCATTTCAGGCACAGAAATGACTTTAAACACACTTATTTTAGTTGACAAAGTCATAATTCACATCCAACAGTCATTTACAGTCAAAAGATTAAATGTTAAAATTTCATACATATTGACCATTTTGGGATCGTTCGACATGTCCGGAGTCATCGTTTTTCATCCGAAAATTGATTTTTTGGACTGTACCAAAAATGATTCAAAATGTCAATTGGATCGTGCCTCATGTTGAATAACCACTTTTTAAACCCTCACAGTGACCAAAATTGCCATTTTTACAGAGTTTTGCTTACTCAAAAGCTTCAATTTTGACCCATTTCAGGCACAGAAATGACTTTAAACACACTTATTTTAGTTGACAAAGTCATAATTCACATCCAACAGTCATTTACAGTCAAAAGATTAAATGTTAAAATTTCATCCATATTGACCATTTTGGGATCGTTCGACATGTCCGGAGTCATCGTTTTTCATCCGAAAATTGATTTTTTGGACTGTACCAAAAATGATTCAAAATGTCAATTGGATCATGCCTCATGTTGAATAACCACTTTTTAAACCCACACAGTGACCAAAATTGCCATTTTTACAGAGTTTTGATTACTCAAAAGCTTCAATTTTTACCCCTTTGAGGCACAGAAATGACTTTAAACACACTTATTTTAGTTGACAAAGTCATAATTCACATCCAACAGTCATTTACAGTCAAAAGATTAAATGTTAAAATTTCATCCATATTGACCATTTTGGGATCGTTCGACATGTCCGGAGTCATCGTTTTTCATCCGAAAATTGATTTTTTGGACTGTACTAAAAAATGATTCAAAATGTCAATTGGATCGTGCCTCATGTTGAATAACCACTTTTTAAACCCTCATAGTGACCAAAATTGCCATTTTTACAGAGTTTTGATTACTCAAAAGCTTCAATTTTGACCCATTTCAGGCACAGAAATGACTTTAAACACACTTATTTTAGTTGACAAAGTCATAATTCACATCCAACAGTCATTTACAGTCAAAAGATTAAATGTTAAAATTTCATCCATATTGACCATTTTGGGATCGTTCGACATGTCCGGAGTCATCGTTTTTCATCCGAAAATGGATTTTTTGGACTGTACCAAAAATGATTCAAAATGTCAATTGGATCGTGCCTCATTTTGAATGACCACTTTTTAAACCCTCACAGTGACCAAAATTGCCAATTTTACAGAGTTTTGCTTACACAAAAGCTTCAATTTTGACCCGTTTCAGGCACAGAAATGACTTTAAACACACTTATTTTAGTTGACAAAGTCATTATTCACATCCAACAGTCATTTAGAGTCAAAAGATTAAATGTTAAAATTTCATCCATATTGACCATTTTGGGATCGTTCGACATGTCCGGAGTCATCGTTTTTCATCCGAAAATTGATTTTTTGGACTGTACCAAAAATGATTCAAAATGTCAATTGGATCGTGCCTCATGTTGAATAACCACTTTTTAAACCCTCACAGTGACCAAAATTGCCATTTTTACAGAGTTTTGATTACTCAAAAGCTTCAATTTTGACCCATTTCAGGCACAGAAATGACTTTAAACACACTTATTTTAGTTGACAAAGTCATAATTCACATCCAACAGTCATTTACAGTCAAAAGATTAAATGTTAAAATTTCATCCATATTGACCATTTTGGGATCGTTCGACATGTCCGGAGTCATCGTTTTTCATCCGAAAATTGATTTTTTGGACTGTACCAAAAATGATTCAAAATGTCAATTGGATCGTGCCTCATGTTGTATAACCACTTTTTAAACCCTCACAGTGACCAAAATTGCCATTTTTACAGAGTTTTGCTTACTCAAAAGCTTCAATTTTGACCCATTTCAGGCACAGAAATGACTTTAAACACACTTATTTTAGTTGACAAAGTCATAATTCACATCCAACAGTCATTTACAGTCAAAAGATTAAATGTTAAAATTTCATCCATATTGACCATTTTGGGATCGTTCGACATGTCCGGAGTCATCGTTTTTCATCCGAAAATTGATTTTTTGGACTGTACTAAAAAATGATTCAAAATGTCAATTGGATCGTGCCTCATGTTGAATAACCACTTTTTAAACCCTCATAGTGACCAAAATTGCCATTTTTACAGAGTTTTGATTACTCAAAAGCTTCAATTTTGACCCATTTCAGGCACAGAAATGACTTTAAACACACTTATTTTAGTTGACAAAGTCATAATTCACATCCAACAGTCATTTACAGTCAAAAGATTAAATGTTAAAATTTCATCCATATTGACCATTTTGGGATCGTTCGACATGTCCGGAGTCATCGTTTTTCATCCGAAAATTGATTTTTTGGACTGTACCAAAAATGATTCAAAATGTCAATTGGATCGTGCCTCATTTTGAATGACCACTTTTTAAACCCTCACAGTGACCAAAATTGCCAATTTTACAGAGTTTTGCTTACACAAAAGCTTCAATTTTGACCCGTTTCAGGCACAGAAATGACTTTAAACACACTTATTTTAGTTGACAAAGTCATTATTCACATCCAACAGTCATTTAGAGTCAAAAGATTAAATGTTAAAATTTCATCCATATTGACCATTTTGGGATCGTTCGACATGTCCGGAGTCATCGTTTTTCATCCGAAAATTGATTTTTTGGACTGTACCAAAAATGATTCAAAATGTCAATTGGATCGTGCCTCATGTTGAATAACCACTTTTTAAACCCTCACAGTGACCAAAATTGCCATTTTTACAGAGTTTTGATTACTCAAAAGCTTCAATTTTGACCCATTTCAGGCACAGAAATGACTTTAAACACACTTATTTTAGTTGACAAAGTCATAATTCACATCCAACAGTCATTTACAGTCAAAAGATTAAATGTTAAAATTTCATCCATATTGACCATTTTGGGATCGTTCGACATGTCCGGAGTCATCGTTTTTCATCCGAAAATTGATTTTTTGGACTGTACCAAAAATGATTCAAAATGTCAATTGGATCGTGCCTCATGTTGTATAACCACTTTTTAAACCCTCACAGTGACCAAAATTGCCATTTTTACAGAGTTTTGATTACTCAAAAGCTTCAATTTTGACCCATTTCAGGCACAGAAATGACTTTAAACACACTTATTTTAGTTGACAAAGTCATAATTCACATCCAACAGTCATTTACAGTCAAAAGATTAAATGTTAAAATTTCATCCATATTGACCATTTTGGGATCGTTCGACATGTCCGGAGTCATCGTTTTTCATCCGAAAATTGATTTTTTGGACTGTACCAAAAATGATTCAAAATGTCAATTGGATCGTGCCTCATGTTGAATAACCACTTTTTAAACCCTCATAGTGACCAAAATTGCCATTTTTACAGAGTTTTGATTACTCAAAAGCTTCAATTTTGACCCATTTCAGGCACAGAAATGACTTTAAACAAACTTATTTTAGTTGACAAAGTCATAATTCACATCCAACAGTCATTTACAGTCAAAAGATTAAATGTTAAAATTTCATCCATATTGACCATTTTGGGATCGTTCGACATGTCCGGAGTCATCGTTTTTCATCCGAAAATTGATTTTTTGGACTGTACCAAAAATGATTCAAAATGTCAATTGGATCGTGCCTCATTTTGAATGACCACTTTTTAAACCCTCACAGTGACCAAAATTGCCAATTTTACAGAGTTTTGCTTACACAAAAGCTTCAATTTTGACCCGTTTCAGGCACAGAAATGACTTTAAACACACTTATTTTAGTTGACAAAGTCATTATTCACATCCAACAGTCATTTAGAGTCAAAAGATTAAATGTTAAAATTTCATCCATATTGACCATTTTGGGATCGTTCGACATGTCCGGAGTCATCGTTTTTCATCCGAAAATTGATTTTTTGGACTGTACCAAAAATGATTCAAAATGTCAATTGGATCGTGCCTCATGTTGAATAACCACTTTTTAAACCCTCACAGTGACCAAAATTGCCATTTTTACAGAGTTTTGATTACTCAAAAGCTTCAATTTTGACCCATTTCAGGCACAGAAATGACTTTAAACACACTTATTTTAGTTGACAAAGTCATAATTCACATCCAACAGTCATTTACAGTCAAAAGATTAAATGTTAAAATTTCATCCATATTGACCATTTTGGGATCGTTCGACATGTCCGGAGTCATCGTTTTTCATCCGAAAATTGATTTTTTGGACTGTACCAAAAATGATTCAAAATGTCAATTGGATCGTGCCTCATGTTGTATAACCACTTTTTAAACCCTCACAGTGACCAAAATTGCCATTTTTACAGAGTTTTGCTTACTCAAAAGCTTCAATTTTGACCCATTTCAGGCACAGAAATGACTTTAAACACACTTATTTTAGTTGACAAAGTCATAATTCACATCCAACAGTCATTTACAGTCAAAAGATTAAATGTTAAAATTTCATCCATATTGACCATTTTGGGATCGTTCGACATGTCCGGAGTCATCGTTTTTCATCCGAAAATTGATTTTTTGGACTGTACTAAAAAATGATTCAAAATGTCAATTGGATCGTGCCTCATGTTGAATAACCACTTTTTAAACCCTCATAGTGACCAAAATTGCCATTTTTACAGAGTTTTGATTACTCAAAAGCTTCAATTTTGACCCATTTCAGGCACAGAAATGACTTTAAACACACTTATTTTAGTTGACAAAGTCATAATTCACATCCAACAGTCATTTACAGTCAAAAGATTAAATGTTAAAATTTCATCCATATTGACCATTTTGGGATCGTTCGACATGTCCGGAGTCATCGTTTTTCATCCGAAAATTGATTTTTTGGACTGTACCAAAAATGATTCAAAATGTCAATTGGATCGTGCCTCATTTTGAATGACCACTTTTTAAACCCTCACAGTGACCAAAATTGCCAATTTTACAGAGTTTTGCTTACACAAAAGCTTCAATTTTGACCCGTTTCAGGCACAGAAATGACTTTAAACACACTTATTTTAGTTGACAAAGTCATTATTCACATCCAACAGTCATTTAGAGTCAAAAGATTAAATGTTAAAATTTCATCCATATTGACCATTTTGGGATCGTTCGACATGTCCGGAGTCATCGTTTTTCATCCGAAAATTGATTTTTTGGACTGTACCAAAAATGATTCAAAATGTCAATTGGATCGTGCCTCATGTTGAATAACCACTTTTTAAACCCTCACAGTGACCAAAATTGCCATTTTTACAGAGTTTTGATTACTCAAAAGCTTCAATTTTGACCCATTTCAGGCACAGAAATGACTTTAAACACACTTATTTTAGTTGACAAAGTCATAATTCACATCCAACAGTCATTTACAGTCAAAAGATTAAATGTTAAAATTTCATCCATATTGACCATTTTGGGATCGTTCGACATGTCCGGAGTCATCGTTTTTCATCCGAAAATTGATTTTTTGGACTGTACCAAAAATGATTCAAAATGTCAATTGGATCGTGCCTCATGTTGTATAACCACTTTTTAAACCCTCACAGTGACCAAAATTGCCATTTTTACAGAGTTTTGATTACTCAAAAGCTTCAATTTTGACCCATTTCAGGCACAGAAATGACTTTAAACACACTTATTTTAGTTGACAAAGTCATAATTCACATCCAACAGTCATTTACAGTCAAAAGATTAAATGTTAAAATTTCATCCATATTGACCATTTTGGGATCGTTCGACATGTCCGGAGTCATCGTTTTTCATCCGAAAATTGATTTTTTGGACTGTACCAAAAATGATTCAAAATGTCAATTGGATCATGCCTCATGTTGAATAACCACTTTTTAAACCCTCACAGTGACCAAAATTGCCATTTTTACAGAGTTTTGATTACTCAAAAGCTTCAATTTTTACCCCTTTGAGGCACAGAAATGACTTTAAACACACTTATTTTAGTTGACAAAGTCATAATTCACATCCAACAGTCATTTAGAGTCAAAAGATTAAATGTTAAAATTTCATCCATATTGACCATTTTGGGATCGTTCGACATGTCCGGAGTCATCGTTTTTCATCCGAAAATTGATTTTTTGGACTGTACCAAAAATGATTCAAAATGTCAATTGGATCGTGCCTCATGTTGAATAACCACTTTTTAAACCCTCACAGTGACCAAAATTGCCATTTTTACAGAGTTTTGATTACTCAAAAGCTTCAATTTTGACCCATTTCAGGCACAGAAATGACTTTAAACACACTTATTTTAGTTGACAAAGTCATAATTCACATCCAACAGTCATTTACAGTCAAAAGATTAAATGTTAAAATTTCATCCATATTGACCATTTTGGGATCGTTCGACATGTCCGGAGTCATCGTTTTTCATCCGAAAATTGATTTTTTGGACTGTACCAAAAATGATTCAAAATGTCAATTGGATCGTGCCTCATGTTGAATAACCACTTTTTAAACCCTCACAGTGACCAAAATTGCCATTTTTACAGAGTTTTGATTACTCAAAAGCTTCAATTTTGACCCATTTCAGGCACAGAAATGACTTTAAACACACTTATTTTAGTTGACAAAGTCATAATTCACATCCAACAGTCATTTACAGTCAAAAGATTAAATGTTAAAATTTCATCCATATTGACCATTTTGGGATCGTTCGACATGTCCGGAGTCATCGTTTTTCATCCGAAAATTGATTTTTTGGACTGTACCAAAAATGATTCAAAATGTCAATTGGATCATGCCTCATGTTGAATAACCACTTTTTAAACCCACACAGTGACCACAATTGCCATTTTTACAGAGTTTTGATTACTCAAAAGCTTCAATTTTTACCCCTTTGAGGCACAGAAATGACTTTAAACACACTTATTTTAGTTGACAAAGTCATAATTCACATCCAACAGTCATTTAGAGTCAAAAGATTAAATGTTAAAATTTCATCCATATTGACCATTTTGGGATCGTTCGACATGTCCGGAGTCATCGTTTTTCATCCGAAAATTGATTTTTTGAACTGTACCAAAAATGATTCAAAATGTCAATTGGATCGTGCCTCATGTTGAATACCCACTTTTTAAACCCTCACAGTGACCAAAATGGCCAATTTTACACAGTTTTGCTTACTCAAAAGCTTCAATTTTGACCCATTTCAGGCACAGAAATGACTTTAAACACACTTATTTTAGTTGACAAAGCCATAATTCACATCCAACAGTCATTTAGAGTCAAAAGATTAAATGATAAAATTTCATCATTATAGACCATTTTGGGAACGTTCGACAGGTCCGGAGTCATCGTTTTTCGTCTGAAAATTGATTTTTTGGACTGTACCAAAAATGATTCAAAATGTCAATTGGATCGTGCCTCATTTTGAATAACCACTTTTTAAACCCTCACAGTGACCAAAATTGCCATTTTTACAGAGTTTTGCTTACTCAAAAGCTTCAATTTTGACCCATTTCAGGCACAGAAATGACTTTAAACACACTTATTTTAGTTGACAAAGTCATAATTCACATCCAACAGTCATTTACAGTCAAAAGATTAAATGTTAAAATTTCATCCATATTGACCATTTTGGGATCGTTCGACATGTCCGGAGTCATCGTTTTTCATCCGAAAATTGATTTTTTGGACTGTACTAAAAAATGATTCAAAATGTCAATTGGATCGTGCCTCATGTTGAATAACCACTTTTTAAACCCTCATAGTGACCAAAATTGCCATTTTTACAGAGTTTTGATTACTCAAAAGCTTCAATTTTGACCCATTTCAGGCACAGAAATGACTTTAAACACACTTATTTTAGTTGACAAAGTCATAATTCACATCCAACAGTCATTTACAGTCAAAAGATTAAATGTTAAAATTTCATCCATATTGACCATTTTGGGATCGTTCGACATGTCCGGAGTCATCGTTTTTCATCCGAAAATTGATTTTTTGGACTGTACCAAAAATGATTCAAAATGTCAATTGGATCGTGCCTCATTTTGAATGACCACTTTTTAAACCCTCACAGTGACCAAAATTGCCAATTTTACAGAGTTTTGCTTACACAAAAGCTTCAATTTTGACCCGTTTCAGGCACAGAAATGACTTTAAACACACTTATTTTAGTTGACAAAGTCATTATTCACATCCAACAGTCATTTAGAGTCAAAAGATTAAATGTTAAAATTTCATCCATATTGACCATTTTGGGATCGTTCGACATGTCCGGAGTCATCGTTTTTCATCCGAAAATTGATTTTTTGGACTGTACCAAAAATGATTCAAAATGTCAATTGGATCGTGCCTCATGTTGAATAACCACTTTTTAAACCCTCACAGTGACCAAAATTGCCATTTTTACAGAGTTTTGATTACTCAAAAGCTTCAATTTTGACCCATTTCAGGCACAGAAATGACTTTAAACACACTTATTTTAGTTGACAAAGTCATAATTCACATCCAACAGTCATTTACAGTCAAAAGATTAAATGTTAAAATTTCATCCATATTGACCATTTTGGGATCGTTCGACATGTCCGGAGTCATCGTTTTTCATCCGAAAATTGATTTTTTGGACTGTACCAAAAATGATTCAAAATGTCAATTGGATCGTGCCTCATGTTGTATAACCACTTTTTAAACCCTCACAGTGACCAAAATTGCCATTTTTACAGAGTTTTGATTACTCAAAAGCTTCAATTTTGACCCATTTCAGGCACAGAAATGACTTTAAACACACTTATTTTAGTTGACAAAGTCATAATTCACATCCAACAGTCATTTACAGTCAAAAGATTAAATGTTAAAATTTCATCCATATTGACCATTTTGGGATCGTTCGACATGTCCGGAGTCATCGTTTTTCATCCGAAAATTGATTTTTTGGACTGTACCAAAAATGATTCAAAATGTCAATTGGATCGTGCCTCATGTTGAATAACCACTTTTTAAACCCTCATAGTGACCAAAATTGCCATTTTTACAGAGTTTTGATTACTCAAAAGCTTCAATTTTGACCCATTTCAGGCACAGAAATGACTTTAAACAAACTTATTTTAGTTGACAAAGTCATAATTCACATCCAACAGTCATTTACAGTCAAAAGATTAAATGTTAAAATTTCATCCATATTGACCATTTTGGGATCGTTCGACATGTCCGGAGTCATCGTTTTTCATCCGAAAATTGATTTTTTGGACTGTACCAAAAATGATTCAAAATGTCAATTGGATCGTGCCTCATTTTGAATGACCACTTTTTAAACCCTCACAGTGACCAAAATTGCCAATTTTACAGAGTTTTGCTTACACAAAAGCTTCAATTTTGACCCGTTTCAGGCACAGAAATGACTTTAAACACACTTATTTTAGTTGACAAAGTCATTATTCACATCCAACAGTCATTTAGAGTCAAAAGATTAAATGTTAAAATTTCATCCATATTGACCATTTTGGGATCGTTCGACATGTCCGGAGTCATCGTTTTTCATCCGAAAATTGATTTTTTGGACTGTACCAAAAATGATTCAAAATGTCAATTGGATCGTGCCTCATGTTGAATAACCACTTTTTAAACCCTCACAGTGACCAAAATTGCCATTTTTACAGAGTTTTGATTACTCAAAAGCTTCAATTTTGACCCATTTCAGGCACAGAAATGACTTTAAACACACTTATTTTAGTTGACAAAGTCATAATTCACATCCAACAGTCATTTACAGTCAAAAGATTAAATGTTAAAATTTCATCCATATTGACCATTTTGGGATCGTTCGACATGTCCGGAGTCATCGTTTTTCATCCGAAAATTGATTTTTTGGACTGTACCAAAAATGATTCAAAATGTCAATTGGATCGTGCCTCATGTTGTATAACCACTTTTTAAACCCTCACAGTGACCAAAATTGCCATTTTTACAGAGTTTTGCTTACTCAAAAGCTTCAATTTTGACCCATTTCAGGCACAGAAATGACTTTAAACACACTTATTTTAGTTGACAAAGTCATAATTCACATCCAACAGTCATTTACAGTCAAAAGATTAAATGTTAAAATTTCATCCATATTGACCATTTTGGGATCGTTCGACATGTCCGGAGTCATCGTTTTTCATCCGAAAATTGATTTTTTGGACTGTACTAAAAAATGATTCAAAATGTCAATTGGATCGTGCCTCATGTTGAATAACCACTTTTTAAACCCTCATAGTGACCAAAATTGCCATTTTTACAGAGTTTTGATTACTCAAAAGCTTCAATTTTGACCCATTTCAGGCACAGAAATGACTTTAAACACACTTATTTTAGTTGACAAAGTCATAATTCACATCCAACAGTCATTTACAGTCAAAAGATTAAATGTTAAAATTTCATCCATATTGACCATTTTGGGATCGTTCGACATGTCCGGAGTCATCGTTTTTCATCCGAAAATTGATTTTTTGGACTGTACCAAAAATGATTCAAAATGTCAATTGGATCGTGCCTCATGTTGAATAACCACTTTTTAAACCCTCACAGTGACCAAAATTGCCATTTTTACAGAGTTTTGATTACTCAAAAGCTTCAATTTTGACCCATTTCAGGCACAGAAATGACTTTAAACACACTTATTTTAGTTGACAAAGTCATAATTCACATCCAACAGTCATTTACAGTCAAAAGATTAAATGTTAAAATTTCATCCATATTGACCATTTTGGGATCGTTCGACATGTCCGGAGTCATCGTTTTTCATCCGAAAATTGATTTTTTGGACTGTACCAAAAATGATTCAAAATGTCAATTGGATCGTGCCTCATGTTGTATAACCACTTTTTAAACCCTCACAGTGACCAAAATTGCCATTTTTACAGAGTTTTGATTACTCAAAAGCTTCAATTTTGACCCATTTCAGGCACAGAAATGACTTTAAACACACTTATTTTAGTTGACAAAGTCATAATTCACATCCAACAGTCATTTACAGTCAAAAGATTAAATGTTAAAATTTCATCCATATTGACCATTTTGGGATCGTTCGACATGTCCGGAGTCATCGTTTTTCATCCGAAAATTGATTTTTTGGACTGTACCAAAAATGATTCAAAATGTCAATTGGATCATGCCTCATGTTGAATAACCACTTTTTAAACCCTCACAGTGACCAAAATTGCCATTTTTACAGAGTTTTGATTACTCAAAAGCTTCAATTTTTACCCCTTTGAGGCACAGAAATGACTTTAAACACACTTATTTTAGTTGACAAAGTCATAATTCACATCCAACAGTCATTTAGAGTCAAAAGATTAAATGTTAAAATTTCATCCATATTGACCATTTTGGGATCGTTCGACATGTCCGGAGTCATCGTTTTTCATCCGAAAATTGATTTTTTGGACTGTACCAAAAATGATTCAAAATGTCAATTGGATCGTGCCTCATGTTGAATAACCACTTTTTAAACCCTCACAGTGACCAAAATTGCCATTTTTACAGAGTTTTGATTACTCAAAAGCTTCAATTTTGACCCATTTCAGGCACAGAAATGACTTTAAACACACTTATTTTAGTTGACAAAGTCATAATTCACATCCAACAGTCATTTACAGTCAAAAGATTAAATGTTAAAATTTCATCCATATTGACCATTTTGGGATCGTTCGACATGTCCGGAGTCATCGTTTTTCATCCGAAAATTGATTTTTTGGACTGTACCAAAAATGATTCAAAATGTCAATTGGATCGTGCCTCATGTTGAATAACCACTTTTTAAACCCTCACAGTGACCAAAATTGCCATTTTTACAGAGTTTTGATTACTCAAAAGCTTCAATTTTGACCCATTTCAGGCACATAAATGACTTTAAACACACTTATTTTAGTTGACAAAGTCATAATTCACATCCAACAGTCATTTACAGTCAAAAGATTAAATGTTAAAATTTCATCCATATTGACCATTTTGGGATCGTTCGACATGTCCGGAGTCATCGTTTTTCATCCGAAAATTGATTTTTTGGACTGTACCAAAAATGATTCAAAATGTCAATTGGATCGTGCCTCATGTTGAATAACCACTTTTTAAACCCTCACAGTGACCAAAATTGCCATTTTTACAGAGTTTTGATTACTCAAAAGCTTCAATTTTGACCCATTTCAGGCACATAAATGACTTTAAACACACTTATTTTAGTTGACAAAGTCATAATTCACATCCAACAGTCATTTACAGTCAAAAGATTAAATGTTAAAATTTCATCCATATTGACCATTTTGGGATCGTTCGACATGTCCGGAGTCATCGTTTTTCATCCGAAAATTGATTTTTTGGACTGTACCAAAAATGATTCAATATGTCAATTGGATCGTGCCTCATGTTGAATAACAACTTTTTAAACCCTCACAGTGACCAAAATTGCCATTTTTACAGAGTTTTGCTTACTCAAAAGCTTCAATTTTGACCCATTTCAGGCACAGAAATGACTTTAAACACACTTATTTTAGTTGACAAAGTCATAATTCACATCCAACAGTCATTTACAGTCAAAAGATTAAATGTTAAAATTTCATCCATATTGACCATTTTGGGATCGTTCGACATGTCCGGAGTCATCGTTTTTCATCCGAAAATTGATTTTTTGGACTGTACCAAAAATGATTCAAAATGTCAATTGGATCGTGCCTCATGTTGAATAACCACTTTTTAAACCCTCACAGTGACCAAAATTGCCATTTTTACAGAGTTTTGCTTACTCAAAAGCTTCAATTTTGACCCATTTCAGGCACAGAAATGACTTTAAACACACTTATTTTAGTTGACAAAGTCATAATTCACATCCAACAGTCATTTACAGTCAAAAGATTAAATGTTAAAATTTCATCCATATTGACCATTTTGGGATCGTTCGACATGTCCGGAGTCATCGTTTTTCATCCGAAAATTGATTTTTTGGACTGTACCAAAAATGATTCAAAATGTCAATTGGATCATGCCTCATGTTGAATAACCACTTTTTAAACCCACACAGTGACCACAATTGCCATTTTTACAGAGTTTTGATTACTCAAAAGCTTCAATTTTTACCCCTTTGAGGCACAGAAATGACTTTAAACACACTTATTTTAGTTGACAAAGTCATAATTCACATCCAACAGTCATTTAGAGTCAAAAGATTAAATGTTAAAATTTCATCCATATTGACCATTTTGGGATCGTTCGACATGTCCGGAGTCATCGTTTTTCATCCGAAAATTGATTTTTTGAACTGTACCAAAAATGATTCAAAATGTCAATTGGATCGTGCCTCATGTTGAATACCCACTTTTTAAACCCTCACAGTGACCAAAATGGCCAATTTTACACAGTTTTGCTTACTCAAAAGCTTCAATTTTGACCCATTTCAGGCACAGAAATGACTTTAAACACACTTATTTTAGTTGACAAAGCCATAATTCACATCCAACAGTCATTTAGAGTCAAAAGATTAAATGATAAAATTTCATCATTATAGACCATTTTGGGAACGTTCGACAGGTCCGGAGTCATCGTTTTTCGTCTGAAAATTGATTTTTTGGACTGTACCAAAAATGATTCAAAATGTCAATTGGATCGTGCCTCATGTTGAATAACCACTTTTTAAACCCTCACAGTGACCAAAATTGCCATTTTTACAGAGTTTTGATTACTCAAAAGCTTCAATTTTGACCCATTTCATGCACAGAAATGACTTTAAACACACTTATTTTAGTTGACAAAGTCATAATTCACATCCAGCAGTCATTTACAGTCAAAAGATTAAATGTTAAAATTTCATCCATATTGACCATTTTGGGATCGTTCGACATGTCCGGAGTCATCGTTTTTCATCCGAAAATTGATTTTTTGGACTGTACCAAAAATGATTCAAAATGTTAATTGGATCGTGCCTCATTTTGAATAACCACTTTTTAAACCCTCACAGTGACCAAAATTGCCTATTTTACAGAGTTTTGCTTACACAAAAGCTTCAATTTTGACCCGTTTCAGGCACAGAAATGACTTTAAACACACTTATTTTAGTTGACAAAGTCATTATTCACATCCAACAGTCATTTAGAGTCAAAAGATTAAATGTTAAAATTTCATCCATATTGACCATTTTGGGATGGTTCGACATGTCCGGAGTCATCGTTTTTCATCCGAAAATTGATTTTTTGGACTGTACCAAAAATGATTCAAAATGTCAATTGGATCGTGCCTCATGTTGAATAACCACTTTTTAAACCCTCACAGTGACCAAAATTGCCATTTTTACAGAGTTTTGATTACTCAAAAGCTTCAATTTTGACCCATTTCAGGCACAGAAATGACGTTAAACACACTTATTTTAGTTGACAAAGCCATAATTCACATCCAACAGTCATTTAGAGTCAAAAGATTAAATGATAAAATTTCATCATTATAGACCATTTTGGGAACGTTCGACAGGTCCGGAGTCATCGTTTTTCGTCTGAAAATTGATTTTTTGGACTGTACCAAAAATGATTCAAAATGTCAATTGGATCGTGCCTCATGTTGAATAACCACTTTTTAAACCCTCACAGTGACCAAAATTGCCATTTTTACAGAGTTTTGATTACTCAAAAGCTTCAATTTTGACCCATTTCATGCACAGAAATGACTTTAAACACACTTATTTTAGTTGACAAAGTCATAATTCACATCCAGCAGTCATTTACAGTCAAAAGATTAAATGTTAAAATTTCATCCATATTGACCATTTTGGGATCGTTCGACATGTCCGGAGTCATCGTTTTTCATCCGAAAATTGATTTTTTGGACTGTACCAAAAATGATTAAAAATGTTAATTGGATCGTGCCTCATTTTGAATAACCACTTTTTAAACCCTCACAGTGACCAAAATTGCCTATTTTACAGAGTTTTGCTTACACAAAAGCTTCAATTTTGACCCGTTTCAGGCACAGAAATGACTTTAAACACACTTATTTTAGTTGACAAAGTCATTATTCACATCCAACAGTCATTTAGAGTCAAAAGATTAAATGTTAAAATTTCATCCATATTGACCATTTTGGGATCGTTCGACATGTCCGGAGTCATCGTTTTTCATCCGAAAATTGATTTTTTGGACTGTACCAAAAATGATTCAAAATGTCAATTGGATCGTGCCTCATGTTGAATAACCACTTTTTAAACCCTCACAGTGACCAAAATTGCCATTTTTACAGAGTTTTGATTACTCAAAAGCTTCAATTTTGACCCATTTCAGGCACAGAAATGACTTTAAACACACTTATTTTAGTTGACAAAGCCATAATTCACATCCAACAGTCATTTAGAGTCAAAAGATTAAATGTTAAAATTTCATCATTATAGACCATTTTGGGAACGTTCGACAGGTCCGGAGTCATCGTTTTTCATCCGAAAATTGATTTTTTGGTCTGTACCAAAAATGATTCAAAATGTCAATTGGATCGTGCCTCATGTTGAATAACCACTTTTTAAACCCTCACAGTGACCAAAATTGCAATTTTTACAGAGTTTTGATTACTCAAAAGCTTCAATTTTGACCCATTTCAGGCACAGAAATGACTTTAAACACACTTTTTTCAGTTGACAAAGTCATAATTCACATCCAACAGTCATTTACAGTCAAAAGATTAAATGTTAAAATTTCATCCATATTGACCATTTTGGGATCGTTCGACATGTCCGGAGTCATCGTTTTTCATCCGAAAATTGATTTTTTGGACTGTACCAAAAATGATTCAAAATGTCAATTGGATCGTGCCTCATGTTGAATAACCACTTTTTAAACCCTCACAGTGACCAAAATTGCCATTTTTACAGAGTTTTGATTACTCAAAAGCTTCAATTTTGACCCATTTCAGGCACAGAAATGACTTTAAACACACTTATTTTAGTTGACAAAGCCATAATTCACATCCAACAGTCATTTAGAGTCAAAAGATTAAATGTTAAAATTTCATCATTATAGACCATTTTGGGAACGTTCGACAGGTCCGGAGTCATCGTTTTTCATCCGAAAATTGATTTTTTGGTCTGTACCAAAAATGATTCAAAATGTCAATTGGATCGTGCCTCATGTTGAATAACCACTTTTTAAACCCTCACAGTGACCAAAATTGCAATTTTTACAGAGTTTTGATTACTCAAAAGCTTCAATTTTGACCCATTTCAGGCACAGAAATGACTTTAAACACACTTTTTTCAGTTGACAAAGTCATAATTCACATCCAACAGTCATTTACAGTCAAAAGATTAAATGTTAAAATTTCATCCATATTGACCATTTTGGGATCGTTCGACATGTCCGGAGTCATCGTTTTTCATCCGAAAATTGATTTTTTGGACTGTACCAAAAATGATTCAAAATGTCAATTGGATCGTGCCTCATTTTGAATAACCACTTTTTAAACCCTCACAGTGACCAAAATTGCCAATTTTACAGAGTTTTGCTTAAACAAAAGCTTCAATTTTGACCCGTTTCAGGCACAGAAATGACTTTAAACACACTTATTTTAGTTGACAAAGTCATTATTCACATCCAACAGTCATTTAGAGTCAAAAGATTAAATGTTAAAATTTCATCCATATTGACCATTTTGGGATCGTTCGACATGTCCGGAGTCATCGTTTTTCATCCGAAAATTGATTTTTTGGACTGTACCAAAAATGATTCAAAATGTCAATTGGATCGTGCCTCATGTTGAATAACCACTTTTTAAACCCTCACAGTGACCAAAATTGCCATTTTTACAGAGTTTTGATTACTCAAAAGCTTCAATTTTTACCCCTTTGAGGCACAGAAATGACTTTAAACACACTTATTTTAGTTGACAAAGTCATAATTCACATCCAACAGTCATTTACAGTCAAAAGATTAAATGTTAAAATTTCATCCATATTGACCATTTTGGGATCGTTCGACATGTCCGGAGTCATCGTTTTTCATCCGAAAATTGATTTTTTGGACTGTACCAAAAATGATTCAAAATGTCAATTGGATCGTGCCTCATTTTGAATAACCACTTTTTAAACCCTCACAGTGACCAAAATTGCCAATTTTACAGAGTTTTGCTTACACAAAAGCTTCAATTTTGACCCGTTTCAGGCACAGAAATGACTTTAAACACACTTATTTTAGTTGACAAAGTCATAATTCACATCCAACAGTCATTTACAGTCAAAAGATTAAATGTTAAAAATTCATCCATATTGACCATTTTGGGATCGTTCGACATGTCCGGAGTCATCGTTTTTCATCCGAAAATTGATTTTTTGAACTGTACCAAAAATGATTCAAAATGCCAATTGGATCGTGCCTCATGTTGAATAACCACTTTTTAAACCCTCACAGTGACCAAAATTGCCAATTTTACACAGTTTTGCTTACTCAAAAGCTTCAATTTTGACCCATTTCAGGCACAGAAATGACTTTAAACACACTTATTTTAGTTGACAAAGCCATAATTCACATCCAACAGTCATTTAGAGTCAAAAGATTAAATGTTAAAATTTCATCATTATAGACCATTTTGGGAACGTTCGACAGGTCCGGAGTCATCGTTTTTCGTCTGAAAATTGATTTTTTGGACTGTACCAAAAATGATTCAAAATGTCAATTGGATCGTGCCTCATGTTGAATAACCACTTTTTAAACCCTCAGAGTGACCAAAATTGCCATTTTTACAGAGTTTTGCTTACTCAAAAGCTTCAATTTTGACCCATTTCAGGCAAAGAAATGACTTTAAACACACTTATTTTAGTTGACAAAGTCATAATTCACATCCAACAGTCATTTACAGTCAAAAGATTAAATGTTAAAATTTCATCATTATAGACCATTTTGGGAACGTTCGACAGGTCCGGAGTCATCGTTTTCCGTCTGAAAATTGATTTTTTGGACTGTACCAAAAAGGATTCAAAATGTCAATTGGATCGTGCCTCATGTTGAATAACAAGTTTTTAAACCCTCACAGTGACCAAAATTGCCATTTTTACAGAGTTTTGCTTACTCAAAAGCTTCAATTTTGACCCATTTCAGGCACAGAAATGACTTTAAACACACTTATTTTAGTTGACAAAGTCATAATTCACATCCAACAGTCATTTACAGTCAAAAGATTAAATGTTAAAATTTCATACATATTGACCATTTTGGGATCGTTCGACATGTCCGGAGTCATCGTTTTTCATCCGAAAATTGATTTTTTGGACTGTACCAAAAATGATTCAAAATGTCAATTGGATCGTGCCTCATGTTGAATAACCACTTTTTAAACCCTCACAGTGACCAAAATTGCCATTTTTACAGAGTTTTGCTTACTCAAAAGCTTCAATTTTGACCCATTTCAGGCACAGAAATGACTTTAAACACACTTATTTTAGTTGACAAAGTCATAATTCACATCCAACAGTCATTTACAGTCAAAAGATTAAATGTTAAAATTTCATCCATATTGACCATTTTGGGATCGTTCGACATGTCCGGAGTCATCGTTTTTCATCCGAAAATTGATTTTTTGGACTGTACCAAAAATGATTCAAAATGTCAATTGGATCATGCCTCATGTTGAATAACCACTTTTTAAACCCACACAGTGACCAAAATTGCCATTTTTACAGAGTTTTGATTACTCAAAAGCTTCAATTTTTACCCCTTTGAGGCACAGAAATGACTTTAAACACACTTATTTTAGTTGACAAAGTCATAATTCACATCCAACAGTCATTTACAGTCAAAAGATTAAATGTTAAAATTTCATCCATATTGACCATTTTGGGATCGTTCGACATGTTCGGAGTCATCGTTTTTCATCCGAAAATTGATTTTTTGGACTGTACTAAAAAATGATTCAAAATGTCAATTGGATCGTGCCTCATGTTGAATAACCACTTTTTAAACCCTCATAGTGACCAAAATTGCCATTTTTACAGAGTTTTGATTACTCAAAAGCTTCAATTTTGACCCATTTCAGGCACAGAAATGACTTTAAACACACTTATTTTAGTTGACAAAGTCATAATTCACATCCAACAGTCATTTACAGTCAAAAGATCAAATGTTAAAATTTCATCCATATTGACCATTTTGGGATCGTTCGACATGTCCGGAGTCATCGTTTTTCATCCGAAAATTGATTTTTTGGACTGTACCAAAAATGATTCAAAATGTCAATTGGATCGTGCCTCATTTTGAATGACCACTTTTTAAACCCTCACAGTGACCAAAATTGCCAATTTTACAGAGTTTTGCTTACACAAAAGCTTCAATTTTGACCCGTTTCAGGCACAGAAATGACTTTAAACACACTTATTTTAGTTGACAAAGTCATTATTCACATCCAACAGTCATTTAGAGTCAAAAGATTAAATGTTAAAATTTCATCCATATTGACCATTTTGGGATCGTTCGACATGTCCGGAGTCATCGTTTTTCATCCGAAAATTGATTTTTTGGACTGTACCAAAAATGATTCAAAATGTCAATTGGATCGTGCCTCATGTTGAATAACCACTTTTTAAACCCTCACAGTGACCAAAATTGCCATTTTTACAGAGTTTTGATTACTCAAAAGCTTCAATTTTGACCCATTTCAGGCACAGAAATGACTTTAAACACACTTATTTTAGTTGACAAAGTCATAATTCACATCCAACAGTCATTTACAGTCAAAAGATTAAATGTTACAATTTCATCCATATTGACCATTTTGGGATCGTTCGACATGTCCGGAGTCATCGTTTTTCATCCGAAAATTGATTTTTTGGACTGTACCAAAAATGATTCAAAATGTCAATTGGATCGTGCCTCATGTTGTATAACCACTTTTTAAACCCTCACAGTGACCAAAATTGCCATTTTTACAGAGTTTTGCTTACTCAAAAGCTTCAATTTTGACCCATTTCAGGCACAGAAATGACTTTAAACACACTTATTTTAGTTGACAAAGTCATAATTCACATCCAACAGTCATTTACAGTCAAAAGATTAAATGTTAAAATTTCATCCATATTGACCATTTTGGGATCGTTCGACATGTCCGGAGTCATCGTTTTTCATCCGAAAATTGATTTTTTGGACTGTACTAAAAAATGATTCAAAATGTCAATTGGATCGTGCCTCATGTTGAATAACCACTTTTTAAACCCTCATAGTGACCAAAATTGCCATTTTTACAGAGTTTTGATTACTCAAAAGCTTCAATTTTGACCCATTTCAGGCACAGAAATGACTTTAAACACACTTATTTTAGTTGACAAAGTCATAATTCACATCCAACAGTCATTTACAGTCAAAAGATTAAATGTTAAAATTTCATCCATATTGACCATTTTGGGATCGTTCGACATGTCCGGAGTCATCGTTTTTCATCCGAAAATTGATTTTTTGGACTGTACCAAAAATGATTCAAAATGTCAATTGGATCGTGCCTCATTTTGAATGACCACTTTTTAAACCCTCACAGTGACCAAAATTGCCAATTTTACAGAGTTTTGCTTACACAAAAGCTTCAATTTTGACCCGTTTCAGGCACAGAAATGACTTTAAACACACTTATTTTAGTTGACAAAGTCATTATTCACATCCAACAGTCATTTAGAGTCAAAAGATTAAATGTTAAAATTTCATCCATATTGACCATTTTGGGATCGTTCGACATGTCCGGAGTCATCGTTTTTCATCCGAAAATTGATTTTTTGGACTGTACCAAAAATGATTCAAAATGTCAATTGGATCGTGCCTCATGTTGAATAACCACTTTTTAAACCCTCACAGTGACCAAAATTGCCATTTTTACAGAGTTTTGATTACTCAAAAGCTTCAATTTTGACCCATTTCAGGCACAGAAATGACTTTAAACACACTTATTTTAGTTGACAAAGTCATAATTCACATCCAACAGTCATTTACAGTCAAAAGATTAAATGTTAAAATTTCATCCATATTGACCATTTTGGGATCGTTCGACATGTCCGGAGTCATCGTTTTTCATCCGAAAATTGATTTTTTGGACTGTACCAAAAATGATTCAAAATGTCAATTGGATCGTGCCTCATGTTGTATAACCACTTTTTAAACCCTCACAGTGACCAAAATTGCCATTTTTACAGAGTTTTGATTACTCAAAAGCTTCAATTTTGACCCATTTCAGGCACAGAAATGACTTTAAACACACTTATTTTAGTTGACAAAGTCATAATTCACATCCAACAGTCATTTACAGTCAAAAGATTAAATGTTAAAATTTCATCCATATTGACCATTTTGGGATCGTTCGACATGTCCGGAGTCATCGTTTTTCATCCGAAAATTGATTTTTTGGACTGTACCAAAAATGATTCAAAATGTCAATTGGATCATGCCTCATGTTGAATAACCACTTTTTAAACCCTCACAGTGACCAAAATTGCCATTTTTACAGAGTTTTGATTACTCAAAAGCTTCAATTTTTACCCCTTTGAGGCACAGAAATGACTTTAAACACACTTATTTTAGTTGACAAAGTCATAATTCACATCCAACAGTCATTATGGCTGAGATACCCGCCACCCCCTCTCAACACAATCCCCAAAAGGAGGGAAACCGGAAACAGTTCTTGAAGTTTTTGGATGTGGGATGGAGTGACCATCCCGGCCGTATTTATTAAAACAAAAATTAAAACATTAAACGTTTTCATGTTATGTACAATTTCATTATCACATTACGATGTTTGGCTAACCTTAACATAATCTCTAATACAGAGGTTCTCCTAGCCGAACTAGCATCCTACAAACATTCTCTAAGAACACTGAAATTGTACATCCTAACGTTTAAGGGCCAACGGCAAGGTCATAACCGGTGTCAAGATCCCTAACCAGACTTACCCCTCCCACTTAGGAGGGGCGATGGCACAGGGGCTTACCACAAGTGCAACTACTAACAATTTCCCTTGACTTGACGGGGGCACTTAAGACTCGACGCCATTTAAAGGTCGTTCGAACACTTGTGTGTGGTATCTAGAAGGTATCGTTGACCTCTCCCCACCCCACACAACTTACCGCATCTGCCGTCGCAGATGACACTAGCCCCGGGAAATTCCCCAGGAGGGGGCTGTAACCCCTCCTACAAAGGAAGGGGCCTTGACCGCCTTTCCTTTACTTCCGGCGACCCGCCCTTAGACGGGACCGCCTCCCCACTGAGGGGCCAATGGCCACCTCTCCCGAGCGCTCCCATCCGTGTTGGGTGACGCCCACTCATAGGGATCTACCAATTAGTGCTCACCGATCATGACCTTACCGCCTACCAAAAATAAATACGACAGTTCTTCAACCTATGAAAACATTGGTCGCTACGACCGAAGGAACATGCTAAAAATGCAACATCACATCAAATCACTTTAATCGTAACAACCTAAACGATATTCACCATCTTTATTAACCACAAACTGATACTGTTATAGCCTGTAAACGAAACGGAAAAACAAATTTATCAATTCACTTTATTGCACAACAACTTTGCTGTCCTCAGGGGCTGGTGGGTGGGTCAAAATTGGCTCTTCGTTCCGTCCCGAGCTCACGTGTAGCGAGGAGGTGCAGCTTCGGAGCACAAGAACAAGAGGACGTCTTCTGGTCTTGCGCCTTCTTTTATCCGTCTTCAGGGCGGGCGAGAACCCGCCCCTGCCTGCCCCGGGGGCGTGGCTGGCTGCGTCGGTGTCTAGGCCAGCCCACTCTAGGGCGGGAAAAGGCGCGCCCCGGCTACGCCGCTTCGGGCATACCAGCCGAGACGCGCCTCCCGCCCAAAAATGGCTTCCCGGGGGGATCGAGGCACTCATCCATACGTTCGGGGGGACCGAGTGGTCGCCCCTTTCCATATGGCTGAGATACCCGCCACCCCCTCTCAACACAATCCCCAAAAGGAGGGAAACCGGAAACAGTTCTTGAAGTTTTTGGATGTGGGATGGAGTGACCATCCCGGCCGTATTTATTAAAACAAAAATTAAAACATTAAACGTTTTCATGTTATGTACAATTTCATTATCACATTACGATGTTTGGCTAACCTTAACATAATCTCTAATACAGAGGTTCTCCTAGCCGAACTAGCATCCTACAAACATTCTCTAAGAACACTGAAATTGTACATCCTAACGTTTAAGGGCCAACGGCAAGGTCATAACCGGTGTCAAGATCCCTAACCAGACTTACCCCTCCCACTTAGGAGGGGCGATGGCACAGGGGCTTACCACAAGTGCAACTACTAACAATTTCCCTTGACTTGACGGGGGCACTTAAGACTCGACGCCATTTAAAGGTCGTTCGAACACTTGTGTGTGGTATCTAGAAGGTATCGTTGACCTCTCCCCACCCCACACAACTTACCGCATCTGCCGTCGCAGATGACACTAGCCCCGGGAAATTCCCCAGGAGGGGGCTGTAACCCCTCCTACAAAGGAAGGGGCCTTGACCGCCTTTCCTTTACTTCCGGCGACCCGCCCTTAGACGGGACCGCCTCCCCACTGAGGGGCCAATGGCCACCTCTCCCGAGCGCTCCCATCCGTGTTGGGTGACGCCCACTCATAGGGATCTACCAATTAGTGCTCACCGATCATGACCTTACCGCCACAGGTCCGGATAGTTGACCGGCTATCCGGACCCCCCACAAAACTCCTACCTATAGGTCATGCTTTAAAGATTTCAACCAGGCTAGGAAGTCTCCTATGAGTAACTCGTTCCCCGCCCCCGACAGATGCACA